>NC_083337.1:2431194-3631194 GCF_019175385.1 Lycium barbarum | reverse complement strand
GGTTGGAAAGGTATTTCAATTATATACAACTTTCATTCTTTGAGTTTTCCCAAATTCCCAATTTATGATAGGGTTATGGCCTCTCGAAGTCAGGTGACCCGAAACGTACTTAACGGACCAAAGGACGCCCCATGTTACGGCCCCGTAACACGAAGGACGGACCGTAACTTGGGACCGTTCCTTTGTGAAAATTTCCAGTGAGTTTCTGGAAATTTTTGGGACGTTACGGCTCCATGTTACGGTCCCGTAACACGTGTTACGGCCCGTAACGTCCACCGTAACACAAGCAGAATTTCCAGCGAAGATAGGCTTCAGTAAAATGGGCATAACTCTTTGCACAGATGTTCGTTTGACCCCCATAATATACCGTTGGAAAGCTATTTCAAAGGGCTACAACTTTCATCAAGGAAGTTTCCTAAATTTCCCAACGGATTTTCACTAAATGTGACTGGAAGGAAGACGTATTGAAAACTTAGCCGATTCTATAGGATTTCAATTGCCTTACTATTAGCCATATTGAGACGATCATATCTCCTTGCTCCGATCTCTGATTGGCTTGGTCCTTATATCATTAGAAAGGTATTTCTACATACTACAACTTTCATTGAGGGTACTTTCCCAAATTCCAAACCGATCAAGGAGTTATCGCTGCCCGAAGTAGGCCTATCAACCATTTTCGCAAAACGTTCAAACCTTCAGTGTTTGCACTAGAACTCTAATGATATGAGCTTAAACTCAGTTCCAAGATGCGGGGTGTTACAATATCTCCCCCTTGGGATCATTCGTCCTCGAATGATGGGTCATGGTTAAGAATATGGCTGGACATGACTTGACTACATGAACGTGAAGGAAACATGACATGAAACATGGAGACTGAACTAAGTGAATACCGAGACATGAACTTGGGCACTGGATAGCTGACATGAGTGTGGAACATGAGACATAACATGACATGGGGCATGGAAACTGACATGACATAGTTTCATGAAAACATCAGTGCCCAAACATGAGACATGAATATCGAATACATGAACTTGAACGTGAAACGTGAGGCATGAATACATAAGGGACATTATAACTCTTCTCCAAAATGTCATTAAGCCATCATTAATTCGATACTTGTAATTCTTGCCCGACACACAACATATACCTTGCTTTCCTTAACAACTTTCGTCTCCTACCACAAGTGTCTTTGAAATCTCATTTAGAATCATTAAATATTACTTCTTACTCGTCAACATGTCGTATACGTCATACCCTTCGTGGGTCTATTCGCGGTACGCTAACGGGGAAATTTCCAAGGTGTAACATTCTCCCCCCCCCCCCTCCCCCTTTTGGAACATTCGTCCTCGAATGTTAAACATTCGGGATTCTACAAAAATTTCGCTAGAGTTTCCCCTGTAATATGGCACTACCAAACCAACCTGTCACAACAGCCCAAAATATCATTGCCTCACAGGGCTACATCACAATAGCACTATAAATTGGCCACACACGACCAAAAGCATGAAAAGAAAGCTTACATACCTCAAAATCTTGGTGTTTCATCATAAATCTCTTCTGCGGGCTGAAACAAGTGCGGGTACATGGATTTCATATCCTTCTCGGCTTCCCATGTAGCTTCCTCAACTTTCTGACTCCTCCACAGGACTTTCACTGAGGCTACTTCCTTAGTTCTCAACTTGCGAACTTGACGGTCAAGAATGGCTACGGGGATCTCCTCATACGTCAAACCATCCTTAACTGTTATAGTATCAGTAGGAACAACCAACGACGGGTCTCCTACACACTTCCTCAACATGGACACATGAAACACGGGATGTACAACAGCCAAATCTTGTGGCAACTCAAGTTCATAAGCTACTAGTCTGACCTTTCGTAGAATTCTGTAAGGTCCAATATATCTGGGGCTGAGTTTGCCTTTCTTGCCAAATCTCATGACACCCTTCGTGGGTGAGACTTTAAGGAACACCCAATCATCTACTGAAAATTTTAAGTCCCTTCGCCTCACATCCATGTAAGACTTCTGGCGACTCTGAGTTCAAACGCTCTTGAATTAACTTGACCTGCTCCATAGCCTGATAAACTAAATCTGGTCCTAACAATTATACTTCACCAACTTCAAACTAACCAATCGGTGACCTGCACCTTCGCTCAAAAAGGGTTTTCAAACGGTGTCATACCAATACTAGCATGGTAATCCTTTTTTTGTAAGTAAACTCAATAAGAGGCAGGTGGTCATCCCAATTACCATTGAAATCAAGGACACATGGTTACCGAACTGAATGAATACAAGATTACTAAACTGCTGAGATACTAAACTGAATGTCTACTGAACTGACTGAAGACTGGGATGACTGAATATTGAGCTAACTGAATACTGGATTAGCTGAATACTGGACTGGCATGAATACGTGAGTACTAGACTGATATCTGAGTACTAAGTTGACATAAATATCTGAGTATTGAACTAACATGAATATTATAACATGAGATCTGAATAGCGTATCTGTCTGACCATTTGTCTGAGGATAAAAAGCTGTGCTAAGGTTCACCTTGGTACCCAATCCTTTCTGAAAGGATTTTCAGAAGTTCGCTGTGAACTGAGCACTATAATCTGAAATAATGGACACTAGGGTCCCATACAATATGGCAATTTCATTAACATATGACTTGGCATAATCTTCTTGTTCAATCTGTGGTCTTAACTAGCAAGAAGTGCGTTGACTTCGTAAGTCTTGTTGACACCCAATTTTGTCCCGCCTCTCCTCCGAAATACCTATTTACGCTTCTAATATTTTTGGCAAATTAAAAAATATATTTATATTTTACTATAATTATTAGCCTCTAATCAATACCGGCGTTTCATTATTCTATTACAGTTACTAGCTATTATTATTATTATTATTATTATTATTATTATTATTATTATGATTATTATTATAATTCACAATTTTTATCATTTCGGCATTTTACCAGCTTATGCACACGCATCGCATTTATCATCGTGTAATTTAATAATAGCATTTACTTACTGTTGAATTTCAAATATATTATCGCACGGCTATTACGGCGTCATTTTATTTTCATCTAAATACTAATAAATACATACTTTATATTAGGGGATATTTTAGCACACTCAGTATATGATTAATTTAAAATGGGTCTCTTATGTAAATTTAGAAGCCAAACTATTTCTTCCATCCAGCCCAATATTTTAAAACAGCCAGCCCAAATCAGTTAACCCATTATTTTCATCCGCCCAGCCCACATTTTCAGCCAATTCAGCCCAAAAGAAAATTGACCCAGTCCATTAACCCACAACCCGGCCCAATTCTCATTTTAACAAAAATGAAACCCCTAAGGGTTTCATCTCTTTCCCCTCACGCCGCACACCCCCCATCGCCTCTCTCTCTCTCTCCCTCTCTCCCATGCTCTCTCCTTCTCTCTCTTCTCTCCACCACGCCGCTCCCCCCACTTCCGTTTATCCCCCATGCCTGTCTCTCCCACGCCTGTGTCCCCCACTTTCCCTTGTCCCCCGCTCCTCTCTCTCTCTCCCGCTCCTCCTTCTCTCTTCCTTCAAACAAAGCGAAAAACCTATAAAGAGGGGGAAGTTGAATCGTTGAAGGGGAGGAGATCTTGAACCCGAAATCCCTAAAAATAAAGAAGTTTTCCGGTGGCCAAAAATCCCCGAAAATTAAGGTTCGAAAAAGGGCAAGAATCCCCTTACAAAAACGAGTTCTTGAACCCCGAAAATCCCCTACAAAATAGGGCTTTCGAGTCGCAAAAAATCCTCTGAAAATCAAAGTTCTGAAACAAGTTTTTGAAACCCCGAAAAGCTCTAAAATATGAGTCCTTTAGTCGCCTATAATTCCCTAAAATACGAGTTCTATTAGCAGTTTTAATCTTGTTTTATTGTCAAGTCAAAATATCAAATCAATTTTGTTCTCGTTTACCTTGGTGTTGCTGCGAATCCGAGCATCGCAAGCTCGGATTTGGCAGTGTTCGAGTGTAGATCGAAGATTCGCACCCACTTCGCTGCACCCGAAGAAGGTAATCTCTTTCCCTTTTAATTTCTGTAGCTTTTGCATTGTTTAAGTGTTAATTATATATTCAGTTTGAGTAATCAGCATGTTTTAAATTTCAGCTAAATATGTGGTTCTGTCGTATACTAGGTTGGCATTATGTGTTATAATTAGGATATTAGTCTCAAATTCTTGTTGTATGACCTGAGCATGATTAGTGTATTGTCCATGGAAATATGTATGATTTATGGTCTATTCTACTTAAATTTCCTGAGTTAGTTGTATGTTTGATTGATGCAGCCATATTCAGCGTGTAAATGTTAGATGTGTAACCCTGTTTGGATCTTTACGTTATGAGTTTAGGAATGCATAAAAAATATGTTTATCTCGACTTCTTTATGTGGTACTGTCAATCTTAGATTTTGTTTAGTGATCCTGCTTAAATTACAGAGTCTAGGTAGTCGAGTTTGTCGTTAAATGGGTGCAGTGGATCTCAGAGGTCTGTTATTTGAATCTATTACTGTTCGCAAAGTGCATGGATTGACTCTAGGATAGACTTGCTAAATTGAAAGTTGCATCTTTTGAGGCTGAAAATGTTATGCGACTTGAGTAATTAAAGTAACCAAGGTCTTTGTATGCTCCTTTAAATGATCTTATTTAAACCATGTGGTCTGTGTTATCAATTTGTCGTCTGCTTTAGTATCTGTAATCTCAGAGCATCTTCTCTGTTTGGGTCATAAACCTTTGAGTTCAACCCTTGGCTATTTGAAATTTGTGTTGGCATTCTGCTGAAGCTTGTGATCAATAGTTGAAACTCTTTGTCGAGATCAGTTAGTGAATGTTTGAAGTTCTGTTATATGATTGTAATCCTCCATTTCCCCTTTTTCATTCTTTGCATTCTTTGGTTACCCTATGTTATTTTAGTTTGTTATCTTGTGATTAAAGTATGTTAGTTTAGTTAAGTTAATTTGGTTTGGATATATGAGTCCTGTTTCTGTGTTAGACTGTTTTGTGTGGTTGAGTATGTTCATGTATGATAATTTAGTTTAATTTGTTTAAATATGTGAGTTGTGACCCTGCCTTGTTGGTAATCCAGCTTAAGTCTATGTTGAACGATTGCTGGTCCCTTATGTTACCATGACTATAGTGTAGAGTGAGTTACAAGTGTGAGTTTGCAGTTGATGGGAGTTCCAAATGCTGTTAGATGTGTCCAAAATGTATGTCCTTGAATCATGACATTCCTTTTGCTAGTTCTGTAATTTCAATTACATGTGACTTGTTTCCTATATGTTAGAATGGGGCTGGAAACATCTCTAAATGCTCTCTGAATCTTGCTTGATTTCTACTCCTTGTTGACAATGGTCTGATCCTGAATATGCATATAGTTGTGTTCTTCCATGTATGATCCTGTCTCCTTGCATTTTAGCTTTCCTGCTCCTGCTTATTTGCCTATTTATGCAATACTTCATCTGAAATAATTCTTCACATGCATTCAGTCATTACATAGTACTTTACCAAGACCTTTGTGTGACTCTGTTTTGGGCTGTGCAGTATGTGCTATAAATCTTGCTAATTGGTCCAGAATTCTGGGTCTTAGAATGTAGATGGAGGTTTTTAGAGTTTGTTTTCTTCCGATTGCAAAACATGGTATCTATGAACTTCATTGGATAATCTGAGGAACTTGCACATGTTGGAGGTCTTATTTTGGTTGAAATATGATCGAAATATACCATGCAACACTTATGTAAATCTGTCTGTTCTTTTATTGGAAAGTACCTTAAATCAATTGTGTGTAATGCATGTCTGTATCATTTGTTCAAAAGGGGATTTCAAGGTCTGCTAATCTGCTCATTTGTATTCTGCCTATGTACATCTTTCTAATTTTTAGTGGTCATGTACTGCTTTCTGATTTGTCTCATTTTAGTGGTCAAGATGTCTAGATGTTCATGTTTTAATTTGGTTCTAGTTTCCAGCTAACAGAATCTGTCTGTTTATGTCCCGATTCCGTTCAGTTATTTTCAGTCTTTATTAGTATTTATGTGTTCACGTGAGTTTATACAATGATGAATAGGTAAATTAATAATGATATATGATGTGTTAAATGATAGAACTAGATGTTTCGTAAGTTTACATGCCTGTTTTGCTGAGATGCAAACTGCGTATACTAAAGGTATACCAAATATACCAGGTGCGTACAGAGGTCTATATACCCGTGGTATATATGAATTGTATATCCAGCGTATATATGGTATATCTTTCGATTATAATCATAATGCTCCTACCCTTGTCTAGTTTAGTCATATCATGTCGTGCTTATTCTCATGTTATTAATTTAGTTTGTCCTATAATTTTGATATTGGATTTTATGTTCCTTTGCTTGATTGGTTTGTCCTATTCAGTGGAAAGTATGTTTTTTACTACTTCTGTGGCAGCAGGCCTAATTGTTAGCCATGCCTGGGATTCCGATATTGACCTTCTATACATCCTTATGAATGTATATACATAAGATATACCAAAATATATACAGTATATATACAATCTATTGATTTGTTTTGAGTTATATTTTACATGTTTTAACCTCATCCGTTGATTATATACTAATCCTTCTCGTTTCATTTTATGCATGACCATCGCATACGAGTCTGAGGGACTCGTTCTTCTTCCGCATTCGTTGTTGGGCTAAAAGCCCAACGAAATCCTCTCGAGTCATTCCCCATCAGTCTATCCGCAACAGCATATAAAAATTATTATTGGGCCAAAGCCCATACAGCAGCAGCAGGCCGCGGCCCTACAATGAAAATTACTGGGCCGAAGCCCAATAGCATGAATAGGCCTGAAAAATGGGCCAGATCCATTCAATTTTCTTCCCCCTCTACCTTATTTTATTGTTGTGTATTTTAGATTTGCTTTGTATGACTAACCTTATCTTATTTTATTTTCTTAACTTAGATGAATCCTAATGAATTAGTAGGTTGAATTTTAGTAATGGATAGTTAGTTTAAGGAAGACTAAAATTAATTCCAAAAGATGACGCTTGGAACAATTGATTTGCAAAATACCATGACTATATATTTTAAGTAAAGGGAATCATATTTTATTCTTACTATCATAGACATTTCTAAAGCGTCACTAATACGCAAATATAAACTCAAGCATATTTTATAAACATTGTTTTCAAGACTCATCAAATTATACATATTTTTAGCCGAGCATAGTTAAATAAAGTTAAAAAGAGAAAGAAAATTCATCATCTTTTGCATTCTATTTATAAAATAAGTCTATGATTTTCTACACCACTCTACCCATATGATGTAATTTTATTCTAAGTTTAAATTGGCTAGGTCTTTTCTTAAAAGCTTGCAAGTCTCATTTTTAAAATAGCGTTTTTTATTTAAAGTCTTAGCATATTTTTTAAATCTTATTTTAAACAGCGTTATCATATTTTTTCTTTAAAACCTTAGTAACATTATAAGTCATTTTCTTAAAATTTAAGCATCTTATTTAACCTTAATTAATTAACCTAAGTTTGGTCGGATAACCGTAGTTAACGGATTCTAAAGGATGCCTAACCCCTTCCCTTTAGGATAATATATAATCCTTACCTAGAATCACACTGATTAAGCAGACTATTAATGGAGGTTTAGTTAGCTTTACCTTAGTTAATAATTAGGTGCTCTAATTCATCTTAAAATCAATTAGGTGACGACTCCTTAAAATAAAACAAATAGGAATCACCAATATGTTGTACTCCTAATTTAACCCGGTTTAAAATGATGTATAACAAGTCTGTCCACAATCACCCAAATTAAATCATGCCTCCTAGCTGAACGAGGTAGACCTAGAATGGTGAGCTTCTGACATAATTAGCTCTCTGATCCATCTACATCTGGATCGCATAATCTGCCTCGGTATCTCAAGGTACCATTATCTCCCCCTTGTTCAAAAGCTAAGGCTTTCTGTTCGTGAATTCCCTCTTTCATCTGCAGCAAGTAGGAATCACCAAACTGCTTCTCTCTAACTTCGATGACTAAGGAGGAATAAGCCATGTTCTGGGCAACAACTCCACCTACTTCGGAGCCTGAAAGTCGAATTCCTAGCTTGGATAAGCGGTGAACTTCTTTCACCATAGTTCTCTAGTCTGCCTAAATCATGAGCCATATTTCCCATACTTGATTTTTTTTTTTTTTTGAGATACTTCCTAAAATACTCATAGTACTGTTGTGTGCTAAGTCTTCCACTAGCACCTTAAAGATTAGAGTCTTATGCAATGGCACTATCCTTTTGACACATAACTGGGCATGATCTTATAGCTTTTCTATGATCGCCTAATCGATAGTAATTGAACTTGACACGATCCGTTCGACGATCATTCTACTCACTTCGGGTTTTCTCTAAGATGAGGCATATTCCTTATGGAGACTATCTCATTATGTCAACCTAACTGAACAGAGGTTCTTCATATCTCATACTAACCCTTCGAGTCTTCAATTATCTCATTGGACTTACTGGCGATTTATGTATCTCCCCCTTAGACCAAGGCTAACGTCTTATACTTACAAATTCTTCTCTTTTGATGGGATCCAATTAACATTCCTTACCTTCTGCAATTCCTTTGTACTCTACAACACTGACTTTTTTTTTTACTCACATCCGAGCAATTTCTCATGGGGAAAAAGAACTAAATTTACTTACATGAACGGGTTGCTCTGTATTCATAACTGGCATACTCCATCTTAACGACTTAACTCTGCTCACACTTGTAAATCTTAGGACAACCTCTTTTGACAACTCTTAAAAGCTATTCTTCTGTAGTTTGCTCTCTTACGGCTTTAGCTGATTTCTTCTTCCACTAATCACTCTACTCTGAACTTAACTTAAGCCCTTGTTTTCTAACACACATTCGGATGTATCCGAACTGTCACCCACTCAAGGTGTTCATCTGAATAGGAAATCAAATCTTATTTCTCAAAGTCATCCGTACTCGTAACTTAGTCAAATCTTATCATTACTGTTGACATGGCTTTTCCAGACATATTACGAACTTATATCTTTTTCTCCTTTTATTTCTAGGAAAATTTTGGCAGAGTTTCCTCTGTATTTCTTACTATCTCAAAACCTGCACGTAGGAAATACCAACAATGCCTCACAAGGCCAGCATATATACATATATATCATATCATATCATAGCCACACAGGGCTCCCAATTTCAACAACAGTATAAAAATGATGAACTTACCTCATATGTCCAAATCAAACTGTACCTGTTACACTTTCCTGTTTATTTTCCCTTTCAATCTTTAATTGTAGATGGAGTGGGTCCTGATGACCTCCGGTAGAAAACTGTCTGCCACCACTTCCTTGAGATCCTTCATGATTTACGTTTCCTGCAGACTTAGCTCCTTTTCTAATTTCTCTAATATCCTCTCCCTGTGGTATCCCATTCTTCTTTCTCAAGAACATCATTATCATTCAACATACCATTCATTCTACTACACCCCTTCTCGGGCATCTTACATTGTATTCCACTTTCAATAGCACTTGAAGTCTCATTCGTTACCAGTAAGTACTGCACAATTGTACCCCCTATGGGTAAACATCCTTACTTAGACCTTGAATTATCTGTTCGTCGTCTGCGCATTCGAAACATACGTAATTTGATTGGAAGAAAAGGTTACTTATTACTCAAAGACATGGCACGATCTAGAGTAGAAAGAAATGAGGCAATCCTGAATGTTTTGGTGGTCAACTGTTTATATGTATGGGGCCTTCACACATATAAAAGTGACCCCACTGGACACGGTTTCATAGACTCCCTAAAGACACTTGAACCTAGGCTCTGATACCAAGCTTTGTCACGCCCCGAACCATGGCCTGGACGTAACACGGCACTCGGTTCCTGACTGCATGTGACCGAGCGAACCACATGGCTTGTTGAATCATCATGATACATAACATATGCGGAATATAACGTGAATGCATGATGAGCCTTTATAAAACGTAGTAAGTCATAATACTTAATAAAAATACTTATTTAAACATGAGTGCAGAAATAACATGAATGAGCCAAAATGGTTATACGACTTCGAATGTCTGACATGACATAACTGACTTGTATAGTCTATGAAATCTCTATCATGAGTCTGACTGAAAGACATACTTACTGGGACAAGGCCCCCAGCATACCTTAGTTGCATAACTAAACATAAAACCAAAGTTGACTAAACCCCGAATGAGATGGGGCTCACCAATAAGCTGATACGAATGTTGTCCTACTGAGCAGATGTGTCGTCCTGTATATCAGTACCTGCATCGTGAAATGCAGGCCCCCGGGCAATAAAAAGGGGACGTCAGCACATTGAATGTACTGGTATGTAAAACAACTGAAAGAAATAACATGGGACATGGAATAACATGATAAGAACTGAAACTGAAAACCTGGACATGAACATGAGTGCATACATATATATATAAAACATGGTAAAAATATCATAAGTAGGGAGAGCAATAACTTATAACCGATCCATGGTCTGGTGCTTGCATCCCGCCAGCAGAACACTCAGTCCTTGCCAGGGAACATGAGATTTAATAAAATATTAAAGGATCCAGTCATTATGAGAGATCGTCCGGGACATGGGTGGAGCGATCCTCATCCTACGGTGGCTACGTAGTTTCAGGCTATCTGAAGCCCTCCTCGGTAATTAATGCAACTCCCAAAACATGAACATGTAAAATAGTGGCACTTGCTGCCCATGGTATATCATGAATCATAACTTACTTGTACATGGTTTTCATGAATCATACATTGCTTGTACATGGTTTTCATGAATCATAACTTGCTTGTACATGGCTTTCATGAATCATAATTTGCTTGCACATGGTTTTCATGAATCATAACTTGCTTGTACATGGTTTTCATGAATCATAACTTGTAAATATAGCTTCATAAGATAACTTGTCATAATCTTGCAAAACATGTTTTTGGTTCATGAGTAATAACAATAGTTCGTAATCATATATATATATACTTGACTTGAAAACATGCTTGTAACTTGCTGGATGAAATCATAAAGTTTCATATAAACATAATGAGAACACATGAGGAAGAATTCATGATTCATGGATTAAGCTGGGATTCCTAATAACCGTAATGGAAGATTAGGAATACAATAACGAATATAGATACAAGATTCATGTACATAAATACATAACTACGGGCTACCAATAAGTTGGATTTAGTGCCCTAGGATTTGAACTTCATGAATATCAAGAAACGGAGCATGGGGAAGAACGTAGAGATTCCCACATGTGGATGGAAGTTCTACATACCTTAACTTCCTGCTTTTGAGCGTATCACAATGTCCTTCAATCCCTTCAACTTTAATCTATAGCAATACAGATCATAGGGACTCTATATTAGCAACAATATCCATGTTTTGTTCATCTAAGCATTTTATCAAACACTTGGTGGGCATGAAGCTCCACAACCTTCATTAATGGTGTCTTCTTCACCCAATCCTCACTCTATTACTTCTAGCTGATTCTACAATCTCAATTAGGTGTAATTAACATCATTCTTCATCACCCACATGAATACAACTATCCCAAGTCAACAATCCAAAAACTCTAGCATAGGTCATATAATTCTCTTTATCAAACCCATTTATTATTCTCCCAAGAATTCATCAATTCACAACTATAAATGATTAGGGAGTAGAAACATTACCTTTTATGAGTAGTCACCACGAAAACAACATCCCCAAGTTCTATTTTTAGCTTAGAACGACGGCAACAACTTGTACTACACTTTATCCTTCACGAGCCTCGGGATTCGGGGCCTCCAACTTGATTGATTCTCTACTTTCTCTCTCTAACTCTCCTCTCTCTCTCTCTCTCTCTCTCTCTCTCTCTAAAATATGAAAATATGAGAAAATGGGGCTGCTAGGGTTGAGCATTTCCCTTAAATACCAAGGGGATATGGGTTTGACCCGACTTGAAATCGGGTTGGGACCTTTCTGTCTTAAAACGTCCATATCTCCCTATCCTGATGTCACATTTAGGCCCACGACCTATGGTTGGAAAGGTATTTCAATTATCTACAACTGTCCTTCTTTGCGTTTTCCCAAATTCCCAATTTATGATTGGGTTATGGCCTCTCGAAGTCAGGTTACCCGAAACGTACTTAACGGACCAAAGGACGCCCCATGTTACGGCCCTGTAACACGAAGGACGGACCGTAACTTGGGACCGCTCCTTTGTGAAAATTTCCAGTGAGTTTCTAGAAATTTTTGGGACGTTACGGCTCCATGTTACGGTCCCGTAACACGTGTTACGGCCCGTAACGTCCACCGTAACACAAGCAGAATTTCCAGCGAAGACAAGCTTCAGTAAAATGGGCATAACTCTTTGCACAGATGTCCGTTTGACTCCCATAATATACCGTTGGAAAGCTATTTCAAAGGTCTACGACTTTCATCAAGGAGGTTTCCTCAAATACCCAACGTATTTTCACGAAATTTGACTGGAAGGAAGACGTATCGAAAACTTAGCCGATTCTATAGGATTTCAAGTGCCTTACTATTAGCCATATTGAGACGATCATATCTCCTTGCTCCGATCTCTGATTGGCTTGGTCCTTATATCGTTAGAAAGGTATTTCTACATACTACAACTTTCATTGAGGGTACTTTCCCAAATTCCAAACCGATCAAGGAGTTATCGCTGCCCGAAGTAGGCCTATCAATCATTTTCGCAAAACGTTCAAACCTTCAGTGTTTCCACTAGAATTCTAATGATATGAGCTTAAACTCAGTTCCAAGATGCGGGGTGTTACAGTATTGGTCTTTCCTCCTTCATTTTAATTGTTCTTGGGCTTCTAACTTAATAACTAATACAATATATACTATGTGAAGACAATTAGTAATTAATATGTAGAAAGTAAAGGACTTACTAAAGTATTGACCTATAATTAATTTAACGAGTACAAATTCCGAAAATGAAACGATGACGAACCATTAAAAATTGTGATAAAGTAATACTAGTAATGTTTATAGTAAAATAGTGAAGATGAAAATAATAAGAAGGATAACAATGTTAATAGTAATGAAAATAAAGTATTTAGATTGTTAATAAAATTAGAAACCCAAGGAAATAAATTGGAATAAAGGAGGGACAAAATTGGGTGTCAACAGTAGGCACCACATAGAATAAGTTAAATAATATATAGCGTCCATGTTACCCAATTTCAATGACTAGACTTGTTTATATGGAAATATATTAGAAATGAGGGTGTTTTTGAAACTTTGCTAGCGGTAAGGGTATATTTGGCCCCAACTTGTAATGGGAGGGGTATATTTGATTACTTTAGCTAACGGAGGATAAAGTTAGCCAATAAACTAAAGTAGAGCGGTATATTTGACCCTTTCCCTATAATTTAAGTAGTAATAAAAATAATTTACTCCCTCCGTCCGATTTATGTGATATAATTTAATTGGACACGAAATTTAAGAAATAAAAGAATTTTGTGGTTTAAAACATGCCAAATAAATTATTTTTGAATAAAAAAATGTATCATTCTTTATGGAACGGACTGAAAAGGAAAGTGTATCACATAAATTGGATAGAGAGAGTACTGTATATCAATAATGATTTTGTGAAGTTCTTTGTTTTTTTTGCAACCTAACATTACAATGTAAGTGATACACTTTCTTAACATTATAATTTATGTGATACGCTTTCCTAACATTACGATTTATATGATACGCTTTTCTTTTTAGTTTGTCCTGAAAAGAATGAGTAAATTTCTCTAGTTAAAATTAATTTAACTTGAAACTTCTCATTTTATCCTTAATGAAATGATTTACAGCCACACAAATATCAATGTTTTGTTTCAGACCACAAGTTTCAAAAGTCTTTGTTTTCTTAAATTTCGTATAATCAAATTATACCACATAAATTTGAAAATAAATGTTTGGCTATTAAAATTAGAAAAAATGAGGGCAGATAGGTAGTGGTTATTGTTGGGTGTGCGAACCGTGAGGGCTCTGATACCAACTTATTGGGTTTTGGGCTTTTTCCCTTCCTATGTGAATAAATAAATACCCAACTTGGTCCAGCCCACTTATATTTTTTGGCTCATACATTAAAAGACCTATTAGGTCTAATTTTGGGCCAAGTAACATGAGGAGAAAGAGCAGCCTTTCAACAAAAATAGAGAGCGAGAGAGAGAGAGCAAATTTTTCCTTCTTAAAAATCAATCTGTGCAGCCAAATTGTTTTATCGATTCTCGCTTCGTTCCTTGTCCGATTGAGCTGATTTTTGGACAGCGTGTTCCTTTCATCTTAATCTTTGATTGGAAACTGACAGAGGTGGAATTGGAGACCCGCAGCTTCATATTTTCGTCAATGAACAGTAGCTGCGTTTTTTGGGTGACTTTCTTCCAATTTTCTCTTGTTTGATGGTTGTTCTTATTGTTATTATTGCTCCGCAATTGGCATTCATATTGTAGCCATTTTGGAGAACTTTGGAACTCTCTCATTTGATAAAGTGGAGCTTTTGGACCCGTGGATGTTTCCTCTTCACCTTGAAGGGGTTTTACCACGTAAATTTGGTGTCTCTTGCAATTGATTTATTTTGCTTACTTTGCTATTTTGTTGTTGGTATAGTTGTTGTCCGGATTTCCATTTTGTGCTAGTGTATATTGTTTTCTCTTGGTTCAAATAGTGTTGGAAGTTTTGACTTGGTATTTCTTCCGCTGTTACCTCATTGTGCAATTTGGTTATTGTTTGTTTCTTGTCAACCGTTATAGCTTTCAACCTTTTCATTTTTGGGTAAAGATATGTCAGAATAATCAAGAAAATGAATTAAAACGATCGATCTTCTAGCAAATTAATTTGGTTATTTGTGGAAAAGATTAAAAAAGAATCTCGTAATTTTTCTTTGCTAAAGCTCATCATATTTATATGCAGCCAAATATGTTGTATGGCCCTTGGAACGATGAGAACTGTTGATCGTTTAAAAGAAGCCGATATCCGTCATAGATGGAAGATCTGCGAGTAACAAATAATATAAAGAGCGTGGAAAATATTTATTTCTATCAATATTTACATTAAATTGATTATTTAATATTATCGTATTTGTAAATTAAAATGAGAATATAATCATTTAATGTAATAATTGAAAAATACATGGTAGGAACCTATGGATTTGATGTATACGGATAATTTGTTTCCAGAAAAGCTATAGATGACAGGTGAAACAAACTTTAATTCACTACTCCAATAAATTGAGAAAATGATCAAACTAGTAGTCTTTAATATATATACCCCTCAAATAGTAAAAATAAAAGGACTTTTCTAAAGTAACCTTGTCAAAAACTGTATTTTTTTTTGCGCGGATTGTCCTTCTTTTGGGGCGGTCTTTAATTTTTTTTTCCCCTCAAATTGCTTTAAATTTTGCTCTCGCTTGAAAAGAGGTTTTGGGTTTGAATCTCCGCTTAGTAAAAAAATAATATCGCAAGGCAAGACTTTTGGAAAAAGTCTGCATTATGCGGCAGACTTTGCCTTAAGACATAACTAAAAGTTTGTCTTACAAGGCAAAGTCTATCGTCTCCGGCATAGGTTCTATGTAACTTCGTCCGAATAGGCATAAGTTCATAGAAACCTATGTCTTGCGAAAATATTATTATTTTTCACTCTACTGGGTTTCGAACCCAAAATCTCGAGATATTTTCGGCCACCTTTTTAAGCGGAGGGTAAAAATTAAAGACCAGTTTGTATGAAGGGAAATCATACAAATTGCCCAAAACTGTTACGTTCAATTGAAATAGTTTTTATGAACTGTTTCCGCTAGTTTTAAGATTTAGGACTAAAAATGTTCAGTGTTTGCATATTTTAAGAACAATTTATGTGAATTAAGATACATATGAAGGACCAAAATAATTCAAACCCCCATATATTATGGGCTATATTTATTTTTTCTTCCGATAAGTTACTTAATACTTTAAAATTGGTTAACATCATTGTTCCAATAATTGCCCCCCTAAAGTATTGTCGTAATTGATGGATATACTGCAGTGGTTGGTTCAAAAGCTATACATATATGATAAGGCGTTTCAATTTGAAATTGATCACTTGATAAAAATACCAAAAAGTTTTATCATTACTACCAAATTCTTTTATTATTATTAAATATTTTATTATTATTATTATTAAAACATGGACGAGCCTTGTAGGTACTACACTTTTGGCTTTTTGTCACTGTACACCATAAGAATAGTAAATTAGCTAAGCCAGTATTGAAAACTAAAACAAAGTCCCATAAACTAATAAATTTTGATTGTAAATGAACAAGAAACTGCTTAATTTAATTACCAAAATTCTATGATAGTTACACGGATTATATCAGTTTACTTTTCAAACACATTTAGGAGTGTATATATCTATCTCATAAAGTACACCTCACATTCTCCAGACCTCACTTGTAAAATCACAGTTGATATGTTGTTCTTGTTTGTTTTCGAAAAAAATTAATAATCTCTCATTATTGAGCAAGCAATTCTATCTATATATTGTTTGAAACTATTATATCATATAGTTATATAGGGGAGTGTGTTTGGCTCAAAGACTCTGTGATATTATTCTTTCACATGATTTTAGTCTATAAATTTACACGTTTGATGCCTCTATCATTGAACAAGAGGCAAGACATGTTTCTGCTCAACTGCGTAACCAACTTGCACACTGTGAGAGCAATTTTTAACATATGAAAAGCCTTAATTCTTGCTGCATGGTGTATGGATGTGGCCAATTGTAGTGAAGCGACACCCATGCCGAGGAATTTCACAATCATCAATTGACTTGTCATATTCCTATGAACTTGAGGCACCAGACTTAACAATCCCAAAAGGCTATAGTCCCAAAATATTAATATTTGTCACTTTTTGTTTCTCGATATTCAAACTACATGAAGTTTGATCAACATTTTAAGATATAATTTTTCACCATAGTGATATGAGAAGAATTGTAACTTATAGTAATTTTTGAACAATTATCAAATATCTAATTTTAATTATAAAATATTAAATTAACCTAATTTAATTTAGCTCTTAATATTAATCAAATTGACTTTCTAGAAGATAATGTGACAAGTATTTTGAGGCGGAGGGAGTAGAGATTTTAGCTATTTGGGCCAATTTGTGCATATCGGTAATTGCTAGTTTTTATTTTATCGATACCTGCTAGCTTCTATCGGTGCATATATTGAGAACGCTGCTTACCGGTTACCGCGCAATAAAGAGATGAATGTAAAGAAATTACCTAACTTGGTCTATTTCTACTAAAATTAAATTTCGACTTTTCTTGATATTCATCCATTTGGGGTACTCTCTAGAATTTGTAAAGCAGGAGACTTAAGGTATATTGACGTACAAGTAGCATGAAATTGGTTAATTTATGATGAATTCTCATAATATAATCGGAGATTAATTTAAATAGAGAAACATAATCAATGAGGGTTCATATAGCTAGCCAGCCCCATAATATTTGGTATTGATGCATAGTTATTATTATTTAGGGGCGAAGCTAGCATAGGAAGTACGGATTAGGTAGAACTTCGTAATCTTGATCCGAATCTTGAATATTTATTGAGAAATTCACTAACTATGTACGTATAATAAACTTTAGGACCCATAAATTTCGAGTCGAGAACTCCTAAAATTTGAATCCTCATATACTACAAGTGATTTCAATTCCTCATATACTACAAGTGATTTCAATTATAATTTGATCTTTATTTTCATTGGGATGAAATGGCGTATGTCTTATCATATTTCTTAAGCGTTTTGCATGCCCTATGATTGAGGGAATAGATAATGACAAACTACCTTTTCTTTTACTTATTATGAGGGAATATATGATGACAACCCACCTTTTGTTTTACTCATTATCAGCCTTTTTAGGCTCCTATTTTTATTAGATAAGATAATGACAGTGGGATAAGACGTATGACAAAAAGCCACAGAGAATTATCAACTACAAAATTCAAACATGTAAGTTCAAATGTCTGAATAGATGAACATTTTGGGAAATTATTGATGGGATGATAACAGAGGCAAGTGGCAGCATAGGAAATACGGATTTGAGAAACATAACCAATGAGAATTCATAGCTAGTTAATCCTAAGATATTTGGGGGCATAGCTGGCATAGGAAGTAATTCGGCAAAATCTAATAATTTTTGTTTGAATCATGTATACTTATTGAGAAAGACGTATAATAAATTTTAGAACTTATAAATTTCATATTCTAAATTCGTCATCTCTGGTGATCGTTGAGTGCACTTTTCGCATTATTTCACTAGGTACAACGACTCTCAATTTTTCACATCATTTTTTTGTAACTAATTATCCGCATTTTAAGTCTCCTATATATTTTTACAAGATAATGGGAAAAGGCAAAGAGAGTGGGCATAAAATGATAAGATGTATGACAAAATACCACATAGAATTATTACTAAAAAACAAACTACGTACAAACATGTAAAGTTCAAATATGTCTTATAGATAAACATATTTTGGAAAATTATTGAGGTGATATGATAAAAGTGTGATAAGCTTAATAAAGGCAATACGTATAATAAACTTTAGAACTTATAAACTTTAAATTCTGGATCCATCATCTCTGGTGATCGTTGAGTATTCTTTACACATTGTTTCACTAGGTACAACGACTTTCAATTTTTCACACCATTTTTTCTAATTAACTAATTATCGGCATTTTAAGCCTCCTATTTTAACAAGATAATGGCAATGCAAAGGGAGTGTGCATAAAATGATAAAACGTAGTATGACAAAATGCCACAGAATTATTACTAAAAACAAACTACGAACATGCAAGTCCAAATATGCCAAATAGACTTATTACTAAAAACAAAACTACGAACATGCAAGTTCAGAAAGTCTTATAGATGAACACATTTTTGAAAATTATTGAGATGATATGATAAAAATGTGATAAGCATTAAAGAGATAAGTGGTAGAGAGCCACTCATCTGTTTCTCCTAATCGGATGTGGTTTCAAATATTCACCTCCAAATACTCATCCCAATGCCAAAGAGAGTGGGCATGAAATGATAAAATGTATGACAAAATACCACATAGAATTATTACTAAAAGCAAACTACGAAACATGCACGTACGTTGATATGATAAAACTAGGATAAGCACAATAGAGACAAGAGAGTCCGGAGCCAAAATGACTTATTTTTGCGGCTATTAAACTAAAATAGGCTGTCTTTTTTTTTATATACCACAATGGGCATTTCGTTCATTATTCAACGAAATACCCAGCATTTACTGTTCATAGCCGCAACATTTTTTTTTTGTTTGCAGTTCGTGAACTGCTTAACGAAATAGCTGTTTACCCAGAATTTACTGTTCATAGCCGCAACAATTTTTTTTTTTTTTTGTATTTCCTGAATAAAAACGATTTTTTTTTTTTTTTTTGCATTTCGTGACACAATCAACGAAATAGATTGTTTTTTTTTTTTAACTTCGTGAATAAAAATCGAAACTGTTTAATTTATTTTTTTTGGCATTTCGTGAATTAATCAACGAAATGTGTTTTTTTTTTGTTTTTGTTTTTTGCATTTCGTGAATTGATGAACGAAATAGGGTTTTTTATTTTTTTTTCTTATTTTTTGTATTTCGTGAATAGAAAAACGAAATAGGAAATTATATATATATATATATATATATTTGCATTTCGTGTATTAAAAAACGAAATAGGAAAATAATTTTGTTTTCATTTGGTTTATGTAAAAACGAAATACGAATACATATATATATATATATTTTTTTTTTTTTATTTCATTCATATATATATTTATACCAATGAAATAGGATGAATATATATTTTTTTTTTATTTCATTCATATACCAATGAAATAGGATGAATATATATATATATATATATATATATATATTTGTATTTCATTTATATAAAAACGAAATAGGAAATAATTTAGTTTTTTCGTTTATATACCAACGAAATGTTTTGTTCCATTTCGCACGTATATAACGAACCCCCCCCCCCCCCCTTTTACCGCTTTTCTGCTCTCCATATCGCTATGGTTTTAATTTTATTTTTTTGTTCATTTCTGTTGGTTCAATCAGTTTTAGACGAGCATTGAATAGTTGTCAAAATAATATCTTTTAGATTTCGTGACTTAATTTACGAAATTTTTTACTTTTCTTCATTTATAAATATTGTCCTGTCTTTACTTATGGTATATGCTTAGTCTTTCAATTTTCTTTTATCCATCTCATATCTTTCATCTATTGTTTTTCTCTTATCTGTTTCATATCCTTCAACTTTTATTTTTTCTCTCATATATTTCATAAAAGATGACGGAAACTCATGTTAAAGTGTATTTATTTTGGGGTGGTGAAGTTGTGTATGAAGCAGGTTCGGTTAGATACAACTGTGGTCCTGAAATAGGGCAACAACTTCACCACCCCAAAATAAATACGCTTTAACATGAGTTTCCGTCATCTTTTATGAAATATATGAGAGAAAAAATAAAAGTTGAAGGATATGAAACAGATAAGAGAAAAACAATAGACGAAAGATATGAGATGGATAAAGGAAAATTGAAAGACTAAGGATATACCATAAGTAAAGACAGGACAATATTTATAAATGAAGAAAAGTAAAAAATTTCGCAAATTAAGTCACGAAATCTAAAAGGTATTATTTTGACAACTATTCAATGCTCGTCTAAAACAGATTGAACCAACAGAAATGAAAAAAAAAAAAAAAAAAAAACCATAGCGATATGGAGAGCAGAAAAGCGGTAAAAAAGGGGCGGGGGGGGGGGGGGGTTTCGTTATATACCTGCGAAATGGAATAAAACATTTCGTTGGTATATAAACGAAAAAAATAAATTATTTTCCTATTTCATTTTTATATAAATGAAATACAAAAAATATATATATATTCATCCTATTTCATTGGTATATGAATGAAATAAAAAAAAAATATATATATATATATATAATTTCCTATTTCGTTTTTTTATTCACGAAATACAAAAAATAAGAAAAAAAAATAAAAAACCTTATTTCGTTCATCAATTCACGAAATGCAAAAAACAAAACACATTTCGTTGATTAATTCACGAAATGCCAAAAAAAAAATAATAAACAGTTTCGTTTTTATTCACGAAATTTAAAAAAAAAAACAATCTATTTCGTTGATTGTGTCACGAAATGCAAAAAAAAAAAAAAAAAGTTTTGTTTTTATTCACGAAATACAAAAAAAAAAAATAGTTATTTCGTTAAGTAGTTCACGAACTGCAAACAAAAAAAAATGCAAAAAAAAAATGTTGCGGCTATGAACAGTAAATGCTGGGTATTTCGTTGAATAATGAACGAAATGCCCATTGTGGTATAAAAAAAAAACAGCCTATTTTGGTCTAATAGCTGCAAAAATAAGCCATTTTGGCTCCGGACTCAGAGACAAGACGTATAATAAACTTTAGAGCTTATTAACTTTAAATTTTGAATTCGCCGCCTCTGGTGATCGTTGAGTGCTCTTTTTGCATTCTTTCACTAGGTACAACGACTCTCAATTTTTCACACCATTTTTTCTAATTAACTAATTATCGGCATTTTAAGCCTCCTATTTTAACAAGATAATGGCAATGCAAAGGGAGTGGGCATAAAATGATAAAACGTAGTATGACAAAATGCCACAGAATTATTACTAAAAACAAACTACGAACATGCAAGTCCAAATATGCCACATAGACTTATTACTAAAAACAAAACTACGAACATGCAAGTTCAGAAAGTCTTATAGATGAACACATTTTTGAAAATTATTGAGATGATATGATAAAAATGTGATAAGCATTAAAGAGATAAGTGGTAGAGAGCCACTCATCTGTTTCTTCTAATCGGATGTGGTTTCAAATATTCACCTCCAAATACTCATCCTCTATATGTGTCTCTCTCTTCTTTTAGGCTCAACTTCTTTGTCTTCTTTCTTAATTCTTCTATTTAATTGGTGTCTTCCTGATATCTTTGTCAGTAGTATTTCTTATGTTCTTTTCTCTATCTTTATATCAACTATAGTTTCACTCCTCCATTGCTTGGGAGTACTCTAAGGTTTTCTCTAACTTCCTTTCAAACACTTTCTTTCTTTTTTCTTCTCAAGAATCTTGAACTCTTTACTATTTGTAGTTGGCGTAGCTACATAGACTGAAGAGTGGTCAGTTGAAATACACACCTTGTCGGAAAATTATACTTTGTATATCGAAAATAATATTGCATATATAGATATATATTAAATCTTGAACATCCCCTAAGCTATATTTGTTGCATGCATGTTTTATACCTCTTTTTGTTCAAGATAGGTAGGAAGTACCTCACTATGTCCTACTTGATATCTTTAATCTTTATTCTTGTTTTCTCTTATTCAAGTGATGTGTTTTCTTCCAAGCATGTCAATGTTGCATCTTGTTTATAGATAGATATATAATCCAATATTATCTTATCTATTACTCTCTCTGTCCTACTTTATGTGATGCAGTTGCTATTTGGAGAGTTATAGGAGTTTTTCTGAGATTTTTTCGTATTTTAATATTTTGAATTTTGACTTAACTATTTGTTTATATAGTTTCTGAATATGTAAATTTTATTTCAAAAAGTTTAAAGATTTTATATCTGAATTCACACAGAAAATTAGATAATTTGACGCTCGTACTCTGAATCCTCTCATATAAAATGGGACGGATGGAGTATTATATAAATATGGTAACCCCGTTATACCCTAGTTGGATGATCAATTATGGCCCAAGTACCAACAATGGTTGTGGTGAGATGGATAAGGTCCTCTACCCTTACCTAGAGGTCTCAGGTTCGAGCCCTAGATATGGAAAAAAACTTGTTAGGGCGCTTTCTACTTAAATGGCGGATCCAGATTAGTCGGGCCTCAATACGGGTACCGGATACTGGATTGAAAACCAAAAAAATTATGGTCTAAGTAAACTTTACATTTTTTGTGCACCCCTTGGCTAGATGGATCTTCTTTTTTTTGCATCATAAGATTATACAGATTCATGGAACAGTACTAAAGCCTGTTGAAATGTTTGTTGATTTATCACTTGACAGACTGAACTTATATTGTTTTTACATAATTAAGGGGAGCATAAAACAACTACAAAATGGGGGAGATTACCAATGTCATGGAGTATGAGGCTATTGCCAAGGAAAAGTTGCCAAAGATGGTGTATGACTACTATGCATCCGGAGCAGAGGACCAATGGACTCTGGCTGAGAACAGAAATGCCTTTTCAAGAATTCTGTAAGTTGCTCTAGCCATCATAGACCTAAGTCCTAAATTGCTTGAGAGTTAATATCGGTCACTGAACATTATCCACTATATCAGCAAAGTCATAAAACTTTTGTCACATTAAAGTAATTGAACTTTACTGGCTAAGCAATAAAGTCATACTCCCTCCATCTCAATTTATGGGCATCTTTCGGATTTGAAGAGTCAAACAAGTTTTTCTTTGACCGGGATTTTTTTCGATATGCCTTTCAAAAATAGTTTGAATTGTTAATTATTGTGACGTATAATACTTCTTACATAGTTTTTCAAATATGTAAATTTTATTTTTAAAAACTTAAAGATTCTATGTGCGAATTCACAGTCAAAATCAAAAAAATTGACTCTCGAAATTCAAACTGTGTCACATAAATTGGGACAGCGGGAGTAAAAGTTCACCTATTATGACAGTAAATCACAAAACCATGTATTCTTACATAAAGTAACTCAACTTTACCCAATATAGTTAAAGTGGGTAATGTTTAGTGACTTCACTGTCATAATGGGTAAAGTTTTTTGACTTTACTGTTATAGTGGATAAAGTTCAAGATAAAGATAGTTTTGTTACCTCACTGTTATAGCGGGTAAAATAGTTCTGTGACTTTGTTGTTATAGTGGATGAAGTTTAGTAATGATATGTGAAGTTAATTCCAAGAGATCATTCAGGATGACTTTTGGCCATTATCCAATATCTACATATTTGTTGTATTCATGAGCTGTTCTTTCTCTGTTTTTGCAGGTTTAGGCCCCGTATTCTTATTGATGTAAGCAAGATTGACATAAGCACAACCGTGCTCGGCTTCAAGATCTCGATGCCTATCATGGTTGCACCAACAGCTATGCAGAAAATGGCTCATCCTGAAGGTATACCTTGATTCTTACAAGTATCTTCATATTTTATCCTTAAGTAATGTTGCCATATAAGTTCTTTTAGCAAAAATAGAGAAGTTTTTCATTGTAACATTCATAAGCGCTCAATGAATTTGGAATGTTTAATGCCTAAACTATTAGACTATTTCCTGTAAGACTTACTGCAAATATGAACCAGATATTTGATATGTATGTTATTGTAATGGATAAATTGTGGATCATGTTTGGTTTAATCATTTTGTCTATGTTTGCGCGCCTGGATTAACGAGTTTTTATGTATAATGTCAAAAGTTCTTTTCGAGGACTTTAAATCCTATGTATTTGTAAATCTAGTAAAACAACTAGAATTTACATATCTGATGACTTTAATTGATTATTTGTAGGTGAGTATGCTACTGCAAGAGCAGCATCAGCAGCAGGAACAATTATGGTGAGTCTGTTGTGGTCTGTCAAGTATGACTTTGAACTATGCTGTCCACATTTTCAACACAAATAGGCTTTTACGCGCGTCGAGTTATTGCTGAAATTATCACTAAAATCCTAGAACACCTTAGATAATATGCATGATATCTGACTAAACCATCCAAGCAGCTCAGTCAAGATTTAGCCTTAACTTGAAGAACGGAAAGTTACTGTGAGTTGTAATGTTTTTTCTTTCACTTTGTTGATGGCCTGACAAATTGGTGTTGCAGACATTGTCATCTTGGGCAACTTCAAGTGTAGAGGAGGTTGCTTCAACTGGACCTGGTGTCCGTTTTTTCCAGCTCTATGTAAGCATGAAACTAAAGTATATCAGAAGTATACACAAATTATATATACTACTCTAGAGCCTAAACATATATGATGTGGCGATTATCCAGGTCTATAAGGACAGAAAAGTTGTTGAGCAGCTGGTGAGAAGAGCCGAAAGGGCAGGTTTCAAGGCTATAGCCCTTACTGTTGATACCCCGAGATTGGGACGTCGAGAAGCTGACATTAAGAACAGGTGCATATTCCAATTGTGTAATCACTACAAAAAGAATTGGAATTAGCAATAAACTTTGTCTCTAAATTGCTCATAGCAACAGATTTTTCTAATAATCCGTTGCTAAATTGGATTAGCGACAGATTTTTCTGCATAGCTACAGAATTTGCCTGTCGCTAATTCCTGCTTTTAGTAGTGAATTGTATTACTTGTCTTGTCAGCTAAGGCGCTTAAGATAAAGTTCCACAAGTTAATGTTTTCTCGCCCTTTGCAGATTTACTTTGCCACCAAATTTGACACTGAAGAACTTTGAAGGACTGGACATTGGCAAGATGGACAAAGTGAGTGGAAAAATCAGAGTTTTTTCTGGCCCCATTGTACTAAATAATTTCTAAGATTTTTCATGTGTCTTCTTAACAAAATTCTATTTGCAGGCTGATGACTCTGGATTGGCTTCTTATGTCGCTGGCCAAGTTGATCGCTCTTTGAGTTGGAAGGTACGTTAACATCCTTATGCTTATGTAGCTCAAGAACTACAACTTTTAAAATCTTAAATTAGGTAGAAACGGATAAAAGTGTACAATACAGATATTTTGACCACAAAATGAAATGAGAATTCTGCAGGAGCTACCAAATGTTGTAGTGCTCCATCTTTTAGCCCCTTGAATTCATAGGAAATGGTATTCAAAACTATTTGGCATATAAAATGTAACTCCGTCCTAGTAAATGTGATGCAGTTTTCTTTTTAGTCTATTAAAAAAGAATGATAAACTTCCTATTTTACCCTTAATGAATGATAAACTTTCTATTTTACCCTTAATGAGATGATTTATAGGCACACAAGTATCTACGACTTATTTTAGACCACAAGTTTCAAAAGTTTTTCATTCTTTTATGAACTCTATGTTCAGTCAAAGTGCGTCACATAAATTGGGAAAGAGGAAGTTATTGTAAAACTTGCGCATCGGGTGATGTCACTATCATGTGATTTAAAACGAACCTCAAAGTATCAGATATCAAAAATTTCTTTCTGAATACGCACAGGATGTTCAGTGGCTTCAGACAATTACTTCACTGCCGATCCTGGTAAAGGGTGTACTTACAGCTGAGGATGGTAATATTATAACACTCTTGATAATTTCTCATCTATCATTCGGTTCAATACTTGTGCACATATCAGTGGTGAAACACTTTTTACCTTGGACCTGCAGCTAGAATTGCAGTTCAGTCTGGAGCAGCTGGTATCATTGTGTCGAACCACGGTGCTCGCCAACTTGACTATGTCCCATCTACAATTATGGCTCTTGAAGAGGTATCTCACTTGTTTCTAGTTTACTGATTATCACTATCAAAAAACAGGAATTAGCTATGAACTTCAGTGCTAATCCATTGTTATATTGCTCGTAGCTAACAAAATTTTATGATAATCCATCTCTAAATAGGATTAGCGACAGATTTTTGTTTGTTTCTAGTTCCTGTTTTTTTTAAGTAGTGTATTGTTTTGGTTCCTCTCGCCTCGTCAGTCGTCTGTCCTCTGGAATTTGCGTTTGTTTGAAAGCTTGTATACTCTTCTTTACAAGCATCGGTTTTCATGTGAATTTATAGGTTGTGAAAGCTGCACAAGGCCGTGTCCCCGTGTTCCTGGATGGAGGTGTCCGTCGTGGAACTGATGTCTTTAAAGCTCTGGCACTTGGTGCCTCAGGCGTGTTTGTAAGTACAACATAGCACAAACCTCAATATTTTATTGTTCATTAGTCATTGCCAAGCAAAAACGTGTCGTTTCAAACTTTAAAATTTCCATATTTAGGACTAGGAGCATATCGTTCTATGGGCTCAACTGAATCCAGTATTTCGGACACGAAATATAGTACGTGAAAATCACTAAATTTACAATAAAATATTAAATTCTGAACCCTTGGTTTCCAACAGTGCAATGAGTCAGTGCAACTTTAAGGTTGAACTCATCGAGTTTAAATCCTAGATTTGCGTTAGGACCATTCTGGAAGTGATTGTGAAACTTGTATATCTTTTATGGTGATAATTAACCATACCTTTGTGATGCAAGAATGTGACATACCATCAATAATAACTTGTTCATTTGAAGTCTAATTTAGCATTTTCAGTAGAAGTCACTTCCACTTGTAACAAATTTTCAAGGGGGTCATATATATTAGCAGAGCTGGATTCAAAATTTGAAGTTTAGTGATTCCTTCAGCGAACACAAGTTAATATACAATAATAACTGGGCTCAAAGTCATATAATTATAGATATTAGTGGATTTCTTAATACAAATACAGGGTTTGGGCAAAAGTCACTAGATTCACATGAATCCATAACTTCTAACCTAGTCCGCCCTTGTATAGAAGGCCAGCTTTTTGGCACTTTGGTTATGACATACTATTCTTGTTTCTTCTTATAACTCACATGTTTTAGAGAAAACATGACATTTGTGGTGGCATCTGCAGATTGGGCGACCGGTTGTTTTCTCATTGGCTGCTGATGGAGAAGCCGGTATCAGAAATGTATTGAAGATGATGCGCGAGGAGTTTGAGCTAACCATGGCATTAAGTGGCTGCCGTTCACTGAAGGAGATCACCCGTGAGCACGTCGTGGCTGATTGGGAGGCTCCACGGGCTTCTCTTCCAGCGCCAAGGTTATAAACATAAAACTTTTGGTGTCAAATAATTTCACCAAGGCTAAGTATTATCAGTTCCATATAAGTTTTGAATAACTTATTTATCTTTCATTGGAACACTCATTTCTGTGTGATGAGTTATGCATATGTTTTGATGGTGTTAAAGGTATTTGTAATTTTGTATTAGTTCCACATGTTCTGAATAACTTACTCATCTTCATTGCAACACTCATTTCTGTGTCATGAGTTTGCATATGTTTTGATGATGTTAAGATATTTATTCCCAGTAATGTTAGCTGATATTTTTTTGATCAATGGCCAGAGATTCCTCCATTATATATTCTCCCTTTTTGTGGTATACTGATAAGAGTTTTAAGTAATATACACAGTCAGTGTATATATATTTTACACATGTTATAGCAGGTAACAGATCTTAATCTCAAGATTTTAAATCTCACATTTTAAGGAAGTTTACCTGTACATATCATCTGGAGACCTGATGGTGTAAAAAAATAATTTACTCTAATGGTGTATAAAACTTAAACTCTACTGATAAAAGTCCATAAGAAGTTGCAATGCACTCCCTTATTATATGACATTTTTTCTTATCAAGAGTCTATTTGATTAATCTCTGAAGCTATATTGGATTAGACAAACTCAAATTTTAAAATTAAAATTTTGATGTTAAAAGACTATGCGAAAAGTACTATAAGTTGTAATTCTTCTTATGTCAATATAATGAAAAAACATATTTTAAAATATTGGTCAAAATCTAAATAATTTAAATTTTGTAAAGCGAAAAGTATCACATAAATTGAACGAATATTTAATTAACTAATAATTCTTTGCAACATAAATTCTATCTAAATGTCTTGCTCTCTACTTCTGAATTTAAAGAGACATTCTCTCCATTTACTATTTTGAGTTCTGCAGTGTTATATGGACTTATTTGCTAAATAAAAAATTTTATTTTCACATTCTCACTGTCTGACAGTAGAAATAGCATTAACTGGCCATTTTTCAGCCCAATCTTTGAAAAATAGCGGCTGCCATGAAGTTTTTTTTTTTTACTATATAGGGTGATACAATAACGGATACGCGGAAGCAATAAAATAACAAGGAAAGTAAAAGATAGATAGATTGACACAAGAAAATGGAATTAAAAGCAACCTAAAGTTGTATCAAACCTAAAGACCTCAATTAATTAGCATAAACAAGCACCAACCTCTTAGGATGACCTCAAGGGAATTGAATTCCCAAGCAACCAATCCTCTCACAATCAAAGGTTCAACAAGAGCCATCCATGGCCTCTCTACAAGTTTCTCTCTCTAGAGACAACTCTCTCAAAAATCACTCATCTTTTCTTCAAATGTCAAAAGTCCCCTAATGAAATGAAAGACAATGTATTTATACTAACTAAATAATAGAAGACCCTATTATTACACAAATGTCATTAATGAGGCAAGGGCCTTGTTTGGCTAGTCTTGTGGAGATGGAAATCTTGAATTTGCGGATGTGACCTCTTGCGTATAGCCTTCCTTACTCGGTGGCCACTTTAATGCTGTTCCATTTCCCATCCGTCCTCTCCATGCTATCATCCAAACTTTGGCTCTACGAGACGGTCCTTTAAGTGTCCTTGAGGCAACTCGTCTTGCATCATTCTCCCCTTCTTGAAAAGGATTCGTCCTCGAATCTAAACCTTGAAAAACCATAAGGGAGACAAACAAAAACATACTCCTCAAGGATTAAGGGTTAGCACACAATGCAATAATCACATATTCATGCCAAGGATGAACAAACTTGTGGTACAACCACACATCTATGACAATCATGACTAACATTTGCACACATGAGGTATCAAGTAGTTGATTCCTCCAAGGTTCATGACATAAGGGAATAATAAAACCAATGGGTTCAAAATACGAAGTATGCCACTCGACATTGGTTCTATTTGACATGTAGAATAATGTCCAAACAAGAACACTCTCATTTTTCAAGCAAGGACTCCCCCAAGATAGTGTTCTCAAATCACACAAGGTGTCACCCGGATCAAAGGGAACGAACATCCATCTAGTGTGGTCAAGAACACAATCGGCTAGATCATAAGAGCCTTCTCCCACATAAGATGCACTCCCTATATGCTCGAGAATGTCATCATAGGCAAGCAAGTAATAAAGAAAGGTATCACGTAAAATAACTTCCTCATCAATATCACTCCCCAATGTAACCTCACCATACGGTTCAAGGACAAGATTATCCAAGGGGCTACTATGAAGTTGAACATGAAAGGAAGAATTTGCAATTTCTAGACAAGAATTACCTTCCTTTGTAACACTTTCCTTCCCCACAAATGGATCACAATTCCTCAAAGGAAGATCTCCATCATGGGAAAGAGTGTCTTCATTCCATAGTGGGTTACATATCACATTATAGCCTCCAAAGGAAACTAAACGTTTGACATTACCAAACATCCCACTAGGTATTTCACTCTCAACAGTCATGTCATCCTCAAATAGAACATTATCCTTTACAAGAGAGTAATCGATGAACAATGAGGAGTCAAACCATGTCATTTCACTCTCAAAACAACCAATGTCATCTTTCAATGCATTTTCGCTCACATGACTATCCACATGATACACATCACCACTACAAATTGGAGTCTTATCACGTGACACTAAAGTACGATCAAGAGACTCATTTTGACATGAAACAAACAAGGGTGAGATGTCACATTCTTTCAATTGAACAACTATATCAACATTATCACTAACTAGAGGTACATTAAACACATCACAAAGATCCTCACGTCGTGAATTATCATTACAAGCAAGTTGATCAATACAGGTTTCAACACGATTTGGTAGCATGTCAAACTCGCAAGACTTACTAACAAGATGACCACATGACATTGTACTACCAATCAATTCACAAGTGCCAACACTAGGTGGACACAAATCTATCTTGCAAGAAGAATCAATTTTGTCATCTAAAGGATCAACTAGTGTTTGAGCACCTTCATTTGATAATGCATTATCATTCAAAGCACAAGTGTCAACACTAGGTGGACACAAATCGACCTTACAAGAAGGAACAATTCGGTCATCAATAGGATCAACTAGTGTGGGGACACTTTCAACACTGGCATTACTAATACACGGCAAAGAAGCATTAGGCGTAACGCAAGGCAAACTAACTTTCATGCTTGACTTGACATTAAAATCACACAAAGATGTAGAAGTATAAGGATAAGTGATTTTACCTTGGTGTTCATGCAAGCTCCTTTGACCAATGGAAAGAATGGTTGTGGTCGCCGTCCTTGCCTTCAAGCATGGGGCCCTCTCAAAAGAGGTACCCCTCAAAGATTCATTTCTTCTCACATGTGGCTTGGGATATTGGCTTCTCAATATCCTTTTCATGTCCTCCCAAGTCTTGATGGGATTCCTCACTTGTCTCCCACAACATTTCACATACTCCCAAAATTTGACAAGCTTTGAGTCAAAAGTTTGAACGGCTAAGCCCATCTTCATTTCTTGTGAATAGTTGTAGCTAGCAAAGATTTCATCTATTATGGACTCCCATTCCTCATATTCTTCTCCACTAGCTTCCCTAGCCAGGGTAGGCCATTTCACATGGGTAGATCGCACTTTTGCACTTGGACTCTTCCTAGTAAGTATGCATGGAAAGAGAAATTTCCCTTTCTTGTCCACTACAAATCGATGCCAATCTTGTTCATGTGGGATTCCATGGTTTTGGAACCAAGGGACTCCTAAACATACATGACAACTATCCATTGGAAGCACATCACACCAAACCTCCTCTTGGTACTCGCCAAGTGAAATGGATACCATCACTCTCTTATCAACCCAATACCCTCCCTCGTCATAATAAGGATTTCGCCTATTCACACAAGGTAGCCTTAACTCTTCAACCGCGCGAGGGGTGATGAAATTGGTGTAACAATCGTCATCAAGCACAAGAGTTCCCTCTCTACCACACAGGTTTACCTTGGTCTCCATGAATCTCATCTTTGGAACCACCTTCTTTTGCATAGGACGACTCCAACTAGTACTCACATTCCCACTCATGCCTCTTTGCTTCGGGTAGGAAGTACTACAAGAAGAAGCATATGTATGCCCACTAGACGTCCTTCCATAATCCACATTAGCACTTCCACTACCTCCATAGACATACCCTCCATGAGTCCTATTTGTATAAAGATTTTCCCCATAAGACCCATAAGACACATACGAAGGAGAGTCATATTTCGAGTCGCCTTCATCATCACGATGTATAGCACAAGACTCTTCACCTTCATTATCTTCGTCATACAAAGCATAACAAGGTTCTTCTTCATCCCCATCTTCCTCATGAGACACATGAGAACCGCTCTCTTCACATTCTCCTTCAAAATAGTAATTCTCTCCTCGAACTTCCTCATGATCACCATTCCCCATATAGCCCTCATATTCCCCATCGTCACACCCTTGATAGCTCCCATAGTCCTCCCCTTCGTAACTACAACCATCATCATCATAACAATCATAATCGCCACCACATGAATCGGAATCCATGGAGAAGTACCTGCAAAGAACACTTAGCAAACACGTTAGTAGTAAAGAAACCTCACCACACTCGTGTTTACACTCGTTTGTGCTCGGCTAGCACCACTCAAATGAACTCACACACTCTTGCCTTTTACCACTCAAATGGATTGGCCAATGTCGATTATCGATTGGATTCGGTTGATTGCAAGGTGCACAATTACTACTCGAGATCGGAATGGATTCTTGTAGACTCAAGAAGAACGCGGACCACTCAATAAAAACAAACACACTTGAGCCAAGAAATTAACAACGAAGCAAAAACGAAGAAAAGCACGAAAGAATTGGCACGAAAGAAATGCAGACACAAGAACTAGCAAACACAAGTAGGAACAACTACTAAATGGCTACTAGTTAAAAGGCACAAGAAATTGGAATGCTAAAAATCGGGAAATAAATCGAATTTCGGGCCCGGGTAGGTGATAACTTGAAAAAGTGGTCTTGAAGTCCCAAATGATCCAAGGTATCAATTTGAAATAATGAAAATTTTAAAATTTAGATACTTTTTTTTTTTTTTTTTTTTTTTTTTTTGTTCCCTACCAAAGGATTAGGGACACAAGATCATCAACTAAGGATCAAGAAATTTTGAGAATTGGAAGTGGGATTAAAATGAATTTTGGACTTGAAAAGGTACCTTGAAGTATACGGTTGGAGCTTGACAAAATACGGTCCGTATTGTGGTTTACGGACCGTCCTTCGTGACCGTATTTAGTGATGCCCAAAACAGAATGTACCTTGCACTTTACGACCCACGAGATACGGGTCGTATTGTGGTTTACGGACCGTATTTTGGGTTTACGGTCCGTATTTAGTGACGTCCAGATTCCAGTGACCTACTATTGATTTACGGTCCGTAAATTGATTTACGGTCCGTTTTTAACAATGTTGGCCATTTCCAGTGAGCCACTGTTTGAAGATCCAAGTTTACGACTTCAAATTACGGTCCGTAAATTGATTTACGGTCCGTCTTTAACGAGGTTGGCAATTTCCAGTGAACTACTGCTTCAAGATCCAAGTTTACGACCCCAAATTACGGTCCGTAAATTGCAATGTTCCAGCTTCGGTGATTTTTGTGTTGAACTCGAACTTCTCGAATTTTTGGACCAAATGTACCCTTTTGGGGTAGAAAAACACTTTTCCCAAATCTTGACTTGAAAACTTTGAATTAAATGCCCTTTTGGAGAGTCTTCTTCCCTATGAAGATTTGAAGATCTTCAAGAACATCAACAATTTCAAATTTTCAACTACCTTCAAATCAACTTGTTTTTCCTTCAAATTTCTGATTTAGACTCCCCAAGACTTTTAGAACAAAGCCCAATAAGTTTCAAGCCCCAATTTCACCCAAAACAACAAGACCCATTTCAAGTTCTTCAAGTTCTTCAACTCAACAATGGTGAAAATCTCAAAACAACTTGAAATGATTCGAAACTTCGGATTTGAAACCCTAAAACTCTAAGGAACTTAAACCTAACACCAGATTCAACAAAAATCAACAAGAGAAATTCGTTTTTTTTTTTTTTTTTTTGAATTTCGGTTTTTTTTTTTTTTTGTTGAATCGAAACCCAAGATTAGATTTGGTAGAACAAACCTAAACTAAGCTTTGATACCAATTGATACAATAACGGATACGCGGAAGCAATAAAATAACAAGGAAAGTAAAAGATAGATAGATTGACACAAGAAAATGGAATTAAAAGCAACCTAAAGTTGTATCAAACCTAAAGACCTCAATTAATTAGCATAAACAAGCACCAACCTCTTAGGATGACCTCAAGGGAATTGAATTCCCAAGCAACCAATCCTCTCACAATCAAAGGTTCAACAAGAGTCATCCATGGCCTCTCTACAAGTTTCTCTCTCTAGAGACAACTCTCTCAAAAATCACTCATCTTTTCTTCAAATGTCAAAAGTCCCCTAATGAAATGAAAGACAATGTATTTATACTAACTAAATAATAGAAGACCCTATTATTACACAAATGCCATTAATGAGGCAAGGGCCTTGTTTGGCTAGTCTTGTGGAGATGGAAATCTTGAATTTGCGGATGTGACCTCTTGCGTATAGCCTTCCTTACTCGGTGGCCACTTTAATGCTGTTCCATTTCCCATCCGTCCTCTCCATGCTATCATCCAAACTTTGGCTCTACGAGACGGTCCTTTAAGTGTCCTTGAGGCAACTCGTCTTGCATCATAGGGGGTAGGAGAAGGGAAAATGGGGAAGGAAAGCTGCCATAAAGTTTCAAATTTCAAAAGTGACTGAAAAGTGACTGTTTGTGAATTTTACCCCTTCAAACAATATACTAAAAGTGTTCACATAATAAGAGAATAGTGATATTTTTTAAGATTTAAGTAGTAGCTTATGGTTTAGTGGTTGTATATATACCTATGTTTGGGTCAAAATGAAGATTAAGCCATTTGCAGGTTTATATAATTGTAACCCGTTAAAAATAATGACTAATATTAAGGAATTAAGTAAATAGATTTGTGAAGAAAGAACCAAATTTTCCAACATGTATAAGATTTGAAAATTGACACGTTTCTATTTTGGGTTCAATGGTCTATTGAGAAAATACTCAAAATACCTCCCAATGTTTGACCAAAATCCCAACTATACACCTAACCTTTGCGAGGGTCCTATTACCCCCCTGGACAAATTTTTTCAGTATCAAAATGCCCCTTTTTTGCTGACGTGGATAAGAGCGTGAATGCACCGCTCAGTGGCGCGTTATAGCCTTCAAAAAACTGCATCTGACGTGTTTTGGAGGGCCAACTAAGCTGCCACATAGATGCCACACAGATAAATTTAAATTCTCTCCATTTTTAGGCTACTTCATCTTCTTCTTCACCCTATTTAATACCCATCTCCATTTTTTTTGTCAAAATAATACCCATTATAAATTCATAAATTAAACTCCGTTGCTACTTGTTGCTTGGTTGGAGATTCTTTGAGTTGATTTGGGGAGAAAATTAAACTCCATTGTGGAGAAAACTATGAAGAACACCAAGTGGGTTTCTTTAAATTCTTGAATGTTTGATCAAATTAATGGATGAATTTTGTTCTACTTGGTGTTAGAAAGCTTCCTTTCACATTTGGGTTTGTTTGGATTATAACCACTGTTTTCCAAATCAAATTCAAAAAAAAAAAAAAAAAAAAAAAAAAACTGAAGAAAAAAAAAACGAAAAATCTGGAAAAAAAAACAAGGTTGAAAAATCTAATCTTGTTAAAGAAAATCTGATTGGAAGTTGCTTGTTTGGAGTTGCTACTTGTTGCTTGGTTCGAGATTCTTTGAGTTGATTTGGGGAGAAAATTAAACTCCATTGTGGAGAAAGCTATGAAGAACACCAAGTGGGTTTCTTTAAATTCTTGATTATTTGATCAAATTAATGGATGAACTTTGTTCTACTTGGTGTTAGGAAGCTTCGTTTCACATTTGGGTTTGTTTGGATTATAATCACTGTTTTCCCAAACCAAATTAAAAAAAAAAAAAAAAAAAACTGAAGAAAAAAAAAATGAAAAATCTGGAAAAAAAAAAACCAAGGTTGAAAAATCTAATCTTGTTAAAGAAAATCTGATTGGAAGTTGCTTGTTTGGAGTTGCTACTTGTTGCTTGGTTTGAGATTCTTTGAGTTGATTTGGTGTGATTTTTTTTTTCAACTCCTAATGAAGACGATGATGACGTGGCACGTGAGCCAGGCGTGTGTGGACAAGCGTCTGTTAATAATTGGAGTTGTCATATTAGACTGCCACATCAGCAAAAAAGGGGCATTTTGATATTGAAAAAATTTGTCCAGGGGGTAATAGGACCCCCGCAAAGGTTAGGTGTGTAGTTGAGATTTTGATCAAACGTTGGGGGGTATTTTGAGTATTTTCTCATGGTCTATTATTGGCTGTTATCTTGACCAACTCTGTAGCCAAAAAGGTTTTTAAAAAGCAAGTTAAATGGCTTTTAGAGAACAAATTAAGTGGCCTTTTAATTTAGGGAGAGTAGGGAAAACCCTATTTATGTTTGGTTAGGCTATGAAATTGATGTATCACAAGTAGGAAAAGCAAACATAAATAGAATTAGATATACATTTAAGAGTTCAGTATAGTCTATAATAATCATTACACCAATTTTTAGGAGTTCCTTGGAGATAAAACTTTACGTCCTTAAATCGTCATGCCCAGGTTACTTGGTTTGGTAGATCTTTAAAAATTTGCTTTTAGTTTTATATTTTTTTTTTAGTGAGAGATTATTAATTTTAAATGTAAAAGATTCGAAAATAACATTCAAGAAATTCTTGTAAGATAACTTTCTTCTATTCAAAATTTAAGAGGCTATATTCACCCATTTATTTATTTTTTCTTATAAAAGATTTGTAATATATGGGAATATAGAGCGTGAAGTGGTTAATATAGAGGGTAGAATATGTACATTTATGTGAGTCTGATTTACACAACCTATGCGGTCATTTAGATTTTGCATTATTTTCAAAATTCTATAACTATGACTCTGGGAACTGACAAAATATTAGACAACAAAAACTTAGATTGCAGTTTAATGTTTTCTCATAAATTTTCAGTTTTCTCAAAAGTTATCTTTGATTTGTAGTCTAGGAGGTTCATAAGTTGCACGAAATTAAATAAAAAATTATCGGTTACTAAACAGCTGTCCAAACAAAGACAACTGGCGAAAGTTTCTATTTATGTAATTATTATTTAACATTTTTCTTAAATGAAAATTCAACATATTTGTACCATACTAATTTATCATAGTTACATCATAAACTAAGATAAAATTATAATTTAATGATAAAATATATGTAAAACTGTGTATCTTGTATTGATTGCGTTATTATAAATACCAAAGGCGATTAAATATTCACTCACATATCATGTGAAACAGTGAAAGGGACATTAGATATGTATGACACACCTTTTGTGTTCTTTTCTTCTTCATTTTTAATCTTTTGTATGTGGAGATCAACAATTCCTCTGGATAAGTTTATCCTTCCAAGGAATCCCTCAATTTTATAAAATGAGGCCGCGGTTGATAGAAAAGAAAAAAAAAACATAGTAAATAAGAAAAACGAATATAGAGTGCTTGTATAAATTTGCCTAAGTTTGGATAACTAAATACTATGTTATATATTATCAAATCGTATTAGATTGCGGTGGATGTCTATAATTCTTAAGAAATAACACCTACTATTTTTCTCGATTAAGTAGATAACAACCAACTAGTCCAACCGATTATAGTTGTAACTATCACACCTTCGTAACTTTCTTCGTGATCTTCCCAGGATCTTCCCCATGATCTTAATGGTTAATGTCATGTTTATAACTCTTTGTAACCATGGGGGGAGTCAAGTAGCAACGAGGGGGTTAATTCGAAGGCCCTAGCTGAAAATTACACTATATATATAAATTTTATTTTTTATTTTTATATATATTAAATGTTGAATCCCCTTGACTTGTTTGTGTGTTTACTTCATCATATCATGGACCCCCTTAATGAATATTCTGACTCATGTTTGTAACCACATTTATATACGTAATAGTATAAATAAGGCATAAGATGTAATGTACGACAACCTTAGAAAAGTATAAGAAAATCTTTATACTCTCATCTTTTGTATTTCTTTATTTGTTTTGTCTGCCATATATTTCTTATGTTCTCTCATTTTATAACATTATACATGTGAGTAAAACATTATTGTGTTATCTAAGCAACAATGGAATTGGATGGATTCATACCTGTTGACTTTCAAGATCTTTTGTTTAGATTAGCCGAATTTTGTAGTGTCATTAATTAGAAATTGGAAACATAAATAAAATAAAATAAAAATAAAACTACAAAATCAAAGTCCACGTTAATCGCGTGCTCCTCATAGCCCAGTAGAGTAAACAATTGGTTTAACACAAGCACAAGAATATGCTTACGTGCATATCTTGTATAAAGTTTCTTATTTTGCAAGATATTTTTAGAAGATGTGCAAATGGATTACTCTCTTCATCCTCTTTTACTAGTCCGTTATCTTAATTTTTTTTTCTTTTACTTGGTTATTTTAGAATATCAAGAAAAATTTATTATTTTATTCTAGTATTATCCTTATTATGAAATAACTAATAGACAGTGTTTTAAAAGGCAGGGCATTTTATGTATGCCTCGGCGAGGTGTAAGTCCCGAGGCACGGGGCGTAACCCTCATGGGTATTTAATTTTTAATATTTCATAAAATAATATAATTACAATATATATTTTTTAATAGGTTAATTAACATTAAAAAAATTGTATAAATGAAATCTCTCTCTCTCTCTCTCTCTCTCTCTCTCTCTATATATATATATATATATATATATATATATATACACACACACACTAATCAAAGTAATCCATTATACGTCACTTACAACTTGTAAATATGTATAACATAATTTTACAAGGATAAACAATACAATGAAATAAAAGTTATTATGAAATGCAAATCAACTCTAATATTTTAACTTTCAAACAATGAAAAAATCACAATTTTTGAAAACAATATAACTATCATACTATTTATTTTATCTCCCTATAAACAAATAATCAATCAAATTTATCAGTATTATAATTAAAACGTAACTCCTTCATGAATAAAAATAAAATTACTTTCAAATAGCGCAATAATAAAATATGATAATTTTGATACATAGGACAAAAGACTAATGACAAGTGAAACTGTACCATTCAGCATCAGCTATGTATTTTTAAAAGAAATATTAAGTGATATTCAACCTCACGATATTCTCAAATAGTAAATATGCAACACTGCGACTTGTTATTTGAGTTAAACCCAATCTTCTTATTTCTATAGATAAAAACTATTAAGTATCATTCATTTGTTAAAGAATTATAAGGCTCAACGATTTTAATTAAGGAATTTAACATATAATTTGTGTAAGAACTGTTAGGCGAGCCCCGAGCGTTAGGCGTGTTTAGGGCGTACAGTTGGGCGTTTAGGACGTAAGCCTCAGAGGAACTAAGCCCCGCACATGAGCCTCGGGGCGTTTTACCATTGCCCCGCCCTAAGGCGAGCCCTGAAACTGCCTTTTTAAACACTTCTAATAGAGTACTAAATAGTAAATTTTAATTTTTAAAGCGTAGTTAATATGAATAATTAATAAAATTGACTTTAATAAATAATTTCTTATAGGTACTATCAAATTAATTAAGAAATACTCCCTCTGTCCCATAATAAGTATCATCTTAGCAAAAACACGCATATTAAGAAACTAATGATGAAGTGTAAAGTTTACCAAATCACTCTTATGTAAACAAAAAAAATTCTTCTTGATGATTAAAGCATGCACAAGTAGTCCATCTTTTGACATTGAGAATCCAACCATCATTATTTAAATTACTACTACTTCTTTTGCCTCTAACTAATCTTATCTTCCATAGGTCAAAACTTTCATATTCACGTGAAACTCAAAATTTGACATTGTGAATCTAACTTTTGTCTTTGAATAAAGAAACTTGTTTGTCCAAGGGCAAAAATGGAAAAACTAGTCAATATATGCATTGGTATCTTAAGGTGACACTTATTATGGGATAATTTTTTTTTTTGTTAAGGTAACACTTATTATGGGACGGAGGGAGTAGTAAAAGTAAATAGAGAAAATACCGTGAAAACCTAGGGAATACTCAATAACTCAATGCACCAATCAATTTACTGTCAAATCCTTTTTAAATTGCCTTCAACCTCCTCTCACCTCCATAACTTTAATTTCTATTGCTGCTTGCTAACAAGAAAAAATAATTAGAATCGCTCAATTTCTGTATTTTCACCTAGAAAAGAAAGCCCTTTTGCAATCTTTTCTCTCCAATCTCTATGAAAAGTTTACCAATCATCAAGTACTCCATTATGTAGTAGTGGCACCAAGAAAACAGCAGAAGAGGCAAAGACAAAAAATACTTATTGTTTAAAGCTAATATTAATCTAATATACTGATATCTAATGCAAGTAAATGTAAAATAGCAACAAAAACTTTAGAAAATACTTATTGTTTAAAGCTAATATTAATCTAATATACTCATATTTAATGCAAGTAAATGTAAAATAGCAACAAAAACTTTAGAAAATACTTATTGTTTAAAGCTAATAGTAATTTAATATACTAATATCTAATGCAAGTACATGTAAAATAGCAACGAAAACTTTATTCTAACTAATTGATATTGTTTGTATGATCCTTTACTTTTCTTAAAAGATAATTAACCATTTTAAACGGAAAAGGATCATATTTATTCTTTTATATTATTCATATTTACCATACTTTTGACTATTTGATTATAGAACTCTCTATCGTTATACATTGGTCCAAATCTTCCCCTCATTCGTTTATAGATCGGGTCCTAGCACTAAAATAGATACATAGAGGACTAGGAACCAATTTTAGAGACCCGGGTTCATTTTGCCTATTTGTATGACTATTTGTCATTACACTCTCCTAATTTGTTACTTTCTCCGTCCCATAATAAGTGTCATCTTAGGTAAAAAAATTATTCCATAATATAAGTGTCACCTTAAAAAATCAAGACATAAATTGCCTAGTTTTTTCCAACTCTATCCTTAGACAAAAAATGACAAATTAAAGTAACATCTAAATGATAATTGAAAAAAGCACATAGTAACTTGGTATTATTGGATTCCCAAAGTCAAAAGAATTACTATTTGTGCATGCTCTAATCAAGAGGAAAAAATAATTTATTTTTACTATATAGTGGCAATTTAGCATACTTCACATTATATTATTGGTTTCTCAGTATGCGTGTTTTTGGCTAAGATCACGCTTATTATGGGACAGAGGGTGTATTTGAAAAGGCTTGTCACGCTCGAAAAGAAGAGTATGTTACGTGACGTGACAATCATTTAGACTGTATTTACATATATAACTATAATTTCAAAAAATTACAAATTGTAGCTACATTTTGAGTTTTGTAGCAAATACACAACGCACACGCGTAATTATATGTGCTGATATCAATGTGCTGATACAATTGATATCGGGCTTATACAACTGAAACCGTCCTCCTGATACAGTTCTTTCGTTGATACTCACCTGATACAATAATTGTAGCTAAGTTTTGCAAATACATAAACTGTAGCTAACGTTTCATAAATTCGCTACCTATTTGTAAAAAAAATCTCTATATATACATAGCCATATTAGCAATGCACGTTAAATAAATATAATTTGACTATAATTTGACTCGAATTCAAGTGTTTAATAAGTGCAATTTTTTGTTTCCATGTTTAAAAGGGAAAAACAAACAAATATAATTGAGGGATCATATACATATTCAGCCCATGATATAATTCATGCAAAGGACACATGTCATCTCCTAATATTTCTTATTCATACACCTGTAAAGATAAATCTATTTTCCCTACAACTCCTCGGTATGTGTAACACAATGCACAATATGCAATGACTTATACAAACAACAACAACAAAAGCAATCGGATATGGTGTAGCAGATGAGGTTGCTCCTTTCTTGATAGAAGTCTTGAATTCGAACTCTGGTTATGAAAAAATCTTTGATAGAGAGTGCTTCTCAACAAATGAATTCTACGCAACGTAAATCTGAGTAATAATTAGGCTCTAATGCAGATACCAGACACGGAACGGAAAAAAAAAAAAAAAACACAAGATTGGCAATTTGCAAAAGGCCAAAGCCCAGAGCCACTTGTTGTTTTCTTGATAAACCACACACACCCTACTCAACCTATGATCAAATTTGTCACAAAACAAAAACCCCTTCTTACCTCTCTCTCTCTCTCTCTTCTTTCTCACTCATCATTTTGATTCCACTTCCATCTTTTTTGTTTTCCTCTAAAATAAATGGGTCTCTATTAATAGTCTTTTCTTGAACACATTTGGTCCAAAATAATCAAATTCACATTAAAGATTGAGTTTTTGATCTATACACACACTTTATTCTACATTTTCCTATATTGGGTCATATAAAGATTAGATTTTTACACAAAAAAAATCTGATCTTTAATTTATTAGAATCAAGAATTGGTCTATTTTTCTGTAATTTTGAGTTTTTGATCTACACCCATAATTTATTATATATATATTCCTATATTGGGTCATATAAAGATTAGATTCTTACACAAAAAAAATCTGATCTTTAATTTATTAGAATTCCTCTTATTTTCCTTTTTTCTTGTTAAAATTTGAGTTTTTTTCTGTGTTTCTGGTATTTTTTCTATATTGGGGTTAAAAAAAGATTAGATTTTTACAAAAAAATAAAATAAAATCTGATCTTTAATTTATTGGAATCAAGAATCCTCTTTTTTTTTTCTTTTTTTTTTCTTGTTAAAATTTGAGTTTTTTTTTTTTTTTTTTGTTGAGTTTAATTTCAATGGCTGGTGGTGCAAAAGGGTGTAATGAGATAGCTATAATTGAGGTTTCTGAGCCAAATGTGAAATGTGAATCTGTAGTTAATAATAATAATGGTGTTAAAAAAGATTATGATATTGTTGATCATATGTTGAATAATCTCAAGTTGAATCCAATGGCTAAGGAATTTATTCCTTCTTCATATAATCGTGATCATATAATTTTCAACAATTTTGTGACAGTTGATAAGACTCTTGTAGGTGGTGATGGTATCAGAAATAATAGAAGGGTATAGCTTTAATTTTTTTTTAATTATTTTTTTTGAAAATGATTTTTTTTTAATTATTGTTATATTATTTGTAATTTAATTTAATTTTTTGAAGGGTTGTTGATATTTTATTTTGTTGTTTTAGTCTGTTTTAAGGTCTTTTTGATGACTGAACAATTGTTGGTTGGAGGATTACTAGGAAAAAAATGCAATTTTGATTTTGCTATTGTATGTTCTAAGGTCTTTTTTCATAACTTAGTGATGTTTTTTTAATTATTGTTATATTGTGCATAATTTAATTTTTGAAGGGTTGTTGAGTTCTTATTTTGTTGTTTCAGTCTGTTTTAAGGTCTTTTTGATCACTGAAAAATTGTTAGTTGGAGGATTTTACTTGGAAAAATTGGAATGTTATATTATTTTAGTCTGTTTTAGGTCCTTTTGATGACTGAATATTATTAGTTGGAATTTCCATATTGTTTGAGTCTGTTTTAAGGTCTTTTTTTATGACTGAACAATTACTAGTAGAATTTCCATAGTGTTTTAGTCTGTTTTAAGGTCTTTTTGATGACTGAATAATTATTAGTAGGAGGACTTTACTAATCAAAATTGGAATTTCCATATTGTTTGTTTGTTTTAAGGGCATAGCTTCAATTTTGATCATTGTTATATTATTCATGGTTCACTTTTTTTCTTCTGAAGGGTTGTTGAAATTTTAATTTTCTTGTTTTAGTCTGTTTTAGGTCTTTTTGGTGACTGAACAATTTTTAGCTGGAGTATTTTACTAACCAAAATTGGAATTTCCATATTGTCTTAGTCTGTTTAAAGGTGTTTTTGGTGACTGAACAATTTTTAGTTGGAGTATTTTACTAACCAAAATTGGAATTTCCATATTGTCTTAGTCTGTTTAAAGGTGTTTTTGGTGACTGAACAATTTTTAGTTGGAGTATTTTACTAACCAAAATTGGAATTTCCATATTGTCTTAGTCTGTTTAAAGGTGTTTTTGATGACTGAACAATTGTTAGTTGGAGGATTACTTGGAAAAATTTCTATTTTGATGCTGCTATAGTCTGTTCTAAGGCCTCTTTTCATGACTGAACATGGTTTAATGGATCCCATGCTGAATTTTGTCTATATCAGTGAACTTGTTCTTTTTAGTATACAAGGATTCCTCTAAAAGATTTTATCTTTAAGGTATATCTCTCTGTGTGTGTGTGCACGCATTAATTTGTGAGTGTAATGGATGGAATTGAGGGAAATCTAACTGTTATTTTCATACCAGTTTGAGGAATGTCAATATTTGTTAGGTAAGGAATGCTTGTTTTTGGATATTCCATGTATTTTGGGAAGCTATTGATCCTGTGAGGATTTTAAATAATCAGTTTCCACTTTAACTTGTTGCAACGGTCCAAATGTTTTCAATGGCTGCTGATTGAACAGAATTTAGAAACACGGGTTTCGCAACTATCAGGGAAACGTGGAATGTATAAAGATTTAAATTTGCAAAAAAGGTTGATGACTATTGGTCTATTAGTAGGCCATTTCTGGCTCTCCATTTGTTAAAAACAGACAATTGACACTTGTTAGTTAAATGGGATCAATTACTTCGATTTGTCTGTTCAATTTTGATGCTTAGCTGGTTTGAATGGATGAGTACCGTTGGATCATTATAGTGGATGACATGGAATTTGTCGTTTCAATCTGAATGTGCACGTGCTAGTTGTGCCATTTCATTACATTGGTCGTTTTGTGATACTAAAACAGAACTTTTGTTATATGTGGATGAGATATTAAGGGTTAATTTGTTACTTTGTTATATGTGGATGAGAAATTAAGGGTTAATTTGTTACTCTTTCATATAAAATCAAAGTTTTGGTCAGATCATCAAATTTGCTTACCTTCGAATGAGAGTGCATAATAGGTCAGTATCAGCTATGCTACTAGTTGAAAACCACTTATATTTTTTACCTACTTGACATTTTCTAATTTACTATGGCGTCGCATAACTCAGTTTGGTATCTTGTTTAATGCCTTAATCACCAATCTGAATCATGAATAACTATCTCAAGTGATTACGTTTGTCATGTTTTCTTGTGTGCCGAAGTTACTTTTCTTTTTGTCTCACTTTCTTTTTTCGCAGAGAGGAAACAACTTTAACCAGGGCAGAAGGAGGATGAACAGTAGATCTTTTAGAGCTCAAAGAGAAGATAGCATTAGGCGAACAGTCTATGTCTCGGACCTTGATATCAATGTATGCAAGGATGGATGACTGTTGAATTTTCTTTCATGTTTTATATTAGTACTTATGTAGTTTTTCTTATTTTTACCTTAAAATATAGATCACGGAAGAGCACCTTGCTGCGCTATTTAGTGCCTATGGACAAGTAAGTCACTGTGCCCTTCTGAACATTGATTGAAATCATCATATTAGATATAATAACTTGAGAAAGCAAGAAACAAGTAATTCCCTTCCCTCTCTGTTAATTTGTATAAAGATGCACTATCCGTGCTAACTTGGACTACCTGTAAAATTACTATTGTAGATTACTCCTCTCAGCATAACATAAAGAAAAAGCAGACAGCCGGTTAATTTACTTCTATATATTTTTGCCATTTTAAACCCAGTGCATTTCTTCCGACCTTTTTCAAAAAAGCGCATAGTTTCTCCTCAAAAAAGATCTCCCCAGTCGGGGAACGCATAAGATATTTACCTAAACCAGTAGGTGCTTGAGTAGATCCCATGTCAGCCCCAAGACGTTGGTCTCGAACTAGAAAAGTAAATGCGTGAGCTTTAATGAGAAGGACCTCCTCGCTTATTGACTTGAACCACTAATCACACCCCCTCATTGATTTCACATATTTTTGTGTTTCACCAAAAAAATATATGTTTTCAATCTCCAGCAAATCTCCAATCCCCATTTGATGGGAAAATCATCTCCTTTTAGCAATTTGCCCATAAATAAGAAGTATGTTCCACTTCACTTTTCTGAAGATGCCTTTGACAAAAGGGAGTTGTTATGCTTATCATTGTTGAGGAATATCCTAATTTTTGTATGCAAAGCCCTACATTTTTCAAATAAGCCCCCTATGGTACCCTGCAGAGGAATTCAGATCCTGGTTCTTGTTGTCTCCTAACTTCCATCATCACACTCAAGAGCGGGCAGTTTGGTCTATGGTTGGACCTGCATATACTTGTTTTCTCGGGGCATAGCATTTTTACGTTAATAGTTGGGCTCTAGAACTTATGCTTTGTCCTTTCAGGGTGCCTTTAATGAGAATTGGCGTTTCCATACACTCTTTTCGACTATTTACTATTGGGACTGAAAATCTGTGAAAAGACGTTTGTTAGTTGCAGAAAGGCATAGAATTAATATGTTTGTGTTGGAGCTGCAACCTGGAAAGGCGGGAAAGTAGTAGTTACGGGTTCGGACAAATCCAGTAACTTTTGTTTAGATTCTGTAATTGTAGTAGGAAATTCATTAAATACGTATAGATATTTATTAATGATGTTCTGTTGGTTCGGTGGCAAATTCAGGACCCATAAACTCTAAATTCTGGCTCCGTCTTTGGGTGCAACGTGTGGGTAAACGTTGAATGAAGTCATGATGCTAATGGTCCTGTTTGTCATCTTAATTTGCCTTTTGTAATGACTTAGTTAGAATTTTTTCATAAGTAGACTGTCTTCATAAAACTTCTCTATTAAAAAGTGTAAGAGTGGTTGATTTCATTTTGGTGGTGCTGATTTGCAGGTCGTTGACTGCCGAGTTTGTGGTGATCCACATTCCCGCCTTCGCTTTGCTTTTGTGGAGTTTGCTGATGAATGTAAGTAGTATATTTTGACTTGAAGTTCTTAAGATTGCTGAACATTTGAAACTACTAATGTCATTTGGAATTACTTTACTAATATCATTACGATTCATTCTGAACAGATTCTGCAAAAGCTGCACTTAGTCTTTGTGGGACAATATTAGGTTTCTCTCAACTCAAGGTTCTACCTTCAAAAACCGCTATACTACCTGTGAATCCTACATTCCTTCCAAGGGTAGGCAAATCTTTGGCATTTCATTGTGCTTGTATGTGGAGAATATTATCAAAAAAATTGTTTATGGTTCTATCTCTTCCTTGTGGAGTCGAGGTCAACTAATTGATTTCTTGTCAATTGATGTGTTTTTTGTTTTATATGCAGTCAGAGGATGAGCGTGAGATGTGCGCGAGGACAGTTTATTGTACAAATATCGATAAGATGGTATAGTGTTTCATGTTTTTCTTGACTGCATAGCTATTGGACATTTTTGGAGCACTAGGGGTGTGTTTGGTACAGTTCCAATTTTCTCATGTTTGGTTGGTCTAAATGTTTGGAAAATAAGTTCCTTAACAATAAGGAAAACGACTTCCCTTGTGGAAGCAGGCAAAACAAGTTCCATTGTGGCATTTCACTTTGATTGTCTCCCCCCTTCCTCCAACACATTCCACCCCCACCCCACAACCCTACCTCCACCCTATAGCGTTTGTCTAAATTATATACAAATGAATTTGGAACAATATTTGTTTACTTACCAAACACCAAAAAATAAGCAAGAAACCCACTTATTTTCCAGGAAACATTTTCGAAGAAAGTATTCCGTGGAAAGCATTTTCCTTCATACCAAACAGACCCTAGTGTTATTGTGTTATCTGGCTGCCTCATATCTTAGTTGCTGGTTGGATTGTATTTTGCTTATTGTTGTATTTGCTGCTTTATTTCATATTTGAGAAATTAATGTATTCTATGCTCAACAGGTTTCTCAAGCTGATGTCAAGTTCTTTTTTGAGACAAGATGTGGTGAGGTCAGTCTGATGTTCAAAAGCCCTCAATACAATGCGAAGGGTGTGTTTAATATGGAGGAAACATTTGAAAAATATTTTCCAATTTTCTCATGTTTGGTTGGTCAAAGGTTTTGGAAACTAGGAAAATAAGTTACTTAAAATCGAGGAAAATGACTTCCTGAGTAGAAGTAGGGAAACTCGAGAAAATAAGTTCCATCCACACTGATTGTTTCCTCCGCACATCCCGCCCTCATCCCCACCCCGATAGCCCCCACTGGTTCCATCCAAACTAGGAAAATAAGTTCCTAGATTATATATTTTGGGACAATATTATCTGTTTACTTACCAACACCAGAAAATAAATAAGAAAATCACTGATTTTCTAGGAAAGTATTTTCCGTGGAAAACACTTGTACTCATACCAAACACATCCGGAATCTTGACTCAAGAGGTGAGATTGAATGATAATTCTTCATTTGCAGGTTTCTCGTTTGAGGCTTTTGGGGGATCAAGTGCACTCTACCCGTATTGGTTTTGTTGAATTTGTTATGGTACGTTGTTTCTTCTTTGCAATGTATATGCTAGCATTATGCATCAATGACCCATTCCTATCTGCACACTAGCCTTTTTGCGGTAATATACCCATGTCCACCTGCATACAGAGAAATAGGCACTTTGTGTTTCAAATGCTGCGAGAGTATACTCTAGGGGTGGGTGTACGTTCGGTTAAAACCCGAACAAACAGAATTTTTTTACTTTTTCGGGTCTTTGGTCTGTTATGATTTTGATGTTTTGAAATTTCAGTTATTTGGATTGTTAGAAAGGTTCGGCTTAAACCAACAATAACAACATACCCAGTGGAATCCCACAATGTGGGATCTGGGGTGGGTAGAGTGTACGCAGACTTTACCCTTACCTTGGGGGGTAGGGAGGCTGTTTCCGAAAGATTCTTGAGCGAAAACATGGCAAAAAGGTCAGTTAGGGACAAGCAATTGAAAATAATGAAATCGAGAAAGCCATGATGAAACAATCTAAAAAATGAGCATTAGCTACCACTGCTAAATAAGATACTTGTAGTACAAGAAACAACAAATAGTAGCACAAATCAAGGGACAAAAAACTAGAGAGCAAAGCTGCTGCGACTACTAGTACAAAAAGGGTAAGTACAAATCAAGGGACAAAAAACTAGAGAGCAAAGCTGCTGCGACTACTAGTACAAAAAGGGTAAGTGGGACTACCTACTAACCTCCTACCCTAATATGAGTCCTCCATAACTTCCTATCTAAGGTCATGTCCTCGGTAAGATGGAATTGTGCCATGTCCTGTCTAATCACCTCTCCCCAGTACTTCTTCGGCCTACCTCTAGCTCTCCTGAAACCGTCCATAGCCGACATTTCACACCTCTGCACAGGGGCATCGGTGTCTCTCCTCTCACATGCCCAAATCATCTCAGCCTCGCCTCCCGCATATTGTCCTCCACCGAGGCCACTCCCACCTTATCCCAGATATCTTCATTCCTAATCCTATCTCTCCTAATGTGCCCACACATCTACCGCAGCATTCTCGTTTCCGCAACTTTCATCTTCTGAACGTGAGAGTTCTTGACTGGCCAACACTCCGCCCCATACCACATAGTCGGTCTAACCACCACTTTGTTGAAAAGGTTCGGCTTAAACCAAAAAAAAAGAAACTGAAATGTTCATGTTTTAAGCTTTGTCCCCTCGTACACCAACCTTACCCGTTCTTACCTTTCACCAACATTTACCCTCTCCAAACTTCGTCCTCAGTTGCAAAACCTTTCCATAATTGATGATGATGTCAAAGAAATTTAAGTTCTTGGAGAAAGAAATTTCTTTGACATCATCATCAATTATGGAAAGGTTTTGCAACTGAGGACGACGAAGTTTAAGTTCTTGGAGAAAGAAAGGGACAAATGGAGAATACAGTTACCAGTTTCAAAAAAAAAAAGAAGGGACAAATGGAGAAATGGGATTGAGAATATTTTGCAAAAACTAATAGTAGAACCATTTCTGTTTCATTGTCAAATTTTGACAAGGCTCAACCAAAATAAACGGAACTGGAATTACAAAAAATCTAACTGAACCAAATTTGTTTCCGTTAGGTTTGGATTTGCGATCTTCCAAACCAAAAACTCAAACCAAAATTTTCAATAGCCAAACAGACTGATGTCTGCCCCGAGTAGACTTCTATCTGCCCCTCCTTCTCTCTCTCTCTCTCTCTGTCTATATATATATCGAATTATTGTTTAATTATGTCATAGGATTTCTTAATATCATCTCACCATTAACTTTGTGTGCTTTTAATGTAATTCTTGTTATCGTTGGTGCTCTGGGGTCACTATTGGGGTGAGGAAACTCTTTGCTGTTTGGTTTGAGGGGATTTTCTTGGTTTACAAAAGAGTTTGGTGGGAGAGACAACAATAAAATACACCATCAGGTTTCGGCAAAACTAGATACGAACCTCATTATTTCCATTCTGAACTTCCCGCTTCTTTTTTTTTTTTTTTTACACTTACCCAGTTTTGGCCTTATTCTCTTTTCTATAATTGACTTTTTAAATTATGCTATATTCTCTCTTTTTGTTAAAATATCAATTGAGAAAGAACAAGCTGGAAATGAGTCTTGATGATAATTTTATTTAAAACAGTCTCCCTAACAGCGGAGCAATGTTCGCCGTCAAACTTATACCTGAAAAATGTGCAGGCCGAGAGTGCAATTTTGGCGTTGGATCTATGTGGTGAGATGTTGGGCTCCCAACCTATCAGGTAAAATTTATTTAGAAGTTCCTTATTAAAAAAGTTTATTTAGATTGCTTCAGCTTGATCCACATTGACCTTTTTCCTTATGAATGCATTTTTGCTCGTTGGACCTTTCTACTATCGGCATTTTTGTACTCAACTGTATAGATTAAGTTGTAGTTAGTTAAAGATGATTGTATCCTACATGCATCGAATAAAAAGTAGTACTATTAAGTGATGGCATCCTTAAGTAGTACTCTACCTAAATACATGTCTGTTTTGAACAAGTATGACTAAAATATGTGACGATATCCTTATCTCAATTCTCATGATTAGTACAATGTAATGGAATCTTGCTTTAAAAAAAATGAACAAGCTAGGTATTTTAAAAAGATTATTGTTGGAGTTTGAACATGCTGGAGCCCCAAGAATACTTTTGTAATCATTAGTATTCATTAGCTTGTAAATATACGAGTGATTGTCGAGTCAAATATGTGAAATGGAGAAAACGCGAGAGCTGCACGCAGATGCTTTTATAGGAAAGAGTTGTCAAAGAAAATATGTAAAATTTGTGCTATTGCCATAATCTGGCTTTTAACTTTACATTTGAGGTGATTCTTGAAGTACGTTTCTTCGCTCCCTTGGCTCTCATCTGTTTTTCTCCTCTCTTAGAGGTATTTCAATATATAGTCAGACCTTTCTATCACAACATTTCACTATAACAGCCGTGTGGAACCGATCTTTTGTGTTATGCATATTATATGTTCTCTCTATAGCAACATTTGACTATAGCAAACCAAAAAATATCGGAACAAACAACGTTGTTATAGAGAGGTTTGACTGTATATCTGAAGTATGACTTCTGACTTTACAACTTTATTAATGTTGTAGGGTGAGTCCTTCGAAGACACCCGTGAGGCCACGAGTTTCCAGCCCTTAGATGCATTAGGCGATGCGTGGAGTTCAAGGTCTTGAAAGAGAACGGCGCAAGCTCTCTTAGAAGACTTGAGGTCAAAATGGGAAGGCGAAATGAATATGTTTCTGTAGTGTCCATGTTCCATTACCTTGTCAGTTCTAGTACTTAATTAGTGCTGCCGAACATGTCTATTGACCTTTGCTTTTGCTAGTGTATTAATGGTAAATGTCCTACCTTCACTACAGTTAGCTTTGATTAATCTTATGCACTTTTGAAACTTTTTTTGATAACCGAGAAATTCCCGAGGGCCATTGGCTCACGGTTCGAAACTCGGCGGATGATGGGAGCCATCCTCTGCCCGTTTTCATTTAAATATCAGACTTTGGTCTTTGGTCTTTGGCAGAGTCCGATTATACCTTATTGAATCTCTTGTTATTTGGCGGTGAAAATGCCTGCGCGAAATTTGATATTCCGTTCAGGGCGTAGCTTTGCGTGCATGCTCTTCGTACATTGTTCTTTTGGTTTACGTACATTGTTCTTTTGGTTTATAATATTACGTGTACCTCTCTAATTTTGATTTTCTTAACCTTTTTTAAACTTGTTTATTATCATTACAATAAAATATGAATTAACATCTTTGACCTTACCTCCAATTAATTAAATCCATCAAAATACCTTAATTAACAAATTCTTTAAAAATTTATTTATGAACAATAAGCTCTACGAGTACTTAGACATGTGCCATGTGGCAAAAATCTTTTGGTTTTGTTAAAAATCGTGTACTGCCATGTAAAATGGTATGGAGCAAGTACTATATTTATATGGGTTAAGGGTTTTTTTAAAAAAAAAAACTTTAAGTATCATCTTCATTTGAGTTCTACCTAAACTATTATAAACTAGTTTGCAGAACATTTCAATTATCAGTCGTTTATTTTTCTTACTTAAACTCTTACCAATTAATTTGTATTAAAAATGAACAACTGAAAGTTAAAGTGTGTTTTGCAAATTAATTGATGATAATTTAGGTAGAAAACTCTCATACCTAATAATTTAGATAGAAAATTCAAAAAAAAACTGATACTTGAGCTGTGTTTTGATCATTATCTTCTTTTTCTTTTTCTTTTTTTTTATAAAGATGATGTTTGCACAATTTGTGAAGCTCGATTTCACTAAATAATTGATATTTTTCATTTATGCACGTACTAAACAAATATCTAAGGTCACCTATGCTGGAATTGGACCTTTGGTTTGTATTATTATATAAATTAAATTCTAGAAATAATATTTTGGTTTAAAAAATATAGGGGAAAGAACACCCATGCCCACTAAACATAAAATAATTACCCTTCTATGCCACCCTTACTTTTATACCCCAAACTACTTATCTTTAATACACATTATAGCTTTTTTCTTTTATTTCTCTACTTCTTATCTTCTTTTCTTTCTTTTATTTTTTCTGATTTTTTTCTTTTTTCTGATTTTTTGTTCATTTAGTTTTTTCATACTATATTTTATTTTCTTTTTCACTATAATCTAATTCTATATTTAATTCTACACTCTTTATTGCCATTTTTTCTATTTTTTTTTTAAATTTCTTTGTTTCTTGTTCCTTTTTTAATTTCATTTATTCTTTTTATTTTCTTTTTTATCTCCATAATCTAATTTCATTCACTTTTTTTCTATTTTTATTTGTTTTTCTTTTATAATTTCAGGTGATTTTCATTTTTTTCTCCTTTTATAATCTCATTTTTTTTCCAATTTTTTTTCTTTATTTTTATTCTTTTCATAATCTAATTCTACAAACCTTTTGGCTCCTTTATCTTTTTCTATAAAAAGGATAACTGATATATTATCTTTTCTATTTTATTTTTTTAGTTTTTTATATCTCAAAAAATAATTTATTCTAGCATATAGTATATCAAATTAGTAGCAGTTGAAGTATACAGTTACAGTATATTATGATACCCACATGGTATACATCATATACTAAGAGGGTATCATACATGACTTGTGGTTCTTTCCTTCAAGAAAAACACTTAGTCCTCTATGATACCAACCAGATATATATAATGTACAGACAAAGTATCATAGAGGACTGATTCATCCCTTCAATAAAAACACAAGTCAATCATTTATGATGCCCACATGGTATATATCATATATTGACATCGTATTATAGGAGATTGATTCATTCCTTAAAAAAAAAATACTAATAAGTCATTTCTGATACCCACATGGTATATCATAAAGTGAGAGGGTATCATTGAGGACTGATTCATCCCTTCAAGAAAAACACAACTCAATCTTCTATGATACCCACATGATATATATCATATACTGATAGAGTATCATAAAAGATTGATTCATTCCTTCAAAAAATACAGTTAGTCCTCTATGATACCCACATGGTATATCATATGCTGACAAGATATCATAGAGGACTGACAGTTCATTCCTTCAAGAAAAACACCAGTCCTCTATGATACCATCCCGGTATATATCATATACTGATAGGGTATCATAGATGACAAGTTCATTACAATATTACTTAGTCCTCTATGATGCTCAGGCGGTATATATCATATACTGATAGGTAATCATAAAGGCAGGCTCATTTCTTCAAGAAAAACACTCTTCAATCCTCTATGATACCCCCATGGTATATATCATATACCGTATACTGACAAGGTATCATAGAGGACTGGTTCATTCCTTCAAGAAAAATACAAATCAATCCTCTATGATACCCATATGGTATATATTATATACTGACAAGGTATCATAGATAATATCATATACTCGCAAGATATCCTAGAGAACTGATTCATTCCTTCAAAAAAAAAAAAAAAAGAAAAAAAAAAAAGCTCAATCATCTATGACATTCATATGGTATATATCATATACTAAAAGGGTATCATAAGCTGATTCATTCCTTAAAAATAAAAATAAAAAACACTTCTCAATACTCTATAATACTCACATGGTTATATCATATATTGACAGAGTATTAGAGGGACTTGTTCATTCCTTCAAAAAGAGCTCAGTCCTCTATGATACCAATCTGAAATCTATATATACTAACAAGATATCATAGAGGATCGACAGGCCGACTCATTCTTCAAAAAAGGAGCTTAATCATCTATGATACCTACATGGTATATATCATATATACAGACATGGTATCATGGATGACTGACCCCATAATATATCATATACTCAAAAGATATTATAGAGGACTGAATATTCTTCTTGAAGGAATGAACTGTTAGTCCTTTATGATACCCTGTCAGTACATAATATAACATGGGTATCATAGAGGATTGAACAGTGTGTGATATTTTAATATTTATATCATTTTTAGGGAGTTATATTTTGTAAAAACAGTTAATTTTATATTATTTTTAGCAACTTTTATTGGTGATCTAAAAAATAAAGTCATATTTTAGATAAAAATATATTTTATATTATTTTAATTTTTAATAAATAAGTTAGTGATTTTAGTATTTTTTTAATCTTCTTGTTAAAGTCTAATAATTTAAGTTTTATTTTTTTATTAGTCTAAAAATAGTTAGCTAATAGTTTTACCTTTGTATCTTATTTTTATCTTAAAAAAAAAAAGACCAAAAACTAAATGAATAAAAGATAAAAAGATTTTTATCTTTTTTTTTTTTTTTTAAAAAGGAACAAAATCTAAATGAATAAAAGATAAATAGGCAAAAGAGAAAAAGACTAAAAAAAAGTTTGGTACAAAAGCACTTGAAGTGCACCATATTTGGCGCCGAAATTTTGCGTAAAAGAATTAAGGGATACACGAGTAATTAATTAATAGCTTAAGGGATACACGAGTAATTAATTAATAGCTATACAGGTATCTATGTTATTTATTTGGGAGGGGATATGAACGGGTAATTTTTTTTCTCTTCCATGGACATTTGTGTTGTTTTTTCTAAAATATACGCATGTACCTATCGACTTTATGAAACTCTAAATTGACAAGTTCTTCATTTTATTGATATTAATTAAAAGAACAGTCGACTGTAACGCAACGCTGTTGACCCCTTTTGTCAATTAAAAGATCCAGTTTGACCTTTGGTTTGTACTATGTGTTGTGTTAACTATAGTAGAAAAAAAAATACCAAAATAGTTGGAAAATCAACTTGATGGAAAGACAAAAAATAAATTTTAAATTTTTTGATAGAAAAATGATTTTGAATTGTCAAAAGTTGTATAAAATATCATTTTTAGTGAATTAGAGGCAAACATTCCAGAACTGGAGTTGCAACTCTATCCTGTATTATTTCGGTACAAAATCTTAATCCTGGTAAAACTTCCTTTGCTGCCTCCTCCTCTCTCATATTTATTCGCCACATCACCTTAAAAGAACATATAATAATAAAAGGTAATATTGCTTACTCTTATATGTTAGAATTTGTTATAAAACTATATAAATTGGAAATAAATAAGAGAAGCAAACTAATAGCTTTATAGAGAGGAGGGGGAGATTGTATTTCACTTATTGATGGTATTACAAATGAGAAGGCAAATGTCTCTATTTATAGAAGAGTTTTGTCTCTCAGTCTTCAACATACAACTTGTGCAAATTGAAAGCTACAACTAAGATACAACTTGCAAGTTGTATTTATCACTTAATGTGCAAGTGGTATAATTTACACTTAATAATACATCCAAATATCTACTTGTAAAATAATTCATAACACTCCCCCTTGGATGTTATATTAATAGATAGTGTGCCTCGTTAAAACCTTACTAAAAAAAAACCCTGTGGGAAAAATTCTAGTGAAGGAAAAAGAGTACACATATCTAGTAATATGCATTGCTAGCTATCTCATTAAAAACCTTACCAGGAAAACCCAATGGGATAAAATCTTGGTTAAGGAAAAAAGAGTACAATACGTATTTTACTCTCCCTGATGAAAACATCAAGTAATGTCTCGGAGATGACACATTCAATCTTGTATATCAACTTCTTAAATGTTGAGGTTGACAATGCCTTAGTGAACAAATCCGCTAAATTATCACTTGACCAAATCTGTTGTACGTTAATATCACTATTTTTTTGGAGATCATGTGTGAAGAATAACTTTGGTGAAATATGCTTCGTTCTATCTCCTTTTATGAATCCTCCCCTCAATTGGGCTATGCATGCTGCATTATCTTCATATAAGATCGTGGGTACTTTGTCACATTTTAAATCACATTTTCCCGAATGAGATGTATCATTGACCTCAGCCATACACATTCTCGGCTTACTTCATGAATAGCTATTATCTCATCATGATTTGATGAAGTAGCCGCAATAGATTGTTTTGTAGACCGCCAAGATATGGCAGTACCCCCACACAAACACATAGCCTGTTTGAGATCGAGCTTTGTGTGGGTCAGATAAATACCCTGCATCGGCATAACGAACAAGATCGGGACTACAATTGTTAGAATAAAATAAGCCTATATAGATAGTCCCTTTTAGATACCGTAATATGTGTTTGATTACGTTCCAGTTTCTCCTGGTTGGAGCAGAGCTATATCTTGCTAACAGATTAACTGAAAATGTTATGTCAGGCCTTGTAGTATTAGCAAGATACATTAGTGCACCAATCGCACAAAGATATGGTACTTCAGGACCAAGAATCTCTTCATTCTTTTCTTGAGGTCGGAACGGATCCTTATTCACATCAAGTGATCGGACAACTATCGGAGTACTTAATGGATGTGCTTCCTTCATGTAAAATCATTTCAACGCCTTTTCTATATAGGCAGATTGATGGACAAAGATACCATTTGTCAAATGTTCAATTTGCAAACCAAGACATAATTTTGTCTTTCTAAGATCTTTCATCTCAAATTCTTTCTTTAAATAATCAATTGCCTTTTAAAGCTCTGCTGGAGCTCCAATAAGGTTTATGTCGTCAACATAAACAACAAGTACAATGAACCTCGATGTTGTTTTCTTTATAAAAACACACGGACAAATGACATCATTTATATAAACTTCCTTCAATAAATACTCACTAAGGCGGTTATACCACATGTGTCCTGATTGCTTCAAACCATACAGTGATCTTTGCGATCTGATTGAGTATATTTCCTGAGACTTTGAACTATATGCTTCAGGCATCTTAAATTTTTCAGGGATTTTCATATATATATATATATCTCACTATCAAGTGACCCTTAAAGATAGGTTGTAACCACATCCATCAAATGCATCTCAACTCTCTCATGGACAGCAAAACTAATGAGATAACGTAATGTTATCGCATCCATAACCGGTGAGTATGTCTCTTCATAATCGACAGCAGGTCTTTGTGAAAATCCTGGTGCAACAAGGCGTGCCTTGTATCTTTGTATTTCATTTTTCTCATTTCTTTTATGCACAAAGACCCATTTATAACCAACAGGTTTAATACCCTTAGGTGTTTAGACTACAGGTCCAAAAACTTCGCGTTTGGCAAGTGAATTCAACTCTGATTTAATTTCTTCTTGCCACTTTGGCCAATCGCATCTTTGTGGACATTCTTCTACAGATTGAGATTCAAGTTTCTCGGTATCTTGCATAATTCTTGTTGCAACATTATATGCAAAGACATAATCCACCACTATTTCTAATCGATTTAAATTGTTTCCATCATCAATTGGATTTATTGATAGTTCCTTATTTTCTTGAGTCTCAGGCTCATTGATCTCTTCAAGGATCATAGGATTTCTCAAATCTTGAATTCGTTTATGAGATTCTTTCGTAGTGTTATCTTGTTCATTGGTTTTTCGTTTTCTAGGATTTTGATCCTTAGAACCCAATGGTCTACCATGCTTCAGGCGTGCTTTGGACTCATTAGCTACGACATTAGTAGATGGCCCTACAGGGACATCAATCCGAACTGGGACATTCTCTGCAGGGATATGTGATTTGGTAATTCTTTTCAAATCTGTAAATGCGTGTGGCATTTGATTTGCTATTTTCTGCAGGTGAATAATCCTTTGAACCTCTTGCTCACAAATAGAAGCACGTGGATCAAGATGAGACAATGATGGATTATTCCACAAAATTTCTCTTCTGATTTCACTATTTTCTCCCCTTATATTTGGGAAAAGTGTCTCATTAAATCGACAATCTGCAAATCGAGCAGTGAACAAATCTCCCGTCAATGGTTCAAGGTAGCGAATAATGGAGGTTGATTCAAACCCAACATATATTCCTAACCTGCTTTAGGGACCTATCTTAGTACGATGTGGTGGTGCTACAGGCACATATACAGCGCATCCAAAAATTCTTAGATGGGATATATTAGGTTCTTGATCCAAAACTAATTGCAACAGTGAGATTTTAGAATTGTACTCAATAATTGACTTAAAGTCTTGTAACCTTAGATGAATCCAATTATATCGTGCTTTTGGGAGGATGACCATCTTCAGGTGGCCATACCTTTCTGTCACGCCCCAAAACCCACCCTAGACGTGACCGGCATCCGACGTCATGAACAACATCGGAAGAACCTAAACAACACAATAACAATACTTGAACCCGCCAGGTTCAACATTCGCCTCCAACAGTTTATAAAATAAAGGTAAATGAATTACGCATATAAGAATTAAATCAGCGGAAGTCTTTAGTTATCAATACTTGTCAAACATAACAACGTGCCCAAGAGTTAATCAATAACTCAATAACTACCCACAAATGCATACTAGGGAGCTTCTAAGATAAAGGATTAATAGTCTGACTCATCGGGACGCAGCCCAGACAACGAATGTAATAAATAAGTAAATAAATAGGGTGTCCCACGAATGAATGTGTGGGCTCACCAAATTAGCCGCAACAACAAGTCCTTCCTAAGCACCGGGAGTATCAAGAACCTGCTCTTCTCCGTTACCTAACATACCATAAAAAACAATGAATAATACGAAAATAAAGTAAAAATAATACATGAAGAAATCAGTCTTGAAAATGATATGAAATCAACGTAAGGACAGTTATTCAGTTTATGTATCTCGATAATAAATATCAAAACCCATTCATAAAGCCTCTTGTCAAGTTACAACTTCAAATATGCCCTTTTAATCAATTAAGATAGTCATGAACAATTCCATAAGAGAATAAGAATGTCACACATGCCAATACAGGCCCAAGAATCAAGCATATCGCGCATAGCGCACCACACCGGAACATATAATTCTCGGTGGCTATCCTTCCTCCCGAATAGCTAGGCATAAATCACACCGGACTATGTAGTACGCGGTGGCTATCCTTCCTCCCGAATAGCTAGGCATAAATCACACCCCGGGTAGCGAACCCAACGGTGGCCACTCTTCCTCCCGAATGGCTAGGCAATGACACACTAGGATCCATAGTGGCTACCCTTCCTCCCGAGTAGCTAGGCCAAACACAACAATAAAGTTCATAGCATAGAAGCCGATTCACAAATTGTCTCACAACAGTCACACCACATATAACATTAAAGTTCATTATGCCATATTGAAAGAATCAGTTATTCCAATCAATGTTTTGAAAACGTACAACTCTTTACAAAGATTTCCATGTCCCAATTCACCAATGAAAATATCATTACCAACTCTTAATTAACATTAATAAACATCTCTCGTAGAGGGAAACATTTATAATATCTTATACATATATATAGGTTTTGTTACAATCTAGGTTTAATGTGGGTTTGTCCCCTCACACACATTAATCACCATTTAGTCATGAATTAGGGTTCAAGAAACCATGAAAAGATTACTCATTAAAGAATCTTGAATAAAACTTATACTTCCAACAATAGTTTCAAGAAGTGATTTTCATCCAAAAATAAGTTTTTAAAAGAGAGACATACATTAGGGTTTTGTATGAGAAGTTCACCCTTTTTGTTCAATAAAGAACGTTCAAGAAAAGAAGTCATGCATTCCAAAATGAGGTTTTCAAAAGAGACATACCTTAATTTTTTAAACAAGGTTTAACAAATCACTTTTTTAATGACGAACACCCAAACCCTAGCTTGAATCACTTTGGGAAGAATTATGTTGCAACCCTAGGTTTTGGTCACAAGAATCATGGGTTTATTGTTAGGATTGATAATCAATGATTAAGATGTTCTTACCTTAGTGTTGGAGCCCTAGAGAGATATTTTATTCCTTAGGGTTTTTGAGAGTGAAAATAATGGAAGAAAAACTAAAATTTTGCAACTTATAAATTTTCAGCCCGTCAGGCACAATCGACGGTTCAAACGACGAAGCGTCGATCAGATCGATGGAGCGTGGATCTGCTCCGTCGAATTCATCAAATTTCCAGTGAGCAATGACCAATCGACGGTTTAAAGGACGGACCGTCGATCAGAACGACGGAGCGTCGATCAGAACGACGCCGTCGAAGTCACCTAATTTCCAGCGAAGACAGTCTTCAGTAAAACGAGCATAAATCTTTGTACAAAACGTTTCTCGGGCTGGGCGACCTACCGTTGGAAAGATATTTCAAAGATCTACAACTTCCATTGAGGGAGTTTTTCCAAATTCGCAACACATTGTCACGAAAATCGTCCAGAATATAGACCTACCAAAACTTAGGCGAATTTAAGGGCCCTTAAGAATTTCACTAGTTGGTTTGACTTCAAATCGATCATCCTCCACCCGAATTCACCAAGAATGGATTCATATAGATAAAATATCATCTTAATATTATATTTTTATATATTCACTCCTAGTTCAAGTTTACGGGGTGTTACATTATCCCCCCCTTAAGATCATTCGTCCTCGAATGAGGATAGTATTCTAGGAAGGTAATTTACCAACATGAATTTTAACCACACAATCACCTTGTGCACGAATAGTTCAAAACTTAACTCATACCTGAAATAGGGAACAAGTAAGGATATCTCTTCTTCATGTCCTCTTCCGCTTCCCAAGTAGCTTCCTCAGTATTATGATTTCACCACAACACTTTGACCGACGCAACGTCCTTTGTTCTCAACCTTCTAACTTGGCGATCCAAAATCTGAACTGGTTCTTCTTCATAAGACAAGGATTCATCAATCTCAACCTCTTCATAGTTCAACACATGAGAAGGGTCAGGTTTATACAACCTCAACATCGAAATGTGAAACACCGGGTGAACCATGGACATCTCAGCCGGTAACCTCAACTCATAGCTACCTTCCCAACTCTTCTAATAATCTCATAAGGACCAATGTAGCGAGGACTAAGCTTGCTATTTCTACCAAAACGCATTACCCCCTTCATAGGTGACACTTTCAAGAAAACCTTGTCACCAACAGCAAATTCCAATTCCCTACGCCTCATATCCGTATACGACTTTTGTCTACTCTGAGCGGTTTTTAACCGTTGCACAATAAGATTTACCTTTTCGATCGCCTCATGAATTGAATCAGGACCCAACAACTCTACTTCCGTTGGTTCAAACCAACCAATTGGAGACCGACAACGCCTCCCATAAAGAGCCTCATAAGGAGCCATCTGAATACTAGCTTGATAGCTATTATTGTAAGCGAATTCCACCAAAGGTAGGTGTTCATCCCAACTTCCTCCAAAATCGATTGCACAAGCACGCAACATATCCTCCAAAGTTTGAATAGTTCTCTCTGCTTGCGCGTCAGTTTGAGGATGAAAGGCAGTGCTCAATTTCACTCTAGTCCCCAAACCTTCTTGAAACGTCTGCCAGAAGTGAGTAGTAAATTGCGTACCTCTGTCAGATATGATGGATGTTGGAACACCATGTGACCTAACAATCTCCTTCAAATATAACTTAGCGTACTCTGCAGCGGCATATGACGTCTTTACAGGAAGAAAATGGGCAGACTTCGTGAGTCTATCCACGATCACCCAAATTGAATCATACTTGGCCCTTGTGTGAGGTAAACCTGCAACAAAGTCCATATTTATCATCTCCCACTTCCATTGAGGAATCTCAATGTTTTGAGCCAAGCCACCAGGCCTTTGATGTTCAGCCTTCACCTGTTGATAATTCAAACACTTAGCCACAAAGTTAGAAATATCAACCTTCATACTCTTCCACCAATAGTGTTGTTTCAAATCCTTATACATCTTGGTGGATCCCGGATGAACCGAATACTTGGAACTATGAGCTTCCATCATTAGTTCTTGTCGAAGACCATCAACATCGGGAACACACAATCGTCCTTGCAATCGCAGAACACTATCGCCAGTCCCAACAGTAAATGAAGTGTACTCACCCCTTTCCACTCCATCTCTCAGCTTTGCCAAAAGTTCATCATCATATTGCTTGAATTTAATCCTTTCTACAATATCAGAACGTGATGGAGTGATTCCCACTAACTCTCCATTTTCAGTTTCATCAAGCCTAACCCCAAGACTGGCGAGCCTTCGAATCTCTTTCCCTATGGGTATGTCATGAGCACGCAAATAAGCCAACGTGCCCATAGATTTTCTACTCAAAGCATCAGCAACCACATTAGCCTTACCAGGGTGATACAAAATATTCAAGTCGTAGTCTTTTAACAACTCCAACCACCTCCTCTGCCTGAGGTTCAACTCTCGCTGCTTGAAGATATATTGCAGACTCTTGTGATCAGTAAAAACATCACAATGCTCACCATACAGGTAATGACGCCAAATTTTCAAAGCAAATACTACAGTAGCCAGCTCCAAGTCATGAGTCGGATAGTTCTTCTCATGCTTCTTCAACTGACGCGAAGCATAAGCAATCACCTTACCGTTCTGCATCAACACACAACCCAAACCAATTCTAGAAGCATCACAATACACCACATATCCACCAGACCCCGAAGGTAACGTCAAAATAGGAGCCGAAGTCAACCTTGTCTTAAGCTCTTGGAAACTCTTTTCACAAGCTTCAGACCACTAAAACTTAGCAGTCTTCTGTGTCAATTTAGTCAATGGAAAGGCTATTGATGAAAAACCTTCCACAAACTTTCGGTAATAATTTGCCAAACCCAAGAAGCTACGAATTTCAGTCTCACTAGTGGGTCTAGGCCAATCCTTCACCGCTGCAATTTTCTGAGGGTCTACTTTGATGCCGTCACCAGTCACCACATGGCCCAAGAAAGCCACAGAATCAAGCCAGAACTCACACTTAGAGAATTTTGCATAAATCTCGTTCTCCTCAAGTGTTGTCAAAGTTATCCTCAAATGATTAGCATGATCCGCACGATTCTTAGAGTACACCAAAATGTCATCAATAAACACAATAATGAATCGGTCTAGATACGGCTTAAAAACACGGTTCATCAAATCCATGAATGCAACAGGCGCATTAGTCAAGCCAAATGACATGACTAAAAACTCAAAGTGCCCATAACCAGTACGAAAAGCAGTTTTCGGGATATCCTCCTCCTTTATCTTCAATTGATGATATCCAGACCTTAGGTCAATCTTCGAAAAGAACTTAGCACCCTGAGATTGGTCGAACAAATCATCTATCCTAGGCAAGGGATACTTATTCTTAATGGTCACTCTATTATGCTGACGGTAGTCAACACACATTCTCAGGGAACCATCTTTCTTCCTAACAAACAAGACTGGAGCACCCCAAGGTGAGGAACTTGGTCGGATGAAACCCTTATCCAACAAGTCTTTCAATTGATCCTTCAATTCCCTTAGCTCCGCTGGAGCCATACGATAAGGTGGAATAGAAATAGGTTGGGTGTCGGGGATAACATCAATCCCAAAATCAATAACTCTATCAAGAGGAATACCAGGAAGATCTTCAGGAAATACTTTGGGATAATCACTTACTATGGGAACAGATGCAAATTCGGGTACTACGGCTTTTGTATCATTCACAGCAACCAAATGGTAAATACACCCCTTAGTAATCATCTTATGAGCCTTAAGATAGGAAATAAATCTACCCTTTGGCTTAGAAATTTCACCCTCCCACACAATAACAGGCTCATCGGGAAAGGCGAAACGAACTAACTTATGACGACAATCCACATTAGCATAACACGCAGACAACCAGTCCATCCCCATAATTACATCAAAATCCACCATCTCAAGTTCATACAAATCAGCCACGGTCTCAACAAAGATCTACAACTTCCATTGAGGGAGTTTTTCCAAATTCTCAACAAATTTTCACGAAAATCGTCCAGAAGATAGACCTACCAAAACTTAGGCGAATTTAAAGGCCCTTAAGAACTTCACTAGTTGGTTTGACTTCAAATCGACCATCCTCCACCCGAATTCACCAAGAATGGATTCATATAGATAAAATATCATCTTAATACTAGATTTTTATATATTCACACCTAGTTCAAGTTTACGGGGTGTTACACTTTCTTTCAATTTATTCCATAAAATAAGTGGATCCTTGATGGTGAGATATTCAATTTTTAAAATTTCATTAAGATGATGACGCAAGAATATCATTGCTTTAGCACAATCTTGCTTGGATGCTTTATTTTGATCTTTTATGGTGTCTCCAAGACCCATTGCATCTAAATGGATTTTAGAATCTAGCACCCATGATAGGTAGTTCTTGCCCGAAACATTAAGGGCAACAAACTCAAGTTTTGTAAGATTAGCCATAATTAGAAGGAAAAAAAAAACGTACCTTAGTCTTCAAAATAATTTCTTGAGACGGTAGAACGTCTGATAACGTGTTATAAAACTATATAATTGGAAATAAATAAGAGAAGCAAACTAATAGCTTTATACAGCAGAGGAAGAGATTGTATTTCACTTGTTGATGGTATTACAAATGAGAAGGCAAAGGTCTCTATTTATAGAAGAGTTTTGCTTCTCAATCGTCAACATACAACTTGTGCAACTTGTGCAAATTGAAAGCTACAACTAAGATACAACTTACTACAACTAAAATACAACGAAGATACAACTTGCTACAACTAAGATACAACTTGCAAGTTGTATTTATCACTTCATGTGCAAATGGTATAATTTACACTTAATAATACATCCAAAAACTCCGCCTGTGTGAGCTCGCTCACATTGCCGGTCCCAAGCCCGGATAATGGAGGAGGGTTGCCGAGGGTCAATCGGAAACAGCCTCCCTACCCAGGTAGGGGTAATGCTGCGTACATCTTACCCTCCCCAGACCCCACTATTGTGGGATTACACTGGGTAGTGACCAAGACCAAGACCAATACATCCAAATATCTACTTGTAAAATAGTTCATAACAAAATTCTTTTTGAAATGAAGCATCTAATACTTTAAGTTTTATTAGCCAAACCTCTTTATAATAATGTTGTTCGTCAGAATAACATTTTACTGTTGTAGTGCTGCCGTAGTGAAATATTGTAAGTATCAGAGAACATATAATACTCCCTCCATTCTATAATAAGTGGTGTTTTAGGCTTTTCATTTTGTTTCAAAATAAATGGTATTTTAGGATTTCAAGAAGAAATTAATCTTAATCAAGAATCATTAAATAGTTTTTTTTTTTCTAGGCACTAATTAAGGGTAAATTAGTAAAAAATTTCATAATTTTTTAGGAGTATGAAATTTCTTAAGGTGTGTGCATATAAGCTAAAAACATCACTTATTATGGAATGGAGGGAGTATAACATAATATGAAAATCCGGTTCCAAAAAAGAAAGATTGACTATCAAGAGTATTATCTCTGTCTTGGTTGGCGTAAAAAATCAATCAACAACAATTGACTATAATTAAATTATATTTGTCAAAATCTCATAATATAGAGACGGTGCTGTTTTGTCAATGATCTATTCCCCTTTTGGTTAGTATGATGTGAAATGTTGACCAAAATAACAATCACAAATTTGATTAGGTCTTTTTTTCTTTGATTTTGAAAAGTATTCCGTGTAATTATCAAATTATGTTAGGCTAACGATCAATCATTAAAGCATTACGTAAAATTATTGATAGGATACGTCGTAGCTTTTAAAGAAAAAATAATGAGTAGTAGAGTTCATATACAGATAAATCCAAATAATCAATTTATCCATGCTGGCAGAAAAGGAAATAGTTATTTACACTTATTATTATATAATACATATAACTTAAATTCTATAAATATTTTATAGTTTATAAAATAGGGCAAAGTCATTTGACAGGGGCTACAGCCGTCGGTGTTGGGAAAGGAAATGGCAGAAGTGGTTGGTTGAGATGGACTTCACCGGAGCGGTGGGTTTGAGAGTCAAGTTACTGTGAGAAAATATGAGAGAGAAGGAAGACTTGAGTTATTTTAGGAGGCGAGTTGGGGCGAGTAAAATATGAGAGTGGGTTGTTTAAATCAATTTGGGAATTTTCGTCAAAAAAGGGTATATTTGTTAATTTTCATAACGGCAGGGGCATAAATGACCCAAAATTATCACAACAACAACAACAACAACATACCCAGTGAAATCCCACAATGTGAGGTCTGGGGAGGGTAAAGTGTATGCAAACCATACCCCTATCTCGGAAGACAGGGAGGCTGTTTCCGAAAGACCCTCGGCTCAAGAGAAATCACAACGAGAAAGGTTAGATAAGCACAAGCAGTTCAAAGCAGAATGCAAATGAAACTAAAGAAAGCGAATAAGTCAAAATAAAGCAGTCTGAAAAAAAAGGGAACGGTAGCTACCACAGATAAATAAGATAATCGAAATACAAGAAACCACATATAGTAGCAAGAAACAAAGGGCAATAGACTATAGATCGAAACAACGACTACCTACTAGCCTTCTACCCTAATATGAGTCCTCTAAAACCTCCTATCTAGGGTCATGTCCTCGGTAAGCTGAACCTGCGCCATGTCCTGTCTCAGCACCTCTCCCCAATACTTTTTCGGCCTACCCCGACCTCTTCTGAAACCATCCATAGCTAACCTCTCACACCTCCACACTGGAGCATCTGTGCCTCTCCTCCTCGCATGCCCAAACCATCTCAGTCTCGCTTCCCTCATCTTGTCCTCCACTGATACTACTCCAACCTTATCCCGGATATCTTCATTCCTAATCCTATCTTGCCTGGTGTGCCCACATATCCATCGCAACATTCTCATTTTCGCAACTTTCATCTTTTGAACGTGAGAACTCTTGACTGCCTAACACTCTGCCCCGTACAACAAGGTCGGTCTCACAACCACTTTGTAGAACCTGCCTTTAAGTTTTAATGGCACCTTCTTATCACACAGCACTCCTGAAGCAAGCCTCCATTTCATCCACCCTGCGCCAATACGATGTGAGACATCATCATCAATATCCCCATTTTCTTATATAATAAACCCGAGATATTTGAAACTTCTTTTCTTTGGGATGACCTGGGTACCAAGCCTCACTTCCACACCAGACTCATGTGTCACGTCACTGAACTTGCACTCCATGTACTCTGTCTTGGTCCTACTCAATGATACGCTCAAATTACACCTATTAATGGCGTAAAGCGGACGTTGTCAAATATAGTAACCCAACAAGGTTGGGGTCGAATCCCACAGGGAATATGGAGAGAAAAGAGTACTAATCGTATGCGATACCAATCTTTAAATGCTTTAATCCTATTCCGGATAGTTTGAATTGATTGTTGAATAATGTAATTGAATACTTTGACTTAGAATGTAATTAATATGAGAGAGAGACTAAGGTTGTGTTTCCCAATTTGATTAGATATTATGCTTCGGATTTCAATGTGATATACTTCTAATGGTTGTTCTAAGAATATGCACTTGATCTCTTAAAGACTTCTTAATGTTTCCCAACAGTTAAGCAGTATTTCCTCTTTATGATTCTTCCGAATATAAAAGAGTTACAATCGAAGAGCGACCAATAATGCCAATTTAGACTTATTCTTATTCCTAAGTTAGTCTATTAAACGAGGGTTAACGCCTCGAGTCATTGTTATTCAATCTTACCAATATTGACTCTTTCCCAAGAAAAGTCAATATAATGGCTTCGGCTAATGCTTGCAATCATTACCCAACGTTACAACACAAAGATAGAATAAATAACAACAACCATTATGCATATATCAATAATAGAAACCCATTCACATAATACCCATCATGGGATTCACAACCTTAGAATTGAAATTAGCTACTCATAATGTTTCTTGACAGAAAAAGCTTAAAGATTAACATAATACACTTACAATACTAATACAAGATGGAATGAGAGTGAAGTTGTTGCCTTAAATGCTCCAATCACTTCAAGATTAAAAATCTAGGGTTTATGCCTCTAAAATAAAATCTGAATAATGAATTAAAACCCTACATTATGTATTTATAGAGCCAAAAATCGCGCCAAGTTTCTGGACAAAAATGCCCTTACGCCGCATTGTTACGGACCGTAACTCAGGTTACGGTCCGTCCTTCATTTCGTCATTTGACCACTTCGACGTTACGGCCACCATGCGACGGACCGTACCCTGTGTTACGGTCCGTCCTTCTGAAGCGTAAGTGGTGACAATTACTTGGCAACTCTCTGGAATTTTGGATGATGTTACGGTGAAGGGTTACGGACCGTAACATGAGTTACGGACCGTAACACTAAACCGTAACACTGAAGATTTTATTGAAACTCTCTGGAAATTTAGCTCATGTTACGGTGACATGTTACGGACCGTAACATGAGTTACGGACCGTAACACTAAACCGTAACACTGAAGATTTTATTGAAACTCTCTGGAAATTTAGCTCATGTTACGGTGACATGTTACGGACCGTAACATGAGTTACAGACCGTAACACTGATGGTTTCAATGAAACTTTCTGGAAATTCCGGCCTTGTTACGGTTCAAAGGTACGAACTGTAACATGAGTTACGGACACCGTTACGGTTAGCTCAAATTTGTCCGTTTTTCCAGCATTACTTCTCATTTCCGATCCTTAGTTAATCAACCCTATAAAACACAAAAATAACATAAGAAACAATATAAAAACACTTAAAATCAAGCAATATTTCTAGTTACAAAGGCATAAAATGTGCCAAAATTCACGGCACATCAACACCCCCAACTTAAGCTTTTGCTTGTCCTCAAGCAACTACAACAATACTCACTACTAACACACGACATCTTAGCAAAATAAGAATGACTACGGTGGTTTTGGCATGTGTTCCTAGCACGGACTCTTCAATTCAAGAAAAATATTTAGGCTCTTATCCATCTCCTATTTGTGACACAAGATGCACATTTCGGAAAAATGTCAATTCACTATGCAACCTCAATTAATGACATAATCATAGTACGGGGGCCTCTATGCACATGAATTTCAACTTCCGGAAAGCCAGTTACTTTGAAACCTACAATCCTTATGCCCTCACATAGACCAAAGAATGTCCCAACACACATTTACGACATAAATGGGACAGAAGACTAAAGAGACAGAAGAACACTCATACTCACAAAGAAATTTGCATACCATGCGTGCACATACCATAGGCTTGCCTTTATTTTCCATGCATTCAACTTTGAACAATTTGATCGTGATCACATTAGGACTTTTTGGGCTTGTAACATTGGCTTAGGGACGGGTAGGATGAATATTTGGGTATCGGTGACTCACTCTCCTCGACACTTCTTTTTGACTTCATTCACCATTCTTCCTATCATTTCCGACCCTCCATTTTTAGCGTGAATTTATTTAGAACTTTGAACAATTTTTTTTTTTTTTTTTTTTTTTATATATATATATCCACGCTGAATTATGTCCCTTTATATTCGTGATTACCCCCAACAGGCCTTTGACCTCATTTTCCTCATCTTTGACTTATCACCCCCAACTTAGGCTTTTAGCCTCATTTTCCGCATTTTTGACTTGTCACCCCCAACTTAGGCTTTTAGCCTCATTTGTCAATCTTCCGTGTCAAGGAGGGACTTGGTGCCAAATGGGTTTATTCGAAGAAAAAGTCTATAGGCTGAAAAATGGGAGACTAGGGATCATTTTCTGTACGGGCCAGGCTCATTTAAGATACTTTGGGGTTAATACAAAGAAAGCCTAAGATCACTTCACAATCTAATTCTCCTTAGAATTCACGCACGACCAACCGGGCAAGTTCTAGATTGCAGGCATCATATGCAAATAGAAGCTAAAAACTCACAACACAATGGCATAAGGATTGTTTAAATACTCCGACTTCATTTCCGTTTGAAGATTTCACATACATAAACACCCTTTCTTTGCAATGTCATTAAAAGAACCATACATGTCAATATCAACAACTCAGTTTTGATGTACATCACAAATTATTTTTCGGAGGGATATCATTGAACTTGTAAAAACCATTTTTATCTATGCTAGAAACACGGACCACCACCACTTAAGTCAGCATTACTTTACTTCTATATTAAACATTCTAAACATGCTAGGTTCAACATACACACAGCATTCTTCGGGAATAGAAACACATAGCAAAGAACAGCCGAAGAACGTCCTAACACATACTTGTTAATAAAAACAATACCAACAAAACAAAACAATAACAATTGTCTTAAACACATGCTTACTATCACAATTTTGATAAGATATTTACCAAAACAAAACAATAAAAACAATATCCAATATACTAAAACAGCAATCCCAACAACCAATCAGCAAATACCACACCCCCAACTTAAAAGCATGCATTGCTCTCAAAGCATCAATATAACGCAGTAAAAAAATTGGAGGGCCTCCCTGGAGCGCACTAGGCACTCGGATCTGTCGCAGCATCATGGGGTGGAGCAGTGGATGGGGGAGAAATACGGTGAGCCGGCTCTGTAGGCTGAGTTGAGCTAGAAGTAGCTCCTACGGTGTCGGAACTTAACCGGGACTCCTGGCGGATTCTTTTCAAAGTACGCCGCTCCTCTTCCTCATTCTGTGGGCGTAACTCAGCATATGGATCAAGACTTTGGAGAATGGGCTCGAGATCTGGCGAGGCTCTGCTTCGCTTCCCTTTGTCCAAAGAGGGGATATCCTCCTCCAACTCCTCGTCGTGCTGTTCCTCAACCGTGTCATCGTTGTCATCATCCCCTAGTAAGCTCTGAATCGGCTGGTATAGGGTCTGTACCAACTCTGTGTGTACTTTAGGAAGCTGGTCTGTCGCCACAGCCACTTCCTGGGCCTTCAATTTCTGCACATCATCCTTGACAGACCGCAACTCACTCCGAATAGCGCCCAATGCCATAGTAGGGTGTGTCCTAGTCAGCTCAGTCATCCTGCGCTCAATACCATCTATCCGGGAGTGGATTTGTAATGATTGTAGGTGGTCCGCAGCCATCTGTTCTTTTATCTGTTCTTTTATCGGTCACAGCGCTGCATCAATAGCCCTTTTTGTGTATAATTTTAGCTCAGTCATGATCTGCTTGACCTGCCTATCTGTGCGATCCGCTTGTAAGACCACCGCCCCAAAATTGTCCCGGTTGAACATCATTTTTCTCGCAAGCTCGGGTGGGACTCCTGGTGTTGCCGGCGGTGGTGCTGGGCTTGCTCGAGTGGAAGAGGTAGGACCACCCGAAGTAGGTGCGGCTGGAGGTGGCATAGGCTGTGTAGCATGATCAGCCGGTGGAGCCTCAGAATCTGTGTGCTGATCCGCAGCAGCTCCCTCTTCACCCATGATAGCCAAGGGTATAACATCTGATCCCGTAGGCCCCTCCGGCACCTCAGAAACCGATGCAGAGGGCAACGAACCCTGGCTGAACACCTCATCTTTCCCTTTTGTGATGTCATAAATATGGCTGGCAATCACACTGTGATCGATATGGGGTAGGGGTTCTGGTTCTGCACGCAAGCATAGTAGCGTAAGCAGGCATGGATGAATGAGGGAAGTGGCCGGCTGGGTGGCTCTCTCTCGGAGGTCTTCGGCTATCAGTCGCCCGAAGTTGATCTTATATCGCGACATTATGGAAGCCACAAGAACAACCCTGTCTGGAGTCAAATAATTATCTGATTGGGTAGGACGGATTCGGAACAGAACAATTTGCCACCAAAACTTTGCCTCTGGCGTTAGGGTGTTTTTCCAAATCCGCGTGGTGGCTGTCAACTTTGGCACTATGGCCCATTCAGGATCTGTTGTCCGTGCAATAACAGAAGCTACCCATTTTCGGACGGGGATTGCATCCTTCTGTTCAATTTTGTAGGCAAACTCCCCTTCTTCCGCTGCTGTAGGCTCTATATAATCTTCCCCGAATAGTGTTTTATTTATAGCCGATGGAGAGACATCTATCTTCTTTGTCCGGAATACAACCTCATTCATTGCCGGTACTTGAGTTGCTCGCTGCCCTTTCTTCACTACTTTGAATACAGCTGCCCCATATGAAGCGTAGAATTCCCTAACAAAAACCGATATGTAGGACCCAACGGGGTTTTTCAAAAACTCCAACTTGTGGAATCGGATAGTATCACTAATGCCGGGATATCCTTCGATTCCATCGAAGATGACATTCCGTTCCTCGAAAATACTCCGCCTTGGGTCCATTCCCTCACCTTTTACCCGCTCACACCCCTTGTTATACAAATCTTCAGATCCCTCCACATTAAACCGGAGGATCTTCTCAGTCATAGTTTGCAGCCGAATGTCAAGTTTCCTTCTTTCCTGTTCGCGCTCTTTTTCGCGCTCCTCCGCAGTAGACTGTCTAATGGGTGGTTGAGGTCGGTGTGTTGGTGTGATAGCCCGCTGGGGTTCACTTTGGCTCGACGAACTCGACAAGCTCGACTCTCTTAACTCCTCAGTCGAGGAGGAACTTTCTGATTGTGGGTCTGGTTGGCTGGGTGCAACTGGTGGGGGTGGCTTGCTGGGTGCGACCGGCCTCTTTTTAGGCCTGGCGTCCTTGATCAGATCGTCGTCGCGCAGCCGTGAGGTTACCTTGCTTGCAGCACGACCTTTTCCTTTTTGCGCGACCTTAGGTGAAGCCTTCTTTGATTGTCGTGGTTTACCCATACCTGTGGAAGGAAAAGTTAGATATGATGTACGAGAAGTTGTAAAATTTTTACACCTTATGAATTTAAGCCAAAGACTTTAATTAGGTCAGGTACCGTAACACAGTCGACGGACCGTCGATGGTGTTACGGGCCGTATCTTCATCCGTAACTGAAATGGTTCAATTAAGCAAAGGGACCGTAACACAGTCGACGGTCCGTATCATAGTATACGGTTCGTAACGTCGCACCGTAACGTGATCAAAATTTCCAGAAAAGTTACTGGAAATTTGAGAGGTGTTACGGTGTGATGTTACGGTCCGTAACGTACGTTACGGTCCGTAACACATAATGACGGGCAACAGAGTAGCAAACAAATGCCTCGGGTTACTCCATGGGTATGTTGTGAAACAATATTATATCCCCTCACATGCCTCGGGTTACTCAGACTTCACCCGATTTTATTAAAGTTTTCATTGGGGACTTGTATCGAACAGTTGGTGGGCAAACCGATTTAGTAATTTCACGAATGAAACCTTCAACCGGATTTGCCCTCCAATTCAGTGGGAAGCAGTTGCTTGTACCCACGAATCTTTTAAACAACACCAATACCAATCCCAACCCCCAACCAATGTCAAATCCCCCATAACTTATCAATTTAAATGCAAACTCAATCAACACAGCCCAAAACACGAATTTCAACACATATTTTACGAAATTACTCATGAGCATCATAGAACTCGCATTGATAGCTAAAAGAAAAGAGTAAAGACATGTAATACCTGATCGTTGGCGATTGTAAGGATGAAACTCAACTTAAAACAGTGATTGTGGATAAGAAAATAGTAATGAGATTTTAGAGAAATATGGGGGAGAATGGGAGGAGGATGAAGAGAGGAGGATGTGAAGAAGAGAAGAGAGGATTTATGAGGGAGAGGGAGTTGAAAAACGTGTGAAGAATCGTTATAATTTGGAATGGGAACCGTCGGTAATGTATTTAAACATTTCCGACAATTACGTTACCTGTTACGGACCGTATCATAGGATACGGTCCGTATCTTGTGTTACGGTTCATCAAACGACCCCGTTTCGTTTATTCATTAATGACCTGGCAGTCCAATCGACGGACCGTAACTCGTGTTATGGTCCGTATCACCTGGCGTAACATGTTGAAAATTTCCAGTGAAGCCCATATTTTGCATCAAAGTTACGACACAGTGTTACGGTCCGTAACACGTACGACGGACCGTAACTCGTACCGTAACACTCTTCCTCACCCTTCAGTGATTTTTTCGTTTTTTCTTTTTGCCTGTTACGCTTCATGATACGGACCGTAACAAGAGTTACGGGCCGTAACGTGGAGCGTCTCGCCTTGGATCACTTGGTAGTTATTTGGTCCCTTCAGTTCTCAAAATCCCACCATATTAGCACATCAACAACACAAAAGAATACAATGAAAATACAAACTTTAAACTACTTACAAAGCGGTAAATGTGGGTTGCCTCCCACACAGCGCTTGGTTTAACGTCACGGCTCGACGTGGTACCTCATTTTCGAGTTCAGGAGCCATATTTCAAACGATACCTATCCACGACCTTACCATCATCAATACACCAATGGTAATGCTTCACTCTTTGTGCATTCACCTTAAAAGTCCGAGTGCCATCCTCGGATTTCACCTCAATGACGCTTCCATTTGGGGACACACTCACAATTTCAAAAGGACCAGACCAACGAGACTTTAACTTGCCTGGAAAGAACTTCAGGCGTGAATTGTACAACAAGACCAAGTCTTTTGGCTGAAAATCCCTTTTTAGGATCTTCGAGTCATGATAGTATTTCATCTTTTCCTTGTACAGTGTTGCACTTTCATAGGCATTGTACCTAAATTCATCCATCTCGTTGATTTGAAACAACCGCAGCTTAGTTGCTTCATGCCAATCCATATTCAGATTTTTCAATGCCCAAAGGGCTTTATGCTCAAGCTCAATAGGCAAATGACATGCCTTCCCAAATACCAACTTATACGGTGAAGTCCCTATAGGCGTTCTGAATGCCGTGCGATATGCCCATAAAGCATCATCCAACTTTTTAGACCAGTCAGTGCGATTCACATTGACCGTCTTTGCCAAGATGCTTTTTATTTCTCTGTTTGAGACCTCAACCTGACCACTCGTCTGAGGATGATATGGAGTGGCAACCCTGTGATGCACGCCATATTTTTCAAGAAGATCAGCAAATGGTTTATTGCAGAAATGAGATCCACCATCGCTAATAATAGCTCTAGGAGTGCCAAATCTAGTAAAGATGTTCTTTTTGAGAAACGCATTGACTCTCCTACCATCATTGTTAGGCAAGGCCACCGCCTCCACCCATTTGGAGACATAATCCACTGCGACAAGAATGTATTTCAGGCCGTAGGAGCTCACGAAGGGCCCCATAAAATCAATTCCCCATACATCAAATAGCTCCACCTCAAGAACAAAGTTCATCGGAGTTTCATGCCTCCGACCTATTGTGCCCTGGCGTTGGCATTTATCACAAGAGCGTGCCAACATATTTGTATCACGATAAATGGCTGGCCAGTAGTAGCCACACTCTAGCACCTTGGCTGCTGTTCGATTTCCACTGTGATGTCCACCAACTGGAGAATCATGGCACGCTTTCAAGATGTCCATCACCTCAGATTCCGCCACACATCTCCGGATCATATTGTCAGCACACGTTCTGAATAAGTAAGGCTCATCCCAACAATACTGTCGGCAGTCTCGCAAGAACTTCTTCTTTTGATATGTCTTCAACTCTTCAGGAACGATGCCAGTTACCAAATAATTGGCAATATCGGCATACCATGGTGCCACATCATTGGAAATGACCAAAACTCTTTCATCCGGGAAAGTGTCATCAATATCTAGCACATCACTCGGTCTCCCTGGTGCTTCCAGTCTGGAAAGATGGTCAGCTACTTGATTTTCTGACCCTTTCCGGTCTCTGACTTCAAAGTCAAATTCTTGTAGCAACAACACCCATCTTATCAACCGAGGCTTAGCATCCTTTTTCGTCATCAAATAGCGCAATGCAGCATGGTCAGTGTGAACCACTACCTTGGCACCCAACAAATAAGCCCGGAACTTTTCAAAAGCATAAACAATAGCAAGTAATTCTTGCTCCGTTACTGTATAGTTCAGCTGGGCTCCATTCAATGTTTTGCTGGCATAATAAATTGGGTGTAGGATTTTGTTTAGCCGCTGACCAAGCACAGCACCAATTGCAAGACCACTGGCGTCACACATTAATTCAAAGGGAAGTGACCAATCTGGGGACACCACAATCGGTGCGGAGGTTAATTTCAGCTTCAACTCGTCAAACGCCTTGATGCACTTTTCATCAAAATTGAATTTGGATTCTTTTTCTAAGAGTTTGCACATGGGATTTGCAATTTTTGAGAAGTCTTTGATAAACCTTCTATAGAATCCGGCGTGCCCCAAGAAACTCCGAACTCCTTTTACTGAAACGGGCGGAGGGAGTTGTGAAATCACATCGATTTTAGCTTGATCAACGTCAATCCCTTTTTCTGAAATCTTATGGCCAAGGACAATGCCCTCCTTGACCATAAAATGACACTTCTCCCAGTTGAGCACGAGGTTGGTTTCCTCACACCGTTGCAGCACCCGATCAAGATGACCCAAACATTCATCGAATGAATCTCCCACCACCGAGAAATCATCCATGAAAACTTCAAGAAAGTTTTCAACCATATCAGAGAATATGGACATCATGCATCTTTGGAAGGTAGCTGGTGCATTGCAAAGACCAAATGGCATCCGGCTGAAAGCGAATGTCCCATAGGGACAAGTGAAAGTAGTCTTTTCTTGGTCTTCCAACGCAATGTTGATCTGGTTGTATCCTGAGTACCCATCCAAGAAACAGTAATAAGATCTTCCGGCTAGCCGATCAAGCATTTGATCAATAAAAGGCATAGGGAAGTGATCCTTGCAAGATGCGGTATTCAGCTTCCGGTAGTCCATACACACTCTCCAACCGGTGACAGTCCTTGTTGGAATCAACTCATTTTTCGAGTTAGGGACAACAGTGATGCCCCCTTTCTTTGGCACACACTGAACAGGGCTTACCCAAGGGCTGTTGGCAATCGGGTAAACCACCCCAGAATCTAACCACTTAATGATCTCCTTCTTCACCACCTCTTGCATCGGTGGATTTAATCTTCTCTGATGTTCAACACTCGGCGAACTTTCCTCCTCCAACTGTATTCGGTGCTCACAAATTCCGGCGGGAATCCCCCGGATGTCTGCAATAGTCCAACCCAGAGCTCTTAAATGCTTTCTCAAGACTACGATGAGTCTTTGAATTTGGCCCTCATTCAGAAGCGATGACACAATAACTGGAAGAGTAGCATTTTCTCCAAGAAATACATATTTAAGATGTGATGGCAGTTTCTTGAGTTCCAGTTTCGGTGGCTCAATAATTGATGGTTTTGCTGGAGGAGTTGTTCGTTTCTCTAGATCAAGAGACAATTTCTTGGGCTCATAAGAGTAAGACCCCAGACCTGTGAGTGAATTCACTGTCTCATTATATCCCTCCATTTGGTCGGCATCAAAATTCACCAAGATGGCCAACAATGCTTCGCTCAAGCATTCTTCCTCCATTTTAAATTCCACTGCTTCATCCACCTTGTCAACAGAGTTTATGACTGAAATGCTTTGATAAGGACTAGGTAACTTCATGCCTTTGCTAGCGTGAAAAGTCACCTCCTCATCGTTCACCCGGAACTTTATTTCGTGCTTTTCGGAGTCCATAAGAGCCCTCCCTGTGGCAAGGAAAGGTCTTCCCAGAATAATAGGAATTTCTTGATCAATAGCACAATCAAGAATCACGAAATCTGCCGGCAGTAGAAATTCCCCGATTTGAACCAGCACATCATCAACTACTCCAACTGGCCTTTTTATCGATCTGTCAGCCATCTGCAACCTCATGGTAGTTGGCCTTGGCATAGCTAGCCCCGATCTCTTAAAAATTTCCAGGGGCATAAGATTTATGCTAGCCCCGTTATCACACAAAGCCCTGGCAAAATTTTGCTGCCCTATGGTGCATGGAATTGTGAATGCTCCAGGATCTTCCCTCTTTTGCACAGTGGTTTTGGAACGAATGGCACTAACGCGGTGAGTGATACCCACAGTGTCGTGTTTCAATGGCTTTTTCTTCTTTGTTAAAAGATCCTTCAAATACTTAGCAAAGCCAGGCATTTCTTTAACAGCATCCATGAAAGGAATGTTCATCGTCAACTGCTTGAGTTGATCATAAAATCTCAAGCACTTCTCATCTTCTGTTTTTCTCACCAACCTTTGAGGAAAAGGCGGTGAAGATTTAAACAATTGGCTCAAAGGGCGAAGAGCACCGGAAAGTTTTGCCTTCCCCTTTTCCTGGTTTTCCACCGGTTCCTTTGGTTTATTAAGATTCAGCTCTTCTTCAACTACAATGGGGACTTCCTCCCCTGCTTCTTCCTCGACAATATCATCCAATACACTAGGCTGCGTTTCTTTTTCAACAATTGGTTCCTGATCAATTGGCTTTTTATTGTCACCCTGAAGTATTTTTCCACTTCTGGTGCTAATGGCAAGTACATTCTCCACAGAGTTCACTCCACTACCTTTTGGATTAGGAACTGTATCACTCGGTAATTGTCCCCGTTGAGGAGTATGCACTTCTCGGGAAAGGTCTCTGAATTGCGCTTCAAGCTTCTGAATGAAAGCTGAATGCGATAGTTGGACCTGGGACATTCCCTTGATTGTGCTCTCTGTTCTGTCTTGATTCATCAGCATTTTCTGCATCATACTCTTCAGTTCTGCAGAATCATTAGACGTGTTACCAGCAAAGTTAGTAGCTGAATTATCTTTCCATGGCTGGGAATTGGATGCTTGCCCCCTAGGTGGAATGTAGGGGTTAGAGCTCTTGTTGCCATAATTATTGTTATTGTAATTCCCTTGATTGGGATTACCCTGATCAGTTCTTCCATAATTCTGTCCTTGGTAATTTTGTTGAGGCCTTTGCCATGGGTGATTACCGGAACCTTGGTAGTTTTGCCGTTGATAACCCCCTTGCGAGTTATTGACATAATTCGCATCCTCATATTGTGGCTGCCCCTCAAGATAAGTTTCGTCAGAAACTTGATACATTCCGGGAACATGAGGTGGCATCTCATCGATAACGTTTACACATTTGGCCTCTTTCTCCATAAGCCTTTTGGATAATAAATCCACGGTGGTTTGCAGTTGAGCGAACGCATGATCTCGCTCATGATTTTCTTTGGCCACCGCGGCCACAGAGGGACTACCATATGATAGGAATTCGCTATCAGTCGAATGCCAGGCTTGATTATGGGTAGTAAGCTTGTCGAGCAACCGGGTGATGTTGACAAAGGTTTTGTCCATAAAGCATCCCCCAGCTGCAGTGTTGACAGCTATTTGATTCATTGTATCTAGCCCCTTGTAGAACTTCTCTGTGAGAATTGCATCTGGAAATCCATGATTCGGAGATTGAGCTAGATAATATTTGAACCTCTCCCATGCAGCATATAGTTGTTCCCCTGGAAGTTGTTTAAACCCAAAAATCTTATCCCGAAGCTCAGCCTTTTTGCTGGGTGGGAACCATTTTTTTAGAAAGATATTGGCCAGCTCATTCCAGGTATGAATAGTATTGCTCGGGAGCTTTTCATACCATTCCCTAGCTTGGCCAGCTAATGAATATTTGAAAACCCGCAGTCGCAGTGCATCAGCAGGAACAACACCTTGAGATTGTTGGGAACATACATGCACGAAATTCTTTAGGTGTCGAAGTGGACAGTCTTCCGAAGAATTTCGGAAATAGCCTTCAAGTTTCAATAGCTGATAGATAGAACTATCAATTTTGAAATTAGCATTTCCTGTTCTCGGGGGAACTACAGCAGAAGCATAATCAGCTTCGTCGATGAATTCTGCAAATACATTCTCATCCTCCTCTTCTTCTGGTGCAGGATGGTTCACTTGGATCCCCCCTTGGTTCCCTTGATTGCGATGGGGTCTTCCAGCCATGTTCACCTGGTTCACTAAAACAGCAAACGAGGTGTGATGGAATAGAAAAAGTTTTAAAGAATAGTACACAACAATTAGTAATTTCTGAACCGTATTCCCCGGCAACGGCGCCAAAATTTGATACGCTCAAATTACACCTATTAATGGCATAAAGCGGACGTTGTCAAATATAGTAACCCAACAAGGTTGGGGTCGAATCCCACAGGGAATATGGAGAGAAAAGAGTACTAATCGTATGCGATACCAATCTTTAAATGCTTTAATCCTATTCCGGATAGTTTGAATTGATTGTTGAATAATGTAATTGAATACTTTGACTTAGAATGTAATTAATATGAGAGAGAGACTAAGGTTGTGTTTCCCAATTTGATTAGATATTATGCTTCGGATTTCAATGTGATATACTTCTAATGGTTGTTCTAAGAATATGCACTTGATCTCTTAAAGACTTCTTAATGTTTCCCAACAGTTAAGCAGTATTTTCTCTTTATGATTCTTCCGAATATAAAAGAGTTACAATCGAAGAGCGACCAATAATGCCAATTTAGACTTATTCTTATTCCTAAGTTAGTCTATTAAACGAGGGTTAACGCCTCGAGTCATTGTTATTCAATCTTACCAATATTGACTCTTTCCCAAGAAAAGTCAATATAATGGCTTCGGCTAATGCTTGCAATCATTACCCAACGTTACAACACAAAGATAGAATAAATAACAACAACCATTATGCATATATCAATAATAGAAACCCATTCACATAATACCCATCATGGGATTCACAACCTTAGAATTGAAATTAGCTACTCATAATGTTTCTTGACAGAAAAAGCTTAAAGATTAACATAATACACTTACAATACTAATACAAGATGGAATGAGAGTGAAGTTGTTGCCTTAAATGCTCCAATCACTTCAAGATTAAAAATCTAGGGTTTATGCCTCTAAAATAAAATCTGAATAATGAATTAAAACCCTACATTATGTATTTATAGAGCCAAAAATCGCGCCAAGTTTCTGGACAAAAATGCCCTTACGCCGCATTGTTACGGACCGTAACTCAGGTTACGGTCCGTCCTTCATTTCGTCATTTGACCACTTCGACGTTACGGCCACCATGCGACGGACCGTACCCTGTGTTACGGTCCGTCCTTCTGAAGCGTAAGTGGTGACAATTACTTGGCAACTCTCTGGAATTTTGGATGATGTTACGGTGAAGGGTTACGGACCGTAACATGAGTTACGGACCGTAACACTAAACCGTAACACTGAAGATTTTATTGAAACTCTCTGGAAATTTAGCTCATGTTACGGTGACATGTTACGGACCGTAACATGAGTTACGGACCGTAACACTAAACCGTAACACTGAAGATTTTATTGAAACTCTCTGGAAATTTAGCTCATGTTACGGTGACATGTTACGGACCGTAACATGAGTTACGGACCGTAACACTTCACCGTAACACTGATGGTTTCAATGAAACTTTCTGGAAATTCAGGCCTTGTTACGGTTCAAAGGTACGAACCGTAACATGAGTTACGGACACCGTTACGGACCGTCGCTTAGCTCAAATTTGTCCGTTTTTCCAGCATTACTTCTCATTTCCGATCCTTAGTTAATCAACCCTATAAAACACAAAAATAACATAAGAAACAATATAAAAACACTTAAAATCAAGCAATATTTCTAGTTACAAAGGCATAAAATGTGCCAAAATTCACGGCACATCACTCAACTTGAACCCTTTAGACTCTAGAGTTTGTCTCCAAACCTCCAGCTTAGCGTTCACTCCGCTGCGTGTCTCGTCGATCAACACTATGTCATCCACAAATAACATACACCATGGCACCTCACATTGAATTCGTCGCGTCAGACAATCCATCACTAGAGAAAATAAAAATGGGCTAAGAGTTGATCCTTAGTGCAACCCCATCTCCACTAGGAAGTACTCCGAGTCTCCTCCCACTGTCCTTACCCTGGTCATGGCTCCCTCATACATGTCCTTGATCACCCTAGTGTACGCTACAGGTACACCTCTGGCCTCCAAACATCTCCATAAAACCTCTCTTGGCACTTTGTCGTAAGCCTTTTCTAGGTCGATGAAAACCATGTGCTGGTCCTTCTTCCTCTCCCTATACTGCTCCACTAGTCTCCTCACAAGATGGATGACTTCTGTAGTCGAGCGCTCCGACATGAATCCGAACTGGTTCTCTGAAATGGGCACGCCTCTTCTCACCCTCATCTCCACCACTCTTTCCCACACCTTCATAGTGTGGCTTAGCAGCTTGATCCCTCTATAGTTGATGCAACTTTGAATATCACCTTTGTTCTTATACAAAAGGACCATCATACTCCACCTCCATTCCTCAGGCATCCTTTCCGTCTTAAAAATAACATTAAATAATCCAGTCAACCACTCCAAACCTGCCCTGCCCGCACTCTTCCAAAACTCCCCAGGGATCTCGTCAGGACCGGTAGCTCTTCCCCTGCGCATCCTGCGAACAGCACCCGTAACCTCCTCCACCTTTATACTCCTACAATACCCAAAGTCGCGACGCCTCTCAGAGTACTCCAAATATCCCAACACAATGTCTCTCTCACCTTCCTCGTTCAAGAGTTTATGGAAGTATGACTGCCATCTCCATCTAATGAGAGCTTCCTCTACCAATACTTTGCCATCCTCATCCTTGACGCACTTTACTCGATCCAAGTCCCATGCCTTTCTCTCCCTCACCTTGGCTGGCCTGAACAACTTCTTATCCCCGCCTTTGTCCTCTAGTTCTGCATATAGACGTTCGAAAGCTGTCGTTTTTGCCGCCGAAACTGCCAACTTCGCTTCCTTTCTCGCAATCTTATACCTTTCCCTATTCGTCCGCTTCTCCTCCTCATATTTGCTTTCTACCAACCTCGTGTACGCCACTTTCTTTGATTCCACCTTTCCCTGGACTTCTCCATTCCACCACCAATCCCCACGTCGCCTACCACGGAGACCTCTCCAGACTCCCAGGACATCTATAGCTGTTTCCCTAATGCAGCTCGCCGTCCTATCCCACATACTGCTCGCGTCCCCCCTACTCTCCCAAGCCCCTATAGCCATCAACTTCTCCCCCATCTCCTGGGCACTCGACAAAGTCAGACTCCCCCATCTGATCCTTGGCAGGTCATCCGCGACCCTCTTCCTCTTCTTCCTCGTAATCCCCAAATCCATCACCAAAAGCTTATGTTGGGTCGTAAGGTTCTCACCCGGAATGACCTTGCAGTCTTTACAAAGACCTGTATCCTCTTTTCTAAGGAGCAAAAAGTCTATCTGCGTCGCAGCCGTCAAACTACGAAAGGTTACCAAGTGCTGCTCCCTTTTCGGGAAACGCAAGTTGGCTACTACCAATCCAAAGGCTTTAGCGAAATCCAGAAGTGAGACTCCTCCTCCATTCCTAACTCCGAGACCGAAACCTCCATGCTCTTCATCATAACCCCCCGAGGTTGAGCCGATGTGTCCATTGAAATCTCCTCCTATGAATAACTTCTCGGTGGGCGGTATACCTCCCACCACTTCATCCAAATCCTCCAGAAGCGCCTCTTCTCCTCCTCGTCCAAGCCCGCTTGTGGCACGTAAGCACTAATAATGTTCAAGGTAAACCCTTCCACAACTAACTTAACTGCCATCATCCGGTCATTGACCCTTCTAACCTCTACGGCCTGGTCCCTTAGCTCACTATCTACTAAAATGCCTATCCCATTCCTATACATTGACTTACCCGAGAACCATAACTTATACCCGTCCACATCCTTAGCTTTAGATCCTACCCATTTGGTCTCCTGGATGCAAGCTATATTAATCTTCCTCTCCTTAAGAATCTTAACTAGCTCTATGGACTTCCCCGTCAAAGTCCCAATGTTCCAGGACCCTACTCTCAACCTAGACGCTCCCTGACCCCACTTACCCCCTCTAACCCTAGCCCCCGTCCCCGACCGAGAACATGACCCTAGTCTACCATCACTCACTATAGCCACTAAGGGAAATAAAAGCAAATCAAAGATTTATCTAAAACAAACAAGAATCAATACTAAAGCACAGTTACAAGAGATTATATGCAAGTCAGGTTACTATGACAAGAAAGATAGCACTATAAGCTAAAGGAATAAAGGCAAGAATTTAAAGTCAAGAGTCAAGAATGTGTAGCAGGCAAGATTTAACAAGGTTAAAAGACACATGAATTAATATGAGCCACCAGAGGTACCAACTCCAGGTGAAAACAATTTCAAAACAAAAAAAACTGTTCGCCGCCGGAGTACTGTTCACCGCTGGAAACCCACTGGCGGAGGTTTCCAAGTGCAGAAACGAGAAGACAAGAGGCAAAAAAACAAAGAAAAGAAAGGAAAAGAGAAGAGAAGAGAAGAGAGAAGGAGAGAAAAAGAAGAGGGCCTGGCCGGAAAAATATACCCGCCGGCGGTGGTTAGCTGCCAGAAAGAGTCGTCCGCTTCTCCTCCTCATATTTGCTGTCTACCAACCTCGCGTACGCCACTTTCTTTGAATATCACCTTTGTTCTTATACAAAGGGAGCATCATACTCCACCTCCATTCCTCAGGCATCTTTTCTGTCTTAAAAATAACATTAAATAATCCAGTCAACCACTCCAAACCTGCCCTGCCCGCACTGTTCACCGCCGGAAACCCACTGGCGGAGGTTTCCAAGTGCAGAAACGAGAAGACAAGAGGCAAAAAAACAAAGAAAAGAAAGGAAAAGAGAAGAGAGAAGGAGAGAAAAAGAAGAGGGCCTGGCCGGAAAAGTATACCCGCCGGCGGTGGTTAGCTGCCAGGAAGGAGGGGGGTGGGGTGGGGAGTTGTTGTTACCGTTGAGAGAGGGAAGAGAGAGAGCAAAGAAACCACTGAGCATATAATATGACAAATAATTTAAGATCACAAGTAAAACATAACAGAAAAAAAAAACCCCAAATGACCCAAAATTATAATGAAGGATATTTTTTATCATTTAAAATAAAATAAAGGATATCTTTAACCCTTTTACCCGTTAAAATATACGCATGTACCTACTGACTTTATTGGCAAGTTCTTCATTTTAATATTGATATTAATTAAAAGAACAGTCGACTGCAACGTAACGCTGTTGACCCCTTTTGTCAATGACTCAAATTAATCAACAAAGTTGACAAACTCAGCAGCAGAACTACTAGTCTATTATGCCGGTCCCCACAACATCAATTAAATATATAATAATTAATTTATAGTCAAATGTATATATTTAGACAAAAATTAATGAGTTCATGTAAATTTATGTTACGTGCTAGATCCGCCTAAGCGTTCGCTGAAATAATTAAGTCACCCTTGCCCTTAAATAGAGATTTCCGCTTCAAACTCTGAGAATAAACATCTTTTTGGTAGGAAGTTTTTATCAGAAAGTTTGAATTAGCGCGAGCATATACTAAGTACTTAATTATATTATGTTTCACTACTTTCTTTGTTTGTGGTTTGGTTCCTTATAATAAACCAACCACGTGGAATACTTTTTTCTCTCTTTGGGTGATGGTGAGATTTTAATTTTATTTTTATTTTTGCACAGTGCTAAAATTTGAGCCCACGGCCTTTTACATGTTTTGATATCACTTTGAAGTGCGTGTTCATCTTATTTATTATTTAAATAAGTTGCAAAACTTTATTTATTACAACAAGTCAGGTGGGCCTAACGTGACCCAAAATTAAATTAAAATCATAATGGGTGTGATGTGTATAATTTTGCAACCACAATTGATTGTATTAATTCAGTAAGCAGGGCGTAAATCCCATGAATCTATGGGTATATGTCTCATATATCTTTAATTTTATAATTTTATTATTAAAAAATAAGTAAATGTAAAGTTTTCATTAAATATCTGTAAATAAATTCAAATAAATCACCAATAATATAAAAAGAATTATTATAATTATTGTTTGACAAAGGTCACAACACAAAAAATAATAATAGCCTAAATAATCTTTAAAATTAAATCTTCATTCACTTCATTATCAATATCCAAATTTATTAGTCCTTCCACCCTTAACTAATATTTGCACTGACTTCTATTTATGTATTCAAAGAAGGAGAAGGGCAAAAAGTGTAAGAGCAATGACAAAAAGTTGATGAAGTTGCTTCAGGAACATAGTGCTATAAAATTTCAATCATATCAATTTCATACATAATCATCTAAAAACTAATTATGGCAGTGTTAATTTCTATGAGAGTTCCTTTCTTTATTTATATATATATTTTAAAATCACTACAACACAAAAACATAAACATGATAACATAAAGTATAAATATTACTACAACAATAATAAAATCATAATTTATAGCAAAAAATACTTTTAAAACAATAAAAATTAAATTAACGTCCGGGAAGTATGCCTTTACGCCCGCGCTTACGCTTCTGCGCCCGGGACTTACGCCCCAAATTCTAGGGCGTACTCCCTATTGATCTACACTTTTATTTGCGGCTCGGAGAGTTTTTGTTACGCTCCGTCCCGAGGCTCACCTCGAAAACGCCTCTGAAAACATTGCTCGATTGATATTGGTCAAGTCTTATAGTCAAAATTAATGAGAGATGGTATAGTAAATCAAGGCACCTTCATATTTCAACAACAGGTTTGAACGTTATATAATTTCATGTATAATAATTAGATGACGACTTTTAAAGTGCATGTAATAAATAATTCAACTTTGATTTGATGTAGCTATCATCTGTTAGTAATTAACATTTAATATTATAAAATCCCTGTAGTTATGTTTTCTTTTCTCTTTTTTCTCAAACCCAATAATTTGCTAATGTTGCTGAAGATTTACTTCCTTGGTTCCCTTTTAGTTATCGAGTCTTTTTGCATTTCGTTAAGAAAGCATTAATAAGCGTACTTATTTAATAAATTTATTATTATTGTATTTAAAAATTTAAATTGGACTATTATTACTTCAATTAGTTTGAGCAATGGTATGATAAGGATAAACTTGAAAAAAAAAACTCAGTTTATTGAAATATTCGGCAAGTAAATGAGAAAATCTATCTTTAATCTACTGAACAAGTTAAAAAAAGAAAAGAGTAATATATATAGCATTTGATATATATATATATTTCTACTATATTAGAAGCACCGGTTGGTGCTTCTTTCGTCATCCGTCTGTGGACCCCCCCCCCACCAACATAAATAAAAAATAAAAAATGGGCCTCATATTTTAAACAGGCCCTAAAAAAAAATTGTAAAAAATAAAATAAAATTGTGGGCCCCATATTCAACAATATCCAGTATTAAAAAAATTGTGGGCCCCATATTAAACAGCATCCAGTATTAAAAAAAAAAAGTGAAACCCACAACATCCAAACTCACGGGAAAAAAAAAGTGAACCCCATATTAAAAATTCAAGCAATATTGAAAAAAAAAGTGAATCTCATATTTTTGGGCCCCATATTAAACAGGCCCTAAAAAAAAAAATTTAAAAACAAATTGTGGGCCCCATATTCAACAACATCAAGTATTAAAAAAAATTTAAAAAATTGTGGGCCCCATATTCAACAACATCCAGTATTAAAAAAAAGTGGAACCCACCACATCCAAACTCACGGGAAAAAAAAGTGGACCCCATATTAACAAAATCAAGCAATATTAAAAAAAATAATGAATCCCATATTTTTGGGCCCCATATTAAACAGGCCCTAAAAAAAATTGTAAAAACGTCCGTCTGTGGACCCCCCCCCCCCCCACCAACATAAAAAAAAATAAAAAATTGGGCCCCATATTTTAAACAGGCCCTAAAAAAAAAATTGTAAAAAATAAAATAAAATTGTGGGCCCCATATTCAACAACATCCAGTATTAAAAAAATTGTGGGCCCCATATTAAACAACATCCAGTATTAAAAAAAAAAGTGGAACCCACCACATCCAAACTCACGGGAAAAAAAAAGTGAACCCCATATTAACAAAATCAAGCAATATTGAAAAAAAAAAAGTGAATCCCATATTTTTGGGCCCCATATTAAACAGGCCCTAAAAAAAAATTTAAAAAATTGTGGGCCCCATATTCAACAACCCCATATTCAACAACATCCAGTATTAAAAAAAAATTAAAAAAATTGTGGGCCCCATATTCAACAACATCCAGTATTAAAAAGAAATTGTGCGCCCCATATTAAACAACATCCAGTATTAAAAAAAAGTGGAACCCATCACATCCAAACTCACGGGAAAAAAAAGTGGATCCCATATTAACAAAATCAAGCAATATTAAAAAAAAAAAAGTGAATTTCATATTTTTGGGCCCCATATTAAACAGGCCCTAAAAACAAATTGTAAAAAAGAATAAAAATTGTGGGCCTCATATTCAACAACATCCAATATTAAAAATAATTGTGGGCCCCATATTAAACAACATCCAGTATCAAAAAAAAAAATGGAGACTTTGTATTCTTAGCAAACACTAATATAATAAAATTTTAGATACAGAGCACAAATTATAATGTTATATCAATCATGTTTTGAACATAGTATATATATTAAAAATAAAATGTGGGCCCCATATATATTGACCCCATACTAAACAACATCAAGCAATATATTAAAAAAAAAAGTGGAACCCACCATCTCCAAACTCACGGTAAAAAAAGTGGACCCCATATTAACAAAATCAAGCAATATCAAAAAAAATAAAATTGAACCCCATATTCAAAAAAAATAATGTCAAAAAAGACTTTGTATTCGTAGTAAACACTAATATAATAAAGTTTTAGATACGGAGTACAAACTACAATGTTATATTAATCGTGTTTTGAATATATATATATATATATATATATATATATATATATATATATATATATATATATATATATATATATGTGCAGAAAAATAATGCAAATTAATAATGTCCAAAAAAAAAAGTGCATCCCATATTAAAAAATCAATCAATATTCATGTAATTTCCAAAGTATCTCATTAAGTCAATAATGATGGATTCATTACCGCGTGCGTATCAATCCATTAGTGGGAGCAAATGAAATTATTGTACAGTAACATACTTAAAATACTTATATATTAAAATAAGATAGAATTTAATTACTTTTTCATTTTTTCCTTACTCTAATAAATGTGAAAATAATTGTAGGCCCCATATTAAACACCATGCGTATTTGTAGCAAACACTAATATAATAAAGTTTTAAATATGGAGCACAAACTACAATGTTATATTAATCGTGTTTTGAACATAGTATCCCATATTGACAAAATCAAGCAATATATATATAAAAAAAGAGTGAATCTCATATTAAAAAAATAAACAATGTCAAAAAAAAAAAGTGCAGACTTTGTATTTAGCAAACACTAATATAATAAAGTTTTAGATACGGAGCACAAATTACAATGTTATATCAATCGTGTTTTGAACATAGTATATATATATATATATATATATATATACACACACACATAAAAATAATGCAAACTAATAATGTCCAAAAGGGTGGGCCCCATACTAAACGACACCAAGCAATATAAAAAAAAAAAAAAAAACTATATATATCGTCCGTTGTCCTTTTAAAAAAAAAGGAAGAAAAAAAAGTGGAACTGACCACATCCAAACTCACATGAAAAAAAAAATGGACCCCATATTAACAGAATCAAGCAATATTAAAAAAAAATGTGAATCCCATATTAATAAAACAAACAATGTTAAAAAACAAATGCTTAGAAAATCAAACAATTAAATCAATAATGATGGACTCTTTAGAATAAGGAAAAAATCAATTTCTACTTTGTTTCTTTTTAAACATGTAAAATTAATTTAATAATTTGAATTAGAATTATCTAAATCAAAATTTGATAAAAAATAATAAGTATTTTACACCGTTAAATTAATCGAATTAAAATTGAAAGTATCAACTGATGCTTAAATATTGCTATTGTTTTATCTCAAAGAGAGAAAAATAGTTTCTTTTTAAACAAGTCTTCTCTTTTAAAGAGTATTAATAAATTTTCGTACCAAACACGAATAGAATAAAGTTCTAGATACGGAGCACAAACTATAATGTTATATTAATCGTATTTTGAACATAATATATATATATATATATATATATATATATATATATATATATATATATATATATATATATATATATATATTATCATTATCTAAACACAACTATATATACATAGATACACTATAATCCGAAGTGTTGGGCCCGTGCGCAGCACGGGCATAGGCCATCTAGTATATATATAATCTTCATGAGAAGAATATTCATGAATTGTTCACTTTTCGTCAACGATAGTTCCGGCCTCATGAGAGAGAATATATGAATGAGTATGTAGAAATTTTGTGACAACTACGAATATAGTTCACCGTGTGCAGCGACAGATTCAGGATTTTCACTCAGGAGTTCGGAAAAAATAACAAAAGCTAAATATAAAAAATAATATTGTTCCCTAGGAATCGAACCTAGGACACTAGAGACATTTTTGAAATCCTAGACCGCTTGAACTAATCTTTTTTACATTTGTTTAGGATATTCAAAAATTAATATATATACATAAACACAAAAAATTCATCTTATATATATATAATATAATTTTTTGTCGAGGGTGTTCGGACAAACACCCTCCCCACCCTCTAAATCCGCCGTTGATTGTCTGTGTGTGCCTGAAGTAAAGCATGCACGTAGTCAAGTGGCCCAATTGAATCGATGCAATTTTGTGGATTATGCTCATGACTTTTTCACAAAGAGCAGTCCTTCTAGACTGCTAGTACCATTTTCTTGACTGTCAATCTTTTTGCCGTACAAAAACAAACCCCTACAATATGTACGATCGTTTATAGGTAATAAAAATTAATTAACTCGTAAAAATATAACTCGACAAATTCGCTTACAAGTTTGCACGGTCCATTCGGGGGGGGGGGGGGGGGGGCGAAGCCAGTAAGGTGCAAAGGGATTTCAAAGAAAAATTACACTGTTGGTTAAAATTATGGTTTACGTATTTATAGTAGTGTTGAATTTCCTTGGTTTATTCGCGTGTCTACTTCTTTATATTTTTTAATCCCGTAATAAATATTCTGGCTCCGCCATTAAATTCATTGACTCGTCAATTTATGGATTTAGTCATTTTGATCCGCTCAATTCATCTTGTCTAAATGTTAGGGTGATATATAGCACAAATGACTCATAAGAAATATGTCACTTCCTTTAATTATATACATCAGTCTCAATTGAAACAGGCCTGAGGTTTTATGGCTTATTAAGACTAATGCGTATAATTGAAGGTGTTAACATATTTTATGTGATTAACTTGCCTACTTAATTTGTGCTCGCACAAAAACTTTTTCAAAATTTGAGCTGGAAGTGTCTAATAGAAACATTTTATCATATCAGGTAGTCAATTAGAACATGTCATAATTCAAATGTCTAAATATTAAAATTTACTAAAAAATTTAACGAATTGTCGATGTATTTGTATAGTCACATAAATATATGACTACATTGATTTAGTCCTCTAATCAAACACACACCGGCACCTTCACCTGCTTTCCTCGAAAGTACGTCATTTATCAAAATTACTCCTTTAAGAACTGACCAAAAAATTAAGTCCCACATCAAGAAAAAAACCATTTCTTTTTCTTATATATACCCAAATCAAGAAACTACACCCATTGGTTATAAATTGACTTATCCAAAAACATGTCCAGAAAACAAAATACTGATAAAGCAGCTGTGAAGATAGTCATAATAAACACAGAATATATAGAAACAGATGCAAAGAGCTTCAAATCTGTAGTGCAGAAACTAACCGGCATGAATTCTTCTCAGGCACCGGCAGAGGCTATACAGGCGGCATCCCATGGCCAAAAAATCCGCCATGATTTGCCCCCTCTGGAAGAACTTCTTTGCGTTTATGCAGATGAAACGCGTTATTAATTAACAGTGTACGTACACATGTATATATATAATATATTGGCGGAAACAGAACTTTTACAAAAATATTTATTATCAACTATGTATATGCAAATAAAGTTTTTTGATGTTATACATACAGTGTGATTTACCGGCAAAAGTCCAGATGAACCCCTTTCGCCTCTCTGGCTTATATATATGTTGGTAGCTAATCTGATACTCCACTATACTTGTTTATTTCTTTGTATCTAATTTCTCTTATTTCCAGTACTACGCCCTGTTTTTGGTCTAGATCTCTTAAGTTTATTGATATTTACGTATTGAAATGTATCTTAATTAAGTCCTTGGTAAATTGTAGTGGGCTAATAATTATGCTTCATTGAACTTATTACATTAACGTAACTGTTTTAGTTTTATAAAACGAGCTAAACAAATACATTATTGATATACATAGATGATTAACATTTCACTTCTATTTTAAAGCATATAAGTATATTGAAAAAGATTTTACTTGATTATATACATTGACATTGTCAAAAAATGTTTACAGTACCAAGTTACTCTTACATGCTATAAGATGTCATATTAACTATAGGTTGAGTAGTAATAGTAGTAGTTAAGTTCTATGTACGAACGATGTAAAAACTATTTACAAGTTAAGTTCTATGTACGAATGATGTAAAAACTATTTACACAACTCACTTATTAAAATGTATGCATTATACTAGTTACGGAAGGCTAGTGCTCAAACTCAAAATGTAAAAAAATATAAATTTTTATTAAATAGGTATAATGTGTCACGTTTTTCTATCGCATAATTAATTTAATGTATTGCAAGTTAATGATATCTTATTGATAAATTTTATAAGTATAAAAATTTCTTCGTCACACAATTAGATTATTTTGAACGAAAAAATTATTTATGAAGAAGAAAGTTGGGGCAGTTGGCCAAAAGGTCGCTTTGAAAACTTATTTTGCCAAAAGACCACAAGTTTCAAAAAATTGGTGGAACAACCATTATTTATGATGTCAGCATGTCAAACAGTTTTATGTCAAATTCTAGCCTCAAAGTTTTAAAAACTACACTTTGGCCCCCAACCCCCAACATTTTAGTTACGTACCCCAAAAAAAATTACAAAACAAAATATATTTCCCTCCAGAAGCTCCCGATTTATCCAATTTCAGATTCCGTTTCCGTCGAAAGTTTAGGCTTTTCATCGGAAAATCAGTCCTTGGGCGACTTAGTATGGCGTTGATTGTAGTCATAGACCATGGCCGTAGTCTATTATAGATTTATTATGTCGTCGATTGCAGAATATATTATAGTAGGTGGTGATTACATGGCTGAATGGGAGGAGACCTCAAAATGTTGGAACTGAATTTCTATGAGCAAGGTGACAAGATGATCCTGATAGTGATGACGAAGAGTGTACGGCCAAAAAAAATAAAATCACAAATCCCAAATTGCACAAATTTAAGGGATCATGGATAGATATACCATAAACCGACCGTCATCAATAGCTAGCAATTATCATTTATGCTCGACTTCACGCATGGGTAATAATTTTTCACATGTTATGTATAGACAAAGGATAATATTTGTCTAAAAAGTCATAAGTAAATAAAATAAATAAAAGGACATTCCACTATTTAAATGGTCCCCATCCATTGAACATGTGATCAAAAGAGTTTTAGGACAAGTAATGATACTTAAAAGGCCAATATTTGTATAAATAGCCATAAATAAATAAAAGGGACATACTACTATTTAAATATTATAATAACACTTTAATACATCATATGAGAGTCTTAATCCATTAAACACATGATCAAAAGAGTTTTAGGACAAGTAATGGTACTAACAAGGCCAATATTTGTCTAAAAAGAGCCATAAATAAATAAAATAAAATAAAAAATAACATACCATTATTTAAACATTATAATAATACTTTAATAAATCATATGAGAGTCCCCATCCATTGAACACATGATCAAATGAGTTTTAGGATAAGTAATGATATTTAAAGACCAATATTTATTTAAAATAGCCATAAATAAAAAGGACATGCCACTATTTAAAAATTATAATAACACTTTAATATATCATATGAGAGTCCTCATTCATTGAACACATAATCAAAAGAGTTTTAGGACAATTAATGATACTTAAAAGGCCAATATTTGTCTAAAAAAGCCAATAATTAATAAAATAAAATAAACAGAGGACATAACATTATTTAAATATTATAATAACACTTTAATAAATCATATGAGAGTGTCCATCCATTGACACATTATCAAAAAAAATTAGGACAAGTAATTTTTTTCCAACTTCTCACTCATCTTTTCCCAGCGCAATAAGCAAAAAAAAAAAAAAAAAAAAAAAAAAAACTCCTTTGGCTCTCTCCATTCTCAAACCCTTCTTCCATTTTTCCATTATCAAGTTTCTCACAAATCACTAAGTTAGAAACGTCATCCATAGTCGAACTTATTGTCGGTATTCATTAATTTCTTTGGCAATCTAATTCGAGCCAACGATCGGACTTCTCTTACTTAAAGCTTTCCCTTATTTTTTAGTGATTAATATAAATTACTTAATATATAACTATATAAGTAGTATTTAATTACTAGGGATTTAGGAATGCATAACTTAATAGATTTAATTTAATTAAAGATTGTATTATCTTATACTAAGAAGTAAAATCTTATCATATTCTTAATTTTGGGTTTGAAAATGTAACACCCCATACCTTTAGCCTAAGCTTTGACGATGATCCTAAATTAGAAAATCAGATAAAGAATGTGAGAATTGGAATTTCCATGTTCAGTTGTAAGATGAGGGTTTATGCCCATGAACAGTGACCGTATTTCAGTATACGACCCGTAATTCAAGTCGTATACTGTCACCAAGGATTTCTGAGCATTCTGAAATTTGGCAGTTGGATGTCATATGGTTAAATACGGACTGTATTTCAAAATACGGCCCGTATTTTAAAATACATTTGGAATTTGGGAAAACTTCCTTGATGAAAGTTGTAGAGCTTTGAAATACCTTTCCAACGGTATATAATGGGGGTCAAATGGACATCTTTGCAAAGAGTTATGGCCATTTTATTGAAGAGACGCAGTGCAGTCCGTATTTCAAAATACGGCCAGCATTTCAATACTGCCAGTATTTAACTAGGCCGAAAATCCAATTTTTCCAGAACAGTATATATTCGTCCGTATCAGTTCACATCATTATTTTTCATTCCTTCAAGCCCTAGAACGACCTCCTACCCTCCTCCATCATCAAGAACATCAAGGTAAGCCCACTCTAATCACTACTGGAAAATAGTCTTATGGCAACGCCGAGAAAACCGTTGCTATAGATATCAGAACCGTTGCAAGATATTTATAGTAACTGTTTAAGGTGCGTTCCATCTGCTCGCGTGCCCATATATCTATGGCAACGGTTTCAGCAACGGTTGGTAAAACACGTTGCTATAGCCATATCTACAGCAACGGTTGCTCCTCTTTCTGATGCAACGAGTTTTGTGTGTTAGTTGGAACGGTTTCCAACTGTCCCCATAGACCTTTAAGCAACGACTTTTGAAGCTATTGCAACGGTTTCGTAGAGGTTATTGCAACATGCTTTTTCCTTTATTGCAACGGTTCTCATGACCTATTGCAACAGTTTATCTGAAATAGTGGCCCTGGTTATATATATATATATACACGCATTACAAATTCAATAAATCAGAAAGCACAATTTTTCATAATCCAAAATATCCAACATTCATCATAATCCAAAATGTCCAACATTAATTCATAGTCCAAAATATATATCCAACATTCCTAATCCAACATACCCGTAAAAGCAAAATGTTCAACCCAAAATGCATAGTTAAGTTTTACATTTCAAGATTTAGGATAAGTTTCAACATGTTCGATAGCAAAAAGATTCTTAGAACATGTACAAGCTTCATAAAAGATCTTCTCAAGTAAGATCAACGTGTTCATTGTCTCCTTCCCTTTCTTCATTTTCGACACCTACAAAAGAGAATGAATAATGTCACTACCCTTCAAACGCACACGCACATAATACAAAGATACAACTTATTATAAACGGATACCAATTTTATACTACAATTTAAATACAGAAAAAATCAATATCAACCAAAACGGAGAAAGAGAGACATGTCGTACAATATGCTTAAAATTACACAAACAACTCGAGGAATTAAAAAATTATACGAAGACCTTCACTGATACATTTTGAAAATAATCAGGATAACTGGTCTAGTTTTTCACATCAGAAATGCAGTGAGTTGATGATGACTACAGTATGTGATGACACATGCATCATGTTTTTGAGGGAATTCTGGTGGATGTTGTTTTCTAATAATGAAGGGATGGAGCAAATTTTGATGCTGGTTATTGGTATAAAGGAAGTGAGTAGATGGAAAAATAAGGAAATCAGAAATATTGGTGATTCAGGTATGGTACAGGCAGGGACATGGTTCGGGTCTGCAGTGACTAACTTGTATACTCATGATCCTAGTCTAATGGGATATGAAGAGGTACATCATAGTATGCTACTTAATTAGTTGCACAAAGGCTGGACAACTTGTGCAAATAAGGTGGTTGTTGATGGATGGCTGCTGTGATGGTATCAGAAGCGTGTATAACTTTGTATTATTGCTATTGCACCGCAAGAGGTCCGGACAAAAATGCAAGATATACCAGAGACAACATACAAGGACACAAGACAAGGCCATGCATGCAAGACTCCTACTGGTTTTTTCAAAGAAAAGACTGCAGCAACCGGTAGCAGTTCAGCACTATTGCTGGTTTTTTGCATTGCTGCATATTTGTGCACTAAAGGGACCAGACTTGGGACACATACAAAATTTCAGCAGGTGCAGCAAATTAACAGCAAAATTGCACTTCAAAGAAACAATTTTCTTAGCAAGATTGGTCAAAAACTGGTTTATTATTCAGAATAGTAGGCTGGATAGCTTGTGCAAATAAGGTGGTTGTTGGTGGATGGCTGCTGTGATGGTATCAGAAGCATGTATAACTTTGTATTATTGGTATTGCACCTCAACAGGTCCGGACAACAATGCAAGATATACCAGAGACAACATACAAGGACACAAGACAAGGCCATACATTCAAGATTCCTGCTAGTTTTTCCAAAGAAAGACTGCAGCAACTGGTAGCAGTTCAGCCCTATTGCTGGTTTTTTGCATTGCTGCCAATTTGTGCACCAAAGGGACCAGACTTGGGACACATACAAAATTTCAGCAGGTCCAGCACATTAACAGAAAAATTGTACTTCAAAGAAACAATTTTATTAGCAAGATTGGTCAAAAACTAGCTTATTATTTAGGACAGTTGATGTAATTCTATTTCCACCACCTACTGGAATGTATGGATTTCTGTAGTTAGACAAGTTCACTTTATCATTCTAATTAGGCTAGATCTGTTTCCTCCAGTAATTTAGCATTTTTGACAGAAAAGATCTGTTATTTTTTTCCTTTTTTTTTTCAATATAACCCTTAAGCCCCAGGTTTTAAATATTTGTATGGAAAAGTGGAATTTTGAACCCAAGACCTTAATGACTTTGATAAAATGGAGCAAATAGCTTATCTGAGCTAAGTTTGCATCATAAACTAAGGTGGTAAAGTGAAGCCTATGTTAGAAATTAGCCAACCTTAATCAAGTCATAAGACTGTCATCTTATTCTAGAAATGTTCGGCAAATAAGATGAACTAGGATTTATCACCAGAAAAGATGTTTCTATTAAACCAAGCATGATAGATTTACCATGTCCACTTAAAAAAAGAGGTTCTGTTGGTTGGGATGTGATGTTATAAAAGCTAGAATAAATTAGTTTAATTCAAGTTAAAATATGGCAAACAAGTTGCAGCAAGTTAAAGACTAGTAATGTTCTTTGCAGGATTATCCCCAACTTTTAGCTTTAAGAATTTGCTACCCTATACTCTATAAGGCACAGATACAACATGCTAAGGGGTGACTTACCAAGGGTTTGGTGGAGGAAAATGACCTGCACCAATGCTGGTTATCCTAGATGGGTATTTGTGCTCTATCTCATAATCCAAGGCAAGCTTTATACTAGTGATAGATTGCTAAAGTGAGGCATGATCAATGACCAAACATGTCTAATGTGTGAAGCTACTGAGGAATCCATTCAACATCTTTTTTTTTTAATGTCCTATCTCTTCTTATATCTGGTGCAAAATTCTTAAATTGCAAGGTTATACTAGACATGCAATAAGATGGCATGATGAACTACAATGTGCTGTGAACTTTGCTACAAACAAAAGCTCTAAGGCAAAGATATATAGGATGGCAATGGCTGCCACTGTCCCCTACATATGGGAAAACAGAAACAACAAAGTCTTTTAGAATTCTTGGTGACCAAGTTGTGAGGATAATTATCTAGGATGTTTTATGTCGAGTAAATACCTTTCCTAGGCTGGCTAGAATGATGGTCACTCTCAATTTTTATCCTTAGCTTCCTACACAGTATAGGTGTTATATGTTGGTAGTGTTTGATTCGAAAGGTAGTAGTTGTTTGCTGGTGTTTAGTTGAGGCTAAAACTGGGGCTGTCCAGTTCTAGAGGGTCTAGTTTGTTTGTAAATATTATCCATGGTAATAAAATGTTTTACTTACCCCCCCAAAAAAAAAAGACTTGCTACCCTTTTTCAGTTTGCCTTTCAACAATCCAAACACATACAAACTCATGAATTGAACAAGAAAAAACTGAACAGTAAAAGACATATAGAGAAATACAAATAATCATCCAAGCAAACTTTGATTCCTTTTTCTTTTCAGGAAAAAGTCTACTTTTCAGTAATGTCAGCAAGAAAAAATCAGCTAGCATAAGAAAATTAAAAAAACAAGCAAGCATAAGATTTCACTAAGTTTAGGCAAGAAAGAGATCAGAATAAGTCTGACCTTGATTGTTACCAGGTGTAGAGGAAGCTTCTCCGGGTGAGCGAACACTGAACCTTAACATATTAGGATCAAGTCGGAATTCTGGATTTAGCTGCTGAATTTTTGCAATGACTTTCATTGTAATATCTTGTTCCATGGTATCCTTTTGCGCGTTGAATTTTTCCTGCATTCTTTGTTGCATCCTCTCTTCTATCTCCTCCATTTTTTTCTCCATTTCATCAGTAACATTTGAAGAGAGTCCAGTATCCGCCGCTTTCTGTTTCAAGAGAGTCTTGGTAACCCCACGTCCATACAATCTTACTCGACCTGGATGATCAGGTCCCATTACTGATACATATGCGTCAACTGATTGACTGCCATCGTCACTTTCTTGAGTTTCTATTCTCTCCATTTCAGCCTACAAATCAGATTGAAGAGAAGAGGGCTCAAGTAAATAAAACTAATCCAATATTTAAGAACAAGCAAATGATATCGATAAACCTTTAAATAGAAAATTTCGTACTATTTTGCTAGCCGTATCTTCATATGAGTCCTTGTATACTCGTCCTAGTTTCCTTCTTCTAGTAGCCACAAAAAACTCCTTACTAGACAAAGCTTCAGGATTTTCCTTTTTTTTTTTTTTTTCTAGTTAGATAAAAGATAGCATAAAAATCTTCCCAAGTAAAGTCAACAAGTTCATAGTAAATGAACAATCCAAGAAAACACCAAACCTCGCGGATTATAGCAAAACTTGTTTTGCCAACAGTGTGTGGATACCTCAACTTTTTTCGATTCTCTGTATTTTTTCTGGACATGTCCTGCAAAAATATGAGTTAGTGAAATAATAGAAGCCAAAAGTTATATAGATGAAGGGCATAAATTGAATATCTGAAGGTTGCTACTGGTTGCTAGTTACTGCGAAGACATGTTGTTTGTACCATCGAATGTATATAGGAGATGATAAGGGATTTTCAGCTACTGTGATCCAGTACTCGTCTCATTCAAGATTTTTTCCTAATGTATCACTTTCTAGTTTCTAAAGACTTCATGAGTAGGTGAAAATACGTCGAATCACGAAAAAAGGGAACGTTAAAGCAGCAGATTATGAGTGCCTTACATTTAGACGACCAAAATAAAAGTAAGGCATGAAAAGGAAAGACAAGGTGGAAGGAGTTTGTCACCAATACTTAAATATGAAACAAAATAAACAAATAAAGAACCAAAAAGAGAAATATAGATGATGTTATCATTTAGCTTATGTGGCCATTACAACCAAAATCACAAAAATTCCCCATGAAACAGCAATGTAATTCCCATTTTCAACAAATCAACAAACTGCTATAACCCCATATATCTAATGAGAATTAATACACTAAGATGGCATACTCAATACTTTTTTCAAGGATACACCTGCTACTCTCAACAACTTATCGAAACAGCTGAAAGTTGTCATAACATATCTTCACATCATCCACAAGCTATGCGCGATTCCTTTTGTGTATAACTTTACATAATTATATCAACGGTAAGATCTATAGATGATGTTATCATTTAGCTTATGTGGCCATTACAACAAAAATCACAAAAAAAAAAAAAAAATCAGATATCTTTTGCTTTTGAATAAGGCACTAATTTAAAGAAAAGAAAGTTGTCTATGATTTATATCTTACTTGAGCCGCATCGGAGTTCCAATATTTGAGGAGAGCCTTAAATTGAGATTCTGAAACTTCTTTAGGCCTTTTTGCCATTCGAATTTCGTCATTAGCATAGCGATAGTAGTGTTTCTTCTTCAACCCATTCTTATACTTTCTCCAAGCAAGTTGAATTGTTCGCAAAGCCCATTCTTTCGCAACTTTAGGAATGTCATATTTCTCCTACAATTTGGTGCAATTGGGTTAGTGCAAAAAATCTGAAATATTTTCAAGTAAAAATTGGAACATTTGAGAAATTCAAACCATGGTATAGTTCCACATATCATCATGTGTCTTCAATTTCTTCCATTTAAACACATTCAGAGGACAGAAGGTCCCATTCCTTGCCAATGTGCCGAGGAAGCTACCCAACTCTTTCACAATTGCTTCAGTAGGACCAATGGGTTGGTGCAACTCATTTAGCACGATCAGTTTGCGCTCACTCCGTCCATGTACACTTTGCATTTGTGTTCCACCTCTTTTTCTTTTTTTGAGTGGAAGGGCCTGTAATAATATGAACCAAACAGTTTATAGTTATGCAGACAATTGGTCCGGACCTATTTCAAATTTAGTAATTTTAGAACATGAGCCTGCTTGCTTATGAACTATTTTTAGTAAGATAAAAATTAATTCTAAAACTAAATCCAGACAATACAACTATCAGATTTTATAAGCTAAAGACTAATTCTAATTTCAAGTGCATGTAGTTTAAATCTGTAAAATCTTGCCTCCTTCGCCAGATTGGTCATTTGCTTCAAGATTAGTAGAATCATGTGGATCTTGTTGGATTTGTTCGTTAACTGCTTGTAATGCAGGAATGCTGGAAAGTTGTAAGGTTTGTTGCACTTGTTCTTGTGCTTCTCGTGATTCAGGAGTGGTGGAATCCAACAAGACTTGCTCATGTACTGTTTGTGCTGCAAGACAAGTAGAATCGGGACACACTTGCTGCACTTGTTCCACTTCAGATCCAGCTGGAATGTAGTTTGAGTTCTGCTTGTGCTTGTAATGCTTATCATTTGACTTATTAACATAAGGTTCTGGAATGTATTTTGAGTTTTGCTTGTGCTTGTGATTCAAAACTCTTTGGCTTAGCAAAGATGCAACTGATCCAGGTGGAATGAAGTTTGAGTTCTTAACTCTCTTGCTTTTTCTTAAACTCCCGTCTTGATTCATGATTACTCAAGTCTCTGCAAGTTTTAGAATATGAAATATAAAATTGGTTAGCAGAATGTCAGTGCTGTAAACGAAATCAATCAGAATGGCAGTAGGATTATATTATCTAGTACTATTGTGACACAAACTAGGACTATGAACTCGAGTTCTACTATAAGTAGGCAGGGCATTAATCTAAGTAGAAATAGATAAAAGTTCACACAAAATAGGCAAATTAACAGTCAAACAGAAATATGATTTGCTTGCATTAAGAAGGGATATTCTTGTAGAAATTCAAGAAAAGATCATAAAATATGTATGAAAAAAGGCATTTATCAGACGCTCAAAATAAAAAATGAAACAATGATGAGCATATATAAAAAGAGTTCAGAACTTTATTGTCTAATCATTTTCCTCCATGGAATCCCAATCAGCATCATCAAACTCATCCTCCTCTTCCGATGTTTCCATAATTGTATCTTCTGAATGTTGTGCATTAGATGGAATATCAACGACATCAGCGGGCACATCTTCTCTTGACCATCTAACGTCACCGTCATCTAATCTAGTTGAGGGACCAGTGTCATCATTAGGCTCCCTCCAAAATGTGTCTCCTATATTAGGACAATTCTCTTTCTCTAGATCATACAAATCAACAGGGACTTTATTCCTTGCATAATAAACATCTTTCTCAACTGGATCCGCCACATAAAAAACTTTATGAACTTGTGATGCCAACACAAAAGGATCATCTTTACTGCATAACTTATTGAAGTATACCCGAGTTAACTCATATTCATCTACTTCATTATGAAACCAATCACATCTAAATAGTACAACACTAAAATGGCCATAATACTCAATCTCAATGATATCTTGAATAAATCCATAATAAATAACCTCTCCATCTATGGGATTTTGGTCCCTAGAACTAGCAAAACTATCTGTTGTTGCTGCTAGCGTCACTCCACTATTTTGAGTCTTTCGTGGGGCATCCCGACTTTTTGTATGAAATCGGTATCCATTAATGAAATATGCAGTGTATCTCTTGCCCACCATATTAGGCATTCTAGATAGCCATATTAGATAATCGGGTACTTCAACATTTTTAACTTTCTCTTCAAACCAACTGCTGAATTCCCGACTATGATTCCTTGCTCTTGCCCATGCGTTTGATCTAGTATGATTACTCATTACATTCTTATGTTCCCTGCAATCATGAATATTTGAAATTTAATATTTAGGACTTTATAAATTGAGCTTAACAGGCGTTATCATAACGAAATGAATGAAGTTTAAAATATAAGTAATTGTTATGTATTTGATCTTACTCGATAAACTTTTCAACTTGTTCATCTCCAGTGTTGAATAAGGCATATCGATGTGCCTCATAACGTAACTGTGGATCCATCATAAAAGTCGAATCCTTTTTCTTCTCAATTCCAATTGGATGACCTATCTTAGGGAATATAGGTGACAAATTCTGAGCACATTCATCATCCTCAGTCTCGTACCTACTGAATCTTGTCTTCACACCATCGCGTAGGTATCTTGAACAAAAGGTCAAACACTCTTCAGCCAAAAAACCCTCTGCTATTGATGCTTCTGCACAAGATCGATTACGAACGAATGTCTTCAACTTACATAGGTGCCTCTCATTGGGATACATCCAGCGAAGATGAGTCGGACCCCCAAGCTTAATTTCATTCACTAAATGAATAGGTAAATGTGGCATTATATCAAAAAATGCTGGATGAAAAATCCTTTCCAGGTCACATATTATTTCAACAATTTCAGAATCCAATTTCTCAAGATCTCTTCTACTTATAACCTTACTACATATAGCTCTAAAGAAATTGCCCAATCTAATCAAGGTTAATGAAACAATCTTGGGCAGCACTTTTCTAACGGCAACCTGGAGCAGGTAATGCATTATAAAATGAGCATCATGACTCTTGTACCCTGATATTTTCATCTCCTACACTTGCACACGATGTGATATGTTAGAAGCACACCCTTTTGGTAATTTGGCATTTTTCAAGACGGTGCAAAACAACCTTTTCTGTTCGGGCTTCATGGAGAAACAAGCTTGAGCCAAACTTACATTTCCATCATTATCTTCTATTGGTTGTAGCTCCTTTCGTATCCCCATTTCTTGTAAGTCATAGCGAGAATTTACATGATCCTTTGACTTTCCATCTATCTCCAGTAAAGTCCCAAGCAAACTGTCACATATATTCTTTTCTATGTGCATCACATCAAGATTGTGCCTCAATTTGTTATGTGCCCAATATGGCAATTCAAAAAAAAAAAAGATCTTTTTTTCCACGGACCCTTATTATCTCGAGGCCTTTTTTTTTTTGCCCTTTCCAAACACATTGTTGAATTCATGCAACTCTTCAAGCACTTCTATACCCGACAAAGGTGTAGGTGCAAGTCTATGCTCCTCCTTACCATCAAACGACTTCTTATCTTTTCGCAATGGATGATCAGAAGGCAAAAATCTACGATGACCCAAGTAACACATCTTACGACTATGTTTGAGATATTGAGAGCATGTGTCATAATTACAAGTGGGGCATGCCAATTTTCCCTTGGTGCTCCATCCTGAAAGCATTGCTAATGCTGGAAAATCACTAACTGTCCACAATAAGGCTGCACGCATTCGGAATGTTTGGTCGGTTTCAGCATCATATGTTTCTATCCCAAGTTCCCATAGTTCCTTCAATTCTACAATTAGTGGTTGTAGATACACATCTATATCATTTCCTGGAGATGATGGACCTGGAATGATCATTGACAACATAATATACTCCGGCTTCATGCAAATCCATGGTGATAAATTATAGTTCATCAACATAACAGGCCACGAGTTATGAGAAATACTCATGGTTCTAAATGGGTTGAAACCATCACTTGACAGACCCAATCTAACATTACGAGGATCTCGAGAGAAGTCTGGGTACAAACGATCAAAATCCTTCCATGCTTCCCTATCAGCAGGATGCCTTAAATTTCCATCATTGGGTCGTTCATTAGCGTGCCATCTCATTGCAACAGCTGTTTCAGAACACATGAATATCCTCTGTAGCCTAGGCTTTAAGGGGAAGTACCTTAAAACCTTCGCAGGAATTTTAGAGCGTGAATTAGTCGAGGCATCACCAACACTCTTCCATCTAGAAGTTCCACAGACAGAACAGTTATCTGCTTTCTCATTGTCCTTCCAAAATAACATGCAGTCGTTAGGGCATGCATGTATTTTTTCGTAATGAAGACCCAAATCTTTAATCACTTGTCTAGCCTTATTGAAAGACTCTGGTATCTGAGCAAAGGGAAATGCCTCTCTTATCAAATCTAACAAGTCCGAGAATGCTACATTACTCAAACCATGTAATGATTTAAATAAGTACAACCGAATGGTGAAACTCAATTTATTAAAATTTTCACAACCCGGATATAACTCCTGTTTCCCTTCCTCCAATAATTTAATAAATTTCTTTGCATCTGCAGATAAACCGTGTCGCACTACTTCTTCATGCCCTGACTCACCCTCTACATTTCTAAATGTATCATGAAGTAGTCCATCAATGTCATCACGCAAGTTAGAACCTTCATCGTCATTTATTGGATGCGGTGTATTTCTCGATGAAACCCCTTCTCCATGAAAAACCCATTTGGTATAATTATCAACAAAACCATGAACAACCAAGTGATCCTCCACCACATTTCTGTAATGCCAATAGCGATTCATGCACTTCTTGCAAGGACATAATATCTCATTTCCTTGAGAAGCTCGTTCAAATGCCTTATCAAGAAAATAATTCACTCCATCTTAGGTGACTCATCCAACTTTTATCTCCATTATCCATTTAATCCTACATATCACAAGCAAATCACCAAAATTAAGATTCATGCTAAACTTAGAAACTGAAGTCAAGATCACCAGATCCCTTTAGCAACAAGTAATAAAAAATAAAGATAAAATTCTAGACATGTTCAGTGAAGTCAGGATTTAGGTAAAGCAAAGCTTTGAACATAGATGCACTTAAATCAAGTTAAGGAAATTGGGGTGGTACAGATCTAAAAAGGTCCAGTTCTGTAGTATAAATTAAACTTCCTAACTAGGTGTTCCTTGTTCACAATCTTTCTCCACAGAAGTACAAAATCTGAGTTTTTTATGTGGAAGAGTATTTCTTTTTACTCACTGGAAATGCCACTTTTTGATAAAGTGATACCATTTAATCTCGCAAGTTTTACGCGGGTTGGCTACCACCACCCTCCTCCTTTATTCGGGTTATTTACTAGCACAATATAAGCAAGCTCACACTGACATAACCATTATAGCTAACCATTTTGTTATAGTAACACTCAAGCCTTAAAAAAAGAAACAGTAAATAGCTAAATGAACTTATTATTCTTGTTGCAACTATAATATAGCATCATTTTAGCCTACCAGTCCACTAGTTAACTTCACAAAGTCCAGCTCAAATAAGCAACTTCTTATATAAAAGTAATGATACTTACAAGTTCCTATCGACCACACAAAATCTTGAGTTTAGCAGTTTATAAAATTACAGTAAAAAAAACTGAAACAGATAAGCAAAAAATTAAACCTTAAATTGGTCTTAATTGGAAATCATGCAGATTGGAAATTCAGAGGATTGAAACACTTGGATGCTGCACTATGCTACTTAATCTGGCTAAATGAGTTGCTGCTATTTGCAGCAGCTTATGATGAAAAGATACAGTGGAATGCAGTGATCCATTGCTATCTCCATACTCAAATTCTTTGGGAGGAGAGTAGAAGGGTAGCTGTTATTTTTAAGCTGGTTTTCTTCTTTGCAGGTGAAGTATTGATTGAAGGAAAAAACTTTGCAAGAATTTACACAGATTCAGGAAATGATATAAAGTACAGAGTTGGCACAAAAATAAACAACTGTAGTCTGCAGATTAACAGTGTGACTGGTTTTACTGGTTTTTTAATTTGCAGATATGCAGGTTCATCAAAAATGCAGCTAGTGTTGGTTTGTATTGGTATTGATAGCAAAATGCAGAGCTCACAGAAGCTGCAGGTGTTGTTGGTAATACAAGTCACAAAACACCAACTTTGGTTTGCACAGTCTGAAGTGGGGTTGCTGTTACTAGTTAGATAGACAGTATGGTCATACAGGATCTATGTATTGACTCTTCTTCAGTGTGTGGTATTAGCATTATATGCTCATCCTGCTGAAGAATTGACTATATGTGGAAATGGTATTGGCTTTAGGGAGTATGCAATAGTTGAAAATTTGCACTGGTGCTAGTTTCCTCCAGAAATTTCATTGAAGCAAAAGAGCTACATTATAGTTAAGTTGTGCAGGATTCAAATGGTTGCTGTTTTTCATGTGGAATATGGATACATGACTTTTGCATGGAAACAACAAAGAAATTATGCAGAGTCACACAATGAGAGACAATCCTGGGAGTGTAGCAAGTTGCAGCTTCTAACAGTCTCCTCGTATTGTTGCTGGTTTTTTACAACACATCAGTCAAGCAAAAGAATTACACTAAGATACTGAGTAATTTCTTGATAGGATAGTTGGTCAAGTTGTGCATCAAGGGGCCAAGCTTGGGAAAAAATTTGATTGACACAAGTACTGATGGAATGCAGTGCAATAGCAGTATGAGTTACTGCAGTTTTACACCTGGTGTGACCAATAAGATGAGCAGCAGGACACAACCTTGCATGCAGAATTCTATCATTAACTCATTTTATCAAGTTTTTGTTTTTTTACCACATACATAGTTTAAGCTTTTGTAGCACCAACTCAAGACATCATCAAGTCCTAAATTGGAACACTCCAACCTTAGACATAGCATTAACTTCAGGAAATTAGTAATAACCATGATTTAGCTATTTGAAAATAGTAAAGCTCACACATTTCACTAGATATTTACTAAATTGAAGTAGTTCCATCCATTTCTTATCTACTTTAAATGATATAATAGGAAAATAAGCAACCAGATATTGTAAAAATATTGAGACAAAAACTCAATAATTTGAACAAACCAAAATCAAAATTTTAATGAAAACGAAGAAAAAGATGAAGGGACATGAAGAAATCAAAAGCCCTTACCTCACACTAGCGATTCACGGGCTCTGCGATGTCGAACTAGTCGTCTACGAAGTGACCAAAGTGTCGTAGAAGAACACTTGGGATTCTGGGAGAACAGTCAACACCCTTAAAGAAAAAACTGTGCTCTGCGATGTCGAACCAGTCGTTTACGACGTGATAAAGTGTCGTTGAAGAACACTTGGGATTCTGGGAGAACAATCAAAATCCTTAAAGAAAAAACTTTCTTTTTCCTGTTAGCCAAGACCATTGAATTCTTTTCACATCATCAACAACAAACCAATAGGTCAAGCAATTATATGACAATATGTAGGCTTATTTGCATGTGGCAGGTGGCTTATTTCAAATTTTAGGATCTAGAATAGCAATAAAATACACTATATGAACCTTTTTTATTTGGACCAGAACACAATATTGCATAAACGTTTCTCCTTTGTCTTCCACTTCCCTGTACCTAAAGAGATTTCTTCATTTACTATTTGACTTAACGCCTTCTCCTTTGAATTTAATCACATGAATATTGTTCCAAAAATACATTATTCTACTAACTGAAACCAATAAAATTTTCCTCTGTAACTACATTTACGAAGCAGAGCAGCAATAATCTGGCTTTTTAACTGTATCTTTTCAGCCATTCAAAAACACCATGTCGAGAAAAAGATAAACATTCTATACTTTATAGCCACTTCCATGGTAATTTTTAGTCACTCAAGATATGGTCGATTAAAGTTATACAAAAAATTACAAGAAGAAACAAGTTTAGATCCAACATCAGGTCCAGAGAAAACAATTTCACCACACTATATGAAATCGCCACTATAAAATGCACCCAACAAGAGTGAAATTGCAGAGAAAGTAAAAGGAAAAAAGGCAAATCTCAGCTTTTTCTTTTGACAACAAAAATAGGGAAGAAAAGTGATATTGTAGAACCAAGCAAAGCAAAGACCCAACCAAAAGGCTTAAAATTATTTCAAACCCACTTCGACAAAGGACCCAAATTAATTGTTTGTTGAATATCACAAAAGGGGTTCTATTTTTTTAGCTTATATACGAGTTTCCTGAACTTAGCTTATATCAAATACACTACCCACACCTCACAGATTAAAGAAAAAATAAGAGATTAAAGAAGAAATTCAAAAATAATTAGCAAAGAACTTACAATTTCTTCAGCTAATGATGTCTCAAATATGTCTTCTTAGATTTCTCAAACAACCACTTCTTCTAACCATTTAGCAGCTTCAACCCTAGAAATTAACTACACTAATATTTTGAAAATTCAGTTGAAAAAGACCAAACAACAATATACAGAGAAGATGAAATGAGGAGTTCTGACGGAGAGGAGTTCTGATGGAGAATCGTTAATGGAGAGGATTTTTTTGTTTGATACGTTCATCAGATGAAAGAGAAGACATATTAGTTTTGATTTAGCAAATAAATGTAAAACGAAAAGAAAACAAATGATTTTGGCAGGTTAAGCAAAAAATAGAGCGGGGAAATTAAAGGGTGGAGGGAATTAAAACCGTTCCAATAGATAAAATATTTCATTTAATAGCTGTCACAGATAACATTAACAACAACGGTTAACAAATGTGTTGCTATAGGTAAACCTATAGCGACGGTTTTGTACAGTGGCAACGGTTTAATTATTAACCTGTACCCGTGTCCCCAAAACCGTTTGGCAACGGTTTTAACCGTTGCAATATAACATCTACAACAACGGTTTAAGAACCGTGGCTAAACAATCTGTTGCCATAGGCTCAATTTCTGGTAGTGAATTATTCCAAGTCAATTCTAACATATACTCTAATAATCTAAGCAAGAAATTATTGTTCCTAATCTAGGGTTTTCAAGAAAACCCATCTCAAGGTTCAAGAATTCAAGATTTTGGAAATATTCTTCAAAGCTCAAGTCTTTAATTCAAGTTTTGGAACAATTAAGGTATGTAGAACTTCCATCCACATTTTGGAATCTCTACATTCTTCCCCATGCTCCGTATTCTTGATAACCATGGAGTTCAAACCCTAGGGCATTAAACCCAACATATTGGTAGCCCGTATTTATGTATTTATGTACATGAATTTTGTATCTATATTCGTTATTGTATTCCTAATCTTCCATTACGGTTATTAGGAACCCTAGCTTAATCCATGAATCATGAATTCTTCCTCATGTGTTCTCATTATGTTTATATGAAACTTTTATGATTTTATGTAGCAAGTTACAAGCATGTTTTCAAGTCAATTATATATATATATATATATATATACATAATTATGAACTATTGTTATTACTCATGAATCAAGAACATGTTTGCAAGACTATGACAAGTTATCTCATGAAACCATATTACAGGTTATTTCATGAAATCATGATTACAAGTTATTTACAAGTTATTTCACGAAAATCATGGGCTTCTTAGCCAACTATATCATGTTCATGTTTTTGGAAATTGCTTAGTTAATCGAGAAGGCTCAGATATCCTGAAACTACGTTGCCACCGTAGGATAAGGGTTGTCAGCAAGGAGGCAACACCTTCATTATGCAGTTTGGATCCTTACATGCTTATTATTACTTAAATCTCATATCCCTGGAAAGGTGTGAGTGTTCTCCTGGTAGGACGCAAGTACCAGATCACGTTGTCGGTTATACTATAGCGTTCCCCACGTTACAAGCAGTTTTACATACATGTATTTCCATTGATTTACTGTTTTCAGACTTTACTCACGTTTCATGCTCATGTTCAAGTTACATTCAGTTTCAGTTCATGTCTTATACCTATGTTGTGCCATGTTCTTCATTTCAGCAGGTTTTACATACTAGTACTATTCACCATGTACTAACGTCCCTTTTGCCCGGGAACTGCACTTCACGGTGCAGATACCGATTTTCAGGAGCATACACCTGCGCAGTAGGGTCACTTCAGTTATCAGCTTATTGGTGAGCCCCACTCCTCTCGGGGTTCAACATAGAATCTGCATTAGTATTCAGTTTATGGTAGTCCAGGGCCATGTCCTGGTAGTTAGTATTCAGACATGTTTTAGAGGTTTCATAGACATATGTTAGTTCACAGAGTCAGTTGTGCTTTCATGTTTGCAGACTATTATGGTTTCATGATATTTCATGCTATGAGATAATTTCAAGACTTTATTCCGCAAATTACATTTTCATGATTCATTTAAATTGCATCATATAGATTATATTGTTTTGATGCCTATGTTGACAAGCAATCCATGAGGTTCGCTCGGACACATGCAAGCAAGGCCCGAGTGCCGTGTTACGCCTAAACCATGGTTCGGGACATGACAGAAAATTCAGGTTTATTTTTATTTTTCAACTAGATTTGGGAGAAGTTTATCTGTTATTTATCCTCTTTTTAATAATATATTGATGATAATGAGCCTAAGATGAATTATGTAGTACTATTAGTGATGATTTTTTTAAATAATTGTTTAGTTTGTTACTTGAGAAGATTTGTCAAAAAGGCCACTTCTAAGTTTTAATTGGGAGTGTGGCTGCTCATTTTCTTTTTTCAATTATTTTCAGTACTAGGGTTTAGAAAAATGGGAATGGAGTACTTTTCATAATTTTAAAAAGATTGAAAGTTTTATGTTATAAACTTAAGTCCAGTTGACTTCTAATAAAATACACAAACAACCTTTCTCCCTCATCCATCCCTTTCTCTTCTTTATTTCTCTTTCTAGCTTGGAACTCTCAAACTTCCACCTCTCCCCCAAGCTCCAACACGCCTTGATCGTCATAAACAGGTAATTTCTTTAACTCTGCAACTTCGTCGGAGCATTTTAAGCTCCATATTGTCCTGAAATTTTTTATTTTTTTTAATCTTGATAAAAAACTGGGTTCATAAAGATCTGCTTTTTTCAAAACCTTTGTTGTTTTGCCTGTTTTTTCGTCGAAATGTGTGTTATTTATGCTTATTTTGCTTGTTTCAATCTTTGTTTTTCTGTTTTTGCTTTTTGAAATTATGTATGGTCTATCAATAGACTTTTGGTTGATTATTGTTATATCGTGATTGATCAAGGTCTCTATTGTTTGTATATAGATCGTATAAATGCCTAGGTGTAGAGGCAGAGGAGGAAAAATACTCCCCCGTTCTTGTGCTATGGTTGAAACTCGTTCTAATGCGAATCGTAAAGATAAAAATAGAAGAGGTGAATAACTTAGCCGAGATAGAAAAAGAAGTATAGAAGCTGAGAGTGCATCCCATTGATGAGTGTAGTGTTGATGGAGATAGAGCTAATAGTAGAGTTAAGAGTGTATCTGGGGATGGTTCAAAACACTCTAGTGCTGCTGAAGATGTTGATCCTTTGTCCTTGTCATATTGTGCTAAGACAATTAACGTTGAAAAGTATGGCTTGATCAATTGGCTGGATGACTATGAAACTTTTGTAGCAAAAGTTTCTGGTAGGAGCAGGCTGTCGTTATTAGTTGAATTTAACAATGTGCTGAGAGATCAAAAACTAAGGAAAATGTGGAAGCGTTCCTGTTTTGGTCACTTTAGAAAGCTGCCAAAATTCTTCATCAATTTCAACGGACGAATGATCCACTATATGCTTCTTCGTTATGTGGTCCAGAAAAAGAAGCGTGAAATGTGGTTCCTTATGAACGACAAGCCTGCGTGTTTTGTCTTGAATGAGTACAGGGCAATTAAGAAAGGGTAAGAATTCTACGCAAAGGTTACTCGAAAGAAGAAGATTACATCGGACAAGCTAGTGTCGGTGACAAGAAGGCCTAGATTAAATAAAGAAGAAAAGTTAAAATGTTGTCTTCTGTGGTTTCTCAATACAATTTTAATAGCCAAAGATGTGTCCAGGGGTGTGGACGCTGATTGGTTTAAAATGGCTGATAATTTGGAATTCTTCCGGAGCTATCCTTGGGGAAAGGAATCCTTTAAACTCACCTTGGAATATTTGATAGGCAAGGTAGACATTCTCGTGCAAAGCTATCCTGAAAAGAAAAAAAGAGTTCAATTAAATTTCCTTCTTTGAAAAAATATCGTAAAATTCTTTTATGAGAAATAGTATCTAGTGAAGAAGCTAGATTGAAGATGAAAATAGTTCTTTTCTTCCCCTCTCTGCTTAAATGGGCAAAGACCTCACAAATATTTATGGGATAATCACACGACTACTTCTAAAAGATAGATGAATGCGTCATATAACTCTTTAACATATGCGCCAGAGAAGTTTCTGGGAAAGATGGGTTTCCTCCCAACAAGCGCTTGATTTAACGTCCCGGCACGACGTGAACCAGCTTTTTCCTCCACCGCGAACTTATGAATTGTACCCCCAATTTTATTTCAAGATTTCGGCTATGATTCAGGGGTGGTGGTACATATCCAATTGAGCCAGGTAACCAATGTATTCTTCTGCAACTCCTGGCCTTTTGATAATGTATGTAATTTTGTCTTTCTGGCTCAACAAATTCAAGAATATAGTCACTTTGTCCCTCATCCTTTGATTCCACCAAACGTTCAAATGGATTGATTATAATCTCACTGTCCAAACACAATGTGGAAAAATAATTGGAATGAGTTCCAATGCGCACAAATTCATGAATTGCATTACTATTTACATCCTCATATATACACAAGCTAGAGACATAAAAAATAATATTATCTACTTCCTCACAGGACTCTAATTCACTTGTCTCAACATCGGCATTATCAAGATGATCTAATGATTTACACTCTACTTTTAGCTCCTCAAGTTGCCTCTTAAGAGCCCGTTTGGCTTAGCTTATAAGTTGCTAAAAAAAGCTTATAAGCCGTTTTTAGCTTTTTTGAGTGTTTGGTTGGCCAACTTATAAGCCATTTTGTGCGTAAAATAAGCCCCAAAAAATAAATTGAACCATTTGGCTTAGCTTAAAAAATGCAGCTTATAGGCTGAAAATAGCTTATAAGCAAAAAAATATCAGTTGGGCTACCCCAATTTTTTTTTTTTTTGGGCTTATAAGCTGTTTCAGGTTATAAGCTACTTTTTTTAAGCCCATCCAAACAGGCTCTAAGTTCTTTTTCAGCTACACACAACTTATCACTAAACTGTTGAGCGTTAAACGCATCAACCTTTGCACTCAAATCCTCATTCAAGTAGTGAATAGCCAAAAAAAAAAAATTCAAGCTCATATAAGAACTAAATCTTTTCTTTAGCTATGTGAGTAAAACAATTTGAGAGTTTACCATGTCGAGCAGCATATATTTTAAAGTTGTACTCCTAAGTTGCCAAGTCTTGACAAGATGAAAACGCCATGTAAAAGAAAATACACAAAAGAAAAGAAAAATAAAATAAAATAAAAACTTGTAAAGATAAAAGGAAAAGTCTAATCTAGAAAAAAAAAATTCTAAGTCCCCGGCAACGGCGCCAAAAACTTGTTTCTCCCAAACGCACACGCAAGTATACATGGTCGTACAAGTAATATAGTTATTTTAGAAATTGGATGTCGAACCCACAGGGAATTATGATTAATCGTCAACTAAATTAAACGATCCTAATTATCTACACAAGAGATGATATATGAAGGTTATGATTATAAACTAATTAAAAATAAAAAGAAACAAATAGTGAACTTCAACGAAGAAAGAGCGAGTTTTTATATTATGAATGAGATGAATGTTCCAGGGTTGCGGTTGGTTCACCAATCCTATTGAGTTCTCATAATATTTCTCCTTAATCCGAATATCGATGATTGCTAATTAACCGGATTATTAGCTCTTGTAGTATTCTCCTGAACTACTACTCGCCTATTCAAAACAGCTCGCCGCCTATATTCCTATGGAATTGACTTGTTAAGAACACAATTCATTTATGGTATTTAATTGAACGCGGTGCCTAGGTATATTCCTATCCTAGCCACAAATCCTAGCCCAATTGTAGGGATAATCAGATCACGCCCCTTTTAATTTGTCTCTAGTCTAACATCTTTAACATATGCACCAGAGAAGGTGTAAGTGGGGGAGGTGATTTTAAGCGTATTTATACGCTTAACTGCTGTATATTAATCATATTTTACTTTGTTTAAGGATGCATTAAGCTAAATACACTTAACTAATCATTATTCTTGCATTACGAGCTAATATGTATGTGTTTGTTGCAATCGGGCCATTTTGGAGAAAATGAGTGGTGATTTGGACTAAAATGGAAATTGAACGCAAAATCGCCTAAGTGTCAAAGTGGAGACGAACCTCGCCGAGCTCAGTCCAAAGCAGGGCAAATGCAGGCCTTAGACCTCGCTCAGCGAGGTGGATGTGCAAGATTGCAAAAATTCCAGAAATTCGATTAAGTGTAAAATGGCACATCGACCTCGCCGAGCTTGGCTTAAAGCGAGGCCATGTCAAGTTTTAGGGGGCGCTCAGCAACCTGCATGGAGAAAAATTCACTTGTGTTAATTTTAGACCTGTTTTTTATGGGCTTTGCATAGGGTTATTTCTCAACGCTATAAATAGGACTCTTGGTCGAGTTTGAAAGGGTATCACGTAAATTTTAGATCTAGAGAGAGCTAGGAGCCGCCGTGGAGACCGGAGATTATGGGATTCTACCTGTTCTTCTCCATACTACTAGTTTTTATATTTTCTTTAGATGATTTGCTGATTTCCTCCATGTCTGTGTGGAGCTGTTCATATGGCGCAAAAACTGTTTCTTTTGTTATATATTGTATAGGTTGTTGAATCTGACATAAATAAAAGGTCAAGCAAAGTGGTAAAGGAATTAAAAATTGCTTTAGTCATAGATTTGAATCCCACATTTGACATTTTTGAAACACCATATATATAAATTCCCGATTAGCCACTTATCAACATACATAACTTAAATCCAACGCTAACAACAAAGGAAGTTGAGGTTTCTATTCAACCAGTCTTGGACTTGTACTACCCATAAATATTGGAAAATCAAGTATCCCATAGTAATTTTATCTCCACAAGTACCCAATGGTCCATAATATAATTTCTCTACTTATAGAGAAACATTTTCAGGACCATTTTGTCAAATTTGTCTAACCTTTTGAAATTTGATATATCATAGTGACAGGCATAGCTGGAATATAATTCAATTTGACATAAAATTAAGAAAGGAGAATGGTTGGTCAAATATCAAGACTGCTACCTACTATCCCAACATATACAACCCAATTCAACGCTTAGCATCCACATAGCCTTATTTTTCAGTTTACACCGACATAGCTAATATTTTTCTGTGACAATATTTAAACTCACTTATAAAATAATATACAATATTTATATACTTATATGAAAATACATAATGCTACGTAAAAATATATTAACCTTGTATAAAGTGTACAATGTATAAAAGTGTATAACACGTTGCTAGCTACATAAACGAACTTCTTCTACGATTTCCAGTTGCAATTTTTGTCAATATCAGTCCAAATCTCCACTAAATGAATTCAAATTTTGTAGACGACCTCCTTAGGCTATTCCCGACAAGAAGGGAGAATTCTACCTCTTCCAGTTAAAATAGAAAAGCAATTCTGACTTGTAATTTTGCCCTGGTGGATTTCTTTCTCAGTTAATAAATGTCTGGAATCTTGGGAAAGAAGTGGAAGGTTTGCCCTTTTTGCCTTGTTTATGTATTTAATGGTTTGCCAAATATCAGCAGAGGACAAACTAGCCAACACCTAAATCTAGGTTGTTGTCTAGCTAGTTGTTGGGTGTCTTTTTCCTTCTTGGATTGTTGTTTGGGTAATGATTCATCCTTAATAGTGGATCAATCATCTAAGGTTAGTAGTTGTTTGATGTAGGGATTTACGTGGAATTTGTCTAAATTCAGTTGAGGAAGATTTATTAGTTTAGGTCGAATAAGTGTAAATAACTTAGACATATTACGTCAATTTAAACTCGCAGTTAGTCTTGGTCCAATTGGGATGACCTCTTAAAATTTCACTTCTTGCTTTTCTTTTCCCCTTATCAATAGCTGGAATTCTGGCTCCAGTAACTTCTAAACCTTATCCACCACGTTAATCCTTCAATTTTCAGTTCAAAATCCGGTCTGAAGAAAGAATATGAGACAGTAGCACGGTATATGATCAACCCGTTGTTCTTGGTGTATAATGTGAGATGACTAAAGTCAGATCAGTGTAGCATTTTTTTTTTTATAACTGTGGCGTTTATGCTATAGCTTCTGCGCACCTCGATTGGAGCAATATTTTATGGAAACATATTCTTCATATTGGAGGGGACAAGTAGCAGAATAAAACATGGTCTAGGCGTTCATGTTGCTCCGATTTTCCTTTATTTCTAAGACGTTGTTTGGGTCAAGAGACATAGACACATAGTTACTTAAAAGCTCATTCTTTACAGGTTTACCTTACTTTTTTCTTCTCATATAGTAGTATCTTCTTTGTTGATTCCTCGAATACAATGAGATTTCACATCCGGCGAATCTTTCACTTTATTTCCTCATCTTATTAAGAGTTGCATAGAACGTTACTAGGGACATTGATTTAGAGCTCGAGTATGGTCCGTGAGCTGTTTTTTTCTCTCTACCATGACAAATCGAATTAATGTAGGGTTTGCTCTTTCATTTGTCCGTCCTTAAATTTTTTTACTAGAGCAAGTGGTTACTCCGGACATTACTAGAAATAGAGGTTTTTCCCACTGACATTCAGTGAAAATTTTGTATTATAAAACGTAATTTTCCCACCTCATTCCAACCGAACCAGCTCAATGGGAAAACTCTAGTGGGAAATCGTTTCCCATTGAAATCTTGGAAAACTTTCTTATTTTTTTCATGTGAAAATACTACTATTTAGGTTTTCTCGACCGATATTCAGTGGGAAGAGCCACTGAACATTTTTCAGTGAAAAAATAATGGTTTTTTAATAGTGAGATCAAACCACCCTTTTTTTGATCCGCCAGGACTATTAATTACTTACATGCACAGCTTTTAATAGATGACACCATTTGTCTAAACCAACTTACCACGAAAAAAAAGTGGGAATATGTCGATTTTTGCAGCTACTATCGTCATAGTTTCGGTTCTTTTCTTTTACTTTCTGTTTTTTTGACTACAAAAAGTAAGGCAAGCACACTGAAAGTAAGAATCAGACATCAAGAAAATACCAGCAAAATATATACGGATCTCTTTTCTTTTTCACCAAACTGATTTGATTATTTATTTTATTATTATTATTTTTTGGATCTTTACATAATAAACAGTCCGATTTTACTGTTTACTTTTCCTAGCCAACAACATACCCAGTGTAAATGTGTAATCTCATAAAGTGGGTTCTAGGGAGGGTAGAGTGTATGCATGCCTTATTTCTACCTTGGAGGTTGAAAGATTATTTCTGATAGACCCTCGGCTCAAAAACTTATTTTTCCTAGACAATATTAATAAATTATACACTAATTATTACACAGTTATACATATATTATATATAAATTATACATATATTATATATCTGTCGGCCATATTTGATTTAAGCGATTACATGCGTGACAATTTTTGTTATTTGTTTTCTTTCTTCACCTAACTAATAAAAGAATATTCCCCCACTTTTAATTAGTTCTGAAACTATGTGCTCTGGATCTTCTTTCGAAGAGTACATACTAAACCCGTCAACCGGTTCGGTTTTACCGGTAAAATCGGAACCGGAACTGGTTGAACCGGTTAACCGGTTCCGGTTAACCATATATTACTTACCGGTCAGGTTTCGATTTTTTTGAAACCAGAACCGGTAAAACCGAAACCAGACCGGTTAAACCGGTGAAATTAAAAAAAATAAAATTAATATAGCCGTTGGGCTGTCCGTTATTGGACCGTTGGCAACAGTCCATTTGCAAAAATGGCCGTTGCCAAACGGCCATAAACTCATTTTTTGCCCCCCCCAACCCCCCAATTTTTTTTTTTAACACTTTAACCCATCCCCCACCCCTATATAAACCCTTCTTCATTTTCATTTTAATCCACACCAATTCACTCTTCTCTTTCTCTCAAATCTCAATCTCTCAATTATAGTTATTTTGTAACAATTAGCCACTTCAAATTCCTCTCAAATAAATATTATAAAGTCTTATTATAGTTTCAATTATTAATTTTGCAATTATAATATTGTTGGTGGAGTTAGTGATTTTGCAACAATCCGAAGTAGCTTTGGTGGATTTGCAATTCTAGCCGCCTTCACTTTGTTGGAAATTAATCCGGCAATTTGGTACCTTCGTTCCAACTCTATCTTTATTTTTTCGCAATTTAATTTACGCAATTTAATTTGTTGCAATTTATTTTCTTGTGATTTATTTCAGTGTGATTTAAATTAATTCTATTTAATAATGGCAAAGAGATTTAGACGTGGTGCCGGTAGTAGTAGTGGTATTGTTAGGGGTGGGCTTAATGAGGAAAAATTTGTGGAAAAAACACATAATTTAGGTATTGATGTTGGTGGAAATAATCCACTTTTAGGTCATGAGGCAATGCAACAACATTTTACCGACACTTTTAATGAAATTGATGATGATGATGATGAAGCACAAGCCCCCGAAAATCCCAAAGGAGATACATGTCCTACACAATCACATACACAAAACAAACCGCCTAGAACTTGTAAGCCAACCGCTAAAATTTGAAAATTTATGACTAAGGATAGGAAAAGCCAAACAGTTAAATGTTCCCTATGTGGACAAGTATTTGCTTTTAGGCAAGGAACTAGTAAGGATGATGGAACGTGTACACTAAATGGTCATATGAGAAAGAAACATATGGATGTTTGGGGAGAGCAAACGGGTTCAAATGTGGGGGTATTCAAATGACGATAGACCCACGAACCAGTAGAAATTTTAAGTATGACAAGAAAAAAGAGCGTGTAGAAATAACTAAAATGGTAGCTTATGATTGTTTACCATTTTCCTTTCCTTCGGGTTTGGGGTTTGTTACTTACATTCAACGTTGTTATAATCCGTTATTTGAGGGTATTCCTAGATTACTTGTAGAGCGGATGTTATAGATTTGTATAAAAAATATAGATTTTATTTGCGCCATGTATTTAATTCTTTAAATTGTAATGTTTCTCTTACCGCTGATTTGGGTCTTAGTCTTAACAAGTTAGATTTTTTTGCTATTACATGTCATTGGGTTGATGACAATTGGGTTATGCAAAAAAGAATTATAGTTTTTTTATATGATGAAGGAAAAGGTCGTCACGATGAAAAATTTTTAGCGGATTCAATGTCTACTATTATGAGGTTTTTTAATATTTATAGAAAAACACTTTGTATTGTTTTAGATAATGCTTCTAATAATACAAAGGCGATTGGTCTTTTAAAAAGAGAATTAAACCCTCCGCTAAAAATAAATAAATCATGTGAGATGTAGTTGTCACATTTTAAATTTAATTGTTAAAGATGGTCTTGTGTGTTTTGACGATTCTATTCAAAAAGTTAGAGATGCGGTTGCGTTTCTTTTTTGTAATGCTAATAGGGGAAGACTTAGAGATTTTAAGAATGCTTGTGTGGAAAATAACCTTAGACCTAGGAAAATTCAAGTAGAAATTGAGACTAGGTGGAACTACACTTACATTATGCTACAACAAGCATATGAGTATAGGATTCTCATACAACAAGTTCACAACAAATATAATATTAATAGTGATGATTGGTTAAATTTTACGCATAAAGAAGATGTTAAAGAATGTGTTGAACTCTTAGAATTTTTTTATAATGCAACTCTTGCTTTTTCTAGACAATTCTATCCTACGGTAACCGGAATTTTAGCCTACTTAGCGGAAATAGCTAGAGTTTTACAAGAGTATAAATATAAACCCGGTTATCAAGCGGCTATTTTTGAAATGATAATCAAATTTAAGAAGTATTTTTTTCTCATCCCAACTTTATTTATATTGGGTTCTCTTTTAAATCCTTGTTTAAAAGTGTCTTATACTAAAGCATTGGTTGGTCAAATTTATACATTTTTAGAAATTGAACAGGGACTTCAACCATCTTTAGTTGAAGCCGAACTCGCTATTGATGACGAGTTTAGAAAAGTTTTTACTCATTATTCCAATTTGGAAGAACGTGCTACACCCGTTGCTCCACGCCCTACTACTTCTCAAAGTAGCAAAAAGGGCTTGTCGGGTTTGTCGCATTTAAAAGTTTTACATTCACAGCCAACTTCTTCTTGTAGTGCAAACTTTGATGAATATAACATTTATTTGATGCAGCCAAATGTGGATATCAAGGAACTGGATGAATTGGACGTCTTAGCATGGTGGAAGAACTACAAGGCAAGTCATCCGATACTCTCAAGAATGGCTCGAGATATCCTTACGGTTCAAGTATCAACCGTGACTTCGGAGAGCGCATTTAGCCAAGGAAGACAGCAAATTGGAGACCATAGACATTCATTATCCGGCTTTAGCTTGCAAGTACTAGTGTGCATTCGCGATTGGATTAGATCGGAGCGACGCAACCAAAAATTAGAAGCGGAAGAAGGCGAAGAGGAAGAAATTGAAGAATTGATAGCAAGTGGACCGGACCAAATGGAAGAATTTGTAGATATCTCCATGGCCGAATATGATATGGGGGAAATTAACGAAATGATTGAGAATTGGTGATTTTTTATTCTACTATTTCTTTACAACTCATGTATTATTTGCAAGTTAAAAAAAAACTACAACTTGCAAATAAATGTTATCTAAGAATGAATAAAATATATGGCTCTTTGAGCTTTATTCTATTTACTTGTGTTCATATTTTTACTTATATTAAGTTGGGAATAGACCTAAAATATACTAAGAATATACTTATGGTCTACATCTACTTAAATTAAAAACTAGAAAGTTATATACTTGAAAAATAACTAAAATATACTAAGAATATACTTATAATATATAGTATACATATAACTTAAGCATATATATATATATATATATATATATATATATATATATATATATATATCTGTGTGTGTGTGTGTGTTTAATTTATATATAACTTATATATATATATATATATGTAAGTTATACATATATATAAGTTATACATATATATATATATATATATATATATATATATATATATATATATATATATAACTTATATATATGTATAACTTAAACACACACTGTTACACCTCGGAAAATTTTCCGTTGGTACGCAAGAGAATGAACTAGTGATGAATATGAGTGCATGATGTCCATGAGCAAGAAACGACGTTTGATGACCTTAGGCGAGATTTCGAAAGTATCCGATGTGAGACGAGGAAGTTGGCTAAGTTAAGATGAGATACAAGGTGAGCAATGCATGTGCATGGACGGGGGTGATTAAAATGAGAAGTCTAAGAAATATGAGAAGTTGCAGAATTGCAACTGCCCAGTGGTCGTAAATTGCAAAATACGGACCGTAAATTGCTATACGGTCCGTAAACTGGCAGTCGTAAACTGCCATGCAAAAAGCTTCAGCTTTCTGCCCAGCCGAGAAATGGTAAAATACGACCAGGTTTACGGACCGTAAAGTGATTTACGGCCCGTAAACCATGGTCGTAAATCACCATGCATGCAGCCTTAAGTTTCTGGTTCTTCTTAAGCTTAAAGACGACCACGAGGGACGGTCCGTAAACTGAAATACGGACAGTAAACCTCCATGGACGACCACTGTTCACCCAACACAGATTTTTCAATTCATTAAATATGAGGATCAAGACTTGTTTTATTTCATTTCCACATTACACCACTTCTCTCTAGAATCATCTCTCTACATTTATTTCATAAGTTTTCAAGGAATATAAATCACCAACAACATAAACAAGTAAATCAAGTGTAAGCAAGCCATTAAATACCATTCAAGTCAAGAAATGCAAATGGAGAAAAACTAGGGTTTGGCTCAAAGTGGGGTATTATCAACCAAAGCTTGTTCCTACAACTTCTAAGGTAAGATTCATGATTTTTACATGATGTTTAAGGTATTGGAGAATTAAAATACATGGATTGTAGAAAATGTGGTCAACTAGGTCATGAATGGTGAATAGTGACATTTTGAGGAATAGTTTGAATTGAATTATGAATGTTGTTGTGTTACGATACGAATGGATTATAAATGGTACTAAGATCATGAAATCGACACTTTAGACGAATGGACGAAGTTGGAGGTCATGACCATAAATATGGGAGAATTAGAAGCAAATTGAGAAAATCTAGATAATGTGGATGATGTGAATGACTAATGGCCATTGTTATGATATTAATGAAGGTATAGACGCTAGCATTGGAAGGAAACGTGCAAGTGTAGAATAGTCCGACGAAAAGGTATGTAAGGCTAACCCTTCTTTCATAAGGCATGGTTCTTGGCCAAATTTCTAATTCCTCTATATGAGTATGTTGTATTCAAGTGGTTGACATTCCGAGCTCATAAGCTCACGATCCTTAACATGTACTACGATTGTACTACGCCCCTCATATGACGAGTAAGCCTAAGATATGGATGTAGCAATAATGATGATGATAGTGATGACGATAATAATAATAATGATGCCGAAGGTGCCTACGGGCTATTATACTTATATGTGCCTATGAAGGGCTATAATGATACCCCGAGCTTATAACGCCGGGTAGGATATATGTATATGATTATATATGTATGTATGTATATGATTACGTAACGCGCGCACACGTCTGCAGATGGTACAGATAACCCTGAAGCCTTGGTCGGGCCAGGTAGAAATAACATTGAGCCTTGGTTGGCTAAGTACGTATGAAACACCGAACCTTATGGTCGGGCACGCTATGTATGTATATAAGTGTATGGCTATGTATATGATATGAATATGAATGTGAAAAGACTATGTATATGAATGCGAATAGGGGCATATATACGAATACGAGCACTATTATGAAATACGCATGAGAAATGGAAAGTCCCTATGAAAGGCAGGTAAGTGCCATGATGATGATATTATTGTCTTCCCTCCTATGTCACTTCATAGATTGTCTATGATGCTTCTATATTGATGTTAATCATGCTTTACATACTCAGTACATTCTTCGTACTGACGTCCTTTTGTTTGTGGACGCTGCGTCATGCCCGCAGGTGCACAGGGAGACAGACTTGATCCATAGCTGCTTATTCGGAGATTACATAGTGGAGCTCCATTTCCTTCGGAGCCATAGCTTTTGGGTACTTATTCTTTTGTGTATATAATTATGGGCATAGCGGGGTCCTGTCCCGCTCATGTGATGTGTTATACTCTTAGAGGCTCGTAGTCATGTGTATGTGGGTAGAGATGTTCGGCCATGTCGGCCCATGTTTTGTATATCTTTTGTTGGCCTCGTCGGCCTTGTACTTATGATGTGGCATAGATGCCTATGATATGTATAATGATGATGATCGTCTAATGGGGTCAATATGATTAACGATAAGAAAAGCACGAATTGACTTATGGTTCACCTAGATGTTATGTTATGTACGATAAGGGGGTGCTCGTCGCGGCCCCCTAGCCGGGTCGTGACACACACACACACACACACACACACATATATATATATATATATATATATATATATATATATATATATATATTAAGTTATATAACTTAAGTATATTGATATATATAAGTATATTCTTACTATATTTTAGGTATATGTATATATATGTGTATATATATATATATATATATGTGTGTGTGTGTGTTATATATGTAAGTTATACTTATATATATCAATATAATTAGGTTATATAACTTTATATATATATATATATATATATATATATATATATATATACGTATATACGAATTTATAAACTTAGAAAAACATTAAGCTATAAATAACTTAAGTTATAATATATAAGTTATAAGTATATATAGTATACTTAAACATATATATATATATATATATAGATATATGTTTAAGTTATATGTATACTATATATACTTATAACTTATATATATATATATATATATATATATATATATATATATATATATATATATATATATATATATATATATATATATATATATATAAGTTATATAACCTAAGTATATTGATATATATAAGTATATTCTTACTATATTTTAGGTATATGTAGTATAACACTATAACTTAAGCATATAACTTAATATATATATATATATATATATATATACACGTGTATGCTGTATTGCTGACTTACTGTTAGCCTGTTAGTCAGTAAATATTTAAACTTTACTTATAAACTTATATAACATATGTAAATATACCTACAATATACTAATAAATACTATAATATATATATAAAATACAAAAAACAAAAAAAGGGGTTTTGGACTGTTTGAACCGGACCGGTTCCGGTTTCGAATTTGTAACCGATAAATCGGAACCGATGGCCGGTTCCGGTTTTTTAACAGAAAACCGGCCGGTTCCGTAACCGGTTAGCGGTCCGGTCCGGTTTGAACCGGTTGACGGGTTTAGTACATACCATCAGCCTGTCACATCCCCACGCCAAAAAATCACGTACGTATGGGTATGGGCCTATGGTTCCTGTATTTGTCTCCCATGCCCCTTCCTTCCCTTATTTTTATTTTTTGGAATTCCAAACATTTTTAGTTAGTCTGTTAAAAAAAAAATGCCCATCTAATCATAATAGTTGTAACCGTTGCCAATGGATACTCAGTACATATTTTGACAATGCTCATGGACGGAGCTAGCTAGGTTACCATAAGGCGTTCATCCGAACTCTTTTCGTTAAAAAAACTATATTGTATATATAATGTTAAAATTATTTTTTATGTACATATAGTAGATATTGAATCCAGTTGACTTCTTCTTATGTTTACTTCTTTATATTTGAATCTTCTTAGTGAGAATCCTGGCTCCACCACTGGCTACTCTATTGATGGTGTTTGAATCATCCACCTTAATTGTGGTAGAGAGGGATTCATCAAGTGAATTAGCCCTCAACTCCACACTAAATCATAGTAATTTATCATAGTTTGTGATACAATTGAGATGATAATAAAAATGCGTAATTTATTTATTAGATTGATATAAACATTGAGGGTATATATTGACACTTTCAAGAATAAATGATATTGGTAATGAGGATGAATCTGAACTCGTATTATTAACAAGAAAAGTAATTACAAAGAGTATGGATAAAGAAAAAAAGAAAAACATTTCTCTATCTATGGGAAATCCATTGAACTACGTTTTAAGCCCATATTTGAGTATCTTGACAACCCATACTTGCTAACAAGTGTGGGACTTCACAAAACAAAATATCAAAATTGATGAGGTTATGCTAGTTTCTCAAATAGGACCAACCTATTGTCACCAAGCCTAGATTTGTATGCTGATTTTTTGTACTCAAACCATGTAAATTCTCTGTACAAGCTGTCTTGATCCCCTTTCACTAATAGTGATGCCAAGGGTGCTATCTTTTCACTCAATGGTGGTCCTCCAAAATAAATCATTGAAAGTCTTGATTTTACACTGTTGGCCAAAACCCTGTGCTTTACACTCTTAAACCTCCCATTTGTCATCACCTGCAAAAAAGAAAAAGAAAAATCACCACTTGTTCAAAACTTGCACTCTAGTAAAATTAAATTGCCACGTTACTCAATAGTACGGGCAGATATTTTGATATTCAGAACGATATTTGGTATCAAAAATGTCCGTAATAAGTGCAATTAGTGTCCTAAAAATGGTGCAGGTTACTTGGTACAATATGTCAAAATTCGTAATAGCGTAAAAGTTCTTCCCATCGTCAATTGCACTCTTACTCAATAGTAAGGGCGGACATATTGATATTAGGTTTTTGATTTAATTACCAGCAAGCGTCCATAATAAGTGCAAGTAGTATCTTGAAAATTAGTACTCATAAGTTATATGTTACCATACGTTAAAATACGTAATAACGTTAAGGTTCTTCTCACTTTCAATATATAAAAGGAAAATCTTTTTGTTTTACGAGAATCTATGTAAATGATATCCAACCCCCTTCGCATCTATTTGAGCGAGGAGCATTAATTTGATGTAAAAAAAAATCAAGTGAAAAAGACACAATCAAACCTAGGATAATCATGTCTTATCATTCTAATTCTTCACCCCCCCAACTACTTTAGACCCCACCAAAAATTGTTGTGGAATGAATATGATTTCTCCATTTCTAATCAAATATTTTGAGTTCAGTCCTTGAGAACGAAAAAGAAAACTTGGTAGGAGTATTTTCCCCTTTAATGAATTTTACACAGTGCGAATTTGAATTAATCAGAATCTAAAACAGATATTGCATAACAACGAATAAAAAGGTAGAAGCTTCTACTATTTAAAAAAATAAACACTCTTCTTTAATGGACCTTACAGGTGTCACGGTGCCAATCCGGATTAGTCACACTCTAAAGCAGGTACCAGACACCAGACACCATGCAAGAAAAAGGAAAGAAAGAAAATACGTAGAAGCTTCCAAGAAATAAAGTCCTACTCTACCTGCAATGAATCACCAACATTGATGAAGAAGGAATTTTGATCAGGTGGGACAGAAATCCAATGGCCATCAACAAGTGAAATTTGAAGTCCAGAAATGTTATTAGATCTTAATAGAGAAATGATTTGTGGGTCAGTATGTTCTCCAAATCCAATCAAATTTCTGCCATAGAATTCTCGAACTTCATCAGGACATGGAGGGTAGTGATTTAGCCTGAAAATAGAGTCACTTTTTTCATCCATCAAAAGTTTACTGAATACATTTTTTGGATGAATCTTCAATCCCTCTGCTAACATTTCAAGAATCTCACAAGCCATTTTCTTCATTGCTGATACATAGTCATTCACAGCATCTCTGCAATAAGATTACAAAAGAAAAAAAAAATGAGAAATTTCCACTTATCAAGGTTTCATATACTCCATACATTATAATAATTGACCTATATACACTATAATTTTCCGGCGAAAGATGTTCAACTGAACGCCCTTCGCCGGTTGTAGCTTCGCCCCTGGTAGAGAAGTGGAATTCCTTTATTTGTTCAGAGGTTTTAAGTTCGAATCTTAAAATGGAAAAATCTCAGTGAAGGATTAATTTACCACTAAATGAGCCCTACTCGCAGTGGTGGAGCCACATAGTTAGTTACCGGTTTGCAGTAACACATTAGCCATAGCTTAAACTTTATATTTTTGTTAAAAATTTATTTAATATGTACAATTAATCTTTTCAGAATTCCGTAAACAAAAGAATATTGCGATCCAAAACCTATAAACCAAAACTCCTGGCTCCGCTTCTTGGCCAGTAACTCAGTCGCAGAGTGATTGAAATCCCTTCACCTTTTACTAGAAATTTCGAGTTTGAACCTTGAAAATAAAATAAAAATCTTCCGTTAAGGAGTAAGTTACCTCTTAACGGGCCCTACTCGATGAGATATCTAATTAGTTGGAGCACTGAATTTAAAGACACCCAAAATCCAAGAACCGAGATTCTGGCACTTGTGATAGTATTCTAGAAACCAGAACTCGAAAAGTTTAAATACTGACTTCTGGCCAAAGCCAAGAAACAAAAAAACAAAGAAATACTCTTATTACCTTATATTTTCTGGATTTACACCTAAACTAGATGCAAACTTTTGGTAATTGAAATCAGAATTTGTTGACAAGAGAATGTATTCAACCCAACCAACATCACCATTGGGTCCAATCTTCTTGCTCCCATAGCCAAAAGGGTCAGGTGGCCCTGCTTTTTCCTTTTGAGACATTGGAGATGAAAAGAATTTAATGGCTTCTGATTCAAGTTTACTTATAAATTCCATAGGGACACCATGGTTGACAACTTTGAAGAAACCAAATTCTTCACAAGCTTTAACAAGTTGGTTCTTGCTGTCTGGTTTTGAAAGGTCTATTAATGGAATATTGCAAGGGAAAAATGATGAAGGGGTTTTACATGAGTTCTTGATTATGGAGAATTGGTCATTTACTGGTGGCATGGACAAGACCACCATAGTGAAATTTTGTGGAAATTTAGAGATTGGTTCTTGAAATGTGTTTGATGTTTTTCTTTTTTGGATGTAATGAATTTTGTATGTGCTAAGCAATGGTGTGAAGAAGTGTACGTTTGGCTGCAAGGAGTGCATTGCTATTTATAGAGAATTTTTGGAGTTCAATAACCGCAAGTGTTAAGGGCATTAGAGGTGTGGGGAGGGGGTCACATAACATAAGTAGATCCTCTCTGGCTTTAATCTTTCTTTTCTCTATTTACTTTATATTATATTAGTGTAATTTACTACCTCAGTCTCCAATTATTTTTTATGGTTATTAAAAATAGTTATCTCAAATTATTTGTCATTTTAAGAGTTCAAGTCACAATTAGTTTTTTTTTTCATTTTACCCTTAGTAGAATTTTATCAATAATGGAGATGATACATAAATAAAATAAACATTTAATGAAAAGAGATTATAACTTAGAATAAATAAGGGTGAATTTAGTCAAATACCCTGTAACAACCCTTTCCGGTCGTTATGGAAACTTAGGACTCCATCGGGAATTCCAAGGTCGCTGGTGGATTCGTAGGGCGTCTTTTGATATGTATGCATGTTTCGTGTTGTGTTTTTGAGGCCTTGGGTGAAATGTGGGGTGATAGGGGGAACACCAGACAAAAAAATCGAGCTACGGCCCAAAATGCATCGCTGCGGCAGTGGGAGTACCGCTACAGCGGCACCGCTGTAGCGGTGGGCTAACCGCTCCCAGCGGTCCGCCATTTTCTCTTGGGGCCGTTGTGGTGGGCATTTTCCCGCTATGGCAATACCGTTATAGCGGGGTGGTGGCCGCTATAGCGGTGAGCGGATTTATTATGGGACCGCTGCAGCAGTGTAGTGACCGCCGGAGCAATCGACAGGAAGGCAGTATCCGTGTTTTAATGCCTTAGTTTTATATTTTCATTCATAACACACCAAAACACTTCCCACCAAGCACCTAGAGAGGACTTCCAAGCTAGGGCAAGTTAACCTTGAGAGATAAGTCTCTTTGCTTTCCATTCTACCATCATATTACCTCCGTTATTGTAATCATCTTCTTGGGTCTTTAATGGTGAAAGTGAAGTAGGAACCCTAAAATATCAATAAACCTTCTAAACTTGATGGGTGGGAATTATTAACGCGTATTTATCTGTTAAATGAATTGATTAATTGTTATTTGTCATAAATTGAATAATTAGAATAGTAAACTAAGTGATTGAGACCTAGGGTTCTATAAAAATGGTGTCATTGTCATAGAAAACTGTTTGTAATGGGAATGTTGGATAGAATGTGGTAGAAATTGATGGTTTATGAATATTAGGGGATTTTAGGTTGTTTATCACCTAGAAAATCATCCACCCTTAGAATGGGGAGAGGGAAGGGTATTTCTTGCCTTGGTATTTGCAAATTGAGCAATGTGACTCATTAAGCCTTCTATTTTTAGACCACGAACGTATTGAGGCTTTGAGGAAAAGAAAGGCTGTAGCAGAGTGACAGGAATTGTTCCAGCTCTACTCTAAGGTAGGTTACGGTTTACTTGAGTTGGACTTTGGTTAGTTGAATGTATGTTTTTGTGATTCCATTAGGAGAAAGCATGTCTAGTATTCATTACATGATATTGTGTGGTTAAGTTCTTATGTGCTTGTGATTGAGTGTTGTGTAGGCTTCATGCCATTATTCCTGTGTGATTTAATCTGCAGTGGATGTATTGTGATGAGAAGTTAATATAGTTTTCTCAAGGGTATTATGACGTGAAATGACGAGGTGAATATGGATATTGAGAAGGTAAGAAACACTGTTCTATAAAAGGTATGACAAGGCACACGTGTGGCCTAGATTATGGGCTCGTTGTCCGAGGATAGTTCCGAAAACGAGAGGTTTATTGTTATAACCCGCGTCCGAGGTTCGTTCCGGAGCGGAGGTTGTGCTCGGGTCCGAGGAGTGTTCCGGAACGAGTGGTACATAGACACCATGGGTCCCCTGCAGGTCATGACTACTGAGCTATGACATCAGATAACATGTGTGTACAACGAGTAGGGTTATGGTGGTAAATTTATTTCCGTTGTGGTTGACATGTTTGTGATTCTTGGCAATTTGGTGATTTGTTGTGATTGTCCGTGGTTGAATTGTTGTGATGTATTGATATTCGTGTATGATTGACTAGCTTGTTTATTCTATTGATTTCATAAGATATGTATGATACTAATCTTAGTCGGCCTATGATGCTTACTGGTACATAGTGTTTGTACTGATACTACCTTGCTGCATTCTTTGAGTGCAGATTTTGAGATAGAGATCGTTACTCGTCCTCACATCTAGCGTGGAGGATATTCACTGACAGATTTTGGGGTGAGCTTCTTCTCATGCCAGGCCACCCGAAGATCTTCTACTTATGATGTCTTTTCTTATTCTAGACATTATGGATATTTATTAGGCAGATTTCAGTTCTTAGACATGTTTTGGCTTAGGGTCTTGTATGATGACTTTCGGATTTTGGGGATTGTAATAGTTAGAACTTCCGCACTTACTACAGTATTTATGGCATGATTTACTTGTTCTTTTGTTGTTAAATGAGTAATAATTGTTTAGCTTGATTTATATAATAACCGTATTTAATGGATTAGGTTGTATGTATGTTGGTTCGCCCATTAGGATTTAGATGGATGTCGGTCATGGAGGGTTGGGTCGTGACAAATTTGGTATCAGAGCCCTAGGTTTGTCGATCTCATCGTACCAGAACATGTCTAGCAGAGCCTTGTAGATCAGTACAGAGACGTCTATACTTATCTTCGAGAGGCTGTCGGACACTAGGAAAACTCCCTTTTTCTTTCTCCTTTTGTCCTACTTGATTCCAATTGGTATCTGCTGATTTAAATTGGTATCGGACTATCCTTCATTCTCTTGCAGATGGCAAGAACACGCGCGGCGGCAGCTGGAGGTGGAGGTGGGGGTAGAGGAGCTGGCAGAGGGGTGGCGTCCCAGTAGTTGACCCTGTGCCTCCAGTGGTCCCTAACGAGGCAGCGGGAGTTGCAGCCGCACCAGCCCAGCCAGCAGCAGTACCAGTCCCACCATGAGCTGCAACTGCTCAGGGTGTAGCAGAAAAGATGGCACAAGTGGAGAATGTTGACACCTAATTTTGTCCCTCCTTTATTCCAATTCACTTTCTTGAGCTTCTAAGTTATTAATAAATCAAATATCTTATTTTTCTCCCTTACTTTATTATAATTTCTACTACTATATTAATATTTTTAAGTATTAATACGTCGTACATCGCTACTTACTTATTGTGTATTGATCATAAGATATAACTTAGGTAATATTTTTACTCTATTATTACTTTGCTTATATTTTATATACTAACGATAAGATTATTATATTAATGCTAATTATGAAATTTATTATTATTATTATTATTATTATTATTATTATTATTATTATTATTATTATTACTACTACTACATAATATATTTGATCTAATTTAGAAGCCAAAAGAAATATGAGAAGAATGGATTTTCAAAACAAGAGTGGGACATTTTATTTACAATTTAGCAAGGCTTTGTAGTTAACCATTTGGCCATTTTATCAGTCCATTTTCCTTTTGATAAGCTCAAATAAGCAGCCCAACTACATGACCAGCCCATATTTTCCCAACTCACCAGTCCGTTATCCGGCCCACACCCGTCTAAACTACCTGACCCGAACCACCAGTTAGCAGCCATTCAGTAATTCATGGGATCCAGCCTACCGAATCCGGCCCACTATATTCAAATCCCTAATTCCTCACAAAAAACAACAAGGCCGCACATGATCGTCTCTCTCATCTCTTTCCTTTCTCAACAAGATCCAAATCTTGCTCAGCCATGGCAAAACTTTGCCATGCTATTTTCGCACAACCATCTCTCTCATCTCTTTCCTTTCTTAACAAGATCCAAATCTTGCTCAGCCATAGCAGAACTTTGCCAAGCTATTTTCGCACAAACTTCTCTCTCTCTCTTATCTTCGACAATCAAGTCAGTGCAAGAGGAAAAATTACTTTTTCTTCGATCTAAAGAATCCACAAACAACTTTGTTCAAAATTCAAACGGCTATTCACTCAAATCCCGCCCAAAAACGAGTGACAAACCCTAGTTTTCATCTACTATAAATACGACCCTAAGTCCTCAGCCGAAAGGAGATTTTTTTGGGTCCGTAGTTTACCTCTAAAATTTCACACCATTTGATAAATTACTTTATCTGTTCTTGAACATTTTCTCATACGAAAAACTTTCTGGTCCGTTTCGATCTGGGATTCGAATCTGTTCGGGAGTAAGAGAGTAGATCGAGATCGTCGTCCCGTTCACTACACCACAAAAAGGTTAGTGTTATTCATTCCTTTCCTCTCTGTTCGATTCAGTCCAGAGTTTTGTTGCGTGTTCACAATGTTGTTTCCCATCCTCGTCCTAGTTTTATCTTTTTATTTCCGTGTATTTTCAGTTATGTGATTAGTTTAGTTTTTTTTTTTTTTTTATGTTGAGTCTAGTTGAATCCTGTAGTGATGTATGAAGTATGAAATTGTTTGTTCATCGCTTTACGAATTCGTTAAGGATGTAAAATGAGTTCTGGTATTGTCCATTTGTGGATGCTCATGGATAACCTTCTTGGTTTAATAGTTCAAGCTCTCCCTTATTTCCATGTTTTTGGGAAACTAGGATATTCAAGTGCAGATATTAAATAGTTATGTTTTAGATTTACTTTGAAGAACAAATAATTTCCCCTTTCATTTTTGTGTTCTGTTTTCATTTGGATATGTTGTTAAAGTTTCCACATCTGTTTTGCTTGCTTACAGTCAATTATTAATTTAGCCCGCGAAAATTTTGTTTAGTTTAAACGAATCATTGTCTGGTGCTTGAATATGATGTGCTAAGGTATTTACTTCGCTTTAGGATAAGTTTAATCTCGAAAATGGTTCTGTGCTAGTGTAAAGGTTGATGTTTGTATCTTCGACTGCGCATTTATATTCATAAAAAGGGATAAATCTGGGTTCGAGATAGCTCAGTTGGTTCGAAGTACGCTGCCTGAATTTTTACATTAGAATGAAAGGGTAGTGATGAAAACATGCTTTTTCGCCTTCTAAAAACTGTTTTACGAGTGCAAACAATTACTTATTTGGTTTATTTTATTTTAAGTATAGATTGATTTTTAAATTTTTTGAACTGTAGCTGTGGGTTTAGACCTTAGCTCTTAACTTGTGGAGACCTTTAAGGATCTGTGGAATGGCAAAGTGTGAAAATGTATTTCGAATCCAGTTTAACTTCTACCTGTTTGTCTTCAGCCTTTAACTCCTTTTTTTGTAAAATAAAATGAGTATTTAGTTACTTATTCTTCGTTTCGTTGTTGCAGTAAAAAAATGTAATGAGTTTGTGGCTTGAGTTTTCATTGTTCAGTCACAATAAGAATTTTTATGAATCTTGCAAAAGGTACATGTTCTAGTGTGGGTTAATGTGTGTTTGGGGCTGTTTTCATAGGAAGTTTAAGTTTTGCTTTGTATGTGATCATCATGTTAGATCAAAGAGAAGTAAAGCATGTTAATCGAGCAATATCTCCTCCTTTGTGTTTACTCTCGAGAATAATACAGTGGTTCCATAAATAAGTATATGTTACTCATTAAAACGAGCTTTAAATGTTGGGGAATAATGGAAATTAAGCTTCCTAAGTGATTAGATGAACAGTTAGCCCAAAATTATTCCCCTGTTGCTTTAAAATCAGCGAGTACATTTCACCTTCACTTCTAGTTACGCTTTGGCCTTAAGTTTTTTTCGATAAAATGTGAACCTCATGATTATTTTTTTATGCCAGAGTATAGGTTAGTCAGTATGTATAAAATTTAGGCTAGTTCATATGTTGTGTGGAAGTATAAAATCTTAGACTAGTTCATATGTTAATCTTGGGAAGGATTGCATAAATGGAGTAATGTTCGGCCCATGAGTATATTTTTCTGTCCAGGATTGAAAGAGGAATGAACGAAGAAGAGCTTATCTTCTGAAAATAGAAGTACTTTGTTTGAGATTATGTTCTGCAGAATATGGGTTTAATCGTATGTTTCTAGTATGCTTGAGGTGCAAATTACTTGTTTAAATTTGGTTCTTCATGTTATGGCCGTGTGATTCTTTTACTGTATTACTTTTCTTTACTACCTATTATGAAATTATATTTCACTGCTCTAACTTTCTTTTCTTTTCCTTTTTTCTTTTGCATGACATCCGGGATTGCGAGGAGTCTCGAATGAGACTCGATTATGCCACTAAATCCAATAACATCTCCTCCTCACTTCCCTCATCTACTCCTCTCTCCCTCTCGAACTACATCCAAACAGAGAACGAATAAGAGGGGCGAAGAAAAACAGTGGACATCCTGTTAACAGTTCTTAATATTTTTATTCTTATGCACTGTTTATGTGGTTTTTCCTTGTCTATTTGGATGATTGTTTGACCATAATGTTAGACCTTGTGGTGAGATTATTTTACCTGAAGCTTGACCCTATAAGAGTTAGGCTCAAGTGATTAACTTTAGGAAGCAATAACCAAGATGTTTTAATAATAATATCAGTCGTAATTGAGCAAATACTTTTAGTAAAAAAATAGCTTTTAATTTAAGTAAGTTTCAACCTTAAAATCAGCTTTTAAACAATACCTTACCAGCTAAAGTCACATTGTTGGCGCTGTACATTTATATCCTTTGCCTAGTTAGCAATATTTTCAGAAGTGAATGCAATATTACAGGTTTTACCTTAATCACTGCTTATTTTTTTCAACGTCTTGTTTTAAAAAGAGATAATTGGAAATAGTCAATAGACATTTATATATTTTAAACAACCCTTTAGCATATCCATCACATAAGCTAATTAATTTAAGTCCGGTCGGTTAACCATTGTTAATGGATCTTAAAGGATGCCTAATACCTTCCTTTTAGACTAATTGAACCCTTACCTAGAATCTTAAGTTTCGTAGACAGTAAAACGGAGTTAACTTTAGATAATTACTTTAAGTAACTTTAGGTGCCCTGATTCATCATAAATAATGAAGTGGCGACTCCCTAACTTTAATTAACCCCAGAATTACCGAAATGTTGTAAACCATTTTGACTCCGGTTAAAATGGGGTATAACACAGAATCTGTTGTGTGGGTTAGCACAGGCCGGAGCTATACCAGTGGGTCCAGCAGGTAGGGGCGCAAGGATAGTGTCTCCAGATCTGGACAGAGCACAGGCTCCGGGGGTTCAGCACGCAGCAGCTGTGGCGCCTCGCTTGGATGAGGTTCCGGGTTTTGAGGCCTTCCCGGGGCCTGTTGCAGGGCCAGTGATGACTGGTGAAGAACATGATCTGTTTTGGAGGTTCACAAAAATGAAGCTTCCTGTGTTTTATGGTACTGAGTCGGAGGACGCAAATGAGTTCATCATCGACTGTCATGAGCGGCTCCATAAGATGGGGAGTACGAGGTAGAGTTTGTGACGTTCCAATTCTTGGGTGATGCCAAGCTTTGGTGGAGGGCTTATGTGGAGTGTAGGCCAGCTGGATCTCCTCCGTTGACTTGGGTACAGTTTTACTCTATGTTTTTGGACAAGTACGTTCCGCGTACTCTGAGGGATTGAAGGAAGGATGAGTTCGCTACTATTGATCAGCGAAACTCGTCGGTTGCTGTGTACGAGTCCCGTTTTCACTCCCTATCCCGATATGCTCTTCAGTTGCTGCCTATTGAGGGGGAGAGGATACGATGATTTGTGAAGAGGTTGAACACTTGGCTTCAGTTATCGGCTCTTCAGCTTGCAGCCACTGGGCTTCATTCCAGGAGGTAATGGAGCATGTCCGTACTTTTGAGGGTATTAGGCAGGAGAGTCAGGAGAAGCATGTAGAGAAGAAGGCCCGTAGGGGTGGGATGTTCAGCAACTCCTTCTTGAGGGGTCAGAGTTCACAGGTTTATTCAGGTCGTCCGGTTCAGTCCGCGATGCAGGTGTCAGCTAGGGGCCCATCAGGGGAAAATTATCAGGCTTTCGGTCAGCATGGAGGCTATACTGCTTTATCATCCTCTGTTCAGCGGCCTACGCTGGACCGTGCTTGCTTCGAGTGTGGTGAGATAGGGCATATTAAGAGATATTGCCCCAGACTTAGACAGAGTGGGCAAGGGACTCAGTATCAGGCTCCCCGAGCTCCATATGCTCCAGATCGAAGGGGTAAGTATCGCGCACCGGTAGGGTGCCGTCTACATCGCGGATAGGGGTGGTGCCCAGCCTAACCGAGGCGGACAGCAGCCCGACAGGGGCGGGGCTCAGACTGGTAATGGTAATCGCGGTTGTACGCAGGCGACAGGGGGTGTGGTCATTTGTATCCCATGTAGACCCGAGGTTGAGGCCTCCGATGCAGTTATCACAGGTACTATCTCCGTTTATGACCGTATGGCTTCTGTTTTGTTTGATCGGGGTTCTACTATTTCCTATATATCTACCTATTTTGTTGTGGGTCTGGATATGATGTTTGATACTCTTGATACCACTATTTTTATGTCTACTCCTGTTGGGAATTCTGTGGTAGTGGATAGCGTCTACCCTGCGTGTGCAATTTCTTTTATGGGGTATAGTACTTGGGCAGATTTGATAGTTTTAGACGTGGTAGATTTCGATGTTATTCTGGTATGAGTTGGTTGTCCCTGCATTATGCTATACTTGATTTCCATTCTAAGACGGCTACACTAGCCATGCCCGAGGCACCTAGACTCGAGTGGAAGGGTAACCTTAGTCCCTTCCACTAAGAAAGTAATGTCCTTTGTTTGTGCTAGGAAGCTAGTAGAGAAGGGTTGTTTAACTTATCTGGCACATATCCGTGATACCAGTGCAGATTCATCCCCATATTTGGTTCCAGTGGTACCCGAGTTTGCGGATGTGTTCCTCGCAGACTTGCCTGGTATGCCACCGGATCGTGATATTGACTTTAGGATTGACTTAGACCCAGGGACTCATCCTATCTCTATTCCACCTTATAGGATGGCACCAGTAGAACTGAAGGAACTAAAAAAGCAGTTGCAAGATCTTCTAAGTAAGGGGTTTATTCGCCCGAGTGCCTTTCCGTGGGGTGCTCTGTGTCGTTTGTTAAGAAGAATGATGGGTCTATGCGTATGTGTATTGATTACCGACAGATGAATAAGGTAACTGTCTGAAACAAGTATCCCATCCCCCGTATTGATGACTTGTTTGATCAGTTATAGGGAGCTTTGGTGTTCTCGAAAATTGACCTAAGGTCAGGGTACCAACAGTTAAAGATTCGGGCATAGGATGTTCCTAAAACTGTTTTTCGGACCAGGTATGGGCACTATGAGTTCTTGGTTATGTCCTTTGGGCTTACAAATGCCCCAGCTGTGTTCTTGGATTTGATGAACAGTGCGTTGAAGCCCTACCTAGACTCATTCGTTATAGTGTTCATTGATGATATCCTGGTGTACTGTAGGAGTAAGGAAGAGCATGAGAAACATTTAAGAATTTCTCTTGGAGTATTGTGGGAGAAGAAAATGTATGCTAAATTCTCCAAGTGTGAATTCTGGTTGTCTTCTGTGTCTTTCTTGGGGCATGTTATTTCAAAAGAGGGTATTATGGTGGATCCTCTGAAAATTCAGGAAGTGAAGGAATGGGCTAGGCCCACATCAGTGACCGAGATCTGTAGTTTTATGGGTCTGGCTAGCTACTATCGTCGGTTTGTGAAAGGGTTTGCTTCTATTCCTTCTCATATGACCCGTTTGACTCAGAAGGAAGTACCGTTTCAGTGGTCCGACGAGTGTGAGAAGAGCTTTCAAAGGCTCAAAACATTGTTGACTGCGGCACCGATTCTGGCATTGCCCGTTGAGGGCAAGGATTTTATTATTTATTGTGATGCTTCACGTTCTGGTTTGGGTGTTGTTTTGATGCAGGAAAAGAAGGTGATTGCTTATGCTTCTCGGCAGTTGAAGGTGCATGAGAAGAACTATCCTACTCATGATCTAGAGTTGGCAGCGGTGGTGTTTGCATTGAAAATCTGGAGGCATTACTTGTATGGTGTCCATTGTGAAGTGTACACAGACCATCGCAGTTTACAGCATGTGTTCACTCAGAAAGATCTGAACTCTAGACAGTGGAGGTGGATGGAACTACTGAAGGACTATGACATCACCATTTTGTATCACCCTGGTAAGGCTAATGTGGTAGCTGATGCATTGAGCCGGAAGTCAGCTAGTATGGGAAGTCTGGCTCGTTTAATTTCTTCTGAGCGTCCATTGGCTAGAGAGGTGCAGACTCTAGCTAACAGTTTTATGAGACTGGATATCTCTAACACAGGCAAGGTGTTGGCTTGTGTTGAGGCTCGGTCATCATTTTTAGAGCAGATTAAGGCTAAGCAGTTTGAAGATGCTAAGCTATGTAAAATACGAGATAAGGTGTTGCGTGGTGAGGCCAAGGAGGCCGTGATTGATGAGGAGGGCGTGCTGCGAATCAAAGGGCCAGTGTGTGCGCCACGTGTGGGCGACTTGATTTAGACCATTCTGACAGAGGCTTATAGTTCGAGGTATTCTATCCACCCTGGTGTCACTAAGATGTACCGTGATTTGAGGAAACATTACTGGTGGACTAGGATGAAGCGGGATATTGTAGAGTTCGTTGCGCAGTGCCTAAATTGCCAACAAGTGAAGTATGAACATTAGAAACCTGGGGGTACATTGCAGAGAATGCCCATTCCTGAATGGAAGTGGGAAAGAATAGCCATGGATTTCGTAGTAGATCTTCCGAAGATGTTAGGGAAGTTTGACTCTATCTAGGTTATTGTTGATAGGTTGACTAAGTCTGCCCACTTTATTCCGGTGAAGATAACTTATGATGCAGAGAAGTTATCTAAAGTTTACATTCGGGAGGTACTTAGACTCCACGGGTTTCCTATCTCCATCGTGTCCGACAAGGGTACCACGTTCACATTCAGGTTTTGGGAGTGTTTGCATAAGGAGTTGGGTACGAGGTTAGATCTTAGCACAGCCTTCCATCCTCAGACTGACGGGTAGTTTGAGCGAACTATTCAGGTTCTGGAGGATATGCTTCGTGCGTGCGTGATAGATTTCGGTAGGCATTGGGATCAGTCCTTGCCCTTAGCCGAATTTGCTTACAATAATAGCTATCACTCGAGTATTGATATGGCCCCATTTGAGGCATTGTATGGAAGGAGGTGTAGGTCTCCTATTGGATGGTTTGATGCATTCAAGGTGAGGCCGTAGGGTACTGATCTTCTGAGGGAGTCCTTAGAGAAGGTGAAGGTGATTCAAGAAAAGCTTTTGGCAGCGCTGAATAGACAGAAAGAGTATGCGGACCGCAAGGTCCGAGATCTCGAGTTTGAGGAATGAGAGCAAGTGCTATTGAAGGTCTCACCCATGAAGGGGGTGATGAGGTTTGGGAAAAAGGGCAAGCTTAGCCCGAGGTCCATTGGTCCATTTGAGATTCTCAAACGTGTGGGAGAGGTGGCTTACAAGTAGGCTTTTCCTCCGGGTTCATCAGGCGTTCATTCGGTGTTTCATGTGTCGATGTTGAAGAGGTACCACGGCGATGGTTCCAATATCATCCGTTGGGATTCTGTTTTGCTAGACGAAAATTTGTCTTATGTGGAACAACCCATTGCTATCTTATACAGAGATGCTCACAAGTTGAGGTCCAAGGAAATAGCCTCCATAAAAGTTTAATGGAAGAAGCTACTTGGGAGACAGAGTCGGCTATGCGTAGCAAATACCCTCAGCTTTTCGCCGAGTCAGGTAATTCCTCCCTAGATTCTCATCTTTTTCCATTCGGGGACGAACAATGTCTTAATTGGTATCTGGTGTAACGATCATTTCCGGTCGTTATGGGAATTTAGGACTCCATCGGGAATTCCAAGGCCGCGGGTGGATTTGTAAGGCGTCTTTTGGTATGTATGCATGTTCCGTGTTGTGTTTTTGAGGCCTTGGGTGAAATGTGGGGTGATAAGGGGAAAACTGGACAGAAAAATCGAGCTACTGCCCAAAATGCATCGCTGCGGCGGTGGGAGTACCGCTACAACGGCACCGCTGTAGCGGTGGCTGACCGCTCCCAGCGGTCCGTCATTTTCTCTTGGGGCCGTTGTGGCGGGCCTTTGCCCGCTACGGCGATACCGCTATAGCGGTGAGCGAATTTATTATAGGACTGCTATAGCGGTGGCTTGGCCGCTATAGCGAGACCGCTGCAGTGGCATAGTGACTGCCGCAGCGGTCAACGGGAAGGCAGTATCCATGTTTTAATGCCTTAGTTTTATATTTTGATTCATAACACACCAACACACTTCCAACAAGCACCTAGAGAGGATTTCCAAGCTTGAGCAAGTTAACCTTGAGAGGTAAGTCTCTTTGCTTTCCATTCTACCATCCCATTACCTCCATTATTGTAATCATCTTCTTGGGTCTTTAATGGTGAAAGTGAAGTAGGAACCCTAGAATATCAATAAACCTTCCATAATTGATGGGTGGGAATTATTAACGCGTATTTATCTTTTAAGTGAATTGATTAGTTGCTATTTGTCATAAATTGAACAATTAGAATAGTAAACTAAGTGATTGAGACCTAGGGTTCTATAAAAATGGTGTCTTTGTCATAGAAAACTATTTGTAATGGGAATGTTGGATAGAATGTGGTAGAAATTGATGGTTTATGAATATTAGGAGCTTTGATAGGTTGTTTATCACCTAAAAAATCATCCACCCTTAGAATGGGGAGAGGGAAGGGTATTTCTTGCCTTGGTATTTGCAAATTGAGCAATGTGACTCATTAAGCCTTCTATTTTTAGACCGCGAACGTATTGAGGCTTTGAGGAAATGAAAGGTTGTAGTGACAGGCATTGTTCCAGCTCTACTCTGAGGTAGGTTACGGTTTACTTGAGTTGTACTTTAGTTAGTTGAATGTATATTTTTGTGATTCCATTAGGAGAAAGCATGTCTAGTACTCAGTACATAATATTGTGTGGTTAAGTTCCTATGTGCTTGTGATTGAGTGTTGTGTAGGCTTCATGCCATTATTCCTGTGTGATTTAATCTGCAGTGGATGTATTGTGATGAGAAGTTAATATAGTTTTCTCGAGGGTATTATGACGTGAAATGACGAGATGAATATGGATATTGAGAAGGTAAGAAACATTGTTCTGTAAAAGGTATGACAAGGCACACATATGGCTTAGATTATAGGCTCGTGGTCCAAGGATAGTTCCGGAAATGAGAGGTTTATTGTTATATCCCGCGTCCGAGGTTCGTTCCGGAGCGGAGGTTGTGCTCGGGTCCGAGGAGTGTTCCGGAATGAGCGGTACATGGACACCATGGGTCCCCTGCAGGTCATGACTACTGAGTTATGACATCAGATAGCATGTATGTACAGCGAGTGGGGTTATGGTGGTAAATTTGTTTCCATTGTGGTTGACGTGTTTGTGATTCTTGGCAATTTCGTGATTTGTTGTAATTTTCCGTGGTTAACTTGTTTATTAGTGTATGATTGACTAGCTTGTTTATTCTATTGATTTCATAAGATATGCATGATACTAATCTTAGTCAGCCTATGATGCTTACTGGTACATAGTGTTTGTACTGATACTACCTTGCTGCATTCTTTGAGTGCAGATTTTGAGATAGAGACCGCTACTCGTCCTCACATCTAGCGTGGAGGATATTTGCTGACAGATTTTTGGGTGAGCTTCTTCTCATGTCAGGCCGCCCGAAGATCTTCTACTTATGATGTCTTTTTTTATTCAGGACATTATGCATATTTATTAGGCAGATTTCAGTTTTAGACATGTTTTGGCTTAGAGTCCTGTACGATGACTTTCGAATTTGGGGATTGTAATAGTTAGAAATTCCGCACTTACTACAGTATTTATGGCATGATTTACTTGTTCTTTTGTTGTTAAATGAGAAATAATTGTTTAGCTTGATTTATATAAAAACCGTATTTAATTGATTAGGTGGTATGTATGTTGGTTAGCCCATTAGGATTTAGATGGGTGCCGATCATGGCGGGTTGGGTCGTGACATACCCCTCCTAATTATTTTTTCTTAAGGGGCGTGTACAACAGAAAAGCGACAAATAAATTGTGACGAAGGGAGTAACGTGTTATACTCCCTCCGGTCCCATTTCAGTTGTTGTAGTTGAAGTTAACTGATCCAAAATAGTTGTCATTATACAAAATTAAGATATAATTAATTACTTTATTAGTTTCCATCTTTGCTTTTACTCAATAAATGTGGTAAAAAGAGTGTAGTATTAAATTGAGATTAAAAAAATAAAGATAATTTAATTAAAATTACCTTTATAGTTAATGTTTTTTAACGGACGTGCCAAGAAAATATAACAAGTAAAATGGACCGGAGGGTGTAGTAGGTAATTACACTGAATCTCATTTTATATTACTTTTTGAGAGGTGAAAATGTATTTTCTTTATTTATGAAATTATTAAATTATCTTCTTTTATTATGTAGATTTATACTATTTTTCATATAAATTTTCAAATATGTAAAAAAGTTCTAAATTATTTTAAGAATTTTTACTAAAATTTGCTCCAAAAATTAGGTGTTTTGATATCGAACTCTGGTTTCCTTCATATAAATTGACAGAGAGGGAGTGTTTATTGGTAATAACATATTTAGCATTTATCAGTGTAAATAATTATTTGACATTTCCAAATGATATTTGCGTAAAAGCCTCCTTAAATATGGGATAGTTTACTTCATATAGCGGGTAAAGGTGGTCTAACGGGGTAAAAAGTCCTTAAACTCATAATTCTAAGAATTTGTGTTATATATACTAACAATGAGTTTTAACGTCTAATAGCATGCTAATTACGGTCAAACTTCTCTATAATTGTCATTCGTTATAACGGCATTTCACTATAATGGGCTGATTCTTTCCGGAACAGATTTTTCATGTTATATTTTACTTTTCTATAACAGCATTCTACCTATAACAGCAGTGTCGTTCATTATAGCGGTACATTCTTTGTAAAATTGCCTCTCTGTAATAGTCATACTCAAATATTGTGTAATACTTTCCCCGGTTCAAAAAGAGTGTCCACTTAGCATTTATTTTTTTGTTCAAAAAGGGTGTCCACTTACCTAATCAAGAAAGAATTAACATTATTTTTTCAAATTTGCCCTTATTACGTATTAAGTGACCAAATCCCAATACTTATTTAAATTAGGATAGTTTAGTCAAATACCTATTTTTGCCTGGGGGTTAGTATTTTCTTTAGTGTGCAAATGGCTAAGTGGACAATCTTTTTGAACCGGGGGAAGTACTCTTTTGTAAGAAACATATTATTTATAAAAATAAAATATTAAAATATATATGGTAATCATCAAGAGAAAGCTATTGAATTCTTTTTTGCTGAAACTTTGGATAAAAATCTTCGTTAATTCAAGCGCTATATAATCACTAAGAGACTAGAATTTACGAAATAACCTACAATTGTAGAATTCTTATGTCAAACTTGAAATATTTAAATTTTCGATTAATTTAAAATACATATGCTCCTTAGTATGGTACAACTTGTTATGAATTTATTAGTCACTTCAATTTTTATTAATGAAATAGAAAAATCAATCGAGATTTTAAAATTAACAAGTACTTTGTTTTCGCTTATAACATATATAAAAAAAAGTATAAAAAAGTAAATTTATGCGTACTTTTATTTATAACAGCTAAATGAGATCCAAATATCAAATGTCAGTATACATACATAACAGCACCTCACTATAACAGCTATGAAATTTTTGGATAAATGCTGCCACTATAGAGAGGTTTGACTGTACCACTTTTACTGGGTTATTAATTACTATAATTTTCTTAAGAGATTTACCTTTAATTATAAGTACATAAAACTTAGATTTTTTTTTTAATTATAAAGGATTAGATATAATATCTTTAAGTAATCTGATTTTGCAAATATTCTTTTCACCTGCATTATCCTTATATTTTAACTCCTAGTCTAATCAGAATTTAAAGTCCTTGTTTTTAACTCCTGTTCTAATCATGTCGGGGAAAAGGCCATTACGCCTATATAAGAGGACAGTGATATCCAATTGTCTTAATCAATGGCGGATTCAAAAATTTTACTCAGGCGTTCAAAAAAAGTAACAAAAGTTAAATATTAAAAATAATATTATTGATGGGAGTCAAACCTAGAACACTAGAGACAATTTTGAATACTCTAAATCACTTGAGTTAACTTTTTGTATTTGTTTAGGATGTTTAAAGTTAATATTACTACTATATATAAGAGACAATCCAAAGAGTTTTGTATTACTTAGTTAGTTTACCAACTATAAAGGATTTGCTACTTCATATACTAAAGTATGTTTTCAATAAATCAAGATATTTTCAAAGTTTTTTTGGTAATACCATAATTTTTTTTCTATGTCTTATTTTTGCCCCTACATTATTTCTTTTTTACTTGGGTTGCCACATCCAATTTGGTACATAAAATTTGAGCCCTTTAAAAATACTTGAAAAGTTGTGCATGGTGATAATGTCATCTAATTGAAATAGCTATGCACAAAGATAATCTAAAATGATGATGATAATAATAATAATAATAATAATAATAATAATTTTGGAGAACTCATTTGGTACTAGCAGAGTGTCGATCATATTTTCTTAGTAATCTAAAATTGCCATTAAATCTCTCTTGATCTAGATTTTATTAAAAGAAATTATTTTGAATATATAAAGGTTTAATGATGTAACACAATTATCCAATAGAAAATAAATTATTTTTAAAATAAAAAATAAATCAATAGAAAATAAATTTCAAAATCAATCCTTAAAGAAAATTAAACTGAGAAGGAAAACATTTATTAAATATATACGTCGTTGCACCGAGACATGATTTAATTAGTTAAATTTAGCCAATGCTAGGTATTTGGGGCTATATCATAGTTATAATATTATTATAACGCAAATTTAGAAAATATACTAGATAAAGAAAAAAGAAAAGAAAAGAAATATCATTTCCTCACATGCATTTCTTGAAAGAAAAAGAAAATTTTTAATTAAGAAAATTATATTTTTTTCATATATCTTTTAATTATTTTAAATAGTTAAGTATTGAAATTTATAGTACTTTTTACATAGTTTTTATATATGTAAATTTTCAAAAACATAAAGATTCTATGCCCGAATTCAATGTCAAAATTAAACTGTTTGACTCTCAAAATTTAAATTGTGGCACATAAATTGAAACTTAGTGATTATTACCTTAATTTTGAGCCCGGGCTTAGCACGGGCTTCCCGACACTAGTATGTACATAAACACAGAAAATTTACCGATATACACTGTAATTTTTTGCCGAGGAATCGAACACCCTACCACCCACCTAGATCTGCCCCTGGTCTTAGCTAGCGTTTGGACATAGATTTTGAAAAATTATCTCCAAATATTTGTTTGGCCATAAATTTTGGATCAGATTATGAAAATCTGTCTTCTAAAAAATTTCAAGTTCCAAAAATTGGTCCATGATTTTTCAGGGGCAATTTGCAGGATTGGCCTTCGTTGTGGGTGGTCTTTAATTTTTGCCCCTAAAAATGGTAACCTTTAACTTTTGTCCTTCAGGCAGAATTTGTCCATGAAGGCAGAATTTGGGCCTTAAAGGCAGAATTCTACCCATGCAAATTCTGCCTTAAGGCCCAAATTCCGCCTAATTTGCATGGCCAGATTTGCAAAATTCTGTCTTGTGATTTTTTTTTATTGAGCTGGGATTCGAACCCACTGTCACACCCCATTTTAACCGGAGTTAAAGTAGAAGTACAACATATTGGAGATTCCTATATGCTTTGTTTTAAGGAGTCGCCACCTAATTGATTTTTACGGTGAATTAGGACACCTAATTATTAACTAAGGTAAAGTTAAAACTAAACCTCTGTTAATGGTCTGCTTAAACAGTGTGATTCTAGGTAAGGGTTCTATATCATCCTAAAGGGAAGGGGTTAGGCATCCTTTAGAATCCGTTAAACACGGTTATTCGACCAAACTTAGGTTAATTAATTAAGATTAAATATAGTGCTTGAATTTTAAGAAAATAGCTTGTACAGTTTATTAAGGTTTTAAAGGAAATATAATAATGCCGTCTAAACTATCTCGTAGAAAAATAAAAAATAAATATTGTAATTTGCATAAAGGAGACGCTTAAAAAATGAGTTTTATAGAGGTTGTTAAAACCTTGAATGAAAATAGCAATGTTATCTTCAAATAAGGATAATTTGCATAAATGAATGCTTTAAATGATATTCTAAAATAAGATCTCAACCATTATTAAGCCTTTTAAACATAATAACGCTATCTAAAGTGAAAACTTATAGAAAATATGATAATTTGCGTAAAAGAAGATTCTAAAATACTATTTGAAATAGAACTCATGAATGTTACCGAGGTTTCGAAAAGAAAAAAAAAGAATATCATAATGCTATTTAAGAAATGCTTGTAATTATTGTTAATGCTCGAATAGAAATACAATAATGTTATTTGAAATAAGATTTGTAGTAGACATAGCAATTTTGCATAAAGGAAGTGGCATTTTATTCTTTAGCTCTTATTTGCGTGTTAGCGGCGTTTTGAAATTTTCAAGATAATAAGAATAAAGTATGACTCCTTTAACTTTAAAAATATGAATTTATGCTATTGAAAATCAATTATTCTAAAAAAAAGTATGTATTATGAATACTATAAATAACTTTAATAAAAAGGAAGGCGATGAAGCTTACAGAACTAATTGTTAGTTTTCTTAAATTAACTACCATTATTAAAACTAAAACCCCTCTAAATTCTCTAAGGTTCATCTAAGCTAAGAGACGAAATAAAATAAAGTGTTAGTCAAAACAATATAAGTTGAATACAATAAAGTAAAATAGAGGCGCAAGAAATGTAAATAAATGGGCTCAGCCCGTTTTGGGCTGCTGATTATGCTGCTGGTGGGAGTGGGCTCAGCCCACGTTTTGGTCAAAAATGCTGCATTCAAAGGGCTGCTGCTGGGCTCCGACAGAGACAACAGATTTGCGTTGGGCTTTTAGCCCAACACCGAATTCGGGAGAAGAGCGAGTCCGAGGGACTCGTATGCGGTGGTCATGCATAAAACGAAACAGAAAAGGATTAGTATATAATCAAGGAATACAGGTCAAACAGACAAAGGGTAAACTCAAAGTAAATCAGTAGGTTGCGTATATACCATGTATGTCCCCTGTATACCAGCATAGAAACAAACCAGCAAATAGCGAAATGCAATCAGAAATGAACATGTCCCTATTGTCTATATCTCAAGAAAGGAAACCACAGAGACGATTTATTCGGACAAGCAAACTATATTCTCCCCGTATATTCTTAAGTGTATGTGAACCCACCTATCCTGTATATCTATCAACACTTCTTCACAAATGAGCAGAAAACATTAGGCAGAAACAGATTGGCCGATAATACTCATGCTATATGTCTACATATGTAATTCATGTCTTTATCCTCCATTTCGCACTTTTTATGACTCTAACTTAAACTTACTTAAGCAAAACAATTGACAATTTTAAAGATTCCAGGGTTCAAATTCGACACATTCTCATGGTTGCAAATCCAGATTGTCATGAAGGAGCAAAACAAATAGCAACACTTAACCCAAACTCTTCATCCTCAGCTATCTTTAAGGTTAATAAACATTGTTGTCTAACCTAAGGATTACGAACTAGGTGGATACTCAAGTAATCACCACAGAACTGTGGCACATTCACGGCAGGCAGACTTAATTCCAATATGATATTGTAATAGATTGGGCATCGTTTTTTCAGTTCTTAAAGCATAGTGTTTATTACTTTAGAACAAGATGCGAGTACTTCATTCCGTAGTATCCAAGGTACATAGAACAGTGTCATCTCATGGCCATGCCATACACTAGGCAAACCAGTAAGTCAGCATAAGGCCTCATATATATATATATATATATATATATATATATATATATACATACATATAGAGAGAGACAGGGCAGAGACAACAACAAGACATATGAATCAACCATAGGTTGAACAGACAGACCAAGGTCCTAAAGCAAGCATGTATAGCTCATTCGGACACACATACTATTATTCGACAGTCCATGATATCTTTAAGCATTCTCCAACCAAATAAGATAATTCACTAACACACACTATGCGACTCATAGGTATATGAACAAACGAAAGAGGAATTATGCATGAACGAACCAGTGAACCACGCCATTTCAAAGAAGGCAAACAGGCTATCAATATTTTTTAGCAAGGGAAATTTCCAAGGGGTTTCTATAATTCAGAACTTGAAAGGGAGCAAAACAGGTCAGACTCACTGTAATTGCTGCAATTTACCATTTTTTAATTAGGTATGCTCACAAATTCCACATTTACCACTCAAGAGCTCATGATATATTAAGCAAAGTATGCTGCTAGCAAGTTAAGTGATAGTAATATGAAAATGATCAGAACTGGAGAAAACATTTTTCCACAATGTATTTACTGGGATTTTAATTATGAATAACTTTAAACTGAAACACAAAGGAACTTAAAACATACACGAGAGTATCAACTTTACAAAAAAAGACACACGAGCAGTTCTTTCTTTAAACATATTAAGAAACTTTTAAAAGGAAATTAAAACTCAAGTTCAATAAGGTCAAACTGCATATCATTGGGAACTAATTCATTATTTAGACATCATAGGTCAAGATGACCCCAAGCTTAACTCCCAGATTACCCGGACTCCCATTTAGCTAGAAGGTAACAAAAGCACAAAAGCCATGACATGATCCATTTTAAAAGTTAATCAAGCATTTTGATTCAATATCCTCTATATACATCTAAAATCCCAACTTGACTTCTTTAATAGTTAATACAACCTCAATATACATAATAAGGACTGTTAAGATTAACATACATGTTAATGGACTCCGACTAAACCAAATAAGGCAATTATTTAACATGGATACTTATTTGACGCAGGATTAACAAGCTTGTGGAGTTATACATACTGACATTTGAACATAAATGAACTAACGGTGCATTTGACAGATTGCCATGAACTAATGTTATCGCTACACCAAGGTTAGACTGTACCAATCATACCATGGGTATTAAACTAACATACACAAATTGAATCCCATTTCCATTTGACGACAGACTTGTAAGGACAAGCTATTAATAATATTACACTAGCAACTGAAACACACCAAACATGCAGTAAATACGAAAACTAAAGTCAATCCTTAAGCGAAATGAGCAAACTAATCGTATTGCTCAAAATAGACAGACACATATAAAGACCTGACTGAAATAAAAAAAAATGATCTAAAGGGGAAGTTATTACCTTCTTCGGGTGCAGCGAAGTGGGTGCGAGGACTTCAAATCTACCCTCGAACTGCCAAATCCGAACTTCCGAAGCTCGAATTTACAACAACAACGAAAACAGATAAAAGAAATTGTTTGAGTATATTTCTTGATTCGGTATTTCGAACCGTCACAACAAATTGCAAGTTCGATGTTTTAGAAAACTTTTCCTCCTTTTTTCGATCTGATTTTTCCTATTTCTGATTTTTTCAAAGGGTTTTGACCACTGGAGATTTTGGTTTCTTTTTTTCGAAGATTGTTGGTCCGTTTCTGTTCGTGTTCTTTGTGTTCGTCTTGTTGTATTTTTTCTCCGATTTTCAGAAGATTCCAAATGAAAAAATAAAACTTGTTTTGTAAGGGGGTTTTGATTTCCCTCCTTTCCCGTTTTCCGATCTCCTCCCCCCTCTCTCCTTTCTCCGATCTTCTTTTTATAGGGTTTTTTTTGTTTTGTTTTTGCGCTGAAGACAGAGTGAGGAGGAGCGGGGGAGACAAAGCTAAGTGGGGAACAGGGCAAGGTGGGGAGCGGAGAAGGAGGAGGGAAAGGGGGTGAGTGGGAGCGGCGGTGAGGGTTTTCGGGGTAAAGGGAAGAGAGGCGACGAAGGAGAAGGGAAGAGGAAAGAAAGGGTGCGGCGGTGAGAAATGAGGGGAAATGAAGGGGAAACCCTAAAAGGGTTTCCCTTATTTTGCTGAAAATGAATTGGACCCGGTCCATTTGTGAACCGGGTCAAATTTTAGACTGGGTATTTAAAAGAACGGACTATTAAATTAAACATGGACTGATCTAAAAATTGAGATAAAAAATATGGTCTAATCCAAAAAATATTAGGAATTAATCGGACTTTGATTTGGGGTCCGGTAAGTCAATATACGGACTAAGTGCAAGAAATAGTTTGGCCTCTAAATTTGAATAAAAGCCCATTTTGATTAACGATGTACTAAGGGTGCCAGAATATCACCTAATACGGAAATAAAAGATCCGGATAATAAAATTATATGATGTTGCAATGACCGTGCAATAATATTAAATAACAAACGCTATCATTAAAATGTGCGAAATAAATGCGATGTGTATGCGCCAGTTGGTAGAAACGTTGAGAAATGCAAGTTTGAATAATACTAAATAATAGCAGCAAATAAATAGCGGTAGTAATACTGCTAATAACAATAATGATAATGTTGATGATAATGGTGATAAAAAATAATAATAGATATAATAATAATAGTAAGTAACAAATATTGATAATTAAAAATGATAATAATTAATAATAACAATAAAGATGATAATAATTAATAATAAAATAACAATAATAAATAACAATTATTGATAGTGACAAAATGTTAATAAATTAATAATAATAACAATAATAGTGGTAATAATAAGATAATAATGATAATAATAAGAAATAATAATGATGATAATAGTAATAAATAACAGTTGTTGATAAAACAATGATAATAATTAATAATAAAATAACGATGATAATGATGATTAATAATTGATAACAAAATAACGCTGATAATAATGATTAGTAATTAATAATAATTATTATAATAATAATGGAAATAACAAGAAATAATGATTAATGACAATTAGTAATAAAAATGATAATTTAAGAATAATAATAACAACAATAATAATAATAATAATAATAACTGCAGCGGAATAATAAAACGTGGGTGTTAATAAAAGACTAATAATTATAGTAAAATTTAAATGCATGTTTTTTTTTTAATTTCTCAAAATATCAGAAGTATAAATAGGTATTTCGGGGAGAGGCGGGACAAAATTGGGTGTCAACAACTTGTCCCTCTTTGCCTGGTAATGATGAAAGAATTTTCGGGCAAAGACGTTGACTTAGTAGCCTATTTTGTCCCGGCTAGAGGATTGTCGAGGATTAAGGGTAAAGAAAATTACGGCCGAACTCTGGTCTCTGAATCGCCTACATATCTCGGGTTGCACGAGAATCAGGCCGTGTGTAGTTCTGGGAAGACTACGACACCTATGACTGGTAACTCACGATTTGATGCGAATCTTCGCAAAAAATATTGTCCCAGTGTCGAATTATGATGACACTGGGTATTGTGATAGAACCCTAAAAATTGATTGTGCTGGAATGTGAACGGGAAATTTGAATTTGGAGCCGAGTGTTCGAGGTAGATCTTTGACCCTTGTCGAGAAGTCTGCTTGTCCTTCCCGACGTATTGCCCCAGTTCGCTGCCGAAGAAATAGTTCCACGTTGCGCTAAAAGCTCCTGCGAAACGAAAAACTAGATAAAAATAGTCAGTAAGAATAAATATTGAAATACAGCGATGCAGGCGCGGTGCAATGCTGCTGCGAGCATATGCAGGGCATCAACAAAATAATAATAAAACAAGGCAGGTGCGGTGCAATGTCTTTATGCGGAGATTTAGAAAGGCGGTGCATGACTCACGTGATATACGAAAGAGATGCAAGGGCGGTGCTCGGCTTTATGCAGAAAATTAAAAGGGCGGTGCATGGCCCAAGCAATATATGAAAGCGATGCAAAGGGCGGTGTACGGCTTTATGCATAAAATTTAAAGGTGGTGCTCAGTCTTATGCGGAAGTTTGAAAGGGCGGTTTATGGCCTATGCAATATATGAAAGCGATGCAAAGGGCGGTGCACAACCCATGCATCATATGAAATGCGGTGCACAGCTTTATGCAGAAATTTAAAAGGGCGGTGCATGGCTTTATGCAGAAAATTAAAAGGGCGGTGCATGGCACAGGCAATATATGGAAACGATGCAAAGGGCGGTGCACAACCTTATGCAGAGATTTAAAAGGGCGGTGCATGGCCCAGGCAATATATGGAAGCGATGCAGAGGGCGGTGCACAACCCATGCATCATATGAAAGGCGGTGCACAGCCTTATGCAGAGATTTAAAAGGGCGGTGCATGGCCCGGGCAATATATGAAAGCGATGCAAAGGGTGGTGCACAACCCATGCATCATATAAAAGGCGGTGCACAGCCTTAAATGTCCTATTAAAGGCGGACGAGCCTAAAATGTCCAATTAAAGGCGGACGAGCCTAAAATGTCCAATTAAAGGCGGACTAGCCTAAAATGTCCAATTAAAGGCGGACGATCCTAAAATGTCCAATTAAAGGCGGACGAGCCTAAAATGTCCAATTAAAGGCGGACGATCCTAAAATGTCCAATTAAAGGCGGACGAGCCTAAAATGTCCAATTAAAGGCGGACGAGCCTAAAATGTCCAATTAAAGGCGGACGAGCCTAAAATGTCGGTGCTTTTGCGAACAATGATGTTGCGTCTTTGCAGGGCATTTGAAGGTAATAATGTAATGCAGGTGCGATGCGATGCGGCTGCGCATACACAGGGGCATTTGAAAATAATAAAGCCATGCAAGTGCGGTGCAATGCGGGCAATGATGCAGTGCTTTCATAGGGTATTTAGTGCATATGCAGCGCTTTGGTTCGCGTTGACTCTGAAGATTTGGTTCTCGACGCTTTATGCTTCCAACTTTGTCTGGACTTGTAAACTCCGCCTATTTCTGAGTCTTGGCTAACTGGGACTGTGACGCACTGTGAAGAGCGTCCTTTTCCAAAGTTTCCTTTTGCCTGATGACTCTGTTGGCCATATACTCCTTCATTTTTTCTCGATATCGCTTGCGATGATGCCCTAAAAACATTTGTCCCAGTTTTGGCGCAGGAGGATGTTGGGCTGCGATGACGCCTTTAAAATTTGTCCCAGTTTCTGGCACGGAAGGATATTGAGCTTTTCGCAGACGACGAATCCCACTGAGGGAATCGGGTCGAGCGTAGTTCAGGTTACAAAGCAGAATGAAATTGAGATGGAAAGCGGCGCTCGACTTTATGCAAAAGCATCAAGAGGGCGGTGCTAAGACCATGCGACAGATAGAAGGCGGCGCTTAGCCTTTGCAGAAATTTCAAAGGGGCGGCGCACATCCCATGCAACATATAAAAGGCGGTGCTCAGCCTTAAACGTCCTATTAAAGGCGGACTAGCCTAAAATGTCCAATTAAAGGCGGACGAGCCTAAATGTCCTATTAAAGGCGGACTAGCCTATAATGTCCAATTAAAGGCGGACGAGCCTATAATGTCCAATTAAAGGCGGACAAGCCTAAATATCCAATTAAAGGTGGACGGACCTATAATGTCCTATTAAAGGCGGACGGGCCTAAAATGCGGTGCTTTTGCGAACGATGGTGTTGTGCCTTTGCAGGGCATTTGAAAGTGATAATGTAATGCAGGTGCGGTGCGATGTGGGGCATTTGCAAATAATAAAGCAATGCTAGTGCAGTGCAAATGCTTTATGCAGGCATTTCAAGGGGGCTGTGCTCAGCCTTATGCGAAAAATTCAAAGGGCGGTGCACAGCCCATACAACGCATAAAGGCGGAATGAGCCCGAAATGACCTGCTTGATTTATGGTCACCAAAATTAGTGCGGAGCGAAGAGCCTTTGCGATGCTTGATTCATATACGGTGAGACGTGTCTCGACGCAGTGCGTAATTTGCAGCAACAAATATTCATGATGCAATGCCGAAGATTTGGGGACTTTCTACCCTGCCAAAATTTGCAACTAAAAGGTTCCTGCACTCAAAGAAATTTGTAAGTTTCAAAATTAATTAGTATCAAGTTGACTTTGCCCTTTGTTGTATCTGAATCTTGCAATTGCCGATTTGATACTGTGCGATGTCCTTCAAGAATAGCTAAAATATGTCCCTGCATTACTCAAAGAAAATTTTGTTAGTGTAAAATAACATGGTTGCCTTGCATTGAACACCAAAGCTTTGGCGTTGAATCTGCATTTCTTGAGGTGATGGCATTGCAACAATCTGGTGACGCTGATATATTGTTCGAGATTTCGATTCATGTTTTTTTTTGTCGAATAATGATAGGCCATTTGCAAAGCTGCCCCAGTGTTGCTTTATGGGGAGGATGGAATTTTCACTATATTAAGACCGTGTCCGAGAATGGACTGCCTACTTATCCCGAAGGAATCAGGTCGAAAGTAGTTCATAACAAGCTTTAACAAAAATTACAAGAAGGAAAGTTGATCATGAGGCAAGTGGGTGGAGAACGCTAGTGACGGTAGATCCTTTCAATCGTCTTACTTAGTTCCACGCTTCCTTTTCAAATGTCTCGGTGCCAATTTTGACAGATCACCGGTAACAATAATTGCATTTGCAACTGAAGGGCCATCATTGTCGCACAATTTATTTTGTTGCACACTTATCTTATCCTTTTCGATCATGTTCTGGATCTTATGCTTAAGGGCCGGGCAGTTTTCTGTGTCATGACCTGGAATATTAGAGTGGTAAGCACAACTGTTGGACCAATCAAAATCTGGCGGTAGGCTTTTAGGGATCCATCCTTTCTTTGGCTTCAGGAGTCCCTTGGCTTTCATTTTCTCAAATATGCTGGTTAACGACTCTTCAAGAGGAGTAAAAGTGCGGAGTTTTGCGTGCTTTGACCGTCGTAAGCTAGACTGTGCTGGATCGGGTTGATATTGAATGCCTCGTTGATGAAGGTATATATGATCACGCGAACATTGATAGTTCTGTCGTGATTGCGGCTGATGTGTAGACCTGATAGCTGAGTCGATTTCTCTGTTTTTGCCTTGCAAATTGTTGAATGTCTCGACTTGAAAAGTTGTTTGTACTGATGAACTGTCAACAATTCTTCCTGCTCGAATGCCCGCTTCTACTTGCTTTCCAATTTGAATTAGATCAGCAAAGTCGCGCAACCGCGCACATAACAACTTTTCATAATATATGCCCTTTTGTATTTGGATGAAAGTGGAAATCAACTCATTCTCAGGCAACGAAGGACGTATTTTTGAAGCTTCCAATCTCCATCGGATGGCATATTCCTGAAAAGACTCATGTGGCATTCTTTCTATCTCAAGCATATCATACAGATTTGGACTAACCCCGATGTTAAATTTGAAATGTTCTACAAAGTCGCGGGCCATGTCCTCCCATGTGTACCATTTGCGAAAGTCTTGTTCTGTGTACCAATCTAACGCCAACCCTGATAGGCTCAGAATGAACAATTTCATTCTTATGGCTTCATCTTGTCCAATTCCCATTAATCTGCTACAATAGTCCTTCAAGTGCGTAATAGGATTTCCTCTGCCATTAAAGGTGTTGAATTTTGGCACTTTGAATCCTGGCGGCAACTCAACATTTGGAAGCATGCACAAACTTTCATATCTTAAGTTTTGGACATTTCTTGCCCGCATCTCTTCTTCGACAATTCTCCTCAAATTGTGAAGCTCTCTATCCGAGTCATTCTGATTGATTGCGTTCGCTTCATTTCTCAATCTCTTGTGTGGGTATACCGCTAGTTGATTTTGCTGGTTTTCTGTGAAGGGCGCTGCAAGTGCAGGCTTTTGGACATTAGGTATCAATGTGACTTGCAAAGCTTCTGGTTTAATAGAGTATCTTGGCGGTATATTTGTAGGAGCTGGGTGAGGAGAAATAGTGAAGGAAATGTTTTGGGTAGAGCTGGAAGCTGAACTTGTGTTAGGAAGAAGGCTGAGGGTATTTCCCAAATTGACCAACACGCTTCTTTGTACTACATTCTTCTCGCTATCTTCATTTTGCGCTTGCACCAACCCCACACCGGTGTTGAATGACTCAAATCTTTTTGCCATTGTATCTCGTCCTTAATGCAGATTCGCAGCCAAAACAATGTTCAATGCCAGATAACCCGTAAAAGAATGACACAAGAAGCTCTAGAATTTGCAGTTTGACGGTATCGTGACAGGCTGAATTGATGGCACGTAATCCTTCTTGATTTCGTCTTTAATCTCGTCAACCTTCAAAACAGGTGTATAAAATTATTTTGATAAAAAATAAATTAAAAGATAAGGTTGAAATCAAAGCCGCATGGCTTTTGAGGCGAGGCCACAATGGCCCTGATTGGTAGACTTGATTGTTGATCTCGCGATTTTAAGTTCCTGCATTCAAAGAAAAATTCTCAGTTTGGGAGGGGGAAAGTTGATTCGTGTTGACTCGAAGCTTGACTTTGTTGACGCCCCATTCATCCTGTCTGTTTGGATCTTGCGGCCTCCGTTTAAAGCCTCGGTAGATGAACAGTAGTGAAATAATTTGAAAGAAAGCCTTCCATTTGAAAAATATATACGTAAGTGTATGTATGTAAGGAAAGATATATATGAAAATATATGTATACAAGTTGTAAGATATTCCTGCTAACTTTCGATTGCGACACTTCCGAGAACTTTGAAAGGTCGTTTGTGTGTACTATTCTTGTCTAGTAGCCTTAATAGTGTTGATGTCCAACTTTCTCTTGTCTAATCTTCCAAAATATGCCCCAGTTTTGATTCTGAAGGGTACACTAAACCTATGCTATGTTGTGACCGAACCTTGTATAGGTTGCCTACGTATCCACCAAGGAATCAGGTCAGAACGTAGTTCGTACGCATAAGATATTTTGGATTTTTGTTATAAAGCAACCGAACCCTACGTGGGCTGCCTACGTATCCCACCATGGGAATCAGGTCAGCGTAGTTCGGACGCATAAGATATTTTGGATTTTTGTTATAAAGCAACCGAACCCTACGTGGGCTGCCTACGTATCCCACCATGGGAATCAGGTCAGCGTAGTTCGGAACGCATGTGAATGGCAAAAATTCTAACCTAGTATGACCGAGTCCCTATGTGGGCTGCCTACGTATCCACCGAGGAATCAGGTCAAGCGTAGTTCGCAACTAAAGGAAATGTTGCAAACTAGGTTGTCTAACCTAATGGCGTACTTTAATTTCTTCTTGAATTGCCAGCTTTTAGGCTTATGTTGTCACCTATCGGCTATTTCAATTTCTCGAGTGGAATCTTGTCTTGTCCCCTAGTTTCTTTGTTACTCTTTCAGGATTTGTCTATTCGTTCATGTCACAATCGTAGAGTTGGCAGATTTGATAAGTAAAGTAGAAAAAAAATGATTAAGGAAAATCCGAAACGCATTCATAGTTTTGCAATTCAAGCTTCCACAAGGTGAAGCAAAACAAACAAAATTTTGGGTACGGTTCAAGCATCAATAAAAGAAAACAAGTTCACTACATGTTCATGCCACCAAGGCTCCCGGCGAATCAGGGACGGAGTACAAGTCCAGTTCTTCAGAGTCTCTCCTGGTTCTGTACCCTGGATGGTTGGTGTCTCAGTAGTTGTTGCAGCCATCTTCACTGGCACTTGTTTTCGGATCATCCCCACAGGCGCAACGAACGTTGATGACACGCCTCTCTCCATCTTTTCCAATTGGCGTAACAGCCTCCTTCCGATTCTTAACTTTTCGATAATTATCATGTTCACGTTGGCGTTTTCGTGAGTAGGAAAAGGGATGGCGATCCATATCGAGTTGAGCTCCAGTGAGCTGGATTGTTCCTTCCTTAATCAAGGCTTCGATTTTGCTTTTGAAGCCATAGCAATCCTCAGTGGCATGCCCCGGAACTCCAGAATGATATGCGCAATGCTTGGAACTATCAAACCATTTTGGGATAGGATTGAGAATTTTCCCTTCAATAGGTTGTACCACGCCTGCCGCTTTCAGTCTTTCAAATAGCTGAGACAAAGGTTCAGCGAACTGAGTGTAATCACGGGTGCTTTTTATGACAGGGTTTGGACGGGCTCCACGTGTGGTATGTGGTCGATTTCGGTGGGTGGAAATTTGGGCAAATTGGTATGGACGTAAGTTTTGATATTGAGGTGCTCGGGGTTGGTAGTAATTTGGTCGAGTACTATAGACAGGGTAAGGGAATAGTGGAGCTTGGTAGGGTTCAACGTAATGGTAAGGGTAGAAAGGTTGTTGTGGATGGCCAAAGTACGTAAGGACTTGGTTTAGTGGGTTTAGAGGAGTAATTGTAGGTGGTGGGTTAGTGTTGGTGGGTAAAGCAATGTAAGGAGTGTTACCTAGTGATTGATTTGGTGGATTTGCGGAGGTGATTGGAGGTAAGTTGTTGTTGGTAGGTGCATTGTTTTGTGGAGGAAGATGTTCCGAAACTAAAGGTTCAAGTGATGGAAAATGAGGCGGGTTTGGTGCGACACTCCTAGGTTCAGGAGGTGGACTTTGGAGTGTAACGGATAAGTTGGTCATGTTTCTAACCCGGTTTAGCTCTCCACGTAGATCCTCAATCTCTTGAGTCAGGCGGGCGATATGTTCATCCCGTTGAATAGTAGTTCCGTGTTCAAAAATCTCGGGAGGGTCATTAGAAACCATGATGCTTTCCGGGCTAGTTGAAATAGATGCGGCTGGATCAGACGTAATATTTGCTTTTCCTTGAACAACCCAGCTGCGTTGAGGTAACGATGATGTCTTTGACCTTGTGATGTAAGGATGGTCGGCCATTGAGTGTCAACACGAATCAACTTTTTTTTTGGGGAATAAGATAAAAGAAACATAAAGTATAAATGATGTTAGTCTCGTGAACATATCTAGGTAAAGTCATGAACATGTAAAGTCAAGTAAGACGTGTAGCAAATAATTCATCAAATAAAGTCAAACAAATTGTCAAACAAGTATATCAAACAGTAACGCGTCCTAATATGCATGTGACCTCTTTGTGCCAGAGGTAGGCCTATCGTCGTTTGAAGGGTAAAGTGTGCCATAATATGTCATCCCGTTGCTTTGATTAATTAAACAGATTCTATTTCTCAAATAAAGTACAAGATAATGCAATATTTATTACATGTTAAATGAATACAACATAAAGTGTTTCCTAATCTAAGTAAAGTAAATACAGTTTCCTATGTCTAACTTCTAGCTCCATTTGTGCTGTCTTTGATCTTCATCATTCGTTGTACTCCAATGCAAATCCATACCTGTCATAGAAATATTAATCATGCCCTCCCTCCTAAAGTTTAATTAATTAGAGCAAATAGTCAATATTTAGGCACAATTATCCTTCAAACATGCACATAAAGTATGATTGGTGTCACTCGGGGTCGCGAACCCGCTTGGACGTTTTGGGTAAAGACATCTAATGAATTTAATACACCAAGGGTATTAAACCTCCTAGGTCATGAAATGTATGCTCTTAATAAAAGGTGTTGGTTTAGCTCTATCTTAGGCTGACTAAGAGTTGGCTTCCTATGACACAAGGTTTCCCCAAGCGGACAACTTGGGAGTGGAAAGTCCGTGGCCGTCGACTGCACCGCTGATCGACTAAATCCACTAGACCAATCCAACTAAAGGGGTAATTTAGTAGTGCACGGGCGCAAACTGCGAAGCCGCTTTAAGTGTGTGAATATGTGTGAGTTTTCCAGGAGTGGAAGAAATATGAGCGGAATGCCAATTTAAGGAAAGCAATAACATATTAAAAGTTTCACATAATAAAACAATCACTCAAAAGAACATAAGAGAAACAAACAAAGCGACAATAAAGGAAAAAATAAAGAAAAACAACCAAACATCCAACAAATTAATTATTAACCTAAGTTGTTATGGTTAAGAACCTAAAGTCCCCAGCGGAGTCGCCATGTTGTCACACCCCATTTTAACCGGAGTTAAAGTAGAAGTACAACATATTGGAGATTCCTATATGCTTTGTTTTAAGGAGTCGCCACCTAATTGATTTTTACGGTGAATTAGGACACCTAATTATTAACTAAGGTAAAGTTAAAACTAAACCTCTGTTAATGGTCTGCTTAAACAGTGTGATTCTAGGTAAGGGTTCTATATCATCCTAAAGGGAAGGGGTTAGGCATCCTTTAGAATCCGTTAAACACGGTTATTCGACCAAACTTAGGTTAATTAATTAAGATTAAATATAGTGCTTGAATTTTAAGAAAATAGCTTGTACAGTTTATTAAGGTTTTAAAGGAAATATAATAATGCCGTCTAAACTATCTCGTAGAAAAATAAAAAATAAATATTGTAATTTGCATAAAGGAGACGCTTAAAAAATGAGTTTTATAGAGGTTGTTAAAACCTTGAATGAAAATAGCAATGTTATCTTCAAATAAGGATAATTTGCATAAATGAATGCTTTAAATGATATTCTAAAATAAGATCTCAACCATTATTAAGCCTTTTAAACATAATAACGCTATCTAAAGTGAAAACTTATAGAAAATATGATAATTTGCGTAAAAGAAGATTCTAAAATACTATTTGAAATAGAACTCATGAATGTTACCGAGGTTTCGAAAAGAAAAAAAAAGAATATCATAATGCTATTTAAGAAATGCTTGTAATTATTGTTAATGCTCGAATAGAAATACAATAATGTTATTTGAAATAAGATTTGTAGTAGACATAGCAATTTTGCATAAAGGAAGTGGCATTTTATTCTTTAGCTCTTATTTGCGTGTTAGCGGCGTTTTGAAATTTTCAAGATAATAAGAATAAAGTATGACTCCTTTAACTTTAAAAATATGAATTTATGCTATTGAAAATCAATTATTCTAAAAAAAAGTATGTATTATGAATACTATAAATAACTTTAATAAAAAGGAAGGCGATGAAGCTTACAGAACTAATTGTTAGTTTTCTTAAATTAACTACCCATTATTAAAACTAAAACCCCTCTAAATTCTCTAAGGTTCATCTAAGCTAAGAGACGAAATAAAATAAAGTGTTAGTCAAAACAATATAAGTTGAATACAATAAAGTAAAATAGAGGCGCAAGAAATGTAAATAAATGGGCTCAGCCCGTTTTGGGCTGCTGATTATGCTGCTGGTGGGAGTGGGCTCAGCCCACGTTTTGGTCAAAAATGCTGCATTCAAAGGGCTGCTGCTGGGCTCCGACAGAGACAACAGATTTGCGTTGGGCTTTTAGCCCAACACCGAATTCGGGAGAAGAGCGAGTCCGAGGGACTCATATGCGGTGGTCATGCATAAAACGAAACAGAAAAGGATTAGTATATAATCAAGGAATACAGGTCAAACAGACAAAGGGTAAACTCAAAGTAAATCAGTAGGTTGCGTATATACCATGTATGTCCCCTGTATACCAGCATAGAAACAAACCAGCAAATAGCGAAATGCAATCAGAAATGAACATGTCCCTATTGTCTATATCTCAAGAAAGGAAACCACAGAGACGATTTATTCGGACAAGCAAACTATATTCTCCCCGTATATTCTTAAGTGTATGTGAACCCACCTATCCTGTATATCTATCAACACTTCTTCACAAATGAGCAGAAAACATTAGGCAGAAACAGATTGGCCGATAATACTCATGCTATATGTCTACATATGTAATTCATGTCTTTATCCTCCATTTCGCACTTTTTATGACTCTAACTTAAACTTACTTAAGCAAAACAATTGACAATTTTAAAGATTCCAGGGTTCAAATTCGACACATTCTCATGGTTGCAAATCCAGATTGTCATGAAGGAGCAAAACAAATAGCAACACTTAACCCAAACTCTTCATCCTCAGCTATCTTTAAGGTTAATAAACATTGTTGTCTAACCTAAGGATTACGAACTAGGTGGATACTCAAGTAATCACCACAGAACTGTGGCACATTCACGGCAGGCAGACTTAATTCCAATATGATATTGTAATAGATTGGGCATCGTTTTTTCAGTTCTTAAAGCATAGTGTTTATTACTTTAGAACAAGATGCGAGTACTTCATTCCGTAGTATCCAAGGTACATAGAACAGTGTCATCTCATGGCCATGCCATACACTAGGCAAACCAGTAAGTCAGCATAAGGCCTCATATATATATATATATATATATATATATATATACATACATATAGAGAGAGACAGGGCAGAGACAACAACAAGACATATGAATCAACCATAGGTTGAACAGACAGACCAAGGTCCTAAAGCAAGCATGTATAGCTCATTCGGACACACATACTATTATTCGACAGTCCATGATATCTTTAAGCATTCTCCAACCAAATAAGATAATTCACTAACACACACTATGCGACTCATAGGTATATGAACAAACGAAAGAGGAATTATGCATGAACGAACCAGTGAACCACGCCATTTCAAAGAAGGCAAACAGGCTATCAATATTTTTTAGCAAGGGAAATTTCCAAGGGGTTTCTATAATTCAGAACTTGAAAGGGAGCAAAACAGGTCAGACTCACTGTAATTGCTGCAATTTACCATTTTTTAATTAGGTATGCTCACAAATTCCACATTTACCACTCAAGAGCTCATGATATATTAAGCAAAGTATGCTGCTAGCAAGTTAAGTGATAGTAATATGAAAATGATCAGAACTGGAGAAAACATTTTTCCACAATGTATTTACTGGGATTTTAATTATGAATAACTTTAAACTGAAACACAAAGGAACTTAAAACATACACGAGAGTATCAACTTTACAAAAAAAGACACACGAGCAGTTCTTTCTTTAAACATATTAAGAAACTTTTAAAAGGAAATTAAAACTCAAGTTCAATAAGGTCAAACTGCATATCATTGGGAACTAATTCATTATTTAGACATCATAGGTCAAGATGACCCCAAGCTTAACTCCCAGATTACCCGGACTCCCATTTAGCTAGAAGGTAACAAAAGCACAAAAGCCATGACATGATCCATTTTAAAAGTTAATCAAGCATTTTGATTCAATATCCTCTATATACATCTAAAATCCCAACTTGACTTCTTTAATAGTTAATACAACCTCAATATACATAATAAGGACTGTTAAGATTAACATACATGTTAATGGACTCCGACTAAACCAAATAAGGCAATTATTTAACATGGATACTTATTTGACGCAGGATTAACAAGCTTGTGGAGTTATACATACTGACATTTGAACATAAATGAACTAACGGTGCATTTGACAGATTGCCATGAACTAATGTTATCGCTACACCAAGGTTAGACTGTACCAATCATACCATGGGTATTAAACTAACATACACAAATTGAATCCCATTTCCATTTGACGACAGACTTGTAAGGACAAGCTATTAATAATATTACACTAGCAACTGAAACACACCAAACATGCAGTAAATACGAAAACTAAAGTCAATCCTTAAGCGAAATGAGCAAACTAATCGTATTGCTCAAAATAGACAGACACATATAAAGACCTGACTGAAATAAAAAAAAATGATCTAAAGGGGAAGTTATTACCTTCTTCGGGTGCAGCGAAGTGGGTGCGAGGACTTCAAATCTACCCTCGAACTGCCAAATCCGAACTTCCGAAGCTCGAATTTACAACAACAACGAAAACAGATAAAAGAAATTGTTTGAGTATATTTCTTGATTCGGTATTTCGAACCGTCACAACAAATTGCAAGTTCGATGTTTTAGAAAACTTTTCCTCCTTTTTTCGATCTGATTTTTCCTATTTCTGATTTTTTCAAAGGGTTTTGACCACTGGAGATTTTGGTTTCTTTTTTTCGAAGATTGTTGGTCCGTTTCTGTTCGTGTTCTTTGTGTTCGTCTTGTTGTATTTTTTCTCCGATTTTCAGAAGATTCCAAATGAAAAAATAAAACTTGTTTTGTAAGGGGGTTTTGATTTCCCTCCTTTCCCGTTTTCCGATCTCCTCCCCCCTCTCTCCTTTCTCCGATCTTCTTTTTATAGGGTTTTTTTTGTTTTGTTTTTGCGCTGAAGACAGAGTGAGGAGGAGCGGGGGAGACAAAGCTAAGTGGGGAACAGGGCAAGGTGGGGAGCGGAGAAGGAGGAGGGAAAGGGGGTGAGTGGGAGCGGCGGTGAGGGTTTTCGGGGTAAAGGGAAGAGAGGCGACGAAGGAGAAGGGAAGAGGAAAGAAAGGGTGCGGCGGTGAGAAATGAGGGGAAATGAAGGGGAAACCCTAAAAGGGTTTCCCTTATTTTGCTGAAAATGAATTGGACCCGGTCCATTTGTGAACCGGGTCAAATTTTAGACTGGGTATTTAAAAGAACGGACTATTAAATTAAACATGGACTGATCTAAAAATTGAGATAAAAAATATGGTCTAATCCAAAAAATATTAGGAATTAATCGGACTTTGATTTGGGGTCCGGTAAGTCAATATACGGACTAAGTGCAAGAAATAGTTTGGCCTCTAAATTTGAATAAAAGCCCATTTTGATTAACGATGTACTAAGGGTGCCAGAATATCACCTAATACGGAAATAAAAGATCCGGATAATAAAATTATATGATGTTGCAATGACCGTGCAATAATATTAAATAACAAACGCTATCATTAAAATGTGCGAAATAAATGCGATGTGTATGCGCCAGTTGGTAGAAACGTTGAGAAATGCAAGTTTGAATAATACTAAATAATAGCAGCAAATAAATAGCGGTAGTAATACTGCTAATAACAATAATGATAATGTTGATGATAATGGTGATAAAAAATAATAATAGATATAATAATAATAGTAAGTAACAAATATTGATAATTAAAAATGATAATAATTAATAATAACAATAAAGATGATAATAATTAATAATAAAATAACAATAATAAATAACAATTATTGATAGTGACAAAATGTTAATAAATTAATAATAATAACAATAATAGTGGTAATAATAAGATAATAATGATAATAATAAGAAATAATAATGATGATAATAGTAATAAATAACAGTTGTTGATAAAACAATGATAATAATTAATAATAAAATAACGATGATAATGATGATTAATAATTGATAACAAAATAACGCTGATAATAATGATTAGTAATTAATAATAATAATTATAATAATAATGGAAATAACAAGAAATAATGATTAATGACAATTAGTAATAAAAATGATAATTTAAGAATAATAATAACAACAATAATAATAATAATAATAATAATAATAACTGCAGCGGAATAATAAAACGTGGGTGTTAATAAAAGACTAATAATTATAGTAAAATTTAAATGCATGTTTTTTTTTTAATTTCTCAAAATATCAGAAGTATAAATAGGTATTTCGGGGAGAGGCGGGACAAAATTGGGTGTCAACACCCACAACCTCGGGGTATTAGGTGAAGAACAAAACTTAAATACGACCAATTTGAAGGGCAAAAATTAAAGACCACCCCAAATGAAGGGAAATCTGCGCAACAAAAAAGATTTTTTAGACTTCCACTCACAAAATTTTAATTTTTTTCAAAGTAAAATGCATGTCTAACTACAACTTTAAATCCCGAAAATCACAATTTTAAAAACTCAAATTTTCAAATTTCAACTTTAAAATCTATAGCCAAACGAGAGCTTAAATCATCAAAGCAACATATGGGAATCAATTTCATTTCAAGGGATCTTTTTAAATTAATGAAACAGTATGGATCTTTTTAGATTAATTCATTCTAATGCTTTGCTGTCTACTGTAGTAGTCTCTACAAGCAATGAGCAGTGGGCCTAGGATTGACAACAACATTTTATAGTTGGAAAAATGACCTAATAATACTTATTTAAGATTTTATTTTACAAAATATAAGGATACTTTTTCTTATTTACAAAACATACCAATAAAATTATAAAGTATATTAAATTCGGGCTTAATGGGATACCCACAATTTTAGGCTTTTTTTAAGGAAGAAAATCTGATTTTAAATGTGGACTTAATTCTAGTATAGTTACCATTCAACTTCTTTTTCTTTTTAAAAATCTCGCTCTCTCTCTCTCACACTCTCTCCCTCTCTATGATAGACACCATTTTTATACCTAAAATCCATCTTCTCTCCTAGTATAAATTTTTAAATCAATATTACAAAGTATTTTTTATTACTAACTTGTTTATTAATTGTTTATAAAAATTAATTTGTATCGTTTTTAGACACATATGATCATTGTGTATTTTGAAAATCTGTATAAATTATATAAACTATAGTTTTAAAAAATGTTGAAAACTAATATATGTATGAAATGTGTATGGAGTTTGCTATATGTCATTTTTTAAATATATGCGGCACAATGTTTATGAAATGCAAACAAATTCGATATCAATTAGTCTTAAAAATGTTGAAAATTGATATGTGTATGAAATGTGGATGAAATTGCTTTGTATCAGAAAACTTATTATACATATATACTTTCTCATAATATATACATACTTTGATCAGATTATACAATTTATATGTACTTTATCATAATCACAATATACATACAACTTTTATACATATTTCATATGTAGAAATTATAACGAATTTATACATTTGTACTATTGCATCAAAAAATTGATATATGTTTATTTTCTGATGTATGAACTTTGTATGGAATCTGGTTTGTATCAATTACAAGTTTACTATACATATTTTTCTCAAAATTTATATATACTTTGATTAGATTTTATATAATTTATATGTACTTTATAATAATCTAAATACACATATAATTTTATACATATTTCATATATAAAATTATAAGAATCTATACAGTTATACCTATTGCATACGAAAATTATACATATATATTTTTTGGTGTATGAACTCTGTACATAAAATTACTGATTATAATGCACTTTTTGAGTAAAAGTTGGAGAAGGTAACAATATCTCTTAATTTTAAATGGGGAGAGAAAAGTGGATGAAATAAGGAAGCAAAATTTGGAGAAAATCAGGGAACTATATCTTTAAATTTTGAATGGAGAGAGAAAAATGGATAAAATAAGTAAAACGATTTCCTTACCTTATTTAATGTGTTTTATTTGCTTCTTTTTAATTTACCTAATTCATATAGATTTTGTAATAAGTCTATTGATATATTTTGTAAATTGAAAAATATCATCATGTTCTGTAAATATACCCTCTTATGATATACATATTTGTTTTTCGCCCTTTATATTTATGTACGATGACTGAATTTTTCTTTTGCAATTTATTAGTCGTCTTCTTTTTTTTTAACCTTTTTGAGTTATCTCAAAGCTATATCCGCAAAAGATATATTCACGCTCGTTGTCATGTCATATCTATAAAGGTTAACATTATCAAACTGTCATATTCAAGAATGATTATGACCTAAAATTGAAGGGGTAGCTATGTTTTAGGCCTAATTTCTGTTAGGTGTGATAAACTAGACTATAAAAATGTGACTTGCCTTTTTATTAGCTCAATTTATTTAAAGCACGTCTTATGACGTAGGGGGAGTATTATGCTTAATCGAGACAACAGTCTACCCTCTAATAGAGGGTGCTATTGTTAGAAATAGGACACTGGCCTGAGGTTTAGCAGTACTTGTCACTCAGAATACATATTCAGACTCCAGTCATCAATTTACTGGTAGGTCTTCTAGGTGAAAGTCGTAAAAATATCTTAGAGGGAGATCTTTCATGTCTTTTGAAATTTATCTTAAAACATGAGATATAAAAGTCAAAATAAGTAATTTTAACCCTCGTAAAAGGAAAAGGGTTCCTTAAGCCTCTTTCACACTAATGTCATGTTGAGGTATTGAAAAATAAAACCAGCAAAATCTTATCTAATTTATCGTAATCGATTAGTTAACATGTCGATTAATTGTATTTTAAAATTTAGGTGTCTCACGTGACCCTCCAGTCTATTAACTAACTTATCTTTGAGGTTTTTTTATCTGTCTAAATTCAATTGTAACAAATTCAGTCATAAAAATCGCTTTGCCACTTGACATTGTAATAGTATCGAGTAAATATCTCAAAAGCTCACTCAATTTTGAGTAATTATGTGGCAAAATTACTAAATTTTGCTACATATCAATAAAATCACTCAATTTTGGCCTTTACTCTCATAAAATCACTCAACTAAATGTGTCCTCAAAGAAATTTGACATGACAATATTAATCAATTTTTTTATGCCACGTAGACATGGACCCCACAAATAAAATAAAATAAAATAAATTCATATTTTAATTTTTGATATACATTTCAGTTTTTTCTAAAATTTAAGGTATAAAAATTAATCTACTACTTTAGACACTTTACATGAGAGCTAAGTTGTTAAATTTCAATTGAAACGGATTTATTTTTAACCATAGTTCCAACGTATATTAACCAAAAAAAATATTATTATTTTTGCACAAAAAAAATATTGTTGTTGCTTACAAAAGGAAAGGGTCCAACCGGTCGTATGTGGGCTCTTCCTTTCAGTCAAACCAATGATAACATTCACGTGTTTCTATATATTCTTTAATTATGATTAATTAATATGTATTTTTATTTTATTTATTTCTTAATTATAATAAAATTCATACATATTGATTTGGTATAAATATCTTGTATGAGTAAGTCTTATCTATTAAATAGATATACGTAAACAAAATAGAAAGATAAGAAAATAGAGACAAAAAGAAAGATTGTAGAAGCTAAAAAGAAGGACAGTGCAATAAATAAATAAGAAAATAATTTCAAGAAAAAGAATAAGAGCACACATAAAAATAAGGTAGAACCAACAGAGAAAATGAGTTTTAAATGAAGGGTTGGTGGGTGGGTGGCTGTTGAGGTATTAAAATATGATTTTTTTAATTTGTGGGTCTATGTCTACATGACATAAAAAAATTAATTAATATTGTCATGTCATATTTTTTTGATGACATATTTAGTTGAGTGATTTTATGAGAGTAAAGGTCAAAATTGAATGATTTTATTGATATATAATAAAGTTCAATGACCTTACTGAATAATTTTTCAAATTTGAGTGATCTTTTAAGATATTTACTCTAATAATAGTATTTGTTGGGGAAAAAAAGGGCATCTCACCCACTAGTACTGCTACATGAGAATGACGTACTATATATTGAGGCCACCATTTACGGTAGCGGTGTTCATGGTTCGGTTTGAGTCGGTTATTGATTAAAACCATAACCAAATCAATTTAGTCGGTTTTTAAATGTCTAAAACCATAACCAAACCAAATAAAATAATAACCACCGGTTTGGTTATTGTCGGTTTGGTTCGATTTTTCGGTTTATGACTAGCAGCCATGAAACTTATCAGTAAAATATTAAAAAGTTGAAAAAGACATGTCTTTTTTTTTGTTCAAACGATAACTTTTATTTATAGTTTAAGGTGGAACATACATCATAGAAACATTTTCACTATTAGTGATAGCGTAGAACTCAAGTTACCCAAAGTTGCTAAATTATTACATATAGAGCTAAAAACTAACTTAGTAGTGGCTGCACCATTTTTGTCATCTTAATACACATACCTGGAAATAAAGTAGAGTGTAGGAGCTTTTAGTTGTTGTTACAAACATACATATTAATTAAACATAAAAACTACGTAAAATTAAAATGAAAATATATAAAATAAAAAAAACTTTGTGTAATGATCCCAAACTTTGAGCCAGTACTTGCATTTTGCCCTCAATTCTCCCATTTTATTAAAAAAAAACTTTGTGTAATGATCTCAAACTTCAGATGTTTTTCTATCATTATTCCTAAGGTTAGGGTCTCGACTATAAGGAGTTGTTCTTTTCTGCTTTTTAGGAGGATTACTCACGGAAGAAGTGTTAGGGCATTACCATATGCTTGAGTTGCAACAAATGTTGATGTTACTGAAGTTCTTCTATAGGAACCTCCAAATCTACAACCTCTGTCCTTTTCATACGAAAAATATTAGAAGTTTAGGACTCATTCAGACAAGAAAAAAGAAAGGTATAAATTCGAAAAAAAAAAAAACAACCTAAAATCAAATGGCTGACAAAGAAAGGCTAAAAATTTAAGTTAAAAACATTAGATTCTAACGTGAGCTTCTGTTAGTAGATTTACACTTAACACTTAAAGAGTTAAAAGACTCAAAGACATGGGCTTGGACATATTCTTAAAAACATGGGTTTTAAGCAATCATGTGAAATAAATAGACTAAAAATCAAATTAATGATTAAAGGGTATAAATTATTTATAATTATTTAAGAAAAACTAATATTATACATATAAATAATTATAAAATTTATGTATATAATTTATATGTTTGGTTCGGTTATTTTTTAATAGAATCATAACCAAACCAAATATTATTGATTTTTAAAATTTAAAATCAAATCAAACCAAACAAAATCAAACGTCGATTTTTTTATTCGGTTTGATTTTGATTTTCACCAAAACCGTGAACAACTCTAATTTATGGCAATTAAATAAACATCTACGGTATATTGAATACCTGTTGAATGCAGAATGGTCAAGAATATTTGTCTTTGTCAGCCTATTTTATGTTTAATTAACGTCCTTCTGTTGCTCATTTACTTTATAAAACTGAAAAACATCATTTCACCCATAAATTTGATATGAAAATTCACTTTATTAATTAAATTTAAGTTGTATTTATATATCTCCCTTAACAATTTTCATTTCAATTATTTTTCATCCTGAAAAAATAATTGAACTCTCACAATGTGAGGTGTATTACACTCCATCACGTCATTATCATATCAAAAATTACCAACCATTCATTTTTTTTATTTTATTTTATTATTTTTTCTCTTTCTCTTTCTTCTTCTTCCCCCTTTTCTCTTTCTTCTTCTTTCTCCTCATCCTCACCCTACTGGTAGCAACCACCACCACAAAAAAAAAATCATTATTATTACCAATCCAAATTGGATGAACTGCCCTTAAAAAAAAATCATCACCATCATCTTTAACTCACACCCACCACCACCACCATCATCTCCCCACCAAACTTCATCTAATTCCTTCTCAAATTAGTCCCACTTACACTCAAATTCGTCCAAATTGGTTGCTTTGGTTGTTATTGTTGGCCATTATTATTATTATTAGCAACCTCATTTCTTCCATAACCATTATTCCATAACTTTATTTTTGAAAGAAAACAAAAATCAAAATCAAGAAACCAAAAAATGGTAAAAATGGAAAAAAAAGAATGATGAGAATATAGAGAGAAAGAGGGATTTGTGAAGAAGAAGAAGAAAGAGGAGGAAGGTGGTGGGGGCGGGGGCGGGGGCGGGGGCGGGGTTGTGGGGTGAAGAAGAAGAAGGTGGGAGAGGGGCTGTGGGGTTATTTTTTAATTGTATATTATTTTTATTTTATTTTTTAATTGTATAATTATATATATGTATAATTATATATATATATATATATATATATATATATATATATATATATATATATGCGGATCCACCTTTTTGTGTTCTTACTCTCTTAATTTTTTTTTTTGCCACATCAGCATTTGGGGTTGTATTTAATTAAGATGAAAGTTGTTAAGGGGGTATATAAATACAACTTAAGCTTAGTTGCTAAAGTGAGTTTTCGTGCCAAGTTCGGGAGTGAAATGATATTTTTTCTCTTTGTAAAAATCTATCTATCTATCTATATTATTTTAAAAGTATGAATATAAATGGTGATTGATTAAATTAACCTTTAAAAATTAAATGACTTTTATACCCTTCAAACTAAATTAATATTTTAATTGATAATTCCTTTTAGGATAAAATTGTAATATTAACTTTGACTTCAATTAAAATTGCACCTACCGTGATTGAAGAGCCGATGGCCTTCACGGAAACTTTTTGCTAAATGAGTCTCAATTTAGAAGAAGCAAAACAGAGAATTGGGTTAGCATTGATTTGTGTATAATGCCATTTACTTGGACTTTTGCAATAATATTAAGAGAGAACTAAGAATAGAGTAATTGATATTTGATTCTTTTTATTTTGTTGATTCAATACAAATCCTTTTTGCAGTAGCTAGCTATACAGTTTGATGCTCTTCAAAAACTGTGGATGATCGGTTGGTGGATTAAATTATCTGTCATTATGTTTATTTGATTTGCAAATTACATCAATGAATTGTTTTATTACAATTACTAAGTATCTTTAATTTGTTTTGTCTTTGCAATTTAATATTTTATTTGAAAAACTATCTCTATGTATCCAGTGTACTTGTTTTCTCAGCCGTAAGCCCGCAAAATGCTCATGGGAATAGCTTGACATAAAGATTGAACTCGTGCACATGTAGGACATGCATTCAAGTCTAACTTCTAAAAACCCGAAAAATGATAAAAGCGAAAAATATCACATAAATTGAAACAAAGAAAGTAACATTTTGAAGTCGAGTAATAATATTATTTTGTTAATTTGTAATGGAGTGTGAAGTTTAAATGCCACAGCCTATTACAACGAAATTACGTCATGGAGAATTCACCTTAGACCATAAACTAAGGCTACAATGATAGAATATGTATCAAACTCCACAATTCAAAGCCTGTTTGGCTAAATTTTCAAAATCAGCTTATTTTGAAAAGTGTTTTTCAAAAACTAATTTTGGTGAAAAACAGTTTGTTTTTCCTGTCAATTGAAAAACTTTTTGAGTTTTGAGCAACAATGTTGGGCCAAGCCTCTAAAAAGTGCTTCTAAGTGTATATTAAATTCATATGTCATTTCATATTTTCATCAAAAGGAGGGACATTTCTAACCGTAAAGGACAATAATTGAGGTCCAATAAATGGAAGGAGGGCCGCTTTTAACCCAAAAGGCAAAAACTATAGTTAAAGACAATAGACATCCAATAGGTGGAAATAGCGCACATTTAAACCATTATCAGTACGTTAGGGGAATTTTTTAGCCTTTTCCATTTCATGTTTAAAGGCATTGTACATAGGTTAAAAGCGTGTCAAATGTTGATTCAATAATATTGATCGATTTTTTCGCTTCAAAATTATATTATTTTTGTAAGAAAATTGTTTTGTACTGGATAAAATTGGAATACTTGATAATTATTTTCAGAATATATATACCGAGAAATATTGCACGTGTTGGCTTTACGGTCACTTAATCCCTAATATTGAATTATTTTAGTCGTAACATGTTTTTGATGTGGGAAAAAAAAGATAAATACCGAGAACATAATTCAAAGAAGTATTAAGTAGATACAATCCTATAACTATAGTAATATTTTTGTAACTCATACAATAAATATTTAAAATTACAAAAATTATTATCTAAAACTTATGCTATCATTTGAGATTTTTTTTTTGGTAACTAACTTTTTATTAATCACCAATGTGAATAATTACAAGACTATAGCATCCCTAACACAGGTTGCTATCTCAGCAAATATACTCAAAGAATTACAACAGTAACGAATTAATCTAGTAAACCAGCTGCTGCATTTTAGTTCTAATGCTCGCAGGAGCTCTCACACAACACACATAGGCAATCTCTCTTGCTGCCGCCTGCCATGATCTCCTCTTATCTTCAAACGTTCTTTGGTTTCTTTCCATCCACACCGCGTATACAAATTCAGTATATACCAACTTGAGGGTTTGTGCTGCTTGCGATTTACCTTTTGTCTTGCTTGGGACCCATTGCAGGTGACTTCCCCAGTTAGCAGCAGCATAATAGTCCATGTGAACCCATTGGAGAAGTTTCATCCATATGGCTCTTGAGTAATCACATTGAACGTATATATGATCCTGCGTTTCCAAGTAGACATTGCAGAGCTTACACTTCAAATCGACATCCAATCCCTATTTTTGTAGTCTATCTGTAGTGGGCAGCCTGTTTTGTAGTTACAACCAGAGGGTAAACTTTGCTTTAAGTCTAGAACCATTATTAAACATCAAGTCTTTCCATTCCATTCTTGGCCTGTCTCCTACCATAGCTAAATATAACTTTCTGATGGTCAAGTTCTGTTCACCCATTACGAGATGCTGCTCCAATATGCTTCTTGAGTCTATAATCTTCCGTACCATCCACGAAGCCTTCTTAGGAATGAGGGTAGTAGCTAGTAGTTCTCCCTTGAGGTAATAGCTATGAATCCACCGGTTCCAAAGCTTGTCAGATTTGTGAGCCAAGTCCCAATAGGTTTTTGCAATTGCTGCCTTATTCCAAATCTGCACATTAATGAGATTGAGGCCTCCCGCAGAGATAGGTAAGCACATCCTGTCCCAAGCTATTAAAGCCCGTTTTGTGATAGTGTTAGTGCCTGACCATATGTAACTCCGACAAAAAGCATCAATGACTTTAAGGACCTTTCAAGGAATCACAAACAGCTGAGACCAGTAAGATTGGATACCAAACAATACTGATTGGACTAATTGAACTCGCCCAACATAAGAAATGTAACACCTAGTGCATTCGGGTTAAGATTTGTCTTATACGATGGGGGTATAATGAACCCAATTTGAGTAGTGTATAAATGGTGTTTGAAACCCAATCAAGACATGAGAAGAGTCTTTGGGCAAAGCAAAGTTGAAAACCACTCTACGGGGCATGTTTGCAAGTGAGTTTATAGAAGGTCTTAATTCCAACAACCATAATCCCTTTATTAATTTGGAATTTTGGAAAAATTCCTTGATGAAAGTTGTAGATCTTCGAAATATATTTCCAACGGTATATTATGGGGGTCAAACGGACATCTGTGCAAAGAGTTATGTCCGTTTTAGTAAACAGTGTTCTGTCGAGTTACGGTGGAAACATACGGACCGTAAAAATTATACGGGCCGTATATTCCAGCCGTAAAATTGGTCCAGAATGTCCAAATCACTGGAATGGTTTTACGGGATGATATACGGTCCGTACAAATTGTACGGGACGTAAAATTGGGCGTAAAATGGGTTTGAAAACAAGTTTAAAACCTCATTTAACACTTTTCACTTCATTTCTTCACACCCCATTCACGAAAACTCACCCCAAATTCAGAGAAAACAAGTCCCAAACCTCAAAACCTTCTAAGGTAAGTTTTTATCATAATTCTAGGTTGAATCCAAGTCCCTAATCCCTTTCTAACTTAAGCAAACCCTTCAAATCCATAGAGTTGTGATTGGAACATTATTGTTGGATGTGGAAAACCCTAGAACCCAAATTCAAGAGGATTGGACTTCAAAAAGGTAATGTTTCTACTCCCTAATCATTTATAGTTGTGAATTGATGAATTCTTGGGAGAATAGTAAATGAGTTTGATAAAGAGAATTATATGAACTATGCTAGGGTTTTTGGATTGTTGACTTGGGATTGTTGTATGCATATGGGTGATGAAGAATGATGTTAATTACATCTAATTGAGATTGTAGAATCAGATAGAAGTAATAGAATGGGGATTGGATGAAGAAAACACCATTAATGAAGGTTGTGGAGCTTCATGCCCACCAAGTGTTTAATAAAATGCTTAGATGAACAAAGCATGGATATTGTTGCTAATATAGAGTCCCTATGACCTGTATTGCTATAGATTAAAGTTGAAGGGATTGAAGGACATTGTGATACGCTCAAAAGCAGGAAGTGAAGGTATGTAGAACTTGTTGACACCCAATTTTGTCCCGCCTCGCCTCCGAAATAACTATTTGCGTTTCTAATATTTTTGGGAAAATAAAAAATAATAATAATATATATTATGTTTACTATAATTATTAGCCTCTTATCAATACCAGCATTGCATTATTCTATTACAGTTACTAGCTATCCTCATCATCATTTATCACTTATTATTATTATTATTATTATTATTATTATTATTATTATTATTATTATTATTATTATTATTATTATTATTATTATTATTATTATCATCATCATCATTTTCGGCATTTTTACCAGCTTACGCACACGCATCGCATTTATTTTTGTATAATTAAATAATATTGTTTATTTACTGTGGATTTTCGAAATATTATTGCACGGCTATTACAACGCCATTTTGTTTATTATCTGGGCACTAATAATTGCATATTTTATATTAAGTAATATGTTAACACAAGTTATTTAAACAGGACTTTTATTTAAATATAGTAGCCCAATCAACTCATACTATTTTCGGACCAATTCACAAACCAGTCCACGTTTTAATTTACTTGGCCACATTTTAATCAGCTCATTCTTTAATTCACTGGCCCAAATCGATTAGCCCACATTTCAAATACCAGCCAATATTTTACATGGACCAGCCCAACCCAATACACTACCCTACCTAGCCCATTACCTAATTCTACCCGGTCCAGCCCACACCGCATGACCCGACCCGACCCAATGAACTAATACATTTCCCTAAACCTAATCCCAATCTCTTTCTCCCTCTCTTTCTTTTCTCTTCCACTCTCAGCCGCCTACCCCCTCTCCTTCTCCCTTCCACTCACCTCTCTCTCTCTCTTCACGTTCTCCCCACACCTTCTCCCTGCCATCTCCACGTTCACCGCACCACGCCTCTGCCACATCCACTTTCCCTTGCCCCCCACACGCTGTTCCCCACTCCTCTCTCATACGCTCCCCCTCTCCTCACTCTATAAAGAGAGAGGGAGATCACCAGGAAAGGAAGAAAAAAAGGGTTTTGGCGGGTAGAACAGAAAAGATCCATTTATTCTCTGAGAAAACAAGTTTTTTTTTTTTCAGTAGCAGAAATCCCTCTTAGAAAACATCAGTTCTTTTAACAGCGTTGTTTGATATCAAGTCAAAATCTAAATCATTTTCTTTTGTTCTATTTTTTGGCCCTTGTCATCCGTTTGGATTTGAGGGTATACAAATTCGGGATTCGCGATATTTCGAAGTAGATTTGTGGTGTTCGAGTGGAAATCGAGACTCCGCGCCTCACTTCGCTGCACCCGAAGAAGGTAAACTCTCCTCCTTTTAGCATAATGTTTTCAATTTACTGCTTGTGGCCGTATGCTTGATGTTGGTTGGGTCTGTTCGAATTAATCTACGATTTGCTCTAATAAGTCTGCTTTAAGCTTAATTATTGTTGTTAAGTTGTCGGTTGCTGATCAGGTCGGATTAATTGATTTGTTGGATGTTGATGTTGGTTCACACGAGTATACCTAACTAATTCTGGGAAATAGATATAAGTCAGAAAACCTCCCTCTCCTGCTGCTTTAAATTTTGTTCTACGTAAACTTATGAAGTTAGTTTAGCTTAATTTCGTATGGTTCTGATTTGGTATGGTGATTAACTATTTTACTGAGTATGTTTCATTAGTCCAGTTTTGCCCAGATAAGGGAGCTGCATCATGTAGTTAATCTGCTTTGATAGGATTAGGTATGTTAGTTGGCTATTCAGCATGTTGAGTATGACCAAAGGAATAATGTGTTGCGACGAATTCGTTTCTAATTGTGTCCTGTTGAAATATGATTATTAGGTGGTCGACTGAGTGTGTTCTGTCTTATGTTCATTGCGAGGAGGTCGTTAGCTGCATCCATTCTGTCAATCTTCGATACTTCAAAGTTCCTTGTCGCCTTTTTTTTAATTGTTCTGATTCTGCTTATTCAGATATACATACAGGAGGCTGAATCAAAAATGCTTAATTAACAATTAAAATGATCAATGCTATAGTTTATGAGTGTTCATATGCTGGTATCGATTGAAATCATCATTGATATGTCTAATATACACTTGTTCTCTGTTTTCACCTAGATGTTTAGCTATTTTTATCCTTTAAGAAGTTCTTAAGAATTTTAGATGTGATATGATGTTGAAATGAATCTCAAAATCAATTAGATAAGATCCCTGTGAGCAATAAAATGAACCTGACCATCTATTTTAATACTCCAGCCCATCTGTTTAATTGGTCTCTATTTGGTTTAAGTACAGAAATTGTTAGGAACGTTGTTAGATATTGATAAATATAGGTCTCAATCCGCTAAAGAATATCCCTGTCCCATTGGTTTCTTGTAAGCAAGTAGTCTAAATGTGCAAATGTGTACTGTTATTAGTAAATATGTATCAGTGAGTTTCGGGTAAATTTTGTTATCAGTTTGGGTGTTGTCCGACTTTGTGCATTGTTGCAAGTACATTTCAGTTGGTTATATATATTTATGTATATTATTGGTATACCTCTATTTAAAACAGTTGTGAGTATGTGTATATAAGATATACATGAATATACATAATAATATACACGATCTACTAATCTGTTTCGAGTTTATTTTTACGTTTAGTCTTATTGTTGATTATACATTAATCCTTTTATTTTCATTTTATGCATGATTATCACATACGAGTCCGAGGGACGCGTCATTTACCGCATTCAGTATTGGGCTAAAAGCCCAACACAACTCCTCTCTCGGTCCACCTTTGTCCGCAGCAAAAAATGAAGAATACAAAATTATGGGCCAAAGCCCAATAGGCAAAACAGCAGCAGCAGCCCTTCTTAAAATATGGGCTGAGCCCATTTTTTTTTAATTATCTCTCCTTTATTTATTTTGTGCATTTAATTTGTATACTAACTATCTTGTTTATTTTTATTTAGTTCATATAAACCTTAATGAATTAATAGATTAGTTTTAGTGACGGGTAGTTAGTTTAAGGAAAACTAATCATCAACTCCATAAATTTTATTATCTTCTGTTATGTCAAAACTATTTATAACGTCTAATACTTATATGTTATTCGAAATGATTGATTCGCAAAATGGCATGACTATATATATTTTTTATCGTATCAAGACTTCATTAATATGCCATTACAAACTCAAGCATATTTTATACGACACTCATTCAAGTTGAAACGTTCATGCATATTTGTAAGCCTAATTAAGACAATATATTTAGAATTCTACTTATAAATCTAGATTTTCTATATTGTTACATTCCTATAATATGAATTATTCAAAGTTTAAAATTGCTAAATCCTTTTCTCAAAAGCCATTATATATAGGCAAAATATCCTAATTTCATACAAGTTTTATCTTGAATAGCATCTATTATATTTCCACAAAAAGTCTTTGTAACATTTAAGCTTTATTTTTTAAATAGCATTTAAAATTCTCTTTTATACGAGCTGTTATATTTTAACAAGTATTATTTTAAATAGCATTATTTATTGCTTTCATTTAAAACCTAAGCAATATTTATACTTCTTATTTTTTTAAGTAGTATTTAGAGTCCTCTTTTTTTGTGAAAATTATTATATTTTCTGTAAAATCTTATTTCAACTAACATTATTTTCTTTTAAAAACTTCAGCAATATCTTAAAGTCATTTTCCAAATTTAAGCATTATATTTAATTTAATTAATTAATTTAAGTTGGTAGGATAACCGTGAGTTAACGGATTCTAAAGGATGCCTAATCCCTTCCCTTTAGGATAATATAGAGCCCTTACCTAGAATCACACTGGTTAAGCAGACTATCAATTGAGGTTTAGTTTTAACTTTGCCTTAGTTAACCTCTAGGTGTCCTAATTCACCGTTAAATTAATTAGGTGGCGACTCCTTAAAAAATAAATAAACAGGAATCACCAATACGTCATACCCTCCAAATCGACCCGGTTAAAATGGGGTGTGACAGCTTGGCGACTCCACTGGGGACCTTAGGCTCTAACCATAACAACTTAGGTTAATAAATAATTTGTGGGACATTTTGTTTGTTTTGCTTTATTTTCCTTATATTGTTGCTTTATATATTTCTAATGTTTGTATTCCATTCCTTATCTGCATTTTGTTTCTATGTAATATGTATATTACTGCTTTCCTTAAACTGTCATTCCGTTCATATTTCTTCCACTTCTGGAAACTCACACTATCACACGTACACGCGAGGTGTGTTTTGCGCACCCGCAAATTTCATTCATAGAATCCAAGTTTTAGGAGAGTTGGTGTATGCGCGGGGTGCCCGAGTAACGGGGACCGTGTAGCCTTCTCACTCGAGTAGTCCGCTCGGGAACCTTGCGTCTAGTAAACCCACTCTTAGTCTACCTAGGGTAGAGCGAAGCCAAAACCTTATAAGAACATGCATCATTTTAAACCTAGGAGGCTTAATACCCTTGGTGTATTAAGTCCATTAGTCAACCTTACCAAATGTCCAAATGAGTCTATGACTCTAAGTGACGCTTTCATTATTTATATGCATTATTTGGAGGACAAATATGTGGAATATGTGGACCTAATACTCTATAGATAAATATTTCAAGGAAGCTGACATTTTGTTGCAGGTTGTCGTGGAGCATTAATTAATGCCGGAGGTTGAAGACAACCAAAGGAAATTAGTGAAGTTGAAGTATTAGATATCTTAGGTTGATTTTGAGATGTATTATTGGCATGTAATAATTTTTATTCTTGCAAATTACTTTTAGGAGGAGTTGTGGAATGATACATAAAAGACATGTTTGTCCTTCAAATATTCGTTAGGCCTACCTCTGGCATAAAGAGGTCCCTTGCATTATAAAACGCGATGTATTATGTGCAATAATGTGTTTATATGCAATAATATGTCCTTACCGTATACTGACTCATTTTCTTTTTTCTTTTTCTTGTTTTATCTTTTTTCTTTTTAAAATTTATTTTCAAAAGAAGGTTGACTTGTGCTAAAGGGGAACTGGCGGAGCATCCATATTTCACACGGTGTAGAGCCAAGAAATCAGACTCTAACTCATCACTAATCATCTGGTTAACTAAAAAGACTCGTTCTAAAATGGAGCAAAGTTTGATCAATGCAACCATTTCATCTGAGCCATCTCTTAGTTTACCGATCACGAGTGATCCCACATCTTCTAATGAACCAGAAACACATTTGGAGACCATTGCTCGTCTGGAGCGACGAGTTGCTGAACTAAGTCATATGGTACTTCATAACCGGTCATTTTCTCAAACACCGCCACATATGACTCCGTCCCAGGGAGTTCGTCAGACTTTGCCTGTGCCACCTCCATTCCCAAATTTGGACGAATTTAACCAAGCAAATTATTTCACCACTTCTCAGCCAGTTCGTTCCGAACACCTCACTCAAAATGCTCCCTTTTTACTTACAACCACCTCTTCAAAAGCTCAATTCATACCGCCAGCACATGACACACATCAAGTTCCGCCAGTGTATACTTATACCACAGCTCCACCCATGACACAGATTCAAGGACAATGTCGCACAGATGTTGATCATTATGTCGAAGTTGAAAATGAGGCACGGTCAGTTAATGATGAAATGATAAATAGAAAGCTCAAAAGTTTGGAAGATGCCATGAGAAGTTTGCGTGGACTGGGTAGTAATCAAAGCGTGAGATATGAAGAATTATGTGCATTTCCTGAGGTAGAATTGCCACCAGGTTACAAGATCCCAAAATTTGAGAAGTTTGATGGGTCGGGAAACCCTTTCTTTCATTTGAAAGTTTATTGTGAAAAGTTGATTGGCGTAGGAAAGAATGAAGGGATAAGAGTCAAAATATTCAATCAAAGTTTGAGTGGGAAAGCCTTGGAATGGTATTCCAAGCAAGATACAACCAAATGGCGTACTTGGGATGATTTGGCAAATGCTTTTGTGGATCACTACAAGTTTCATGTTGAGATCGCTCCTCATAGAATCTCAATTACAAAGTTGCAGAAAAAGTCGATCGAATCATTTCGAGAATATGCTATACGGTGGAGAGAAGAAGCATCTAGGGTACACCCACCCATGGAGGAGACAGAAATGGTTATTTTCTTCATTCAAGCACTAGAACCGGAATACTATGAACGTTTGGTGACAATGGGTGGAAAAACTTTTGCAGAAGTGATCAAAGCTGGGGACATGATCAAAGATGGCATTAAGACAGGGAGAATAACAAGTCTTGCGGCTTTGCAGTCTACTAGTAGGGCTATACAAACAGGTACTCTCGGAAACGGAAAGAAAAAAGAAAAGGAAGCATCCTCGGTAATGGCTTTGGGAAACACCTCGTACCGCCATCAACAACCACCACGATACCAGCCTAACGCTCCTCACTCACAATATTTCCAATATTCTCCATATCTATACGACCAAACTTTGTCATCTTACCAACCTCAATCACCACAAATATCCTACCCCGTTTACAACACACAACCAGCATATCGAGCTCCACGACCACCAACATATCCAACTCCACCATCATAACCTCATCATCCAAACAATGCATCCGCACCTCGCCCAAATAAACCGTTTCGCAATTTCACACCATTGGGAGAACCACTGAGCGTTGTTTTCGAAAGACTGCAAGCTTCAGGCTTAGTATATCCTGTGGAAGGTAGAATTCCAGATCCATTACCCAGAAGCTTTGATCCCACTAAAACATGTGCATATCATTCGGGGGTAAAAGGCCATTCCACTGATCGTTGTTACGCATTGAAGCATAAGGTTGAGGATCTTATTGAAGCAAAACAAATCACGGTCAAACCGCCAACACCAAATGTGGTTAACAATCCACTCCCGACCCATGATGGGGCCACGATAAATATGATTGGAATAGATGAAAATGTTGACGACCCAGCCGAATTTATAGTGCCTGTGGATCGTGTGGAGGATCATGATTTTGTAGCCGTTGCTTCTCCGGCTGTAGTGATAAGGGGTTGTGTGCCTGTCGAGATATTAGGAGCTTCATCAACGCTTGTGGAAGTAGTTCAAGCACCAAATCAGTTACCAGTGCTCGATACAAAAGCCGTACCATGGAATTATCAACAAACTGTGATGGAATGTCGAGGAAAGGACACGATCACTGACAAGGTTAAGACATCAGGAATGACAAGGTCTGGAAGATGCTATTCTCCAGAAGAGCTAGTTAGATTGGGGCAAGTTAAGGAAACCAATGTACCTCCCAAAAGGGTCGTGACTGAATTCGAAGCAGAAGAATTTCTGAGGAAGATTAAGGCTAGTGAGTATTCAGTTGTGGATCAGTTGAAAAAGACCAATGCTCAAATTCCTATTCTCTCTTTTCTTTTGAGTTCGGATATGCACAGAAATGCACTGTTAAAGATCTTGAATGAAGCATATGTCCCAAGCGAAACAACTAGTGAGGCGTTAGCTGGGATGATTGAGCGCGTACTTGACAGCCATCGAATCAGCTTTGATAATGAAGAACTGCCGCCAGAAGGATGTATGCATAACAAAGCGCTCTATATAACTGTCAAGTGTCGTAACATGTTTGTGGCTAAAGTATTGATTGATGGGGGTTCTGGACTCAACATCTGTCCATTAGCAAGTCTGAAGAAGATCGGATATAATGTTAGTGAGCTCAAGACCAGTGATATGAATATTCGAGCATTTGATGGGGGCTCAAAGGCGCCCTATTGGGGAAATAGAGTTGAAAGTGTTGATTGGCCCTGTTGAATTCATTATGGATTTTCAAGTACTTGATATTTCCACGACATACAACATGCTGTTAGGTAGACCGTGGATCCACCTGGCTGGGGCCGTACCATCTACTTTGCACCAAACTGTCAAATTCGAGTGGGATCAGCAACAAATATGTATACATGGAGAAGGGGACACGTCTTTCTATCTAGAGCAATCCACCCCATTCATCGAGGCAGAAGGAGGGTTCGACGGAGCAGCTTACCACGCTTGGGAGGTTGTGAATGCCACTAAAGAGAGTGAAGTGTGTCAAACTCAAGAGTTCAAAAGATTATGCGCCGCAATTATGGTTGCAAAAGAAATGCTGAGAAATGGGTACCAACCTGGATTCGGGTTGGGTAAGACATTAAATGGGCGGATTGAGCCAGTCGTTCTCCCTACGCAACAGTTTACATTCGGTTTGGGATATAAGCCAACTGAGGAAGAAGTGAAGAAAGCACGAAAGAATAAAAGGAAGGAGATTGCATTGCCAAAACCTATTCCTACCATTGATCAAACTTTCTCAAAACCTTCAGATCTGATTGTTGAAGTTGCCTATGATGATATCGTGGAGGGAGTCAAGAAACTGTTCGTGGAAGATGAAGATGATCATGCTGCGATAATTAAAGACTTTGCTGAAATATTGACTTTATAGGCTGCTGAGCCAGGACCTGAGTTGCAAAATTGAACTTCTATCTTAGCCCCGGTTCGTCGGGAGTTTCAGTATTTTCAGTTTAAATTTCCTTTTGTAGTAGGCCGGAGGCATCATCTAGAACGTTTAGTTCCTTTTGTCATGTTGCCTCTATGTTTTGTTACGGCCTTTTTAAATTAAGATTCTGTCATTTTGTTTGTAACGAACTACGTTTGGCCTGACTTCCTGTTGGATACGTAGGCAGCCCATATCGGGTTCGGCCACTCTTTTAAAATCATTTCAGTATTTTTGTTGTATGGGTGGAACTACGTGTGGCCTGATTTCCTTTAGGATACGTAGGCAACCCATATCGGGTTCGGCCCCCTTTTATTAAAAAACAAAACTCAAAAGTCTTTATTTGTATCACGAATTACGTCTGGCCTGATTCCTTTGGGATACGTAGGCAACCCGAGGCGGGTTCGGCCCTTCTATTTTAAAATTTTATTTTCAGTTTGTCCAGACATTTTGATTCCTATAAAATACATCAGGATTTTTTTTATACAAGACTGGATCTTCCCACCGTTTAAATTCATGTGTCTTAGTATCTTGAAACTGGGACAAATTTTTGAAATCGGTCAAATCACTTTCAAAAACTTTTCATTATAAGTTCTTACTTTTCAATTGTCCGGAATCAAGCATCTCTAGGACTGAAACTGGGACAAATTTTTAGAAGTAGCATAAAAGTGGTCTTAAATAAAAAAATTCATCCATATTTCTAAATTGCGAATAAATTCAAAAAATCGAGTCTTCCTAATAATTTTACAGATCAGAGTCATTAAGTATTTCCTTTCAAAGTCATCCAAATCTCATTACTTTTATTTTCAAAATACATTTTTTGTATAACCGAAACTCCCCGGCAAAGCAAGATATGTGGTGAGACATCGAAGAACGTGGACGCGACCGAGACAAAAATCAAGTCAAGGGCCAAGTTCCCCGACATGCACAAGTCAACCAATTTTCTTTTAAACTCACGATTTTTCTTTGATGAGGCAGGTTCAATTAACATGAAGGTTGTGCGTATTCGACTCATCTTAAAACTTTATGGGCGTGATCGAAGAGTTAGCTTTCTTCAAAAGGGCAAATATTCTTCAACGTGGATACGAAGGTGGCTTGCGCTAAGCGGGGGACGTTGTTCCACTCATCACGAAATTTCGATTGCAACAGTGGACACAAGTTCATCTTCTCAACCAAGGGCTGTAAGTGTAATTCTTTCAGATCCAGCTATTTATTCTCATCACTAACAGTTGTTTTGACTCGTGACATTCCTCGATGAATCAAATACATATAATCATGGATACTGACCTTGATCACCTGTTACTGGTTAGAATTTCTCAATTTCGTCATCACTTCATACATGTTCAAATCATTATCAAATTCTTTTAGAATGAAGTATTTTAATAAGATAACAAGATCAAAATATATTGCATCGCATATCAAATTGTGGGGGTTAATTATAGACTTAACTTCCGTCATGACGGGTCATGGATTAAGATGTGGATATCTTTTACAATACTATTTCTAAAGTGGACGTGGATTTACATTTACATTATGGATGCGAGCATGAAAGTGGAAATAGAATTATATTACAAAAAAAAAATATATACATATAATTGTAGAAAGTGGATACAGATTTATGTTTTCGAAAGTAAAAGTGGATTTATTTTTGCGCCGTATAATACGGACGTGAAAGTAGATGTAGATTTATTTTGTACCGTATAATACGGACGTGAAAGTCGACGTGGATTTACATTTTGTACCGTGAAATGCGGACGTGGATTTATATTTTGAACGGTGAAAGTGAACTTGGATTTATTTTTCTGCATTCTGGAAGTGGATGTGGATTTACATTTTTGCACCATGGGAAGTGGACATGAAGTAGGCGCCCACCTTAGAATGCAGGTATTTCAATTTTTAATTTAGGCGCCCACCTTAGAATGCGGGTATGTCAATTTTCAATTTAGGCGCCCACCTTAGAATGCGGGTATGTCAATTTTCAATTTAGGCGCCCACCTTAGAATACGGGTATGTCAATTTTCAATTTAGGCGCCCACCTTAGAATGCGGGTATGTCAATTTTCAATTCAGGCACCCACCTCCGAATGCGGGTATTTTATATTTCAGTTCAGGCGCCCACCTCCGAATGCGGGTATCTTATATTTCAGTTCAGGCACCCACCTCCGAATGCGGGTATCTTATATTTCAGTTCAGGCACCCACCTTCGAGTGCGGGTATCTTATATTTCAGTTCAGGCACCCACCTCCGAATGCGGGTATTTTATATTTCAGTTCAGGCGCCCACCTCCGAATGCGGGTATCTTATATTTCAGTTCAGGCACCCACCTCCGAATGCGGGTATTTTATATTTCAGTTCAGGCGCCCACCTCCGAATGCGGGTATCTTATATTTCAGTTCAGGCACCCACCTCCGAATGCGGGTATTTTATATTTCAGTTCAGGCACCCACCTCCGAATGCGGGTATCTTATATTTCAGTTCAGGCACCCACCTCCGAATGCGGGTATTTTATATTTCAGTTCAGGCACCCACCTCCGAATGTGGATCCAACTTTCGAAACAGGGGTTGCAAGTGAAACTTCCCCAACCTTGTCTTATTTACACATATATTTCTTTATTGCTAACAATTGTTTTTAGTTGGTGGCTTTGAACAATATCGAAGTTGGCATCACACATCAAATCGTGGAACTTTTTCTTCGGCAGTGAACTGGGGCAATTTGTCGGGAAGGATAATCAGACTTCCCGACACGGGTCAAAGATCTACCTCGAACACTCATCTCTAAATACAAGTATTCTCTTGCATTCTAGCAATTCAATTTTTCAAGAATTCTCGAGTTTCTATCATAATACCCAGTGTTATCATAATTCAACACTGGGACAATTTTTTGCAAGATTCGCGCCAATCAGGGTTCATTAGTCGTTCAGGTGTCGTAGTTGTCCTAGAACTACACTCGACCTGATTCTCGTGCAGCCCGAGATATGTAGGCAACTCAGAGACCGGAGTTCGGTCATAATCCTCTCAATTCCCTTTAGCCGGGACAAAATAGGCTATTGAGTCAACGTCTTTGCCCGACAACTCTTTTCATCATTACCGGGCAAAGAGGGACAAGTTGTTGACACCCAATTTTGTCCCGCCTCGCCTCCGAAATAACTATTTGTGTTTCTAATATTTTTGGGAAAATAAAAAATAATAATAATACATATTATGTTTACTATAATTATTAGCCTCTTATCAATACCAGCATTGCATTATTCTATTACAGTTACTAGCTATCCTCATCATCATTTATCACTTATTATTATTATTATTATTATTATTATTATTATTATTATTATTATTATTATTATTATTATTATTATTATTATTATTATTATTATCATCATCATTTTCGGCATTTTTACCAGCTTACGCACACGCATCGCATTTATTTTTGTATAATTAAATAATATTGTTTATTTACTGTGGATTTTCGAAATATTATTGCACGGCTATTACAACGCCATTTTTTTTATTATCTGGGCACTAATAATTGCATATTTTATATTAAGTAATATGTTAACACAAGTTATTTAAACAGGACTTTTATTTAAATATAGTAGCCCAATCAACTCATACTATTTTCGGACCAATTCACAAACCAGTCCACGTTTTAATTTACTTGGCCACATTTTAATCAGCTCATTCTTTATTTCACTGGCCCAAATCGATTAGCCCACATTTCAAATACCAGCCAATATTTTAAATGGACCAGCCCAACCTAATACACTACCCTACCTAGCCCATTACCTAATTCTACCCGGTCCAGCCCACACCGCATGACCCGACCCGGCCCAATGAACTAATACATTTCCCTAAACCTAATCCCAATCTCTTTCTCCCTCTCTTTCTTTTCTCTTCCACTCTCAGCCGCCTACCCCCTCTCCTTCTCCCTTCCACTCACCTCTCTCTCTCTCTTCACGTTCTCCCCACACCTTCTCCCTGCCATCTCCACGTTCACCGCACCACGCCTCTGCCACATCCACTTTCCCTTGCCCCCCACACGCTGTTCCCCACTCCTCTCTCATACGCTCCCCCTCTCCTCACTCTATAAAGAGAGAGGGAGATCACCAGGAAAGGAAGAAAAAAAGGGTTTTGGCGGGTAGAACAGAAAAGATCCATTTATTCTCTGAGAAAACAAGTTTTTTTTTTTTTCAGTAGCAGAAATCCCTCTTAGAAAACATCAGTTCTTTTAACAGCGTTGTTTGATATCAAGTCAAAATCTAAATCATTTTCTTTTGTTCTATTTTTTGGCCCTTGTCATCCGTTTGGATTTGAGGGTATACAAATTCGGGATTCGCGATATTTCGAAGTAGATTTGTGGTGTTCGAGTGGAAATCGAGACTCCGCGCCTCACTTCGCTGCACCCGAAGAAGGTAAACTCTCCTCCTTTTAGCATAATGTTTTCAATTTACTGCTTGTGGCCGTATGCTTGATGTTGGTTGGGTCTGTTCGAATTAATCTACGATTTGCTCTAATAAGTCTGCTTTAAGCTTAATTATTGTTGTTAAGTTGTCGGTTGCTGATCAGGTCGGATTAATTGATTTGTTGGATGTTGATGTTGGTTCACACGAGTATACCTAACTAATTCTGGGAAATAGATATAAGTCAGAAAACCTCCCTCTCCTGCTGCTTTAAATTTTGTTCTACGTAAACTTATGAAGTTAGTTTAGCTTAATTTCGTATGGTTCTGATTTGGTATGGTGATTAACTATTTTACTGAGTATGTTTCATTAGTCCAGTTTTGCCCAGATAAGGGAGCTGCATCATGTAGTTAATCTGCTTTGATAGGATTAGGTATGTTAGTTGGCTATTCAGCATGTTGAGTATGACCAAAGGAATAATGTGTTGCGACGAATTCGTTTCTAATTGTGTCCTGTTGAAATATGATTATTAGGTGGTCGACTGAGTGTGTTCTGTCTTATGTTCATTGCGAGGAGGTCGTTAGCTGCATCCATTCTGTCAATCTTCAATACTTCAAAGTTCCTTGTCGCCTTTTTTTTAATTGTTCTGATTCTGCTTATTCAGATATACATACAGGAGGCTGAATAAAAAATGCTTAATTAACAATTAAAATGATCAATGCTATAGTTTATGAGTGTTCATATGCTGGTATCGATTGAAATCATCATTGATATGTCTAATATACACTTGTTCTCTATTTTCACCTAGATGTTTAGCTATTTTTATCCTTTAAGAAGTTCTTAAGAATTTTAGATGTGATATGATGTTGAAATGAATCTCAAAATCAATTAGATAAGATCCCTGTGAGCAATAAAATGAACCTGACCATCTATTTTAATACTCCAGCCCATCTGTTTAATTGGTCTCTATTTGGTTTAAGTACAGAAATTGTTAGGAACGTTGTTAGATATTGATAAATATAGGTCTCAATCCGCTAAAGAATATCCCTGTCCCATTGGTTTCTTGTAAGCAAGTAGTCTAAATGTGCAAATGTGTACTGTTATTAGTAAATATGTATCAGTGAGTTTCGGGTAAATTTTGTTATCAGTTTGGGTGTTGTCCGACTTTGTGCATTGTTGCAAGTACATTTCAGTTGGTTATATATATTTATGTATATTATTGGTATACCTCTATTTAAAACAGTTGTGAGTATGTGTATATAAGATATACATGAATATACATAATAATATACACGATCTACTAATATGTTTCGAGTTTATTTTTACGTTTAGTCTTATTGTTGATTATATATTAATCCTTTTATTTTCATTTTATGCATGATTATCACATACGAGTCCGAGGGACGCGTCATTTACCGCATTCAGTATTGGGCGAAAAGCCCAACACAACTCCTCCCTCGGTCCACCTTTGTCCGCAGCAAAAAATGAAGAATACAAAATTATGGGCCAAAGCCCAATAGGCAAAACAGCAGCAGCAGCCCTTCTTAAAATATGGGCTGAGCCCATTTTTTTTTAATTATCTCTCCTTTATTTATTTTGTGCATTTAATTTGTATACTAACTATCTTGTTTGTTTTTATTTAGTTCATATAAACCTTAATGAATTAATAGATTAGTTTTAGTGACGGGTAGTTAGTTTTAGGAAAACTAATCATCAACTCCATAAATTTTATTATCTTCTGTTATGTCAAAACTATTTATAACGTCTAATACTTATATGTTATTCGAAATGATTGATTCGCAAAATGGCATGACTATATATATTTTTTATCGTATCAAGACTTCATTAATATGCCATTACAAACTCAAGCATATTTTATACGAAAGTCATTCAAGTTGAAACGTTCATGCATATTTGTAAGCCTAATTAAGACAATATATTTAGAATTCTACTTATAAATCTAGATTTTCTATATTGTTACATTCCTATAATATGAATTATTCAAAGTTTAAAATTGCTAAATCCTTTTCTCAAAAGCCATTATATATAGGCAAAATATCCTAATTTCATACAAGTTTTATCTTGAATAGCATCTATTATATTTCCACATAAAGTCTTTGTAACATTTAAGCTTTATTTTTTAAATAGCATTTAAAATTCTCTTTTATACGAGCTGTTATATTTTTACAAGTATTATTTTAAATAGCATTATTTATTGCTTTCATTTAAAACCTAAGCAATATTTATACTTCTTATTTTTTTAAGTAGTATTTAGAGTCCTCTTTTTTTGTGAAAATTATTATATTTTCTGTAAAATCTTATTTCAACTAACATTATTTTCTTTTAAAAACTTCAGCAATATCTTAAAGTCATTTTCCAAATTTAAGCATTATATTTAATTTAATTAATTAATTTAAGTTGGTAGGATAACCGTGAGTTAACGGATTCTAAAGGATGCCTAATCCCTTCCCTTTAGGATAATATAGAGCCCTTACCTAGAATCACACTGGTTAAGCAGACTATCAATTGAGGTTTAGTTTTAACTTTGCCTTAGTTAACCTCTAGGTGTCCTAATTCACCGTTAAATTAATTAGGTGGCGACTCCTTAAAAAATAAATAAACAGGAATCACCAATACGTCATACCCTCCAAATCGACCCGGTTAAAATGGGGTGTGACAGAACTTCCATCCACATGTGGGAATCTCTACGTTCTTCCCCATGATCCGTTTCTTAAAATCCATGAAGTTCAAATCCTAGGGCATTAAACCCAACATATTGGTAGCCCGTAATTATGTATTTATATACATGAATTTTGTATCTATATTCATTATTGTATTCTTAATCTTCTGTTATGGTTATTAGGAATCCTAGCTTAATCCATGAATCATGAATTCTTCCTCATGTGTTTTCATTATGTTTATATGAAACTTTATGATTTCATCCAGCAAGATACAAGCATGTTTTCAAGTCAAGGATATATATATGATTACGAAATATTGTTATTACTCATGAACCAAAAACATGTTTTGCAAGACTATGACAAGTTATCTTATGAAACTATACAAGCAAGTTATGATTCATGAAAACCATGTACAAGCAAGTTATGATTCATGAACACTATGTACAAGCAAGTTATGATTCATGATATACCATGGGCAGCAAGTGCCACTATTTTACATGTTCATGTTTTGGGAGTTGCATTAATTACCGAGGAGGGCTTCAGATAGCCTGAAACTACGTAGCCACCGTAGGATGAGGATCTCTCCACCCATGTCCCGGGCGATCTCTCATAATGACTGGATCCTTTCATATTTTATCAAATCTCATGTTCCCTGGCAAGGACTGAGTGTTCTGCTGGCGGGACGCAAGCACCAGACCATGGATCGGTTATAAGTTATTGCTCTCCCTACTTATCACGTTTTACTTGTGATATATATATATATATACATATGTACTCATGCTCATGTTCATGTCCAGGTTTTCAGTTTCAGTTCTTATCATGTTATTCCATGTCTCATGTTATTTCTTTCAGTTGTTTTACATACCAGTACATTCAATGTGCTGACGTCCCCTTTTTATTGCCCGGGGGCCTGCATTTCACGATGCAGGTACTGATATACAGGACGACACACCTGCTCAGTAGGACAGCATTCGTATCAGCTTATTGGTGAGCCCCATCTCATTCGGGGTTTAGTCAACTTTTGTTTTATAACTAATTATGCATCTAAAGGTATGCTGGGGGCTTTGTCCCAGTAAGTATGTTTTCCAGTCAGACTCATGATAGAGGTTTCATAGACTAGACAAGTCAGTTATGTCATGTCAGACATTTGGAGTCATATAGCCATTTTGGCTCACTCATGTTTAAACAAGTATTTTATTAAGTATTACGACTTACCATGTTTTATAAAGGCTCATCATGCATCCGCGTTATATTCTGCTTATGTTATGTATCATGATGATTCAGCAAGTCATGTGGTTCGCTCGGTCACATGCAGTCAGGCACCGAGTGCCGTGTTACGTTCAGGCCATGGTTCGGGGCGTGACAAGAAAGCTTCTTCGCTGTCCATGAAGAGATTCTAGCTACCAACTTATCAATAAGTGGTGACCACTGGAGTGTAGTTAATTTTTTTGTGGAAAGAGGGATACCGAGATATTTAAAAGGTAGTTCACCAACACCAAAGCCAAGTTGCTGTTTGATTGCATTCTTCACCGCCTCTGTTACCCCTCCAAAGTACAAACTACTTTTGCCTCTGTTTGCTTGTAATCCTGAAGCTAGTGAGAAGCTTTGGAATTTGCCAAAAATAGCAGAAACAGAGTCTAGATCCCCCCTTGTAAACAACAAAAGATCATCAGCGAAACATAGGTGTGTAATTCCATTTCTTGCACATAGATATTTTTAATTAGCTCAGTCTTTTGATAAGCTCGTATTCTATTAAAAGCACGAAAGCCTTAGAATGTTGATTGGACTTTTTGCCCTTCGTTAAAACACTCTACAATAGACAAAATTGTTATTTACTATTTTCTCAAATTATTATTTAATTATTTCCTTCATTTTTTACTTCACAATTAATTAATTTAAGTTTGTTCCGTCTATACTTTTGATTTGTTGTATATTATAGGATATTAGCATAGGTTTTGTTATAGAATAAAATTTGTGGAGCCCAACTTAAAATCCAACATAAAAGAATGCATATTTACGTAGTCATCTCACTAAGGGTGCACCTTAAGTCAGATAAAATTGAAATTGCATTCAATTTTTTATTTTTTTTGGAGAAACCAAAATTTGCCCGTTTAAATTAGTTTTCTTATTGCACAGGCTTTTGTTAATTTAGTTTGAGGATTCACTTTACCATTAGAATTCCTTTATACCAATTATTATTAATTACGTTGTCTTTTCATTAGATAGGTTTAGAATTAGGTTTATTTCGTGCTGGCAATTCTAGTAGTGTTTCATTTTTTAAAAATTAAATTAAAATCGTGGAGCTCATTATCGCGGTTTTGCCGTAATTTTACAATCTGTGAGACTTCATTGCTTTCATAAGATGAAGGGAGTAAGACAAATTTGTTTGATCTAGCAAAGGTCTTGTATTTGTTTCTTTATTTCATATTCTTTAACATGAAATCATAATAGTGTTTATGACGTTAGACATAAATTTTCTTGTGATTTGAGGTAAGTTTTCCAAAATTTTAATCTATTCTTGAAGTTATACGACAATAAACGATGATGTATTCTTGATAGACAATTCTAATTGAAAAGTTGTAGTTGTGATTTTTGTTTATAATGTCTCATATACAATTGATAAGGTTGTAGTTGTGATTTTTGTTTATAATGTCTCATATACAATTGATAATTTGAAATTGACTTATTTACAATTTCGTACAGATTATTTGGATCATTGCATTCCGTCACATAACTTACTGACTCGGTTGATGTCCATTTGTGTCGATTAAACCAACCAAGAAAAGTTAAAGCGCTTCATATTGATGTTAGGTGTGGAATTGGCCAAACAAGTCAATTCTTTTGTTCACATAGTCGTGATGTAAGCGCTTACCTCATAATAGTCGTGATGTAAGCGCTTACCTCATCATAGGAAATTCATTCCTATAAATAGGTAGCTTATGGTTCATTTGTAAGATATCATTAAGATCATTTGCTATACACATCCCAAGAGAGAAAAAATCTAAGAGAAATACTCTTAGTGAAAGGCCTATGTAAGAGAAGGTCTTTGAGAGAATTTTCTGTGGTAAAATTCTTGAGTGTAATTGGGATTGGGGTTGTGAGGTTGGGTGTTGTAAACACTTGTAATATTTCTTCTTTAATAAGATCTGCAGCAGCAACGTGGACGTAGCTCTCACATTGAGGGTGAACCACTATAAATCTGTGTGTGCTATTTATTCTTCGCTTACATCACGGCGTAAGTAGGTTCTGTCTAAGGAGGTTGGTATTTAAGTGGTCCAGCTGTGACCCTCCAATCTTTCCTGCGAACCTGCTTACAAAGGTCGGATTTGGGATTTAAATCCTAACAACTGGTATCAGAGCAACAGGTTGTGTTGTGATTTAAAAACGATGGGAGGCGAAGATGGTACGACGCACGGCATCGGTAAATTTGATGGTACAGATTTTGCGTTCTGCAGAATGCAAATTGAAGATTATTTATATGGCAGAAAGCTTCATGAACCTCTGAGTCCGAAACCAGAGGAGATGAAGCAAGCAGATTGGGATCTCCTCGACAGACAAGTTCTGGGAGTCATTCGACTGACGCTGTCGAAGAACGTTGCTCACAACGTGGCAAAGGAGAAGACCACCGCAGATATGATGAAGGTATTGTCTGACATGTATGAGAAACCTTCGGCAAATAATAAGGTATTTCTCATGAAGAAACTATTTCATCTAAAGATGATGGAAAATGCTCATGTTGCTGCACACATAAATGAATTCAATACCATTGTAAATCAATTGTCATCGGTAAAAATTGATTTCGATGATGAAGTACAAGCTCTAATTTTGTTGGCATCCCTACCAAATAGTTGGGAGCCAATGAGAGCAGCGGTTAGTAATTCTGTCGGCAGTGACAAAATAAAGTTCAACGATGTTAGGGACCGTATCCTTGCTGAGGAGGTGCGCAGGACAGATTCGGGAGAGGCATCGACGAGTTCTGCTTTTAATGTTGAAAACAGAAGCAGAAATTATGACAGAAACTACAACCGAAATAGGGGCAGATCGAAGTCAAGGAATGGCAGGGGTCAATCCAGACCAGGACGAACACATGAGTGTTGGAACTGTGGAAAACCAGGTCACTTCAAGAAGAACTGCAGGGCGCCAAAGAAGGAGGACAACAAGGGGGCTGGAATCAACGCTGCTACGGAAGACATTGGCGATGCGTTGTTGCTATCGGTTGACAGCCCGATAGACTCTTGGGTGCTTGACTCAGGAGCGTCCTTTCATACCACCCCACATCATGATATAATGACAAACTACGTGGCTGGGAATCTCGGCAAAGTTTATTTAGCCGATGGAGAGCCGCTAGACGTTGTTGGCACGGGAGACATTAATTTGAAGATGTCAAATGGATCCTTGTGGAAGATTACAAAAGTTAGACATGTTCCAAAGCTGATGCGAAACCTGATTTCAGTAGGTCAGCTTGATGATGAGGGATATGATCTCAACTTTGGTAATGGGTCTTGGAAGGTGGCGAAAGGTGCTATGGTAGTTGGCCGAGGAAAGAAGATTGGCACTCTCTACATGACGGATAGCTGTCGTGATATTGTTGCTGTGGTTGACAACACAAAGAAGACAGATTTGTGGCATTGTCGGCTTGGGCATATCAGCCAGAAGGGGATGAAGCTGTTGGTGACAAATGGCTTAATTCCGGAGCTGAAGACGGTGGACCTTCATACGTGTGAGAGCTGCATTCTCGGAAAACAAAAGCGAGTAAGCTTCTCAAGTGCAGGCAGAGAGTTGAAGGTCGAAAAGCTGGAATTGGTGCACACAGACGTGTGGGGACCGACCACTGTACCCTCCCTTGGAGGATCACACTACTACGTGACCTTCATTGATGATTCAACCAGGAAGGTATGGATTTATTTTATGAAAAATAAATCCGTTGTGTTTAGTGTATTCAAAAGATGGAAAGCCATGGTCGAGAATGAAAGAAACCTCAAGTTGAAGTGTTTGAGGTCCGACAACGGCGGAGAATACACTGATGGTGATTTCAAACGGTACTGTGCCGATAATGGGATCAAGATGATGAAGACTATTCCTGGAACGCCGCAACAGAATGGAGTAGCCGAAAGAATGAACCGAACGTTGAACGAGCATGCTCGGAGTATGAGAATACATTCTGGACTGCCCAAGACATTCTGGGCAGATGCAGTCAATACCGCGGCCTTCTTAATTAACCGAGGACCGTCAGTTCCCTTGGATTTCAGAATTCCAGAAGAAGTCTGGAGTGGCAAGAAGGTAAATCTTTCATTTCTGAAAGTGTTCGGTTGCTTATCATATGTTCATAATGATGATACGGCTAGAAGCAAGCTTGATCCAAAATCAAAGAAGTGTTACTTTATTGGCTATGGTGACACCGAGCTTGGGTACCGATTTTGGGATGAACAAAATCGGAAGATCATCCGAAGCAGGAATGTTGTCTTTAACGAAGAGGTACTGTACAAAGACAAGCTGCAAAAGAATTCAGAATGTCAGGACAAGGAATCGGAAATAGTCGATTTGAGGGACTTTCCGGCACCTGAGCCGCAGCCAGGTACAACCGAGGCAGAGGAACAAACAATCCGAGAAGGTGCTGATGAAAGTGCAGATTCTGAAACAAATGAACAGACGCCAATCACAGAGCTGCGCAGATTATCCAGGATCAGGAAGCCGCTTCACAGGTACTCTCCATCCCTCAACTACATTCTACTCACTGATAGAGGGGAGCCGGAATGTTATGAAGAAGCAATGCAAGTCGATGAATCGACTAAGTGGGAGCTGGCAATGAAGGATGAAATGGATTCACTATCGACAAATCATACATGGGAATTATCCGAGTTGCCAAAGGATAAAAAGGCATTGCAAAACAAATGGGTTTATCGGATAAAGGAAGAACCCAATGGAAGCAAGCGTTATAAAGCAAGGCTGGTTGCAAAGGGATTTCAACAGAAAGAAGGCATTGACTATACGGAGATCTTCTCTCCCGTAGTCAAGATGGTGACTATCAGAACTGTTTTTGGGCTGGTAGCAAAGAAAAATCTACATCTGCAACAGATGGACGTGAAAACTGCATTTCTTCACGGTGATCTAGACGAGGAAATCTACATGCGACAGCCGGAGGGATTCAAAATCAAAGGAAAGGAGAATCTGGTGTGCAAACTTCAAAAGAGTCTGTACAGACTAAAACAGGCTCCAAGACAGTGGTATTTAAAGTTTGACAGCTTTATGAAGAAAGCTGATTTTTCAAAGTGCGAGGCAGATCACTGCTGTTACTTCAAAAAATTTGAAGACTCGTACATGATACTGCTACTCTATGTCGACGACATGCTAATCGTAGGAGCAAACCTACAGGAGATTGATCGGTTGAAAAAAGGGTTATCGGAAGAGTTTGCAATGAAGGATTTGGGAGCTGCAAAGCAAATCCTTGGGATGAGAATCGACCGAAGCAAGGAGGGCATCAAACTCTCACAAGAAGAATATGTGAGGAAAGTTATCAAAAGGTTTAACATGCATGATGCCAAGCCAGTCAGCACTCCCTTGGCTGGACACTTTCGGTTGTCAAAGGATCAGTTGCCGACAACCAAGGATGAGAAGAAGCAGATGGACAAGATACCTTATGCATCTGCAATCGGTAGTCTTATGTATGCAATGATATGTACAAGGCCAGACATTGCACATGCAGTGGGAGTTGTCAGCCGATTTATGAGCAATCCGGGAAAGCAACACTCGGAGGCTGTGAAGTGGATATTCAGATATCTGAAAGGCAGCTCGAGTTCAGCTCTGTATTTCCGAAAATCAAAAATAGGATTGCAAGGGTATGTTGATGCTGACAACGGTGGTGATATTGATAGCAGAAAGAGCACATCCGGGTATGTTTACACCTTCGGAGGTACTGCAATCTCTTGGGTTTCCAAGTTGCAAAAGATAGTAGCTCTCTCTAGTTGTGAGGCTGAGTACGTTGCTGTGACGGAGGCCACAAAGGAAATGATGTGGCTACAATCTTTTCTGCGGGAATTGGATCAGGACCACGAGGGAAGTGTGCTATATTGTGATAGCCAAAGCGCCATTCATTTGGCAAAGAATCCGGTTCACCATTCTCGAACGAAGCACATACAACTCCGGTACCATTTCATTAGATCAGCTTTGGAAGATGGAGCGCTGGTGCTTGAGAAGATCGCAGGGAGTCAGAATCCAGCAGACATGCTGACAAAGGCAGTGACGATAGACAAACTGAAGCTATGCTCAACTTCAGTTGGCCTGCACGAAGTATGAAAGTAGGAAAGAGCTGCTGCATCGATCAAAGTGTGAAGACAAATTAAAATTAGTCTTCAAGTGGGAGATTTGTTAGGTGTGGAATTGGCCAAACAAGTCAATTCTTTTGTTCACATAGTCGTGATGTAAGCGCTTACCTCATAATAGTCGTGATGTAAGCGCTTACCTCATCATAGGAAATTCATTCCTATAAATAGGTAGCTTATGGTTCATTTGTAAGATATCATTAAGATCATTTGCTATACACATCCCAAGAGAGAAAAAATCTAAGAGAAATACTCTTAGTGAAAGGCCTAAGTAAGAGAAGGTCTTTGAGAGAATTTTCTGTGGTAAAATTCTTGAGTGTAATTGGGATTGGGGTTGTGAGGTTGAGTGTTGTAAACACTTGTAATATTTCTTCTTTAATAAGATCTGCAGCAGCAACGTGGACGTAGCTCTCACATTGAGGGTGAACCACTATAAATCTGTGTGTGCTATTTATTCTTCGCTTACATCACGGCGTAAGTAGGTTCTGTCTAAGGAGGTTGGTATTTAAGTGGTCCAGCTGTGACCCTCCAATCTTTCCTGCGAACCTGCTTACAAAGGTCGGATTTGGGATTTAAATCCTAACAATTGAAAGGTTCTTTATTCTACGAAGCATCAATTTACACTATTAGGTGTTACAATTTATTAACTTCGTCACTTATTTATAATTAGCCTTTTGTTGCCATGTTATCATTTTCTTTCGAGTCTTGAAAATGGACAAAATTTTAATAGGAAGCGTTTCTCTTTTATAGAGCCTTATATGATGATTTTTATTAGTCGGAGCTCGAAAGCGAGTACGAGACAGGCAAACAACAGAAAAGACACAATTACCTAAAAAATAAAAAAAGATGTTAATCGTTTTTCTAAAGTATCAAATCTTTATCAACAGTCGCGTGTACGAAATCTATTCACAAATCAAAGTATGGAATGGAATGTCTATTCACACGAAACTGAAATAAATTAATAAAAAGTTATTAAAAAATGTCTTCGACTTTGAAAGTGAGATTAACATTTTAATGTTATTGGTGGGCCATTATTCGAAAGGGAAATAATTGATAAAGATGCCCAGCTAAAATGACTGCAAATATCAACGATTCTTCTTCTTCTAGAAATATAATACTCCTAATGAGATATTGATTTGATTGGGGGTGAAAGAGTTGGTATTGATTTGATTTTCACGTCGGCCAAGTAATAAGTAAGAGTGGTTTTACCTCCCAATTTTACTTTAAAAATCAAACTTATCCCTCAATTTTGAAAAATAGACATTTTTAAAGCAAAGCTGGGGGTGTAAATTAAATCAATGAAAACACCGACACTTTTTGGTTTGATTTGATTTTGATTTTTAATTTTATAAATCATCAAAAGTTGATTTGATTTTGATTTTAAGCAAAAAAATAACCGAACCAAACCAAAAATATAAATACCTATCTAAAAACTATTGATGCATATATATATATATATATATATATATACACACACACTTTTATTGAAAATTTTGAAATTTTACGATATTAACCTTTTGCACTCTTATTCATAGTCTATGTGTTTGCCTTTATAGAAATCCAAATTTTATATTTACTTTCTAGTTTGATTTGTTATTTTTATTTTGATAATTCTAAAAATCTATGGTTGGCTCACCTGATCTATCAGCTAAGAAGTTAGTCTCCTTGGGATAATTGGTGTGTCGAGAAATTACGGCACATTCGACGCCAACTACTTAGTATTTTGTAAATCCCCAAGTACCTTTGATGTCGTTTTCTCGTGTTTTTGTGTTAATTTGTAGAATAACATGTGCTGGAAGCGACTTAGGGCAAAATGAAGCAAAAACCAGCTGAAATGAACCAGGACATCACCTGCGAATCGCATGTACTGCTTGCGAGTCGCAGGTGTTGCAGCATCTGTTGACAGAGATGGCGAAAGAAAACAGGACAGTGGTGCAACACATGCGACACCACATGCGAGTCGCATGTGGTACCTGCGAGTCGCATCCTATGCCGCAAATGTTGCACCACAGCTGATTGAAGATGAAGTACCTGCGATGATTTGGTGCAACCTGCGACTCGCAGGTTGCACATGCGACACCAAGTGCGATTCGCACCAGATGCGCAGGGGTATTTTTGTCTGGAAATTGTTCCCGTTTTGGACATTCTATAAATAGATTTTCTAGGGTTTTGGACTTATTATTCTACAGATTTTTAGTCTAGATTTTTGTGGAGCTCATTTATTATTGGTTGGTGAAGCCTTTAAGAGATTCCTTTTGGCTTTTGTCATCTTCGCCATTCAATACTTTTGCAAGCTTTATGAATACACTTTACTTTATTGCTTTACCTTTAATGAGTATTAGTAACTAATCTTTTTAGCTAAGGTTGTGGGACCAAATGTGTTAGTTATGTGATTGGGTTTCACACTCATACTACATTCATATGCTAATGGTGTTTTCTATTCACTCTTCAAGCATTAATGTCTTGTGATGGTATACAACATTACTTGTGCCTTAATACCATTACTTTGCTTGGAAAAGAAAGTAGAGGTTAGGAAAAGAGTTAATAGCGACAATTTGGGTCATTAAATCCATCTAATAGCTTGAGCTAGAAATAGGAAAGCTAGTTGAGACTACATGGGTGTTCTCTTATAAAACATTCTAGGGCTTGGAAAAGCCTAAGATGAAATTTACTAATTTGGTTGGAAAACTTTTGGCAAGATTCGCGTGACCCTTAGTTTAATGCATCTAGGCATATAAATAAGTTGAATTGATACCCAATCGCATTACTTTCCATTGGAACCACAACCTTAGTCTCATTTACCAATAGTTTACATCTTATAACCATTCTTAGTCTTTAATGAACAAACAAGAATCAACCTACTATTATATTCCCCTCTCCCTTGAAATATAGACTAATAGTCGGGTGTTACACTTAACGAGTATATTTCTTCATTGTATTCTCTGTGGGATTCGACCCCAACCTCGTTGGGTTCTATATTTGACAACGACCGCTTACTCCTGATATTAAAGGTGTAATTTGGGCGTATCAAATTTTGGCGCCGTTGCCGGGGAATACGGTCTAGAAATTTACCAACTAGTGTAAAACTTTACTTTTTGTCTTTATTTCCTTTCTTATTTTCTTTTGTTGTTGTGTTTTGTGCAGGAAATATGGATGAGGAGGGTAACCCTGTCCAAAATCCACTAGTAGCGGTTGGTGAAGAAGCTGCGAGGGCAGGCTATGCAGCCGCAATTCAGGCCCCGCCTCTAATTGGAAACTCGAGTTTCCATGTGACCAACACAATGCTGCACCTGCTCAACACTAAGGGCCTGTTCGGTGGTCTACCCAAAGATGACCCGAATAGGCACCTTAGGAACTTTCTTGGGGTCTGTTCCACCAATGTGCATCCGGGCGTCTCAATTGAAGCAGTCAAGCTACGACTTTTCCCGTACTCCCTAACGGGGGAAGCCACGGCTTGGTTAGATGATCTCCCGACCGAGTCCATCACTACTTGGGAGGAATTGACCGAAGTATTCCTTAAGAAGTTCTTCCCTCCATCGCGGATGTTACAACTCTGTGACGAAATCAACAACTTTCGTCAACTTCCTGATGAGGCTCTCCATGAAACTTGAATTCGTTTTAAAAATAAAGTCAAAAGCTGTCCCAAGCATGGGTTGCCCGATAGTGTGCTTCTACAAACATTTTATAGGTCTTTAGATTTGGTCAACAAATCAGTGGCGAACAATATTGCAGAGGGGTCTATTATGGATAATTCTTATGCCACCGTTTGTGAATTGTTGGATAAATTAACCGAGACTAATGAAGCATGGCACACTAGGGATTTGGAAGTAGGTGGAGGAAGTTCCTCCAAAAATGTGCTCACTTGTGAGATGATTAAGAATGAGGAAGATAGAGATGAGTCCATGGCCATACTTGTCACCCAAATGGACCTTCTGACAAAACATGTCATGGGTGGCGGAAGCAAAAAGGTGAATGCGGTAGAATCCTGTGAAGGGGGTCCTTCGGATGAGCACTGTTTCCAAATGTATGATGAGGAGGCAAGTTATGTCAACAATCTAAGGGAGGGTTCCCGTCCGAACTACCAAGGTCCGAGTCAAGGATCTTGGCGGCAAAGTCAAGGGAATCAAGGTTGGAACAAAGAACAAGGTCACTCTAATTGGAGATATAATCGTGACAACAATTAAGGGGGTTACAATAACAATTACAACAATCATCGGAGCACAAATCCATATGTCCCTCCAAAGGAAAATCAACCAAGCTCTAGTTAACCGCCCACTAGCGATCCCGCTAGTTCAAAAATTGAAGATATGTTGTCAAGGGTGTTGAAGAAAGTGGAATCCACCTACACCTTTTGCAAGGAGACTAGAGATGAGGTTAAATCCATGAGTCAAGTTGTGAGTTCACACTCCACCTCCATTAAACAATTGGAGTCTCAACTTGGCCAAATCTCGGCAATCCTAAACCAAAGGCAAAAAGGCTCACTCCTTAGTGACACAGTTGCAAATCCAAGGAATGATGGTGATCATAAATGCAATGCAATTACTACTAGGAGTGGCAAAACAATTGGGGAAAAGGCGTTCGTGAAAGAGTATGTGTTGGGTGACGAAGAGAAAATGGTTGAAGAACCCATGGTTATTGAAGAAGAAGTGAACCCAAAGAATATGCGGGCTAGTATTGAAAAGCCCATTGTTAATGAGGACCTTCCGGAAATTAATGATGCTTCGAAAAGTAAGGAAGCGGCGGAGGAGGTACCAAGGGCTTCACCGCCCGTTATGAGGCCTCCCCCTCTTTTTCCCCAACGATTAACAAAGAAAGTGGACAATGGAAAATTCCTCAAGTTCATCGAACGATTAAAGGGGCTCTTAATAAATATTCCATTGGTTGAGGCACTTGAGCAAATGCCCGGTTATGCGAAGTTCATGAAAGATCTTGTAACCAAAAGAAGGAGTCCTGGCATTGAAACATTGGGGGGCACTCATCATTGTAGTGCAATCGTCACCAAAGATTTGGTGCACAAAAAAGAAGACCCAGGAGCATTCACAATTTCATGCACCATCGGTAAATACAAGTTTGCTAAAGCTTTATGTGATCTTGGAGAAAGCATCAATTTGGTGCCGTTATCTATATTCAACAATTTGGGATTGGGCACTCCCCGTCCCACCATGATGTGTTCACTTATGGCGGATAGGACCGTAAAGAGGCCTATTGGTATTCTTTATGATCTGCTTGTGAGAGTGGATCAATTTATTTTTCCGGCTGATTTTGTGATCTTGGATTGTGAAGTTGACTTTGAAGTTCCTATAATCTTGGGAAGACTATTCTTAGCTACGGGGCATGCCCTCGTGGATGTGGAGAGAGGTTATCTAAAATTTAGGATGAATGATGAAGAGATCACTTTCCATATTTGCAAGTCAATGAAACAACCGGCGGATATGAGTGTTGTGTCGGTTATTGATACAATTGATGAAGCAATGGAGACAACCATAGAACATGTGCATATAGGTGATATGTTGGTTGTGGTGATAATGAACTATGAAGGGGACAATGAAAAAGAATTTGAGGAGACGGTCAATGCATTGATTGGAGTGGGGTCTTACCACCTCAATCCAAAGAGACTTGATCTTGACTTGGAAAACCGAGAAACTCTCCTGCAAAGCCTTCAATTATGGAGCCTCCTACTTTGAAACTCAAACCTCTTCCTTCACATTTGAGGTATGAGTTTCTTGGATCCAAAAACACATTGCCCGTGATTATATCTGCCCGGTTGATGGATGAGCAAAGAGAGAGGTTGATGGTGATCTTGAGAAGATACAAAAAATCTATTGGGTGGTGTATTGCGGATATCCAAGGGATTCCACCCGGTGTATGTTCTCATAAAATTAAACTTGATGAAAAATGTGAGCCCAGTGTTGAACATCAAAGGAGGTTAAATCCTCCTATGCAAGAGGTTGTGAAGAATAAGATCATCAAGTAGTTAGACGCCGGTGTAGTGTACCTGATATCGGATATCTCTTGGGTGAGTCCGGTTCAATGCGTGCCCAAAAAGGGCGGAATCACCGTTGTCACAAATGCTAAAAATGAGTTGATTTCCACCCGCAAGGTCACCGGATGGCGAGTGTGCATGGATTATCGGAAGTTGAATAAGTGGACCAAAAAGGACCACTTCCCAATGCCATTTATGGATCAAATGCTTGATAGGCTTGCGGGAAGGGATTATTATTTTTTCCTTGATGGGTATTCCGGGCACAACCAAATCACCATTGCCCCCGAGGATCAAGAGAAAACCAATTTCACTTGTCCTTATGGGACTTTTGCTTTCAAGAGAATGCCCTTTGGGTTATGCAATGCACCCGCAACATTTCAACGTTGCATGATGTCTATTTTCTCCGACATGGTTGAGGAGTCCATTGAAATCTTCATGGATGACTTTTCCGTGGTTGGGAATTCCTTTGATGAATGCTTGGAGAATCTTGCCCAAGTATTGAAATGATGTGAAGAGACAAATTTGGTTCTAAATTGGGAGAAGTGTCTCTTCATGGTTAGAGAAGGCATTGTCTTAGGACACAAGATTTCGGAAAAGGGGCTTGAGGTCGATCAAGCTAAAATTGAGGTTATCGTTAAACTTCCTCCTCCAATTTCCATTAAAGGTATTCGTAGCTTCCTCAGGCATGCCGGGTTTTATAGAAGATTCATAAAGAATTTCTCTAAAATAGCCAACCCCCTATGCAAATTGTTGGAGAAGGAGTCGAAGTTTGTGTTTGATAATGCTTGTTTGAAGGCATTTGAGGGTTTGAAAGAGAGACTCACATCGGCTCCTATCATCATTGCTCCGGATTGGTCTCAACCCTTTGAGTTGATGTGTGATGCAAGTGGATTTGCCATGGGGGCTGTTCTTGGCCAAAAACGTGATAAGATCTTCCACCTAATTTACTATGCAAGCAAGACTCGAAACGGTGCCCAAATGAATTACACTGTCACAGAACAAGAGTTTCTTGCTATTGTGTTTGCTTTCGAGAAGTTTCGGGCTTATTTGTTGGGCACCCATGTGGTTTTTCACAACGATCATGCAGCTCTACGTTACCTCATGACAAAGAAAGATGAAAAACCGAGGTTGATACGTTGGGTCCTTCTCTTGCAAGAGTTTGACTTTGAAGTCAAAGATAGAAAGGGTTGTGAAAATCTAGTGGTGAACCACTTGTCTCGTCTTGAAGAGGGTGGGCGTCCACTGGATTTCCTAGAAATCAATGAATCATTTCCGGATGAGCAAGTAATGGCGGGGTCGCATGACATGATCCCTTGGTATGCCAATTTTGCTAACTTCCATGCAAGTGACATTATGCCGGAGGATTTGAACTCTCACCAAAAGAAGAATTTTTTGAGTGATGTCCGGAAATTCTATTGGGACGAGCCATATCTATTCAGGGTTTGCGCCGACAACATCATAAGGAGGTGCATACCCGAAGTAGAAATTATGCCCATCATCAAAGCTTGTCACTCATCACCGGTTGGTGGACACCATAGTAGTGCAAGAACGGCGGCTAAGGTTCTTCAGAGTGGCTTTAGTTGGCCTAAAATCTATCAAGATGCACATGACTTTGTGAAAGCCTGTGATCAATGTCAAAGGCATGGAGGCATCTCGAGGAGGCATGAGCTACCGATGACCCCGATTCTTGAGGTCGAATTGTTTGATGTATGGGGTATTTACTTTATGGGTCCATTTGTGAGTTCCTACAACAACAAGTACATTCTTGTGGCGGTGGACTACGTGTCTAAATGGGTGGAAGCCGTGGCGCTCCCTAATAATGAAGGAAGACGTGTCACCATATTCTTGAAGAGGCATATTTTCTCAAGATTTGGAACCCCAAGGGCAATCATTAGTGATGGGGGCTCTCATTTTTACAACCGGGTATTCAGGAATCTTCTTGAGAAATATGGAGTAAAGCATAAAGTTTCCACCCCATATCATCCCCAAACGAGGGGACAAGTTGAAGTCTCAAATAGGGAGATCAAGAGCATACTCTCTAAAACAGTGAATGCTAACCGCACCGACTGGTCAAAAAAATTGGATGATGCGTTATGGGCCTACCGAATGGCTTATAAAACACCAATTGGTATGTCTCCTTACCAACTGGTGTTTGGCAAAGCTTGTCATCTTCCCATGGAACTTGAACACAAGGCATTGTGGGCCTTGAAAAAGTTGAATCTGGATTGGAGAGATGTCTCAAACTTGAGGATGGAACAACTCAATGAGCTTGACGAATTTCGACTTAGAGCCTACACTAGCTCGTCACTCTACAAGGCCCGCATAAATCACTTTCATGATAAGAAGATTTTGCAAAGAGAATTCAGCATCGGGGATCGCGTATTATTGTTCAACTCAAGGCTCCGGTTGTTTCCCGGAAAGTTGAAATCCAAATGGTCCGGCCAGTTTGAAATCACACAAGTATTCCCATATGGAGCAATTGAACTTGTTTGCCCAAGTGGAAATAAAATCAAAGTGAACGGGCAAAGGGTGAAACATTACTTGGGATCTTAAAATGAAGCAAAGATTATCGAGGTTTTCCTCCTCAATGAGCCATGAATGGGCTGAATAGATACCAACGTCGTGCTGCGACGTAAAATCAAGCGCTTCTTGGGAGGCAACCCAAATTTCATTTTCATGTGTTTGTTGTTTTTACTTTTGTGATGATTTTGATGTGTGTCCAAGTGTGTAGGAATAAATCGTGTGCACAAAGAAGAAGAGTTGGGAAAATGCCAACAGGCATAACATGCTGCACAACATGCCACTCGCATGTCGTGCCTGCTGCAGCACCTGCGTCTCGCAGGTGATGCCACATTTCAGGCCATGAAAGCCACACTCTCTGTCAGAAGATGCGAAGGAAAGGCACAGCATGCGACTCGCATGTTACACATGTGGCACCACCTGCGATTCGCATGTAGTGCAGGTAAGTGGGATTCGCGGGTCGACCCCATTTTCATTTTCCCTCTCCCCCTTCTCCTTCTTTCCACGTATATCATCCCATAATCCCACTTCACTCCAATCACCCTTAATCACATCACAAAATCTTGAATAGTGTTTCCTTCCCTTTTACCCTGACAAAGATTTTTAGGGTTCCAACTTTCATCAACTCTCAAGGTATGTCAACTTTTATCTTCTTTACCTTAGGTGGTATCTACGAATTTCTCAATCCCATGTTATTATCATGCCCTACCACTTGGTGTAATTAGTTAGTTGGGTAGATTCATCTTATGCATTATGTGGGTTGTTGAAAATTGATGAACAATGGGGAATTTTTGAGTACCCATGCTTGTGTAGTCCTTCTAGGAAGTGGTTGTTGATGTATAATTATACAGCGATTGGGGAATTCTTGAGTATGCATTTGTTGTAAGAACTGATAGTTGATGCATGCTCGCAACTTGATTGATGAAATGCCTCAAAGACCCTGTGAGTGTTTGGATGTTGTGGAAATATGATCATTCGACAAAAATGGGGAATTCTTGAGTAACCACAGCACATTACCTGTAGAATAGGACCCACGATGCCCTCTGATATGTAAAGTTGGCATTGTCTTTTGTGAGGGCCAACCATCGAACATAGGCGTGAGTAATTAAATAGCTTCTCCCAATGATAGACGGGGTGACAGCCCTCTTAAGGGAAAAAGTTACATAAGTATGTTCTTGTGTGTGTGTTTATATTTCAAAAATCAAAAACGAATTCCTTCAGTGCCTCACCTGCGGGCAGCATCTGCGATTCGCATGTTTGACATGCGAATCGCACCTTCTGCAGTAGGTGTTGACAGTGAAGAACAACGAATAATGTCGCATCTGCGACACTACCTGCGAGTCGCATGTCACACATGCGACTCAGATGTGGTGTTTCACAGGTGGTGCCACCCTGCAATGCTATGTTTTTTTTTCCATACCTCTTTATTGCTGCTAAAAGAACACCATAAATAATGGGTATATTTTTGTATGTTGTGCAGGATGGCTCGATCAAATCAAGCTCAAGGTGGAGGAAAACGAGCAACACGACAAGCCTCCACCTCTAGAAGAAAAGAAAAGGCACCTGCGGATCCCATCCCCCAGTCTGAAGAGGGGACACATGAGGCTTCCTCCCCTGAGCCCGCGGATGCCATCACCAGAGGTGAACGAAGGGAAGCAATGGAGCAACGGTTCACCGTGCCTGGATCCAGGGACCTGTATAAGGCTTGGAGTGTCATTAAGCTCGATGAAAATCCAGTCTGGGGCTTCATTGTAGAAAAGAGGGTCACTTTGCAAGGTCTACACGACCAATGTCCGGGCATCATTCGCAAGCTTGAGGCTTTGAGATGGACCTATTTCATGCAGCCCGCTGAATACTGCCCGACCCTTGTAATGGAATTCTATGCAGCTTATGCGGCCAAATTGAATGCGAAGAGGTCGCGCCGCCAACCAAAGAAAAATATGGAACACTTCTGTTGGGTTCCGATTCGGGGGAAGGAGATTGATTGTGCTGCCGATACCATAACTTCTATCCTACATGAGCAACGCCGTGAAACAGACCCTGTTGAAGGTTGGCCTCCGGTGAGTTCTGAATATGATTTAAGGATGGAGAACCCGGAGGAGCAGCGAGAGTGGGTTGCTTCGGGGATTGTCTCAGGGACTCCACCATGGCTAGATCCATCTGTCTCGATTGAGAAGAACACTTTCAACCGCGAAGCCAAGTTTTGGCTATCCCTAGTATCATCGCGGGTGATTCCTTCCAAGAATAACACCAACATACCCATTGCAAAGTGTATTCTCATTGCTTCACTCATGTCCGGGTCCCTCGTCAATGTGAGGGTAATTATCCGAGACGAGATCAAGAATAAGTCCACTCAAAAGGGCACATCACTCCCTTTTCCTTGTTTGATCACTGAATTATGCCGCAGGAAAAAGGTTCATGATATTCCTCAAGTGGGCAGGATGTTAAAGGCTGACAAACGATCGATTACACCAAGTTAGAACCGGGGACTAGAAAGAGAAAGCGGGTGAGCTCAGGGCCAAGAGCTTCGGCGACAACACTTGATGCTCATATTCTTGAGCCCGAAGACTTGGCCACAGACGATGAGGAGACAGCTCCTAGCACTGCCCCTCGAGCTCCGCGGTCTGACCCTCCGAGTTCTTCCACTACAGTTCCCTCTGCCCCCGTTCCACCATCCACCACAGCAGCTCGTGGAGTGTCTAGCGAGGGTATGCGAGTGCTTCGGGCAGCGGATGCTAAGGTTAATTGGTTGGTTGAGAAGCTTCCCAATTTTGTGAAAGAGGCTATTGAGGCAGCAATGGCACCCTACACTCAGGCGGTCACAGATATTAGGAAAGATCAGGACAAAATTAAGGAGCATGTTTGTCACACCCCGATCTTACTAGGGTGTGATGGGCACCCAACCCCATACCCGGAGCCGAGCGAACCCACTGACTCTTATTACATACTTAATATCTGTAGACTCTTACATCAATAAGAAATGAAAAACATAATAAAGTTTTCAGATTTTTTTTTTCTTTTTTTTCATTGTACTCAATTCAAGTAAAATCTATTATCACATGAAACTCATGACATGAAACATAATAACATATCGGCTGATGGAGCCGCTTACAATACCAACACTCTATACCCATGACTCTGCCTGCAAAGTCTCTAACTTCGAACAAAACATCATAGCATAGTACTCTGACCCGGCGACACTCTAGAACATATGGAGCTCGCCACTCCGCTGGAACATCTTCTATAATAACTTCTACTCATCTGGGTGTACCTGCGCGGCATGAAACGCAGCCCCCGAAGAAAGGGGGTCAGTACGGAAAATGTACCGAGTATGTAAAGCATGAAATACAGAACGGGGAATCATAGCCAAAAATGGAAACTCTACAGAACCAGTAAAACTTTGTAAAATCATCAATACGTTTTCTTTTATGTAACAAAGTAGTATATCTCAAATCATGAATCATATACATATACATATACATACATATATATACAACGTGTCCCGACCCTTTAGTGAGGGACTCGGTGAATAAGGTCACACATATCAACATCACATACCACATGTACATATAACGTGTCCCGGCCCTTCTGTGAGGGACTCGGTGAATAGGATCATGTATGGCAACATCATGTATAGTGTATGCATATAACGTGTCTCGGCCCCTTTCTAAGGGGCTCGGTGGATAGAATCATGCATGGCAGAATCATATATCATATATATACATAACGTGTCCCGGCCCTCTATTGCGGGTCTCGGTGAATAAAGTTATCACGTGCCATCCTGGCCGCCATCCCCGTATCATCATATCATCACATACATATACATATAACGTGTCCCGGCCCGCAAGTGAGAGGGACTCGGTGAATAATGCAGAAAAGTGCGCACGATAACATGTCCTGGCCCGGGCTCAGTGAAATCCAAACTGAAGCTTGCACGAACAGAGTAGTGCGAAACTATATGCACACAAATCAAGACCCGATAGATACATACACTTACCGACATCTGACGGCTCAGAAACAAGTTTCGGGTCAATCCGACGTCGTATGAGAAAGTTACAAATGTTTAAAGTACAGAACATTCTGTAAGCATTTTAGAGCAATTCTGAGATCTTTTCCGAAGGTTAGGAACATTATGACCTACAAAATTCTTTCAGAAACAAAACTCTTTATACTTATCTCGTTACTCAATCGTATAACAAACTAGATCATATCAGACATACTTATATCAGAAACAAATCTCTTCCGAATATCATATGGATCAAATCGAATAAAACTTTCAGAATCATATGTACGTATAGGAAGGTCATGGACATCTTAGTACCGAAACCTCTTCGGACATTTCAAGGCAATCCGAGATCGTATACGGAAGTTAGAGACATTAAAGCTCACATGAATTACTTATACCAGAATACTCATATCAGAATACACATATCAGAATACTTATATCGGAATATTTATATCCGAACATTTATATCAAAATACTTATATCAAATACTTATATCAGAATACTTATATCAATAAGTGAATAAGAATCATGAACTTATATCAAGAAGGGGGTTAGGATCATAATCAAATTCGGAATCACAGAACAGATTTACCCCAAAGAGCATATCGCATCATACCTTACTTGGCTCTAGGACATGCCAAAGGAAGAAAGGGTAAGCCTTACATACCTTGTCCGCTTCCTAAGCTACGCTTATTTGTCCGAGCTTGCAAGTCTACATTTAAGAGGATTTACACAAACATTAGCCCCTTCATCTCACATTCGTACCATATTTCAAATTATACTATTTTTATTTTCTGCCGAAAATCGGGCAGCACCTCCCCTATTTATAGGCCTAGCCCAAATTCTTAATTCAGCAACCAACAACAACAACAACAATACCAACATCAATTTCTTCCTTAACTCAACATTCCTATGTTGCCGCCCACTTGAACGTTTAAATCACCTTGGAGATTTAATCTAGAGAATTTTTTTTTTCTAAATCCATGGCTGGCCGTGAGCAGTGGCAGCCATGGTTGTTCAAGTTCTAGCTTAATTTATGATACTTTGTGGAGAAGAATGCAAATGTGAGTCATATTATGTTATTTATAGGTAGCCTAATAACCCTACACGTGCCCACCATAATGAATCATCCATTTTATTATAATTAAATTTTTTTTTAATTAAAGAATTCAGTGGGCCCCACTTAATTATCTAATTAACTAACTTAATTAATCTTAGTTAATCACTAATCCCTACTTAATAATCTAATCATAGTTAATTACTCCCTAATCTCCATTAATATTTCTATGCTAATTGGAATTTACAAGCAAGTCGTGCCATATTAAAAATCGGGACTAAAAGTCCTTGTCTCATATCCCAAAAATAATCTCGTCCTTAAACTTATGTCGATTAGCTTACAAATAATCCAACGTACAAAAATGCGGGATATAACAAAATGTGTTAGTTATGTGATTGGGTTTCACACTCATACTACATTCATATGCTAATGGTGTTTTCTATTAATTCTTCAAGCATTAATGTCTTGTGATGGTATACAACATTACTTGTGCCTTAATATCATTACTTTTCTTGGAAAAGAAAGTAGAGGTTAGGAAAAGAGTTAATAGCGACAATTTGGGTCATTAAATCCATCTAATAGCTTGAGCTACGAATAGGAAAGCTAGTTGAGACTACATGGGTGTTCTCTTATAAAACATTCTAGGGCTTGGAAAAGCCTAGGATGAAATTTGCTAATTTGGTGGAAAAACTTTTGGCAAGATTCGCGTGACCCTTGGTTTAATGCATCTAGGCATATAAATAAGTTGAATTGATACCCAATCGCATTACTTTCCATTGGAACCACAACCTTAGTCTCATTTACCAATAGTTTACATCTTATAACCATTCTTAGTCTTTAATGAACAAACAACAATCAACCTACTATTATATTCCCCTCTCCCTTGAAATATAGACTAATAGTCGGGTGTTACACTTAACGAGTATATTTCTTCATTGTATTCTCTGTGGGATTCGACCGCAACCTTTTTGGGTTCTATATTTGACAACGACTGCTTACTCCTGATATTAAAGGTGTAATCTGGGCGTATCAATAATTATTAATATCTCTTCCTATCAAAATGAGATTAGGAGGGCGTCCTTATTAAAGAGCCGCTCTTGTTCAAAATAGCTTGTTTTTTACTTCTTTAATTATTTATCAAGATAACTTAGTATATCACAACTAGATTTTTAATATACTGCACAAAAACAAATTCACCGTAAGAACCTCATTTAATGTTCCATGAAAATGGCAGTGTTCTGGTCATCTAAACTGAGATTGGAGCTGCTCCAATCACCAGGGCACTGCTGTAAGGGGCCAACCACTTGAACTATACCTTTACTCTTCCACTCCTGCCCGATCTTTCTTGGGACCTGCCTTGGTTTAGGCTGCACTTTAGGCACTTTAGGTTGTTGTTTCTCCTTAGGAGGGCATTGGTGACCAACCACTTGACAAGATGCACAAAAACTTGGCCTCCAGTCATATGTCACTGCTTGTTTATACTTCTCTCCTGCTGGTCCCAGGACTATAACCTCATCCGGTAGAGTTTGAGTAATATTCACTTCAATCAACATTCGAGCATAAGTGATACGGGTCTGTTTTGTTGTGCACTTGTCCGCATAAATTAGAACTCCTATCAAGTTAGCTACTCTGCTAAGCGAGTCCTTGCCCCAGTATGACATAGGTAAGTGAGGGAACTTCACCCATAAAGGGATTTGTGTAGGGAATTCAGCATTGAAGTCGAAATCCATGACCAAAGTTTAAGGATTATAGGTCGATTGTTAATGGTATAGGGTCCAGAGTAGAGTACCTCATTCCTATCATCTTCAGGGTGAAATTTGATGACATAGTACCCATCCTCCTGATAGAATAACTCTGGTTCCCCTACTCCATTCCAATGCTGGGTGATGTATCTCCTCATTGCATTATAACCCGGTATTTCCCCAATAAAATATGCAATAAGCGCATTTTTCCACTTCTTCGTTTCTTTAGCTACTTCCTCTTTATCCAGCTGAGCCACCAGTTGTCCATCAATTAACTGAGGCGGAATATAACTAAGTGACATACCATTTAGCTGCTGCTCGATTCTTTGCAAATAGAGTATTCCAAGTAGCTACTGGTTTCTGAGTATCATCTTGACCCTCCTGGATTATCTCTTCTTGTTGCATTTTTGTTTCAGTCGGATCTGGGTTAGTCACCATATTAGTAAGGTTAGGGTTTGTACACCCAGGAGTTTTTATACACCCAGGAGTTTGAATAGTCAGATTAGTAGTAGAAGATGGTGAGGGGGTAAGGTTTAGCCTCATCGAGATCCCACTCTGTCCCGAAGAGGAGTTTGCCAGATCTACTTTTTGCCCATCGTTGTTCTCCGTCTGAGCAGTTTGTTTACCCTTCTTCGTAGTGTCCACTTGCACTTGACCTCCCACCGAGCTCCCAAACGCGATGATAGGTTCTTTCCGGGGCCGACCTGGGCCGTTTCCTCGTCCTCTCGCCATGGCAGCCACCAACGGCGTACGTTTGACTAACGTGCGCCGAGAGCCAAAGAGAGAGAAAGGTTTTTTATTGAACTGCACGTTCATTGAGACTAGTACTATATTAAAAGCAGGATAGGTCTAATAAATGTTGATTGAACTTTTTGTCCTTCATTAAAAAACTGTGCAATAGACAAAATTGTCATTTACGATTTCCCTCAAATTTTATTTAATTTTCTTTATAATAATTATTAGGACTTTGAGATCAAATAAAATTTTCTTATTAAGTCTTTCCTATTTGAAGTATGTATTAAATCCTAATATTTAGACTTTAAAATTTATTCAAATTTTACCTTCTATAATTTTTTTATTAAAACTTCAAATTCAATTAAGATTTTAACATATGTACCAAAATTAATTATAATAGAACAAGTTAGAAAAGGAAACTATTTTGTAATTTGATTCCATTTAAGTAAATACCTTTTAATGATCAAACCACTCTTTTTCATATAGCAAACCCTATAAATCTAACATGCCGTTTTTTATACTTTTCATTCCAATTGCCGTTCAAGCCTTTTTCTAGCTTTTATTGTGATCTTTCTTCTTTGGTGATTTCTTTGTTTCTTTTGTTAGTGTCTTTAATCACAAAATGCATGTATAGATTTTGAGTTACATAACTGAATATTATTGTTAATTAATTTCTTTGTGATTACATTATATTGAAGCATTTTTTTAAGAAGTTTTTTTTTTTTTTTAATTTTACGCTTGGTGGAAATTAATAGTTATAACTAGGACATTTTTTATTGTAGGGATTTAAGTATTCCTTGTGCCATGAATGTGAAATTCGACAAGGCCTGACGCCAATCCGAAAGATTAAAGCATATAACAGATAAATTCAGGTATTCAATTTCATCCTATTGACATAGATATTTTTAATTAGCTTAGTCTTTCGATAAGCTCGTATTATATTAAAAGCACGAAGGCCTTAGAATGTTGATTGGACTTTTTGCCCTTCGTTAAAACACTCTACAATAGACAAAATTATTATTTACTATTTTCTCAAATTATTATTTAATTATTTCCTTCATTTTTTACTTCACAATTAATTAATTTAAGTTTGTTCCGTCTATACTTTTGATTTATTGTATATTATAGGATATTAGCATAGGTTTTGTTATAGAATAAAATTTGTGGAGCCCAACTTAAAATCCAACATAAAACTGAAAAATGCATATTTACGTAGTCATCTCACTAAGGGATCGTTTGGTAGGTAGCCAAATTATCCCGGGATTATAATCCTGGGACTAATTTATCCTACCTTTTGAGATTATTTTATCCCATCTGAAATATGGGATAAAATAATCTCAACCTTAGTGGGATATCCCACCCTTGGGATTATGCTTCATTTTGTACCGTGTTTGGTAGGAGGTATAAATTTAACCCAGGATAAATTTATACCTCCTACCAAACACGGTATAAAAAATTAGTGTTGCGATATCCTGGCCTATACCATGCACCAAACGACCCTTAAGGGTGCACCTTAAGTCAGATAAAATTGAAATTGCATTCAATTTTTATTTTTTTAGGAGAAACCAAAATTTGCCCGTTTAAATTAGTTTAATTATTGCACAGGCTTTTGTTAATTTAGTTTGAGGATTCACTTTACCATTAGAATTCCTTTATACCAATTATTATTAATTACGTTGTCTTTTCATTAGATAGGTTTAGAATTAGGTTTATTTCGTGCTGGCAATTCTAGTAGTGTTTCATTTAAAAAAAAAAAATCGTGGAGCTCATTATCGCGGTTTTCCCGTAAATTTACAATCTGTGAGACTTCATTGCTTTCATAAGATGAAGGGAGTAAGACAAATTTGTTTAATCTAGCAAAGGTCTTGTATTTGTTTCTTTATTTCATATTCTTTAACATGAAATCTTAATAGTGTTTATGACTGTAGACATAAATTTTCTTGTGATTTGAGGTAAGTTTTCCAAAATTTTAATCTATTCTTGAAGTTATACGACAATAAACGATGTTGTATTCTTGATAGACAATTCAAGTTGAAAAGTTGTAGTTGTGATTTTTGTTTATAATGTCTCATATACAATTGATAATTTGAAATTGACTTATTTACAATTTCGTACAGGTTGTTTGGATCATTGCATTCCGTCACATAAAATTTGTTAGGTATTCTAATTCATAGAATTTATGAACTTATTAATGTAAGATTATTTTTCCTATGTTTATAATTATTAATTACTAATATTTCATCAGCTATAATTATTAATTACTATTTTTTTCATCAACTTTTGATACGGAATAGGAGTCCTTATCATGTTAAGAACATGTGGTTTCAAAAGCAACTCGAATGGACGTTTGCAACATGTCGGTACGATATAAGTCAAATTATCGTTCAATGTGGCTGCTACGGTGAAGTTTAATTAATATAATGTTTAATGTCAAATTGTTAAAATGCTAATTTTAAAGTAACAAGCTAAGGATGAAATAGAAGAAAATAAAATATATTCTAAATAAATTTCATTATTTTTAAAGAATTTTTATAACATAAGAAACCTCTCAATATTCTTTTATATTACTAATTTCACTACTAAATAAACATGAAAAGGACGGAAAATTAAACAGTAAAATTCATCCCTAATTCTACATATTTAGCGTCGAACTAGAAACGAATTATTAAAAAAGTTCTTACCTACAGGCAATTTTGCAACGGATTAAGAATGAAGTTCTATCTAAGTCCAATTTTTCTCTGTAATGTTTGTCGTCAAATAAGGTACGTGCTTTGATCACGCGCAAAGCGCGTACACTGAAGCTAGTATAAATATAAATATATGATGGACAATAAATGAAATAGGCCAACCTAACATGGAAACGAAGTACAAAATCTCGTTCTTTTTTCTCTCTCTCTCTCTCTCTCTTTTCCAAAAAAAAATATTTTGGAAGATTTTATTATTATTTTTGTTTAACCATCCAGTACTAAAATGAAAATCGAGTGTTTCCGAATTCAAAAATGTCGAATCCCGTAGGAATTATCATTTGTCAGAATTCTTTAACGTAAGTTACTCAACTCGGACGTAGCATTTGATCCATGTTGTTATTCCTGCATCTAGAGGGAAATATGTTTAAGGAATAATCGATCACTTACTGACTCGGTTGATGTCCATTTGTGTCGATTAAACCAACCAAGAAAAGTTAAAGCACTTCATATTGAAAGGTTCTTTATTTTACGAAACATCAATTTACACTATTAGGTGTTACAATTTATTAACTTCGTCACTTACTTATAATTAGCCTTTTGTTGCCATGTTAATCATTTTCGTTCGAGTCTTGAAAATGGACAAAATCTCAATAGGAAGCGTTTCTCTTTTATAGAGCCTTATATGATGATTTTTATTAGTCGGAGCTCAAAGTGAGTACGAGACAGGCAAACAACAAAAAAGACACAATTAAAAAAAAAAAAAAAAGATGTTAATCGTTTTTCTAAAGTATCAAATCTTTATCAACAGTCGCGTGTACGAAATCTTAGTGACAAATCAAAGTATGGAATGGAATGTCTATTCAGAAGAAACTGAAATAAATTAATAAAAAGTTATTAAGAAATGTCTTCGACTTTGAAAGTGAGATTAACTTTTTAATGTTATTAGTGGGCCATTATTCGAAGGGGAAATAATTGATAAAGATGCCCAGCTAAAATGACAGCAAATATCAACGATTCTTCTTCTTCTAGAAATATAATACTCCTAATGCGATTTTCACGTCGGTCAAGTAATAAGTAGGAGTGGGGGTGAAAGATTTGGTATTGATTTGATTTTCACGTCGGCCAAGGAATAAGAAGGAGTGGTCACCTCCCAATTTTGCTTTAAAAATTAAATTCGTCCCTCAATTTTGAAAAATAGACATTTTTAAAGCAAAGTTGAGGGTGTAAATTAAATCGATGAAAAAACCGACACTTTTTGGTTTGATTTGATTTAGGTTTTTAATTTTATAAATCATCAAAATTTGATTTGATTTTGATTTTAAGCAAAAAATAACCGAACCAAACCAAAAATATAAATATCTATCTAAAAACTATTGATGCATATATATATACACACTTTTATTGAAAATTTTGAAATTTTACGATATTAACCTTTTGCACTCTTATTCATAGTCTATGTGTTTGCCTTTATAGAAATCCAAATTTTATATTTACTTTCTAGTTTGATTTGTTATTTTTATTTTGATAATTCTAAAAATCTATGGTTGGCTCACCTGATCTATCAGCTAAGAAGTAAGTCTCCTTGGGATAATTATTAATATCTCTTCCTATCAAAATGAGATTAGGAGGGCGTCCTTATTAAAGAGCCGCTCTTGTTCAAAATAGCTTGTTTTTTACTTCTTTAATTATTTATCAAGATAACTTGGTATATCACAACTAGATTTTTAATATACTCCACAAAAACAAATTCACCATAAGAACCTTATTTAATGTTCCATGAAAATGGCAGTGTTCTGGTCATCTAAACTGAGATTGGAGCTGCTCCAATCACCAGGGCACTGCTGTAAGGGGCCAACCACTTGAACTATACCTTTACTCTTCCACTCCTGCCCGATCTTTCTTGGGACCTGCCTTGGTTTAGGCTGCACTTTAGGCACTTTAGGTTGTTGTTTCTCCTTAGGAGGGCATTGGTGACCAACCACTTGACAAGATGCACAAAAACTTGGCCTCCAGTCATATGTCACTGCTTGTTTATACTTCTCTCCTGCTGGTCCCAGGACTATAACCTCATCCGGTAGAGTTTGAGTAATATTCACTTCAATCAACATTCGAGCATAAGTGATACGGGTCTGTTTTGTTGTGCACTTGTCCGCATAAATTAGAACTCCTATCAAGTTAGCTACTCTGCTAAGCGAGTCCTTGCCCCAGTATGACATAGGTAAGTGAGGGAACTTCACCCATAAAGGGATTTGTGTAGGGAATTCAGCATTGAAGTCGAAATCCATGACCAAAGTTTAAGGATTATAGGTCGATTGTTAATGGTATAGGGTCCAGAGTAGAGTACCTCATTCCTATCATCTTCAGGGTGAAATTTGATGACATAGTACCCATCCTCCTGATAGAATAACTCTGGTTCCCCTACTCCATTCCAATGCTGGGTGATGTATCTCCTCATTGCATTATAACCCGGTATTTCCCCAATAAAATATGCAATAAGCGCATTTTTCCACTTCTTCGTTTCTTTAGCTACTTCCTCTTTATCCAGCTGAGCCACCAGTTGTCCATCAATTAACTGAGGCGGAATATAACTAAGTGACATACCATTTAGCTGCTGCTCGATTCTTTGCAAATAGAGTATTCCAAGTAGCTACTGGTTTCTGAGTATCATCTTGACCCTCCTGGATTATCTCTTCTTGTTGCATTTTTGTTTCAGTCGGATCTGGGTTAGTCACCATATTAGTAAGGTTAGGGTTTGTACACCCAGGAGTTTTTATACACCCAGGAGTTTGAATAGTCAGATTAGTAGTAGAAGATGGTGAGGGGGTAAGGTTTAGCCTCATCGAGATCCCACTCTGTCCCGAAGAGGAGTTTGCCAGATCTACTTTTTGCCCATCGTTGTTCTCCGTCTGAGCAGTTTGTTTACCCTTCTTCGTAGTGTCCACTTGCACTTGACCTCCCACCGAGCTCCCAAACGCGATGATAGGTTCTTTCCGGGGCCGACCTGGGCCGTTTCCTCGTCCTCTCGCCATGGCAGCCACCAGCGGCGTACGTTTGACCTGTTATTGCTTATCTACAAAAATAAATCTTTATTTTATTTCCCAAAATTCCCAGCGGCTTAATCTCTGATAGTAACGGTCCTATTTTCCACAGTAACAGAACTGAGCAACAACCACTTCCACCGCCGGTGGGTTGATTGCCCATCGGAGATGGCAAATCCAAACAATTTGGCTCCTTTACTCAACAAAGATGCAAACTTTCCACCTTTACCCACTTCTAATCAGTCAAAAACCAAACACCCTTTCCACAATAGGTCAGATTCACATAATGTTTTGAACCTCAATCCTCAAAGTATTAACAATAACAGCTCAGTTGATGGTACGAGTAAGGATGCAGACAATACAATGAAAAATTTCGCGGTTGTTCTTGGTGGATCGAATGCAACTAACTCCAAAAAGTAAGTTCAACTGGACCACCGGCCATATGAGATCAGGCAAGGCAAAGCAGTAGTCTCCTTCACCTCTGAGGAAGATAATCTTTTGGCAGAGACCTGTCGTCTTACGGTAGTAGGTAAGTTTATTCAAACTAGACCAGTTATTGAGAAGATTCGTAATGAATTTTACAAAACGATATCCACTAAAGGTGGAGTTCGAAAGTGCATATGACTTACACAATATCTTCATGGACTTTGACCTTGAGGAAGACCATAAGAATGTATACGGTAGAAATTTCCTAACTATAGGTGGAGTACAAATGAAATTGCAAAAGTGGACCACTAAGTTTAGACCTGAAGCTGAGACCACTTTGGCCCCTGTATAGGTCAATCTACCTGTTATATCCCGTATTTTTATACGTTGGGATATTTTAAGCTAAACGCGACAAGTTAAAGACAAGACTATTTTAGGGCACGAGGTAGAGACTTTTTAACTCCCGATTTTGTTTCAATGCACAAGTTGCCTATAAACATTATTTGGTATAGAAATATTATTGGAGATTAGGGATTAATTAACCATGATTAGATTATTAAGTGGGATTAAAATTTAATCACTTCATTAATTAGGCCTAAGAGGCCGTGTGGGCCCAACCCGAATAGAAACAAAAATCAAAATCAGAAAAATAACAAAACAAAGTACAATGGTGAGTCAACAAAGGAGGGAGTACGTGTAAAAACATTGGCAATCATATATATAGAATTGAGTATAGTGCAAATGACATCTTTCAAGTCATTGTTGCAAAATAAATTTCAAGAACAAGAAAATATATTCATGGCTGCTTTCGGCCAGATTTATGGTTGAAGGAGAAAGCTCAATTTTCATTATTTGATAGAAGTTCTAAGGCATGCAATAACGTGTAGTAGTTGGTGGAGAAGCAAGAATAAGTATAAAACTTTAAGACACAAATTGGAGCCAAGTATTCAAGGTAAGAATTGATCATTTCTTTTACATTTAGAATGAGCTTGGATGTGTTGTGAATATGTATAAATGTAAACTGGGTGTATAAAAGTTGTGCACGTTGGTGTTGAATTGTTGTTGTTGAAGTTTATATTGAAGTCGTGGGGGGGCTGTGTTAAATGGGATTGGTAGGTTGATTTAATTGAAGTTTTGGTTGTTGTGGTCGTTACAAACATTACCGTGAGGATGGAGTTTAAATGGTCCAAATTAATGTTGTGCTCGTTGTGAGTTGTGGTAGAAACTAAGATAGAGTTAATATAGTTTCTGGTATTGTATAATGATGTAGTTAAACGTGAGATTGATGTGTAAAAAGAAATGGTATGTGTTGATGAAGGAAAACAGTCCAAGCCGTGGACTGTTTTAGAAAAAAAGGATGGGTTAAATTTATTTTGAATGTTGAGTGTTATTGTCATGGGTTCTAAAATAAGAATGAGGATATTGATGGTTAAAAATTGGAGTTGAAGTCGTTATGGGCTGTTCTAGAAGTTAGTATGTCGTTAATATAGTTTCTTGCGATTATATAAACAATGTTGCTAAACGTGTTGTTGTTGTTGTTGTGGTTGAAGTTGGAAAATTGTGAGTTGTATGGTATGTTGGTCGGGTTGTTTTGATTAATGTGCGGGTTGTCCGAAGTTCCCTCGCGTCATGTTTAAATAGTCTTGGGTTGACACTTGAATGCATGACTAGCAATATTTTCTTAATGGTAGTAGTTGGTTTGAATACGAACGAAACGTCGTCAAATTGTTTAAAAGGGATTATTAACGTTAGAATACGTATTGAATTCCCCCGTAGCCTAATCGTAGCTCTTGATATTTTAATATAGGATAAGGTACTATTGGGTAGCGTGTACGAGTTGTATTACGACTAAACGCTAAAGGTATGTAAAGTCTATCCCTTCCTTCTTTTGGCATGTCCTAGATATAAGTAAGAAATAATATAAGCCTTGGGGTAACTCTACTCTTTAGTTCCAAGCATGACTTATGATTTTATTCGTTCCTTGATGCTATTGTCTCGAGTCTATTATATGATTGACTAATATACGATGTATAGAAGTTTCTACTCTTAAAGAATTCCATAATTAGAGGTACTTGACTTTCATAAGCTATCTTATGTTAATTTGATACGTGAATATGATCCCTGAAACGTTCCTTGTTATAGTTTGTGATGACATTTAGAAAGAACTTATTATGATTATTATCCTGATACTTGAGAGCTGATTGGTTTACTTATCTAATGAGTCTCAAAATATGATTTGTATGTATGTGGTTGCTTATCACTCTGCTCGTGCTTACCGTTACATCCTTCACTGAGTCCCGGGCCAGGACATGTTTTCGTGCGCAGATCCACTGCATTATTCACCGAGTCCCTCACTAGAGGGCCGGGACACGTTATATATATATATATATATATATATATATATATATATATATATATATATATATATATATATATATATATATATATATATACATATATATATATATATATATATGTATGTATATGATGATATGATGACATGATGATATGAGGATGGTGGCCAGGATGGCATATGATCATTATTCACCGAGTCCCTCACTAGAGGGCCGGGACACGTTATATGTACATGTATATGATGATTTTATTACCGAGCCCCTCACTAGAGGGCCGGGACACGTTATATATGTTTATATATAGAATGATTATTTAGCTATGATTACTAAACTCTATAATGATATGGGGGGTCCTACACTCTTTGTCTCAGTATAATCTTATTTACTATATTTCATGCTTTACATGCTCAGTACATATTCCGTACTGACCCCCTTTCTTCGGCGGGCTGCGTTTCATACCCGCAGGTACAGACGCTCGTTTCAGAGATCCGCAAGCCTAGGATATCTATTCAGCTATTTTGGAGTGCTCATTTGCTCCGAAGCCTAGCTTTGTGGTATAGATCCCTTTTGTTGTATATGTATGTTGTTCAGGGTATGGCGGGGCCCTGTCCCGTCATATGATACTGTCGTTACTCTTAGAGGTCTGTAGACATATGTGTGGGTCTGTATATATTTGTTGTTTCGTTGTGTGGACATGACTTATGTTTGGGGCGTACCCATTCGTAGTGGCAACCTTGTCGGCTTGCGTATATATATATGTTTGGGATGTTGTGTGTAGTGGAAGCCTTGTCGGCTTGCATAGATATATATATATATATATATATATATATATATATATTTGTTGTGGGAGCTGTGTATAATGGTCGCCTTGTCGGCTTATGTATTACTGGGACGTTCCCCTATATATGACAGCCTTGCCGGCTTATGTGCGATATAAACTGTTGAAAGTTGTAACTCCTCAGGAGACAAGTGGCTTTCATATGCATATATACGACAACTTTAAAATAACGTCTTGCCTTTATATATAAATAAGTTCTTGCTATGCTAGCTGTAGATGATTATAGTTAACAGGTGTGTATGAGTGTCCAACTCGGGCACTAGTCACGGCCTACGGGGTTGGGTTGTGACACTACCAGACCTAAGGTGGCATTATTTTGAATGGGATGCACTCTGTAGGGTGATTGATCCAATATGAACTCCTATCATAACTGACAAAGCCACACTTTCTAAGTCTAGACCAACTACGGCTAAGATTAAGGTGAAGATTGACATCACTAAGCCGTTGGTTAATGAAGTGCTTATTGAGATTAAACATGAAGATGGTAGTATGGAAACCATTGTGCAAGCTGTGGAATATGAGAATGTATCGGAAAATTGCAACCACTGCAAAGTTCAAGGACATGGGGATGGTAACTGCAGGATCCTACATCCAGAATTGAGAAGAGAAGCAGATAAGAGAGAGGAAAAAGTGAAAGAGGATAAGACTGCTAGAAGGGTTCCTGGTAACAAAACCAAAGAAAACACTCCAGCAAAGGATAATGTGTTCCAGCAGTGTCTGAATAAGGATTATGGCAACAAAAACAATATGAGGAACATGATGAATACAAAGAATTATGAGAATGCTGGAACTTGGGCATGAAATACAATTTTTGGTGCTCAAGATGGATGGACCACAGTTACAAGGGACAAAGGGAGGAACAAGAACAAAACCAATCAGTAAAACAATAGTTCTCAAAGTAAATGGGGAATCAATGAACAGAAGAAAGGGGCACAACAGATAGGTGTGGCCAACAGTCAAACTAAGAATAATGTTGGTAAAAATTATGCTGGTTTCAACAAAAAAAAGGATAACAAGAGAGAGGGTCAGAGTGTTTTTGAATTCACTGCTAATGGAACTGGTGGAGATAAGGATCCAGTTAATGGAGAAGGGAAAGTTTCCAATGATCCACTTTGGCAACCAGGTCCCAGGAAGGTAAAAAGGCATAGGAAGATAGGTAACTTTTTAGAGAAGATCACTTCATTATCTGAAAAGCAAAAGAGTAAGGAAAACTATGACGAGAAATTAGAGCTGAGCAAAATGGGGGATGTTGGTGTCACAGTTATGGACAAGTCACCTTCCATTGCAGGTGAAATTTTAAATGGGGATATGGAAGGATCAAAAGGTCTGGAAAAACAAGTTGATTCTCCAATCGACAGAGGGATTACTACTCTTAGAAATGGCAAAGCTTTTAACAAAATGGCTGCTAGTACTAAAAGTAGTGTTCAAGCTGAAAAGCTAGTGGATCAAAAAGCTGAGTCCTATACTAACCATTGCATGGTAGTGGATCCAGGACCTGAACCTCCCGAAGAAAATATTGAAGAAGATGAGTATAAGCATTTTGAAACTGCTTCTGAGGAGGAGGATGAGAAAAACACTGAAATGGAGGATATGCAGGGTATCTCTGATAGTGAATTTCAATGTCTCTCAGATTCTCAAACTGAGGAAGCAGGAGATACTGACATGATGATGGGTCAGAATCAGAATGATAGAACTACCAAAGATGAACTTCTTTAAAAAACCTCTAGTTTATCCATCATGGAGGGGGCTGGAGGAAAGGAGAGTAAGATCAAACAAAATCAAAGCACAACTCTAACTCCCTTAGTTTCCAATAATTAGTATTCTATCCTGGAATATAAGGAGTGTAAGAACTCAAAGTGCATTTGCAAGACTCAAAACCCTCAAGAATCAATATAACCTCTCATTTATTGGTCTTCAGGAGCCTATAGTAAAGGCTGAACATTTACCAAAATATATGAGAAGCATAGATATGCAAGGTTGCTATTCAAATATCAACAACAAAATTTGGTTATTTTGGAATAATGACTATACAGTTTCTATTATCAATGATACTGAACAACAAGTGACTTGCAAATTTATTCAAACTGACAATGGTGAAGTTTTCTACATTACCACAATGTATGCTAAATGTAGATCTCATCTTAGGAATCAACTATGGGAGGAAATTAATATTTTGTCTCAGAATATTAATGGACAATGTGTACACTGGGTGATTTCAATGTTATTGCAGTAGATGAGGAAAAAGAAGGTGGATCTCCTCATAGAATAGAGAGGAGTTTTGATTTTATTCACTGCTTGGAATCTAGTGGTTTATAAGATGCTAGTTTCTCTGGGAATCCTTTTACTTGGTGCAGCAATAGAGGTGCCCCGAATACTATTTGGAAAAGATTGGACAGGTTCCTCTACAATGTGGAGTGGTTTGAAAAATATGGTTTTAATACTGTGACTCACTTGGCAAGGGCATGTTCTGATCATGTTCCTCTTCTTATTCAATTCAGTGTCACAGAGGAGCCATATGTGAAGTATTTTAGGTTTCTAAATTTTTGGACTGAGCATGAGCAGTTCCTGGAGGTTGTAAAAGAAGTTTGGGATAAAGAATGCCAAGGTAACCCCTTGTGGATTCTGCATCAAAAGCTGAAGAAGACTGCTTCTAGGCTTAACAGATGGTCTAGGGAGACCTTTGGTAATGTTCATGAAAATCCTAAGAAATGGGAAAGTGATATTATGGCTTTGGAGCAAAAATTACTAGAGGATAATAATGAAGGAAACATGACTAACCTTAGCAGGACCAAAGTTGGTTATATTCAATACCTCAAAAATCAAGAAAGCATTTTGAAACAAAAGGCAAGGGTGAATTGGCTGAAAGAAGGAGATCCCAATAGTGCATATTTTCACAAGGTTATCAAATATAGAAGAAGGAGATTGTGCATTAATAAGATCCAAGATGAGCATCTCCAATGGGTGGAGGGTACTCCAAGAGTAGCAGAAGCTGCAGTCAGATATTTTCAAGGTGTTTTCTGCCAAATTCCTGCACCAAATGATTTCTCTGAGCTAAAGGTGGTTGACCATGTTATTTCACCAGAAGTAAACCAAGCTTTAACTGAATTTCCTGATGAGGAGGAAATTAAGAATTGTGTGTTTAACATGGATCCTGATAGTGCCTCCGGATGGATTTTCAGCCAAATTTTATCAAAGTTGTTGGTCTATTATATTTCATGAAGTGGTTCATGCTATGGAGGCTTTCTTTTGTGGAGCAAATTTACCAAAATAGCTCACACATACTTGCATAGTGATGTTGCCTAAGGTCTCATCTCCACAACAATTTTCAGATATCAGACCAATTAGTCTATGCAATGTCATTAGTAAGATCTTTGCAAAAGTTCTGAGCACCAGACTCAACAATATATTGCCTAGTATAATAAGCACTAATCAGAGTGGTTTTATCAAATGAAGGTCTTTTACAGAAAACATTCTTCTAGCCCAAGAGATTATTCAAGATATTGAGAAAGCTGATGAAAAAGGAAATGTGGTGCTGAAATTGGACATGGACAAAGCATATGACAGAGTGTCTTGGCCATACTTATGCATTCTAATGAGAAAGATGGGTTTCTGTGAGTTGTGGATTGATTTGATTTACAGGCATATATCAAGCAACTGGTATTCTCTGATTATCAATGGCATTAGACAAGGTTTCTTCAAATCAGAAAGAGGATTAAGACAGGGAGACCCTATTTCCCCATCTCTTTTTGTTATTTGTGCAGAATTCCTTTCAAAAAAATTAAACAAACTAAATGGAAATGCTGATTTTAAAGGTTTTTATATGAACAAAAAAGGTCCTAAAGTTAATCATTTAGCCTTTGCTGATGACATTATTCTATTTTCCAGTGGGTGCAGGAAATCTCTGATGTTGTTGATGGAAACACTTCAAACTTATGAAGAAGTGTCTGGTCGGTTGATAAACAAGCATAAATCTTCAGTTTCTCTAGCAAGTAATGAAGAGCAAAGAGCAATCAACATGGTGGAATTGATCACTAGAATGGTTCACAAGAACTTTCCAATAAAATACTTGGGATGCCCATTATTCAATGGAAGGAAGAATGCAGCAGTTTTTTCTGAAATGATGAACAGAGTTTTAAGCAAAATCAATGGATGGCACACTAGATTCTTGTCAAGTGGTGGAAAAGCAGTGTTAATAAGACATGTTTTATTAGCACTACCAATTCACATGTTAGCAGCAGTGCATCCACCAAAGAGTGTGATGAACCAAATGGAGAAGATGCTCAAAAAAATCTTTTGGGGAGGATCAGAGGAGAAGAACAATTATCACTGGTCATCATGGGATAACATGTGTTATCCTTATGAAGAAGGAGGAGCTAAATTGAGGAAAATTCAAGACACTTGTAATGCTTTTACCACCAAACAGTGGTGGAATCTGAGAACAGGTCAATCCCTATGGAAAGAATTCATGTTGAACAAGTATTGCCAAAGGATCCATCTTGTAGTGAAAAGATGGTATTCAGGGAATTCTCATTCATGGAATGCTATGTGTAAGATAAAGAGGAAGATGGATAATCATATCCTATGGAAGATAGGGAAAGGTGACATTGCAATCTGGTATGACAACTGGACAAGCCTTGGATCCTTAGTGAATTACCTTCCTGAAGATAGAAAACCAAGGAATCAAAAACTTTTTGAAGTTCTGGTTAATGGTCAATGGAGATGGGGAGGATGGGATTTGCTACTGCCTAATGAGGTAATACAAACTATCCAAGATATGCATATCAGTTTGGACAATAGCAAAATGGATAGATCAGTATGGACAGCTGAAGAAAATGGCAAATTCTCAGTCTCCTCAGCATGGCAAATCCTAAGAAATAGGAGAGAAAGAAACTGGATGGATACCATTACTTGGCAAAAAAGGGTTCCTTTTAAAATGAACTTCATGGTTTGGAGGATTTTAAGAGATAGGGTTCCAGTGGATGCAAGAATAGCAAAGATGGGAATTAATATCCCATCAAAATGCATATGCTGCAGAATTCCTCAAAATGAATAGTTGGATCATCTTTTCTATGCAGGACAATTTGCTACTGAAATATGGAGTATTATATATGGTCCATTGGGGATTCCTTTTACTAACAAATCTTACAGGCAATTAATCACCACCTGGTGGCAATGGAAGTTCAAGAAACCTATTCAAACTCTAATAGGGAGAATCATGCCTTCTATCATTACTAGGGAAATTTGGAGAACTAGATGTGGAGCAAAGTATGGCAAAGAAAGGCCTAATATTAGAATTTCCTTGGAAAAGATAGCATTTATCATTTATCATTGCTCAAGTTGTACAGGGACAGTTCAAAGCATTCATCCAGAACCAGACTGGTACAAGATAATTCAAGTCATGGAGTTCAAATTCAGCTGCAGGACCACAACTATGGTTAAATGGATCAAGCCTCCTAGTAGCTTTGTAAAGATTAACTCTGATGGGAGTTGTAAAGATGGACAATGTGGAGGTGGAGGTGTTATCAGGGACTATGAGGGGCATCTTATATATGCTTATACCCTCAAGTTGGGACAAGGAACTAGTAACTGGGCAGAATATGTAGCTTTACTTTTTGGAGTAAAATGGTGTATTCAAAATGAATATGAATACATCATTGCAGAAAGTGACTCAAAAATCTTGGTAAGTAGAAATAGGCTATGCATTTACTTCATCTCAAAGGGACTAAGGAACATTGTTAGAATTCCCTCAAATATCAAAGATCAAAGTGTAACTTTTTGCGAGAAGATGAATAAAAATGCATAAATTTGACGTTAAAAATGTTGAGCTTCCATTCCGCCATGGATACCTTTGCATTAATTAGATAGTTTTTTTTTTTGCTTCTGTGGGAAGTCTCAAAATGGGAATACTTGGCCACCTAAATTTCGTAGAAAAGGAATTTAAGCCGTGTTGGAAGTTCTTTACTTTTATTTCCCTATCTGTCTCTTTCACCACATTGCCAAGATGCAATAAAAGATTTGGTCCAAATTATTGCAAAGTTGATGTGAGCTCATATAATATTGGTAATTAAAAGTTCATAGTTGTCTCCGCATTATTCAAAATCCAGTAACTTTGCTCTTGGTTAAATTTTTGGTACTGGCTACTTTTGTCGTTAGAAAAAAGTCTCGCTTGTTCTTGCTATTAACAGAGTTCCAGCGTCAAATAGGAGGATCCATGTGTCTAGTTATTTTAGAAAAAATATTTAAATTTATCCCTCAAATATGATTTGCATTTGCCCTTGAGTTTGAGTTAGATGTCAGGGACAAATTTTTTATTTTTGGCAAAATGGTGAGGTTAAGATTAGACCAAAAATCTAGTTAATGAACGATAAAGTTACTCCATATTAAATAGTGCAGCATCATGTCAAGGACAAAAACGAGACTTTCTCCGACAAAGAAAATCACAAAGAATTTCATCAAAGAGATTGTCTAATTAAGGCCGGTCATTATCACCACGGCTGCGTGATGGAGATTGCTCAAGCCATCTACGAAAATAGTGTTCACTTTTTTTAAAGATGTTTTTGGTTAAGAAAAATTGACAAAATTTTAATTAAAGAAATAATTTTTAGGGTTCCGATAGAAGGATTTGTCAATGTCAGGCTGGCTAGTCAATCTAGCAGCCCACTTCCATGTTCCAATGTCATGGACCAAATTTTAGGGGGATTATAAAAAAATATTCTTTGTATACTTATACATACTAGTCTCTGCGTTGCACATTATTCCCGGTCAATTTATCACACACAAAAAACAATTATATAATATCGCTTGTAATTACACTATATTACAAAAATGTTATTAGACATTAATTATAATAGTGAGATCAAAGATGTTATTAGAAAATTTAACAGTTCCAGTTTTATAATAACACTAACTTTTCAAGTTTACAATAGATAATGAGAGATACTTAATCAATATTAAGATAGAAATAATACACATTCGATAACTTATCAAACTATCACACCTCTTATCTTTAGATGCGCCTTGAAGGATCCTAATATAATTGAGCCATTGAATTTTAGATTATCTAATACATACATACATACATTTAGTATACATACATGTGTAGCTCTTTTTCAAGGATGTATAGATCTCTTTATTTGAACTTTATTACTTTAAATGAGTAATTTATATCGGATAAAACTCTTAATGACTATAAATTTTATTGGAAATTTAACTATGAACATTAATTGGAAGTCTAATAGAACTATATATATATATATATACACACGATATCCAACCTTGGGAGTCAGACTATAGAAAAATACAGTTTCCAAGAATTTGATTATGAATAGGATTGGAGTTATTATGTTACGAATTTGTTTTTTATAAATAAGAATACACCATTGTACATTTTGATTGGGACTATACAACTACTGAAGTATTTTACATTTTTGTACAATGATATTATAAAAAAAGAAATAAGATTAGAGCTTATTAAGGTATATAAGTCGTTCAATATTTGAAGGATATTTTGGTCAATTAACATTTATATTCGTGCTTTTATAATAATGTAGATGTAGATTATTGCATTCGATTGGTTGTATGAGAAAAATATTTCCTTTATAATTTTAAACAGCATGTAATAATAATATAAATTAAGAAAATATTTAATTATGCAGAAATTTATGAATACAAAGTAAGAATATATATATTATCAATAGAGGACTTAAAATATTTAAAGACAAACAGGGCAGAGCCATAGCCGATGGCAATTAATAAAGGAAGTTTAAATGAACCCCTTTGTTTGAAAATCGCTTTATATGAGCCTGTTTGGATGGGCTTAAAAAAAGCAGTTTATAAGTTGTAAACAGCTTATAAGCAAAAAAAAAATAAGTTGGGGTAAAACAGCTTATAAGCCAAAAAAAATAAGTTGGGGTAGTCTAACTTATTTTTTTTGGCTTATAAGCTGTTTTCAGCTTATAAGCTGCTTTAGATAAGCTAAGTCAAACGGGCCTAATTAATTTTTTTGGTTTATTTTAAGCACAAAATGGCTTTAAGCTATCCAGCCAAACACTCAAAAAAACTGAAAACAGCCTATAGGCAACTTATAAGTCAATCCAAACGGGCTCATAATAGGGAAAAGACAATTTTTTTTCCGCATATATACAAACTTTTGAATCTCCCTGACTCACTTTAATTTGAAGATTGAAAATTTAGAATCCCCTTATTAAAATACCTGGCCATTGAAAACAAATATGCCTTTAAAGTAAGTGATCATTTGTATAACACTATAATTCATCCATTATTAGGCATAGCATACATTATTAATCCCCACATAATAATTTTTTCATTATTGTTCATTGCATATAGAATAATTGGACAATATTCAACATAACTATCATGTGAACCAAACGATTCAGAATATCTATGCATTCAAACTACGCAACGTTCTACTTCCAATGGAATGTGGAATGAATATGATTTCTTTACTTTCCGGATTCAAGCACTAAAACTGGACAGAAAAATCTTAATGCATAGCATTTGTTTTTTATAATAGCTTGTGTAGCGCGAACCTATATTAATTGGGATCTCAAAATAAATACTGAATACCAAATTTAGTAGGCATTTGGCCATGTGATTTTGAATCATGATTTCATATTTTGATTCTAAATCAGCATTTGTTTATGAAATTTGTACAAAATTTTAACTTCAACTTCATATCATGATTTCAAATCCTAAATTCTCCAAAAAGTGGGATTTGAGACTCCAAATCATGATTTCAAATTCTTTTAAAAAAAAAAACCATCATTTTTTTTAAACTGACTCATGATAGAGATGAAGAGATTATTTATATCATGTGAAAGGATTATATTAAAAAAACAGCTAGTTACAACTATTGTTGATTTTTTGAAAGTGGATCTTTACAAAATTATGCATATTTAAAAGTTTGTAATAACATGCAATCGTGAACATTTATGTATAAAAAGACTATGGAGATACGTTATTTATTTTTGATACCTTATTTATGAATTATGATTTACTCATTTGGTAAGATTATATAAGTGTTCGGAAAGTTTCGATAGTTTTCACAAATTGTGAAATTTTCATGTTTATGAAAAAAAAATATAATTTAAAAAATTTAAATTACATGTCTAATAAAATTTTAAGTGCAACCTGATTTTAAATCATGTCCAGGTGTTAGAACACAAACTTTCTGACTTCTTTTAACAACTTGATCGTGACGCAGCAACATATGTGTAATCGTCGTCAGCAGAAATAGCAGTGCTTACAATGTGGACGTTGGGACAATGCTACAACAATAACTGGCTATAAAGGTCATTAGCACACGTGTTGAAAAAATAGCCATCAAGTTGAATGTAGAGCAACGTCGATGCCTATAAATGTATGACAAAGATAACCACCAAAAGGTTGTATTCTGTCGTGGCCACTTATCAGTCGTATAACACCTTTTTTTCTGTGTTGATATTGAATAGCGTGTTGACTGCTTGATCAATTATGTGGGGTTCAATGATCATTCGTATAATGCAAAATGTAGTCTGTTTTTTTTTTTTTTTTTTGGTTTGGTTGGGCGGCGGATATTTATATTGGAATCTCGATTAATCCGGAATCATGTTGCGTAAAGCCTATTTAAGGAGGTATGTGCTCCTTATCCGGATTATGAAGAAATAATTTTAATAATATATAATTCAACATAAAATTTACATTCATATAGTCATATTTTTAATTTACATCCGCATAGGCAACTTTTTTTTTTAATAGTATTTATACACACAATATACAACTGTAATTACTGTAGACAATGTATCAATTTTGTATAAATGTGTATAATAGTGTAAAAAAAGGTCATTTCGGATAATATTAAAAATATGGACCATTTTGGGTAAATAATTTCTCGAAATAGACATAGAGTGTTATTTTTTCTTTTTTTTTTTCCATATTCATGGACCACGACTTAAACTCAAAACCTCTAACTAAAGGTGAAGAGACCCTATTCATTCCATCACAACCCTTCGTTGCAACATTTATCTTAGTATAACTTTATACATCTCTAGCTTTTGATTTTCTTAAAAAATCGATTGAGACGAGGTTGGATGAAATGGTCGCACTTCAACATTAATTTTTTTATTTATTTATTTTTATGATATAATAAAAAGAGAGTGTGTGAAAGAATAACTCAACGTGGAACATTTTACTTCTCAAAATAGCTTTTTGAATCTTGTTTTCCATTCCAATTTAGCTAAAACTGAAGAAAAAGAGGGACTATCGCATTGTATTGTTATGCCAGTGTCTTTCCGATTAGTCTTCGTCGACCCCTTTTTGAAAATTTAATTCAACTCTGAAAATGATTTATGAGACTAAGTGGTCTCATATATATATATATATATATATACTAGATGGCCTATGCCCGTGCTGTGCATGGGCCCAACACTTCGGATTATAGTGTATCTAATTATATGTAGTTGTGTTTAGATACTGATAATATATATATATATATACTCTGTTCAAAATACGATTAATATAACATTGTAGTTTGTGCTCCGTATCTAAAATTTTATTATATTCGTGTTTGCTACGAAAATTTATTAATACCTTTCAAAAGAGAAGACTTGTTTAAAAGAAAACTATTTTCCTCTCTTTGAGATAAAATAATAGCAATATTTAAGCATCAGTTGATACTTTCAATTTTAATTCGATTAATTTAAAGGTGTAAAATACTTATTATTTTTATCAAATTTTGATTTGGATAATTTTAATTCAAATTATTAAATTAATTTTACATGTTTAAAACGAAACAAAGTAGAAATTGATTTTCTATTTAAACGAAGAAATGCTATTTTTTAATTTTTGGTAAATATTCTCGGTTTAGCTCATTTTACTTGTCATGTTGTCTTTTGCATGGTTTTTTAAGGAAACGTGAATTAGAATTTGACTAATTTACCTTATTCATTATTTTATCTTCATTTGATATTAATCTCTTTTCACATTTATTAGAGTAAGAATAAAAATAAAAAAAGCAATTAAATTGTATCTTATTTTTTAAATATATATATTTTAAGTATATTTATTTTAGTAAACATAACAAATAAATGATATGGCGGAATAGCAAATACAACAATTAAATATTTTGAAGAAAAGTAATAATATGGGGTTCATGTTTTTTGTTGTGCAATAATTTCATTTGCTTCCACTAATGGATTAATATGCATGTGTGGTTGGTGTTTTTTTTTTTTGTTTTTTTATTTTTATGATATAATAAAAAGAGAGTGTGTGAAAGAATAACTCAACGTGGAACATATTACTTCTCAAAATAGCTTTTTGAATCTTGTTTTCCATTCCAATTTAGCTAAAACTGAAGAAAAAGAGGGACTATCGTATTGTATTGTTATGCCAGTGTCTTTCCGATTAGTCTTTGTCGACCCCTTTTTGAAAATTTAATTCAACTCTGAAAATGATTTATGAGACTAAGTGGTCCCATATATATATATATATATATATATATATATATATATATATATATATATATATGGGGGATCTTTATATATAGGACTTGACTATTGGGTTCTTTATATTTTATACGAAAAAGGGCCAAAATTACCCTTAAATTTTGGGAAATAGTTTATTCATATCCTTCGTTATACTATAGGACCAATTATATCCTTACCGTTATACTATGGTCCAGATATACTCTTATGTTAAACGGCCTGTCACATGACATCATCCTAGACCCCAGCCCATTTTTCCCCCAAATAATTTTTTACCTACCAACTTAACCCAACCCGACCAAATATGTGATTTCGTGGACAGTTATGATCACCGGTATGGGAAGTATGGTCTTGGGGGAGAAGCAGTCAAACTATTCAAGAAAATGCATATGGATAGTATTGAGCCTGATGAGGTTTCATACTTGGCCCTGTTCACAGCTTGTAGTCATTCAGGGCTAGTTCAAGAAAGTGAGCAACACTTTTCAAAACTATGCAATTCAAATCCTTTAAAACCTTCAGTAGAGGTTTTTGTTTTGTGAGGTCGGCGGCGATTTACTATGGAGAGAGGTCGGAGACGATATAGTTCAGAGAGAGAGAGAGAATGTAGGCGATAGAGTGTAGGGTTATTTGAAATAAGGGGTAAATGGGTTGGGTCCGTATAATTTTGGGTGAAAAAATTATATCCAGGTCGGGTTGGGTTAAGTTGGTGGGTAAAAAATTATTTGAGGGGAAAATGGGCTGGGCGTCTAGGATGATGTCACGTGGCAGGCAGTTTAACATAAGGGTATATTTGGACCATAGTACAACGGTAAGGGTATAATTGGCCCTATAGTATAACGAAGAGTATAGATGAACTATTTCCCAAAATTCAGAGGTAATTTTGGCCATTTTCCATATTTTATATTATGCAATGTATATGCTCCTATCTTTACTACTATTACTATATGCATACGCTACAAATATCACAGAGTGTGATGGTGTGACTAGAAATCTAAGAATTCCTAAATTCTTAATTAAAAGTTTCAAGTTCGAGCTTTCAAATGTTTTACCCTTTAATAGTTTTACAGCAACGTCGTCGACGCGTATCCTGATTAATTATATACACAGACTTATGCTTCTTGAATGTAAGTTATATCCATTGATGATGGTGTGTTGATCTTCTGCACAATTAATGAAGCCGCGATGACAACTAATCAATTCCGCGTTAAGCGAACCTATATAGTAAATCCATATGCTAACCTAGGAAGTAGCATATATGCTACCGAATACTCCTTTGAGTTCTAGACTAGTACCATCATCAACAATTAAATAGGAAGTGGTATACTAATCATTTGAAAGTCTTTAGTCAAGGCCTACGGACTGCAAGTCTGCAAGACAACCCATAATAATTAAATTTGAGATAATTTATATATAACCATAATTATAATATACAAATTTAGATAATATTGACAGGTAGTCTGGTACATTAAACTTTTGCTATGCACAAGGTTTGGGGAATTAGGTAATGTACATTGAACGCGTAAAATTTTTAGGTAGCCAATTAATGCTTAATATACTTGTCACTCAACTTCAATCTTATGCAAACTTACTTTTAATCTTTCATGAAAAAGAAAAGAGGAGAGCAAGCAGACTTTTGTTTGAAGTTGGTCAATATTAACGACAAATTGAATAACTAAATAGTAAGATGAAAACTGACTATCGCGTGCGATTCCTACTATTAGTTTAGTTCAGCAAAATGTAGATCTCCAACAGCGTAGGTTCAAATGTTTCTATCTGCTAATTATGGATCCATATCATGTACGATATCAAATGGACAAGTTGACTTGAACTTGAGTCTTGCGAGAGGATCAAAATGAGCTGAGTTAATAAATGGGCAGGTTATTAAGCCACTGACAAATATTAGCATAGATATGGGCTGGATCATGATGGGCTAAATAATGGTCATTACCCAACTCGCCCACTCTTACTAAGTTTTAATTTTTCATTTGTTTTCTTATTAATTTGTTTAATTTGTTGGGAATAAACCCGCCATAGAAATAATATTCACATATTTACAGCGAAATAATAATATAGCACCGTGATACGGTAGTCAACACGAATAAAAAAGAGCGATAATGACATCAAGATTTTTACGTGGAAACCCAAAAGAGAAAAAACCACAGACCGATAGGAGCAATTGATATCACTTTAGCAAGGATTTTACACTTTGTAGGTCTGAGTAAAATACTCCAAAGACCACTACACACACACAAGAAATAACCCTCTTTTAAGATTTTCCACCTCACCACAATATCACTCACACTATCTATTTTTTCTCACAGACTTTTTCTCTATCTGTGAATGCCTCACTCTTCTTTCTCTCTTTGTTGGCGTGATTACAAATGGAAGAAATGCTCTCAATTTATAGGATACCAAACTTGGCCTCCAAGCACAAAAAGAAGAAAAAGAAAACGACCCGAAATTTGTAATCCACAAATTTTGCCTTTGGCTCCAACTAAGAACTCCAACAAAGTAATTTGGCACATGCCAATTACAACCAAATAGGATGGATCTCATCAATCTCCCCCTCCAATCTCATTCACTTGAAGGAGGTAACAAGGAGCTTCTAGTTTGAGTGTATGCCGACAAGTTCCTTGCATAGCTCGAACTTGTCTCTTGGTACCACCTTGGTCAGCATATTTGAAGGATTCTCACTTGTGGGGATCTTCTTAACTTGCATAGATCCGTCCTCTATCTTTTCTCGAATCCAGTGATATCTCACGTCGATGTGCTTCGTCCTTGCATAGTACATGGGGTTCTTGCTCAAGTCTATCGCACTTTGACTGTCACAATAGACGACATACTCCTCCTGATGCAATCTAAACTCTTGAAGGAACCGTTTCAGCCATATTATCTCCTTGCCAGCTTCAGTGGCGGCAATGTACTCTACCTCAGTTCTTGAGAATGCAACACACTTTTGCAAATTTGACTGTCATGATATAGCTCCCCCTAAAAAAGTAAACAGATATCCAGTCTCTCAGGTACTGAGTATTCACTTGACTGCTTCCCAGTGTTTTTTTCCAAGATTATCCCAGAATCTACTAACAACACCTACTGCATGAGCAATATCAGGCCTAGTGCATACTAAAGCATACATCAGGCTTCCAACTACTGACGAATAAGGAACACTGGCCATGCCCTCTTTCTCCTCCTTTGTTGTAGCACACATCTGCTGGCTCAACTTCAGATGAGCAGGAAGAGGCGTGCTAATGGGTTTAGCACTCTTCATGTTGAAGCGTTCTAGTACACGTTCAATGTACTTCTCCTGAGATAGCCACAACTTTCTATTTGTTCGTTCTCGACCAATCTTCAAATATCCCCAGAATTTGTTGTGTTGGGCCCAAGTCCTTCATGTAAAATGACTTGGAAAAATCTCCCTTCAACTTGGCAATCAGCTCATTATCTTGTCCTACAATTAACATGTCATCCACATACAACTACAAAATAATAAAGTTTTTGTCAGAAAATCTTTTGAAGTATACGCATGGATCAGAATAGGTCTTTGTATAAGTTTGACTTTTCATGAATGAGTTAAATTTCCATTACCACTGCCTTGGTGCCTGCTTCAACCCATAAAGACTCTTATTCAATTTGTACACCATGTGTTTCTTTCCTGATACTACAAATCCTTCTGGTTGCTCCATATAAATTTTCTCTTCCAAATCTCCACGTGAAATGCGGTTTTCACGTCCAATTGCTCCACCTCAAGATCTAGGCTAGCTGCTAAGCTTAAATGGTTCGAATAGAAGTCATTTTGACAACAGTGAGAAAATTTCATCAAAATCAATACCTTTCTTCTGTTCGAAGCCTTTTACCACCAATCGAGCTTTATATCTGACCAGCTTGCCATTTCCATCTTTCTTGAGTTTAAAGACCCACCTGCATTTGAGCAGTCTTTTACCCTTTGAAAGTTCAACCAGCTTGTACGTGTCATTTTTATGTAGAGAATTCATCTTTTCTTGCATGGCTTTCATCCACTGGCTCTTTTCTGGACGGGGCAACACCTCCTTCAGACTTTTTGGCTCCCCCTCATCACTAATAAGGACATACTCTGAGGAAGGGTACTTGGATGACTCTACCTTTTGACTTTCTGATTTCATCAGAGGTTGAGATTGTTCTTCTTGTTCCTGAGTAGAGTACTCAACTTACTCGACATAATCACCAAGTTGCTCTCCTGCTCAGCAATCTTGTCAGGTTGCTCCCCTTGCTCGACAACCTCGTCAGTCGTACTTTCTGCACTTCTTGGATAGTTAAAAATAGAAGGAATGGTAACAAGGTTAGGGACTATACCATTCTTGGCCTTCTCTGACAGATTATCAGTAGTTCTAACTTCACTTTCTCAGAAGACTACGTTTCTGCTTCTGATGACCTTCTTCTTTATAAAATCCCACAGTCTGTGCCCGAACTCTTCATCTTCATATTCGATGAATATGCAAAGAACAAATTTAGCATCCAGCTTTGTTCTCTGCTCCTTCGATATATGTGCAAAATCTCTACAACCGAACACCTTCAGATGCTAGTAGGACACTACCTTGTTGGTCTATACTCTCTCTGGGATGTCCAACTCCAATGAAACTAATGGTCTACGATTGATCAGGTAACAGGTTGTCTGAACTGCTTCACCCCAGAATGACTTAGGTAGTTTAGCCATTCTGAGCATGCTTCTCACCTTCTCAACAATGGTGCAATTCATCCTCTCAGCTACACCATTGTGTTGTGGGGTTCTAGGAACTGTCTTTTCATATCTGATCTCATGGCTTGAACATTACCCTTCAAATTCCCTTGAAGTGTACTCACTTCTATTGTCACTGCGGAGACGCTTTAGATTTCTATCTGTCTCCCTTTCCACCAGAGCATGAAACTTCTGAAAAACTTGAAACACCTGATCTTTGGTTTTCAAGATATAAACCCACAATTTTCGTGAAGCATCATCAATAAAAGTAACAAAATATTTGTTACTGCCCATCGATTCTATCTCCATTGGACCACAAACATCAGAATATACCAAATCAAGTATAATTGATTTTCTTTCGAACGATGTTTGAAATTAGACTATACTGTTTACCAAATAAACAGTAGTTACAAGGTTTTATTGTTGTACCTTTGGCAAAAGAAATGAGTGATTTCTTGACAAGAATTTGCAATCCTTTCTCGCTCATATGACCCATTCTTCTATGCCACAAATTTGTAGAAATCTCATCTTGAGCCGCATTCAATTCACCTCGGCATATTTATGTATTGGTCCTGTACAGCGTGCCATGAGCAACTCCCTTTGCAATCACTAATTATCCCTTGGTGAGTCTCCATTTTTTATTTGCAAAATAGTTCTAGTATCCATCTCAATCCAAAACGATTCTCGAGATCAAGTTCAACCGCAAATCAGGTACATGACACATGTCCTTCAGAACTAATGTGCATCCGACATTTGTCTTGATAGAAATGGCTCCGATCCCGCAATCTTTAAGTAACTTGTGTTACCTATTTTCACAGTGTCGAAATCACCTGCTACATATCTGTAAAAAAGATTTCTTACCGGTATGGCATGGTAAGATGCTGTTGTGTCAATCATCCATTTTGACTCTGAACCTGCCAAGTACATGCATTCCTCTTCCTAATTTATGAGGAGAACAACTTTATCATTGTTTTGCACTGTGGCAATTGTGTTGTCGTCATTCTTGTGGCCACTGCTTTCACCTTTGCCCCTTTTTAGATTTGGACAATCTCTTTTGTAGTGACCTAGTTGATCACAATTGTAGTAATTTCTGGCTTTTGACTTTGATCGGATCTTAGACTTCCCACGAGCTCCGGATCTACCATCGTTGTTCGAACTCCTTTGGTAACTCCTGCCTCTACTTGCTGTGATGAGAGCCTGACCATGATTTTCAGGCTTCTTTCTCATCTTGTCATTAAGTAGAAGAGTTGATGTGACATCCTTCAGCTCAATTGAGTCCTTACCATGCAAGATAGTTGTTGCAAATTGTCATAAGATGATGGCAATGAGTTCAGGAGCACGATGGCTTTATCTTCCTCTTCGATCTTTACTCCGAGGTTGGCCAACTGTGTGATTAATCCATTAAGCACATTTAAATGTGACAAAAAATACGTACCTTCGCCCATATAGGCACAATTTGTTCGTTAGCGTTTGGACATATATAGGTTTTCCAACCTTGTCCAAATACCACATTCACTCTCTTCATTGATGATGTCATTGACCACATCATCTGTTAAGTGCAACCTGATTGCACTAGCTGCCTTTTTATCCATTTCTTCCCAATCCTCAAGTTTCATGGATTCGGGCTTTTTGGATTTTCTCGCTAGCGCCTTGTGCAACCCTTGTTGGATGAGCAGATCCCTCATCCTTCTCTGCCATGTTGAGAAACCGTTATCACCGTTGAATTTTTCTACCTCGTACTTTACTCCAGACATTTTTTTTTCACCGAGTAAAGTACAACCGACCGCAAAAGTATTTCTGTTAATGAGCAGAACCTATGCTCTGATACCAGTTGTTGGGAATAAACCCGCCACAGAAATAATATTCACGGTATTTACAGCGGAATAATAATGTAGCACCGTGATATGGTAATCAACAAGAATAAAAAAGAGCGATAATCAAACCAAGATTTTTATGTGAAAACCCAAAAGAGAAAAAAATCATGGCCGAGAGGAGCAACTGTATCACTATAGCAAGGATTTTACACTTTGTAGATCTAAGTAAAATATTCGAAAGACCACTACACCCTCAAAAGAAATAATCCTCTTTTAGGATTTTCCACCTCACTACAGTATCACTCACACTTTCTATTTTTCCTTACAGACTATTTCTCTGTCTGTGAATGCCTCACTCTTCTTTCTCTCTTTATTAATGTGATTACAAATGAAAGAAATGCTCTCCATTTATAGGAGACCAAACTTGGCCTCCAAGCACGAAAAGAAGAAAAAGAAAAGACCAAAATTTGTAATCCACAAATTTTGCCTTTGGCTCCAAGCAAGAATTCCAACTGAGTAATTTGGCACATGGCAATTATAACCAAATGAGATGGATCTCATTATAATTACCAAACAAAACTAATATTATCTTTTTATCATGACTATATAAAGCATCAAATAGAAAAAATAAAAATATTTTACAAGATTCTCTCATGGATCAATTAGCTCAAATCAGCCCAATTTTAAGATGGACTAAATTGAACGGGTTTGAGTAACTGAGTTAATAAATGAATGGGTAATTAACTCTCTCAAACTTAGACGGGTTGGGGTGATTATGTTTTCATGATCTAATTTTACAACCTCTAATATCATGTTAATGAAGCTATGTACTAAACTTCAATGGTAGTTATAAATTGGTCTCCTTTTGATTAACGCAACAAGTTTCAAAAGACTTTTTTAAAGAAAAAAAATGATATTGAATCATATAATATTATATAAATTTGAACGGAAGAATTAACTATCTTATTTTTTCCACCTATCGATAATATGGCACATAAGCAGTAAAATTAACCCCTTAAATTTCATAATCAATACATCATGTAAAATAAAAAAGTTAAAAGTCAAAAACATATCTTAAGTATCACTTTTTTTTTTTTAGTTTCCTATTTGAACTATCATGTGTGAGAGTTTCCTACCTAAAATATCACCAACTAATTTGCAAAACACACCTCAACTATCAATTGTTCACTTTTCTACCTGAACAATTGATAGTTGAGGTGTGCTTTACAAACTAGTTGGTGATAGTTTAGGTAGGAAACTCTCACACCTGATAGTTCAGATAAAACTCAAAAATAAGTGATACTTGAGGTGTGTTTTTGATCCTTATCTCTAAAATAAAAAGCACAACGTGCAGTTATTCTCATTGGAATATTAGAATAGTGAACAAGGAAACAATTTCAGAAGGTCAATCACATGCAGGAATATTGGAGGAAGCTTTTCGTATGTTTTTTTTGCTTATATTAATGGTGTCCAAAGTAATCTGCACGTACCTGTATTTCGATTGTTTCATCCGATGTTCTTATTTTTCATTAGCATAAATATCAAGTGATTTTGTCCATCATAGTAAATATAATATACCAATAAGGGTTAGTAAAGTAGTAAGTATTCCTCCATCATCAAACTCAAGTCTTGAATTCGAACCCAAATGGTTACTGAATTGCCCTTGTGCGGAAGCACTTTGCATCCCAATGTAGAATTTTCCGGCACAAATCCGAATATAATCGGACCCTAATATGAAATGTCGGATACCGCGTGAGATTCCAAAAAAAAGAATGATTGAAATAGCAATAAATTAGAATGCATTTTTTCTGGTTTTCCATTGATTTGGTATCCTTTTGGTACCCACATTAATTGTGATTGACGCTACATAAAATCTATTAAGGGAGAAAACGTGCTTGTATCATGTTTGGATTCGAGCCCAAAACGCTAATTCAGGATGGAAGAATCTTATCCATCTCGTCATGATCCACTATGCATCTCTAAAACCAATGGAGTGGTGGTTGATGGGGTCCAAAATAGGACATTCAGAGGCGACTAAGCCGACATGCATCTTTCTAGTCAAATGTGTACTTAAATTAGTTTGCAGACAATTTCTGGATTATAGATTCAGTGTCACCTTTTTTTTGTTCAAACACATGTTCCATTGTTGTACTACTCACTAAATGCTAAATTAATCAAAACATGTTGGATAACTTTATCTGTTCTTATCCGATCTTAGCCCATCAGCATTCAGCATTCAGCATTCAGCATTCAGTTACTAATCGTGAGTTTGGGACCAACACATTTAAATCAACACTGCTACTACGAATGTTTGGACTCTTTTGACTCAACACAAAGTTAATATAAGAAGAGTTTTAACACAAAATTTTCTCCTTCTTAATAGCTTTATTTATTCTCCTTATGTTTGAATACTTGATGACTTCTAGATATAAAATCCATAAATTTTTCTCAATCTAACGATCCTTTAAGTTGAGGAATTCAAAAAAGAAAAAGAAAAGGAAAAGATAGACTCTGTTAGTGGTTGATTAGAATCAGATAAAAGGTAAAAACGGATGGACATACGACACCAATTAACACTTTTTTCTAACAATTATTATAACTTTCACCTTTGTGATAGTAATGATTTTCTCTTTGCACATTTTCTTGTCTGTCTCATCTGAAATTATTCCCTTAAGTGGTCGTTTGGTTTAAGGTATAACATGGGTTATGCCGGTACTAATTTTTATACCACGTTTGGTATAAGGTATAAATTTATCCCGGGATTATTTTATACCTTGTACCAAACGTGGTATAAAAATTAGTGCTGGAATAACTCAACTTATACCTTCTTAACCCACTTATACTGGTATTATTTTATACCATCTTTCAGATGGTATAAAATAATACCAACAGATGGTATAAATTAGTCCCGGGATTGTAATCCCGGGACTATTTTGACCTCAAACCAAACGACCACTTAGATTATATTATTTTAAATTGCGGCTTCTTAAAGAGCCATCATGATCTAGTTGGTAAATTGTTACACATCCAAGTTAATCTTCCACTACCTAAGTACTATTCTTGATAATTTGGATAAGCAGAAGTTTGATGATAATGAATTTCGGATATTGTGTTTAATTACTATTCTTTTACTCTCTCTATGGTTACTGCACAAGATTTTTTTTTCTTTTCAGTTTCTCAACCGGTGTTCGGTATTTATATTGGGGACTGATAAAAATTAGGATTCGCTGCGGAAAGTCCCACATTAGGGGGTAAATCACTCTCTAATAAAGGTGATTCTGTATTCAATAGGACTCGAATATGAGCCTTCTAGTTAAAGATAATTACTTATGACTCTACCACAGGCTAGATTGATTATGACACAAAAATTTTATGTTGGTTTCACATTCTGATTATGACACAAAAATTTTATGTTGGTTTCCCATTCTAATTGAGCTTTAACAAGGCTTAAAAATTAAATTTTATGGTGGTGTACAATCATGTTAGTGTTCATAATTGGATGTCTATTCTATGTTATACTTTTGAAAAAATCAAACTATTCATCACGAATAGAACTCTTTAAAAAATGAGTTAATTCGTATAGACATAGCAAATTCAAAAATTTTAGAGTTCGACTTTTAAAAATATTAACACAAAAATATTGTTCTTCTTAACTGTTGAAATTTAACATTTGTTGAATATTTTGTAAATTAATACGTAAAAATTATTGGATTAAGATGAATTCGATGCCTAAGCACTGAATCCAACGCTGATTCATAGCACATAAAGCTTTGAAATTTTATGGTGGATGTACAATCACTTTAGTTTTCATAAATATCTAGCGATACTGTTGATAAATCAAACTCTTAATTATAGGCTATGCTACTTGGATATTTTAAAAATGTAGTTCCATTCGTGTTGAATCTTTCAAATAATTATTCCTTCAAAAACACTCTGCCAGATGCTCTTTAAAAAAAAAAAAAAATCTTGGAGGATCAACATAAATGAAACAATACGTTCGGAGGATCCAAATAACATAATTTATAGGTTATAGTTTAAACAAATTCATTTTTTTTGCGCGGATTGTCCTTCTTTTGGGGTGGTCTTTAAATTTTGCCCCTCATATTCGTGGTCTTTAAATTATACCTCTCATATTGCTGGTCTTTAATTTTTGTCCTTCGCATTGAAACCTTGAGCGTTCACGCAGAAATCATGAGGTTCTGAGTTCGAACCCCCGCTCAAGCATAAATTAAAAAAAAAATTGCAAGGTAAGGTTTGGGTCGCGTGTATGCCGGACCCGTCATACACTTGTTAAGGAATTACCAAATTTATGCCGGACCCAGCATACTCATGCCTTATGGGCAGACTTGACATAAGTATGCCGGGTCCGGCATAACTTTGATAATTCCTTCACAAGTTTAAAACTTTTAATGGGCAAACTTTTATGCCGGACCCGGCATAAACTTGTGAAGGAATTACCAAAGTTATGCTGGGTCCGACATACTTATGCCAAGTCTACCCATTAGGCATAAGTATGCCGGATCCGGCATAACTTTGGTAATTCCTTCACAAGTGTATGCCGGTGGGGGCATAGCGAAATTTAAACTCTGCCTTGCGAGAGTTTTTTAAAAATTTTGACTGTGTGGGGGTTCGAGTCTGGAACCCATGAATTTTAGCCGAAGGGCAAAATTTAAAGATTTCAAATTTGAGGGGCAAAATTTAAAGACCACCCAAAAGAAGGGGAATTCGAAATTCGTCTAGTTCCACTTTTAAAATTTTGGGAAGATGGCCCAAAATGTTTTTAAATTGTTAAAGATGGAGAAATTATGTCGTTCGTTTGTTTTTTGGCACAAACATGGCGTTACATTTAGCTGGGTGGAGCATTATGCCCCTGAAGTCTGAACTAGTAGAGATAATCCATTTGCTTACAAAAATACTCTTATCGTTAGCCAAGTACAGCATAAATGCACCTCACCACTAGTGGACTCCACGTCATGTAATTTAGCATAACATAATATCTCTTGATGAGCTAGAAATTCACGGTGGAAAATAATCTCAATAGCAACATACTGTAATTAGTGAATTAAATCAAAATAATAATTTCACTGACAATATAATGCAATATTGAACTAAATCAAAATCACCCATAAGCATCATGAGCGCAGTGGCGGAGCCACAACCCAGCAAAGGTGTTCGGTTACCCTTCACCGAAAAACCGTGTAGACATGTCAATTATTATGCATTACAGATATAAATTACATATTGAACACCCTTAAAATATATGTTATATAAATTCGAACACCCTTGACAAATTTTATAGCTCCGCCACCGCATAAGCGGATCTCCTCCACCATTTCTGTCCAAGGACTAAGACCACTCATAAGCAGGGTTTGAACCTTTCAATTCAAAGATTCAATTTTTCAGTGTAACCCATCTCAACAAGAAAAAAATAATTCAACGTTTTAATTTTTAAGATGAATGATATAGCTAGATACAAAATCAATCCAAAATTTTGATTTTGCAGCTAAAAACCGTTTATTCAGAGAATGGTTCTGCTTCACTTGACTAATAGTAATAACACGTTTATGCCAAAAAGTAAACAGAGATTATAATTGCTCTATTTCCAATAGTTCAGTTGCATACTCTGTTGTATTTGACTAACAATAAAGATGATTTTTTATGTCAAAATACAAATAAATAGCATAATTACTCTATTTTTAGTAATTCATGAGCCAAGCTTTGCTCCTTTCCCTAAAAGAAGGGCTGATGCAATTGTGTTGTTTCTCACATATCTCTTTCAAAAGAAATATGAATGGAACAAGAAGAACATTATCAATGATTTCACTTATTCTTGGATACTATCAGTTCGATTTAACAACTAGCACACATGGAAAAGTACATTAATATCAACCACATATATACTTAAAATACCTTTTTTGAATTAGCAAATGTCATGGTACCTATATATTGAAGATTATTGCTTAAACGATCCTTGAGTTATTATAAAAAAAAAGTGAAAAGCAAACTCGGGACTGAAAACAGAAAGGATAGGAATGAATTGTCTAATCTTATACGAATCAAGCTTTTCTCCTGACTTGCGATTTTTTTTTTTTTAATATTTGACTGAGCGGGAGTTCGAATACGGAACCCATGAATTTTTAGGCGAAGGACAAAAATTAAAGATTTTAAATTTAAAGGATAAAAATTAAAGACCAGTGCCTTTGACGGCCATTCTACACAAAAAAATGCAATATTTAAGCTCATAAAATGGGCTTGGTGGGCTGTCAAATTTTGTACTAAATTGGGCTGAGACAGCCCAAGGACTAACGAGATTTTGAGGCCTATCCTAAATGGATCCTTTATTTGTCTTGATACACATTTGTCGGTATCACGAGGAATTTCTCCTAAAGTTAAAGTAAATTTTACTTGGCATATCTTACTATGTTACATATTTATGGAACATAACTATACTTTTTAATAATTAAGTTTAGTAGCTATAATATTATATTTTTACAACTTATAGCTACCCACTTTTCTACCAATTAACTTACCATTTCCCACACCCCTATTTTTTAGCTGCACACTTTCTCTCTCCCCCTTTTTCCTAAATATACACGTTTCTAACTCCCCATCTCCCCTAATTTCGTAATTTTCAAATCAGTTTCTGATTTCTTTCACTTCCTTTTTTTACTCTGTATTAACTGCTCATTAATTTCAACCTTTTACCCCCAAAATTCAACTCTATTTCCTAAAATACGTAAGATTTTCTGTTATTTTTGTGTTCTCCCTCATCATCTTTGTTTCTTTTTGGGCTTTACTAAGCCACAGATTTTCATCTTTCCCTGTATTCAGTGGAAGTTTAAAGGTTTTTTTTTTTTTTTTTTGAGGGATCCATGTATCATTCATCCTCATGTCGTTTTAGACCACCATCTTCTTCGGCGTGATCTGACCGGCATCAGTCGTCTTATCTTTTCCGGTCAAATCTGTAGCAATTGCACGGTCAGATCTGTAGCAATTACAAAGACCAGCCTATTTGACACTGTCAGATCTGTAGCAATTAAAAAGATCAGCCTATTTGAACAGAAAATATTAAAGACCAAATCATTTAACCGCCATGACTGTTCCTAGATGCCCTCCTCCGCCGGCCACCGGAATTTTTTAATACAGATCTGAAGTTTTTGTAATTGGACAAGAGTAAAAATATTCATGTTCTCCAAGAGGTATTTTTTCTCATTAATGATTCACTTCACCATATATGTATTTTACTTACATTTTAAGTATATTTTTATCGTATTTTTCGATGAACTTCAGTTAATTCCCGTTTTTTCAATTCACCAGATCTATATTTTGCATACATTTTAAGTATATTTTTGTCGTATTTTTTATTATTTCAATTAGTTTGTGTTTTGAACTTCAGTTAATTACTGTTTTTTCAATTCACCAGATCTGTATTTTGCGTACATTTTAAGTATATTTTTATTGTATTTTTTATTATTTCAATTAGTTTGTGTTTTAAATTGTGTGTGATATATTTTTTCTACCTAATTTGTTACTTGTAAATTTATGTGATTTTGAATTTGTGTTTACTTTTTATCAAAGTATATTTTGTAGTGTATTTGAAGTGTATTTTTACAGCACTGTTGCAGTGACAACCACAGTGCATTTGACATTGATATATTTGCATTATATTTATAGTATATTTTCAGTATATCTTGAATGTGTTGTTATTTATTGTGGTTAATTTGTTATTTTGTTGTTTTTTCATGTGTTTGTTAATGTAAAGTTTCAGTATATCTTGACGCATTGCAGCTGAAATTGATGCAAAGTTTCTCCGTATGAGATATGACGCAAATCGACAAGGCAACCCTGAATGCATTTATTGATAACAAGCAACCACCAATACCTGTCAAGGCTACCGCTGATTATGATGCAGTGATTTTAGTAGATGTTCAGGAGTAGATTTGTAGACAGCACAGTTTATGTTTTAATTTTTTTTTTTCCAACTTTTTTTTGATGTATAACATCACTGTTGCGGCATTATTTTTATGAAGATTTTAGAAGAAGTTTTATGTATTTTGGTAATGATCCCGCTTGTTGTATAGTCTAATCGTAGATTTGAATTCTGTTTTTATTACATTTATATTTTTCTTGTATAGTTACTGCTAAAAAATTACAAAGTGCATTTCAATATCAAGTTTGTATTTCCTACATGTTTTCACTATATTTTATTGATGAACCAGGAAGAGTTCTATGCATTTTCTCTATATATTCATGGTACACTTGAATTCATTATTGAACCATAAAATCAATTTTTCTGTACAATATACTTCAAAAATTAAAGAACAATTTTAATACTTCTAAAATGCATACAAAATACAAGTGAAATATATTGTAAATATATTCATTACGATTCAAATCTTACAGATCAATTAGAATACACTCAAAAATACAATCATAATACAGATAAAATATAGTGAATCAAAAGCCACCCTTAGGGATTAAAGTTTTTTTATGGAGTCAAGTTTTCCCATCTTATTAAAGTTACTAAATAATATTCAATATCAGCTTATTGCACTCAATAACTAATATTTTTTATTTTTAATAATGTAATTTCATTGAATATTTTTAATAACGAACACAAAACCGATGGTCATAGCATCAGGAGACAATCTCAACTTGTCACTATGCAATTGAGTTGATGAACAAATCAAGTTTTGCATGATTTATGGAACATTAAAAAGTTTTTTTTTTTAGTTATATTTTGGGAAAAAATATGAAGAGAGTTTTTGAATTCAAATTTTATGTGAATGATTAGATGTTGAATGAGATATGTGATTAGATATGGAAGATAATGAGATTTGCGTGATTTATGAAACATTAAAAACAGATTTCTGTTTAGTTTGAAAAAGATTTTTTTTCCTTAAATAGAAGCATTATTTGCTCAACAGTTCCGTATATTTAGTCTATATTTTGGCTATATTTATGTGACGCGTCCAGACCTAAATATAGGAAAAACCAGCTACGAATTGTAAATAATGAATTTGTAGTTATAGTTTGTTAGAAGCAGCTAAAAGGTAGCTATTTGTGAAAATTTTACAAAGTTAAATATACAAGGACTTTCAGAGTTTAATATATGTATATAAAAAAAAAATATTTAATAGATAGTATAGTATAATCAATATATATATATAATATACTTTTTTGATAAATAGTATTCAATTAACTATCTTTCGCCAGTTACAACTCTCCTCTACACACACATGTAATAGGCCCTGTGTGACATAGGGAGAGTGGGCAGTGATACAATGTTGATTTCAAGGTTTAGGGGATAGTTGTTGGGATTATAGCCAAGATAGAAAATCTCACCTTTTATATGGGAGTTAGATAATTTTTTTGATATAAATTTTATCATGATTTTAGCTACAATCATATATTAAATAATTTAATTTCAAAATTTATACTGAGATAGTCTTTAATCACTATAACCAAATCTCCCCTTAGGGTCTAGAAAAGTTGAAAAGAGGGTAGCTTATGGAGGGGGACTGTTGACACCCAATTTCGTTTCTCCCTTATTCCTATTTATTTCCTTGGATTTCTAAATTTATTAACGAGCTAAATACTTTATTTTTATTTTAACGCTACGACTACTATTAATACTATTACTCTTTTTATTGTCATCTTGACTATTTTATTATCAACGACAATAGTATTATTTTTATCACCATTTTAATAGATTGTGGTTATTTCATATCAAGATTCAACTTGTTAAATTAATTATAAATCCATATTAGTATCTGTATACATGGTGGGGTTATAATATTTTCTACATATTGATCATCTATTATCGTCACATAATAATATGTTGCACTTGTCATTAAATTAGAAACCCAATGGAAGAGGAATTTCAGGCAAATAAATGAGCCCATACTTTAATTAATTTCGGACTAGCCCAAATCGGCCCACCAGTCGACCAGCCCATCACCCAAATCTACCCGACCCGACCCGTCTCTTTCATTGTTTGTTCAAGCCTAAACCTAAGGAAATACCCTTTTGCCATTCCAGCGAAAACCAAATTCGCTTTTGCCATTCCAGACCTTGCCCGTCCATTTTGGGTAAAGCTTTTGTATTCTCCCCAGCTAATAGCAACGTTGGTTGTTACAATAGCAACGGGGCTGGGCCATTCCGTTTCTGTGCAACTTTCGAATATAGTAGATTTGAGACGACCTCAGTTCACTGCACACGAGAAAGGTCGGTGCAATCCCTCTCTTTCTCCCATTTTAGTTTCGATTGGTATTTGTGATTCATTATTTGCATGTGTAATTTTCCATCTCGTACTAGCATTTTCTTATTTCAATATAGGTTAGATTAGATTTGAAATGCTGTTAGAATTTTAAGCACCATTAGCTGAAACACACTTTTCAAGTAATGAAGCTGATTTTACAAATAAGCAGTTATGTGTTTGGGTAGAAGTGCTGAATCTGACAAGAAACTGTTAGATGTATTAGTTGAACAAGTGTTGGTAAGCACTTTTTTCTGTAAATGACCGAATTATCCTTAAATCTGTTAACACTATTAAAGTATAGTTGATTGTTCTATTCTAAATTTATTCAAATACAAACTTCAGTAACTTATATGTCAATTCACTTTCAACTTAAACTGTAAGATAATTTTTACAAATATAACTTACTATCAACAACATATAAATTGTAATGTGAGGAAATGATGTTTATAGAACTCGTGGCTTTTAATTCCTAAATTTACACAAAAGAAACTTCATACTCCCAACGTCAAAGGCTCTCCAAAGCTTCTTATATCTCAAACTAACAAATTTTTCACTTTTCCGTGGCCATGAGAATTTCACTTTTTTCAGGAAAATTATTTCACTTTATTTGGAAATCAGCGTTTGGCCATGAAAATTCCAAATAAAACTTGATGTTGCATTTGGAATTTGAAAAACACCTAAAACTTTGTTTTCACTTTCAATACTTTCAAACAACCAAATATTCTTTGCAAAAACTATAACCAAACACGACTCCAACTTCAAAATTCCAAATAAAGTGAAAAATATTTGGTTTTCATGACCAAACGCCTACTTATATTGTAGCATTTGCTTCCTAAAGAAAAATGACAAAATTTTCAATCAATATTTTATTTTTAGTTCTTTCCTCTGGAGTGCTTCACATGTGTGCAAAACACAAACTATCCTGATTACATCTACATATGCAACCAAGTTTGAGTTGGATTTGTGCATAGTGATCCTAATATTCTACTCCCTCCGTCTAATTGAAATGTCTTAGTTTGACTAAGCTCGGAGTTTAAGAAATAAAGAGAGACTCCTGAATCTTGTGGTTATAAACTTGCCATGTAGAATACTGAATTCTCATGTTTAAAAGATGAAAATTGTAGAAATGAGGATGTTGAGATGAATGTGTTGGCTGGCTAGGAGAGATATGGCCAGAAATGAAGAGATTCGGGACAAGGTAGGGGTGGCCTCCATGGCAGACAATATGCGAGAGGCGAGACTAAGATGGTTCGAACATGTCCAGAGGAGCGGCACAGGTGTGTCGGTGAGGAGGTGTGAGAGGCTGGCGAGGGAGGGCTGGAAGAGAGGTAGAGGAAGACCAAAGAAGTATTGGGGAGAGGTGATCAGGCAGGATATGACTAGTCTTCATCTTATCGAGGACATGACCCTAGATAGGAATGTATGGAGGCCGAGGATTAGGGTAGAAGGCTAGTAGTTAGTGGTACCTTACTTTCTTGCTGGACCAGTATTTTTTCCGACCAGTATTTTTTTCGTCATTTTCTTGTATTTTTATTTTAGCATTCGCATATCTCTTATTATCTATTATTTTTATTTTAGTTTTGGATTACTTGTTCTTATCTCTAGCACTATCTGATTGTTTCTTTTACTTCGACGCCTATTATCTTGCTGCTATTACTACTTATTATTATTGATGATTTTTTATCTCTCCTTGAGCCGAGGCGGAAACAGCCTCCCTACCCGTCAAAAGGTAGGGGCAAGGTCTGCGTAGACTCTATCCTCCCCAGACCCCACCTGGTGGGATTATACTGGGTATGTTGTTGTTGTTGTAGAATGCTTGAATTGTAACTTACTAAATATAAAAATAAGCACTCTTTTTGGGACTGACCAAAAAGTAAAGTAAGACACTTAAATTAGGACGGATAGAGTACCTGATATCGACTTTTCTTATAGTTTTACTTCTTTTCCTCTTCTTAACAATTCACTTATCATACTAACATAAAAATGACTTGCAAAAAATAGCCAAAAATAACAATTTACAGAAAAGGCAGCAGAAAACTCCAAATATCAACAATAGCAACCTAGATAATTCAGTCATTACTAACATTTGAATACACTCTTTTTTTTCTTTTTTTTTGAGATTTAAAGCAGAAACAAAAGCAAATAAAAAAAAAAAGTAAAGAAACAGATTAAAAAAAAAACACAAGGAAACTGTGAAGGTAACTAAAATCGCATACAAAATATGCAGTGAAAATAACCTACCGTTAGTTTAACTGAAATTGCAGAGGAAAAAAAACACGTAGAAAAGGTGTGAAGAGACGGCTGGAAGAAAAAGAAGCAAACAGTAAATTTTTCTCCCTATTTCTTAAGGGAGGTTTGGTTGGGGCCGGGGGTGGGGGTGGGGTGGGGGGTTAGCAATGTATTTTTTTTAGTTTTTGCAAAGAATATTTGGTTGTTTGAAAGTATTGAAAGTGAAAACAAGGTTTTAGGTGTTTTTCAAATTCCAAATGCAACATCAAGTTTTATTTGGAATTTTCATGGCCAAACGCTGATTTCCAAATAAAGTGAAATAATTTTCCTGAAAAAAGTGAAATTCTCATGGCCACGGAAAAGTGAAAAATTTGTTAGTTTGAGATATAAGAAGCTTTGGAGAGCCTTTGACGTTGGGAGTATGAAGTTTCTTTTGTGTAAATTTAGGAATTAAAAGCCACGAGTTCTATAAACATCATTTCCTCGCATTACAATTTATATGTTGTTGATAGTAAGTTATATTTGTAAAAATTATCTTACAGTTTAAGTTGAAAGTGAATTGACATAGAAGTTACTGGAGTTTGTATTTGAATAAATTTAGAATAGAACATCTTGTAGTAATCAACTATACTTTAATAGTGTTAACAGATTTAAGGATAATTCGGTCATTTACAGAAAAAAGTGCTTACCAACACTTGTTCAACTAATACATCTAACAGTTTCTTGTCAGATTCACCACTTCTACCCAAACACATAACTGCTTATTTATAAAATCAGCTTCATTACTTGAAAAGTGTGTTTCAGCTAATGGTGCTTAAAAGTTGCTCAAAGTCAGCTAATCCAAACGGGTTCATTGTTGCTTGTTGATTCGACAGTTACTGTCTTAATAGAACCCATTGTGAAGAAGTCTTGGATCCGCGGCCAAAATGGAAGAATCCAAAGAAGAAATGAAGTCTTTCAAAGAATTAGGAGTTTGTGATCAATTGATTGAGGCTTGCGATAATTTGGGTTGGAAAACTCCTTCTAAGATACAAGCTGAAGCTATGCCTCATGCCTTTGAAGGTTTTTTGATCTTCCCTTCTTTTATGTTTTTTCATCTTTACCTTTGCTGCATGTTCTAGTGGGATTGTAAGCTATATGCTAATGATTCAAATAGGTTTAAATTTCTAAGCTGATTATCCTAGTGGGTTTTATGTTTGACTTTGGGTTGTGGGCTTGCAAAACTTCTGCTATCCTATTTAGTTTTGCCCCTGGTTGCAAGATGTATTTTGTGGGATCCATGCTTGAGAAGTACAGGAAAAGATTAGCTTTATGACTAATAGGGAAGTGGGAAATAGAGAAGCAAACTCAATTTGAGATAAAAACAGCTTTACGTAATTGCCTAAGGAGATGGTATTTGGAGTGATTCAATGCGGGGGAATAGAACATTTTTGGAACGATAAACTCTTTGACGAAGAAAAAGTGGAAGGTTAAAGTGGATTTTCCTGTAAAATACTTATATGACTGATAGCCAGTCAGAAACCATATGTTTCTATAATACAAATTTACCACTAAGTTATGGAATATAATGTTACTTTTGAGGGAAATTTAATGGACCATGCTAAATTCCGTCAATCAAGTAATGTAGGTTAGGAGGGGAAGATCCTTTGGATTGAAGCACTCAAAAGTATACCAATTTGTATAGTTGATTGGATGACTTTTGTATAGAACAATATTTGTATAGAGATCCTTTTTTATTATTTAAACCTTTTTATTCCCAAATTGCTTACATTCTTTGAAGCACTCAAATATTCCAGTTGATTGGATGACTATTTTAAAGAAAATTATGTGGATAGAGATCCTTTTTTATCATTTAACCTCTTTGATATCAACCTCTATTTGGTGAGAATTTATTTCTCTTATAAACAATTTGATGTTTGGTTCCAGGCAAAGACTTAATTGGTCTGGCGCAAACGGGTTCTGGAAAGACTGGAGCTTTTGCAATTCCTATACTGCAAGCTCTATTAGATGCTCCACATGCCTTTTTTGCCTGCGTTCTCTCTCCAACAAGGTCTCTTATTCTTCCGTTACTTGTTTTATTTTGTAGAAGCTCTTTAATGATTGAAAATCCCAACTTTTTTCTTTGCGTATTCCAGAGAGCTTGCGATTCAAATTGCTGAACAGTTTGAAGCTTTAGGATCCGGTATTGGAGTAAAATGTGCAGTGGTGAGATTGACTAAGTCATATGCACATGCATTAACAATTCATTTCCCCTTCAAATGTAATCTATAGGCTTGATAACTACTTGCTAGACAATGGGATTTGTAATGGCATGTCTGTATGACAGGATAAAGCGTGTCACAATTGAAAGTGTGGTATATGATGATTGACATTGGCATTCAGCTAGACATATTTTTGATTAAATGATCGCTGGTATTTTTTTTAACAGCTGGTTGGAGGGATAGATCAAGTACAGCAGAGCATTGCCCTCGGGAAACGGCCTCACATTGTTGTAAGTACTGATATATTTACTACCACATTTTTATGTCTCTTGTTAAGGTGAAGCAAGTAGTAATGGAGCTACAAATAGTAAAATCTCTTTGCCCAAAGATAAATTAAAGGCAAATACTATATGAAGCAGATGTCAAGTAGCTACCTAGTTTGTGATCTCTACTTTCAACAGTTTAGGGGGTCATGTGGATTTCCCTAGATACATAAAAAAACTCCAGGCTAGATGTCAAATAACTACTTAGTTACCTCACCCCACTTTGTTTGAAATTGTATTTTCTTCTCAGTTTTTTGTTAAATTTGTTGCCAATATCTTGTGAGAAGGGCTCCTAATCCTGCTATCACGGCCTTTACTGGATGTTAGTTAGCTTTTCTTCTTAGATTATCTGATAGGAAATGTGCTTATGTTTTAACTTTTGCAAAATGCCGTGGCTTATACAGAAGTGGTTGATGAATTATTATTATCCATATCTCCTTTGTCAGAGGTACTGGATGGTTGTAAAAGCCTAAAAGGTAGATGATGTATCCGTTTAGCAACCTAAGGAAATAAAGTTGGTGTACCTTTGCTGCCTTGAAGCATGAGAAATCTATTTGTTCATGGTTTTAGCCATTTTCATTCAGCACTAAGCCACCATTAGGATTGTAAGATCAGTAGCCTTTATTTCTTTATGAGAGGGCTCCAAAAGAATCTATGCGAAATATCATCTTATAGAAGTCTGGAGTGGAAGTGATATGATATCAAGTTATCAACTATTTTATTAGGTAAGGTAAGTAGGATATCAACTATTAAGTGTGCTGAGACGGGCAACCATTCGAGAAGATTCTCTACCTCACCTGCTTATGAAAAACTTCAAGTTTATCAGGAAAGGATGTGGTGGTAAACCCCCGTAGCTTTGTCTAGAATTTGATGTCCAGCTGTGTAGAGTAAGACTCATACACAGAAACCGCTTAGACCAAGACGGCTACTCTTACCTGTCTAGGGAAGCAATCCTTCCCCTGGAATTGTGAGAACCTTTGATTTGTCGACTCCTAAAGCAAATCACTCAATTTGGATAGATACGACTCCGGACCCATTGTAATGCGTTCCAACAGTTTCTCCTATCTTCTATGAGAAGGGTTTTGGTGCAAACTCAACTTTTTAATTTTCGAGGTGGCTGTGTCTTAGCCTCTCAAATTTCGCTCTGTTTGCAAGTAGGGTTGTTTTTCTGGTGAACTATTTGGAGGGAAAGAAATCAGAGAAGTTTGTTAAACAACCAGCCCACATGTTTGTGCAGTCAGGGGCTATGTTTCTGTAAGGTTCCTGATGCATCATTCTGCATCATCTTGATGCAGCTGGCGAATACAATTCCTACTCACCTATCAAAGAGAACTATTAAGTGTACTCGGTCAATTCAGTCTCTGGCATATCTTTTGATATGCAGACACCTATCATGTTCCCTCGTCAGCAAAACTAGTTTAGTTTGCCATGCGGACGATTTTTTACACCAAATTTCCTAAAGCTATTCTGCTATTGTAGGTTGTTACAGGTGTTATCTAAAGCCATACGCTTAAATCTCTGACATTCTTAAATTTGAGTGCTCATTTGCGTGATGTCTGATGTAGGTTGCAACACCTGGTCGCCTCTTGGATCATCTTTCCAATACAAAAGGGTTTTCTCTTCGTACAATAAAGTACTTGGTAAGTTCGTCCACTGAGTCTTATGCTCACAAATGCTCCAGGGATGTCCTCTTTTGTCTGTTTATTTAGTTAGATAAGAGCATGCATGCGTATTCTGAGTCATGAATTTGTACATGCAACAGGTATTAGATGAGGCCGATAGGTTGCTGAATGAGGATTTTGAAAAGGCCCTCGATCAGATTTTGAATGCTATTCCTCGTGAACGAAGGACTTATCTGTTTTCTGCTACAATGACCAAAAAGGTTAGTTTTTCAAGTGGTTTATAGGAAACCATTGTTAGTTATAAATGTTCTATTCTCTGCTTGTGGATAATTTCTCTTTCTAGATTCCCTTTGAGGGAAATCCCCACTTTTAAGGTTGGATAGATATCTTTTCCCCAGTATTTGAGGAGGAAAGTGCTTTCGTGAAGTTTTGCCTTTTTTTTTTTTTTTTTTTTTTTTTAAATTTCCAAATATCTTGCTCATTTTGATATTTATATATGAGAGATACCAGAAAATGGAGGAGCCTTTTACTTGTATTTCTACTTTTTCTCGTATTGGCATGCAGCTAATGATCAGTTATCATTGTTATGGGAGTAGATACACTTACTCTTTATATCATAGTACCAATAAGATTGGTCACTACCCAGTGTAATCCCACAAGAGTGGGGTCTGGGGAGGGTAAGATGTACGCAGCCTTACCCCTACCTGGGTAGGGAGGCTGTTTCCGATTGACCCTCGGCAACCCTCCTCCTTTATCCGGGCTTGGGACCGGCAATGTGAGCGAGCTCACACAGGCGGAGTTATAGTACCAATAAGATTATTACATTAAATTTCATTCTTAATAGTTTCTGCGGTGCCACTCTTAATGTACCTTCGAAAGGAGTGGATTTTTTTTTCGTGGAAAGTCTGATTCTAAATAGATCTATACATTGAACTACAGGTGAAGAAACTTCAGAGGGCTTGTTTGAGAAATCCTGTTAAGGTACAACGATGCCAACGGTCACCACATAATTTGTAGGTGCCCAAGAGTATATTCCATAACTTTGTTTATAATTTGTTTCAGATTGAAGCTGCATCTAAATATTCCACAGTTGATACACTGAAGCAGCAGTTCCGTTTTATTCCTGCTAAGTATAAGGTCAGTTCTTCAGTGACAAGATTCTATTTTAGGTTTGTTTGGGGGAAAAAAAAAAGCAAGACAAGTGGCTATCATTGTATCCAGCAATTGGCTTAAAAATGATGTTCCATTGTATCCAGCAAGACTTGTATCCAGCATTTTGTTTGATGACAATCGATGAGTTTACTACAGAACATTAATGTGTTGCTGTTTTGGGGGATGTTGGGCAACAGGGAATTCAGAAGCTGATATGTTGGCAATAGTATTTTTAAGGGTCCATAATGGCAAATCCTTTTGATTTGGCTTTAAAATTATTAGGAGGACTAGTATAGCTAATGCCTGGCAATGTGGGACTGAATGCTAGAGACAGTATACGAGGAATAAACCTAAAAGACCCCCTAGTTGAGGGGCTATAGATGCGACTGCTTTGATTTGCTGAATTATGGTTTATGGTCCCATTTTAATTATCAAATAATGACTTTTGGCTGACTTTATTATTTTATCCATGGTTCACAGGATTGCTATCTTATCTATATTCTGACTGAGATGTCTGGCAGTACTTCAATGGTTTTCACTCGTACATGTGATGCAACTCGTCTTCTTGCCTTGATGCTTCGAAATCTTGGCTTGAGAGCCATACCAATTAGTGGTCAGATGACTCAGGTATACTCTTGAACTTCAAGACATATTTTAATAGGTTCACACTTTTTTCTGAGAAAATGACCAAAATGGTTCCTTATGTTTGAGGGTAGGTTCAAATTAGTTCCTCAAGTATTTACTGAACAATTTTTGTCCTTTAAGTTTGCCAAAAGTTAACACTTTTAGTCTTAGTCAAATATTAAACAATACATATGTTCATTAGATTTGAAGGAAATAGTGAGAAAAAAGATTTAATCATTAGCACCAAGAAAATCCCATCAAATCCTAAAATATGCAACACAAAAAAACTGCACTACAACAAACAACAACAACAACATACCCAGTATAATCCCACCCACCAGGTGGGGTCTGGGGAGGGTAGAGTGTACGCAGAACTTAACCCTACCTTGAAAGGTAAAGAGAGAACATAAAAAACTGCACTAGACACTAAAAAATTTGAAAAATAGCAGAAATTACACCTCAAAAAGCTACGCAGACCCTAAAAATAAATCAAAAATAGTAAACACTACAAATATTGTACCTCTAAATGTGAGTTCCTGCTAATTTTTTCTTTTTCATAGCTCTCGTCATAATTGACGGGGTCTAGAAGTGTTAACTTTTGGCAAACTTAAAGGACCACAGTTGTTCAGTGCACACTTCAGGGACTATTTTGAACCTAACCGCAAACATAAGGGACCATTTTTGTCATTTTCTCTTTGCTGGTTCTATTTCATCCCCCCCCCCCCCCCCCCCCCCCCCTCCTCCTCCTCCCAAACACACTCATTTTTACTTGGATAGTCAAAAAGGCTTGGAGCTCTAAACAAATTTAAGGCCGGAGAGTGCAATATCCTGATCTGTACTGATGTGGCCAGTCGAGGACTTGACATCCCATCTGTTGATATGGTTATCAACTATGATATTCCGACAAACTCAAAGGTGGATCTTTTTATTCTTCCTGCTTGTAAAGTGATGGTGTGTTTTTCTGTTCAATGTAAATAATCTTAATTTTGTTTTCTGGTGCGATTTAAGCTTATCACTGCATGCATGGCCTGCAGGATTATATACATAGAGTGGGAAGAACTGCACGAGCAGGACGTTCTGGGGTTGCCATATCATTAGTGAATCAGTATGAGTTGGAGTGGTATATACAGATAGAAAAGCTTATTGGTACGAAATACAGAAATACTTTATTTCCGAGATTCTAGTATCTTTTCCCCTAATTTTCTTTCTAGTCTGGCTGCTGCTACGTATTGTTTTCCGAGCTAAACTTGATAATCTTCAGGGAAGAAATTACCTGAGTATCCTGCAGAGGAAGAGGAGGTTTTGCTACTCTTGGAGCGCGTATCAGAAGCCAAGAGGATCTCACTGATGGTATTTGTCTCTTCGGTGTTTATTTTTTTCTGCATGCACTGCTAATGACTGTTAGTAGTAGTGTTATAAAAGGCGGGGGCGTGAGGCGGAGCGTTTTACTTAGTACGGGATGAGGCGTAAGCCCCGAGGCACGGGGCATAAGCCCCATGGATCTTTAAAATTTTAAATTATAAAATAGTAAATAGAATAATAACACAAAAATTATAAAAAATATATTAATAGTTTTAAAAAATTAACATGATTAAAGAAACTCGTAGAGAACAAAAATTTTACAAGTATAAATAATGCAATGATTCAAAAGTTATTGTGAGATGCAAACCAACTCTAACCTCTTAACTTTCAAATAATAAAAGAATCGCAATTTCATTAAAGAATACTACTATCATATATACTTTGCAATTTACCTCCCTAAAAGAAAATAATCAATAAACTTTATCAAATTATAATTAAAACATCACTCCATGAATAAACTATGATAATTTTGAGACATAGGACAAAAATCATGAAGACTAATGGCAAGTGAAGATGTAAAATTTGGCTATGTATTCTTAAAAGAAATGTGATGTTCACCCTCAGTGTTTTCAAATAGTAAATATGCAATACTACGGTTTGTTATTTGAGTTACTATCAATCATCTTATTCTATAGATGAAGAAAACTATTAAGCATCATTCATTTAATAAAGAATTATGAGGGTCAACAATGTTAATTGAGGAATTTGACACATAATTTGTGTGAGAACTAAGAACTCTTAGGTGAGCTTTGAGTGTTGGGCGTTAGGCGTGTTTAGGGCGTACGGTCGGGCGCGTAGGACGTAAGCCTCACAGAATTAAGCCCCATACGTAAGTTCCGAGGCGTTTTGCCTGTGATCCGACCTGGGGCGAGCCCTGAGGTGAGTCCCAAAAATGCCTTTTAAAACACTTTAGCCGATCAAATCAAGTGAAATGAGGCCTAATTATTTTTGTTAATTTCCCTTTACTTAAAATGCTATAGTTGGTAATCTCGTCATTCATGATTTTCATTAGGCTTAGGAGTTAATGTCATAAGGTAGAGCTAGTAGCGTGAAACATACTTTGATTTTTGAGTGTATTGGATTCTGAGCTGTTATTCGGTACATGAGTCTCTTATGTGCATTTCTCAGTAGGAGAAAAGTTGTTAGAGGAGATACAATCAAACCTCTCTATAACAGCATCATTTGTCTTGATATATTTTGGTTGCTATAGCAAACATATAATATTACACAATATGAAGCCGGTTACAAATCGGATTCTTCAAAAATATTGTCACACTTGTGTTGGATCCTCCAAATGCACTAATTTTGAAGGATCTAAGACGAACATTTTGGAAAAGTCTGAGAATAATAGCTGATACATATTATTTTGTTTCCGTTATTAGATAAATAACATATGCAATCCATGTTTGATGCAGAAAATCAAAGAAACTGGTGGAAAAAGGAAACACAGAGGTGGTGGAGATGATGGAGACGAGGAGGTTGAAAGATACTTGGGAGCTAAGAATGGGAAGGGAAAGCTATCAAAGAAGCCAAAGAGAAAATGAGGGAATCAATGTGTAATTAATTTAGCAATGTTAATCCAATTTTGACTTCGTTATCTCTTTCATTATATTATTCTTCTCTGTCGCTGTAATTCGTCGTTTCTACGATCTTTCTAACATGATTTATGTTATTCAACTTAATGAAGTGTTTTTTGAGTAGGCAATGTTTACATGGAATAACATGTATTCTCCACTTCTACTGAGCGCGTAGAATGACTTTTAAGTTTTATTTTATCGTTTATATCTTTTACAAGTGTAGAGTGTATACAAAGATGTCATTAGAATAAGTAAAAAAGGAGAGAAACATCCTTGATTTTCATATTGCCTACATCTAAGGGTGTCAACTGGTTTGAACCGGAACCGGACCGGTAACCGGTTATAAAACCGGTCGGTTTCCGATTTAAAAATCGGAACCTGCCACCAATTCCGGTTTACCGGTTAGAAACTCGAAATCGGAACCGATCCGGTTCAAAACGTTCAAAATCTTTTTTTTTTTTTTTTTTTTTTTTTTTTGTATAGTATATATATATTATAGTATTTATTAGTATATTGTAGGTATATTTACATATGTTATATAAGTTTATAAGTAAAGTTTATATATTTACTAACTAACAGGCTAAGAGCAAGCCAGTAATATAGCATATACGTGTGTATATATATATATTAAGTTATATATTTAAGTTATACTACATATACTTAAAATATAGTAAAAATATACTTATATATATCAATATACTTTAGGTTATAAAACTTACATATATATATGTATATAGATATATGTTTAAGTTATATATAATATATATTATAAGTATATTCTTAGTATATTTTAGTTATTTTTCAAGTATATAACTTTTTAGTTTTTAATTTAAGTAGATGTATCATGTATATTACAAGTATATTCTTAGTATATTTTAGGTATATTCCTAACTTAATATAAGTAAAAATATGAACACAAGTAAATAGAAGAAAACTCAATGAGCCATATATTTTATTCATTCTTGGATAACATTTATTTGCAAGTTGTAGTTTTTTTTAACTTGCAAATAATGCATGAGTTGCAAAGAAATAGTAGAATAATAAAATCACCAATTCTCAATCATTTGGTTAATTTCCCCCATGTCATATTCGGCCATGGAGATATCTTCAAAGTCTTCCATTTGGTCCGATCCACTTGCTATCAAATCTTCAATCTCTTCCTCTTCGTCTTCCTCCGCTTCTAAGTTTTGGTTGCGTCGCTCCGATCTAATCTAATCGCGAATGCACACTAGTACTTGCAAGCTAAAGCCGGATAATGAGTGTCTATGGTTTCCAATTTGTTGTCTTCCCTGGCTAAATACACTCTCTGAAGCCACGGTTGATACTTGAACCGTAAGGATATCTCGAGTCATTCTTGAGAGTATCGAATGACTTGCCTTGTATTTCTTCCACCATGCTAAGACGTCCAGCTCATCTAGTTCCTTGATATCCACATTTGGCTGCATCAAATAAAAGTGATATTCATCAAAGTTTGCATTACAAGAAGGAGTTGGATGTGAATGTAAAACTTTTAAACCCGACAAGCCCTTTTTGCTACTTTGAGAAGTAGTAGGGCGTGGAGCAACGGGTGTAGCATGTTCTTCCAAATTAGAATAATGAGTAAAAACTTTTCTAAACTCGTCATCAATAGCGGTTTCGGCTTCAGCTAAAGATGGTTGAACTCCCTCTTCAATTTCTAAAAATGTATAAATTTGACCAACCAATGCTTTAGTATAAGACACTTTTAAACAAGGATTTAAAAGAGAACCCAATATAAATAAAGTTGGGATGGGAAAAAAATACTTCTTAAATTTTGTTGTCATATCAAAAAGCCGCTTGATAACCGGATTTATATTTATACTCTTGTAAAACTCTAGCTATTTCCGCTAAGTAGGCTAAAATTCCGGTTACCGTGGGATAGAATTGTCTAGAAAAAGCAAGAGTTGCATTATAAAAAATTTCTAAGAGTTCAACACATTCCTTAACATCTTCCCAATCCGTAAAATTTAACCAATCATCACTATTAATATTATATTTGTTGTGAACTTGTTGTATGAGAATCCTATACTCATATGCTTGTTGTAGCATAATGTAAGTGTAGTTCCACCTAGTCTCAATTTCTACTTGAATTTTCCTAGGTCTAAGGTTATTTTCCACACAAGCATTCTTAAAATCTCTAATTCTTCCCCTATTAGCATTACAAAAAAGAAACGCAACCACATCTCTAACTTTTTGAATAGAATCGTCAAAACGCACAAGACCATCTTTAACAATTAAGTTTAAAATGTGACAACTACATCTTACATGAAAAATATTTCTTAGCGGAGGGTTTAGTTCTCTTTTTAAAAGACCAATCGCCTTTGTATTATTAGAGGCATTATCTAAAGCAATACAAAGTGTTTTTCTATAAATGTTAAAAAATCTCATAATAGTAGACATTGAATCCGCTAAATTTTTTCCATCGTGACGACCTTTTCTTTTATCATATAAAAAAGCTATAATTCTTTTTTGCATAACCCAGTTGTCATCAACCCAATGACATGTAATAGCAAAAAAATCTAACTTGTTAAGACTAAGACTCAAATCAGCGGTAAGAGAAACATTACAATTTAAAGAATTAAATACATGGCGCAAATAAAATCTATATTTTTTTATACAAATCTATAACATCCGCTCTACAAGTACTTCTAGGAATACCCTCAAATAACGGATTATAACAACGTTGAATGTAAGTAACAAACCCCAAACCCGAAGGAAAGGAAAATGGTAAACAATCATAAGCTACCATTTTAGCTATTTCTACACGCTCTTTTTTCTTGTCATACTTAAAATTTTTACCGGTTCGTGAGTCTATCGTTATTTGAATACCCCCACATTTGAACCCGTTTGCTCTCCCCAAACATCCATATGTTTCTTTTTCATATGACCATTTAGTGTACCCGTTCCACCATCCTTACTAGTTTCTTACTTAAAAGTAAATATTTGTCCACATAGGGTACATTTAGCTGTTTGGATTTCCCTATCCTTAGTCATAAATTTCCAAATTTTAGCGGTTGACTTACGAGTTCTAGGCGGTTTGTCTTGTGTATGTGATTGTACAGGACATGTATCTTCTATGGGATTTTCGGGGGGTTGTGTTTCATCATCATCATCAATTTCATTAAAAGTGTCGGTATAATGTTGTTGCATTGCCTCATGACCTAAAAGTGGATTATTTCCACCAATATCAATACCTAAATTAGGTGTTTCTTCCACAAATGTTTCCTCATTAAGCCCACGCCTAACAATACCACTACTACCGGCACCACGTCTAAATCTCTTCGCTATTATTAAATAGAATTAATTTAAATCACACTCAAATAAATCACAAGAAAATGAATTGCAACAAATTAAATTGCTAGAATTAAATTGCGAAAAATAAAGATAGAGTTGGAACGAAGGTACCAAATTGCCGGACTAATTTCCAACAAAGTGAAGGCGGCTATAATTGCAAATCCACCAAAGCTACTTCAGATTGTTGCAAAATCACCAACTCCACCAACAATATTATAATTGCAAAATTAATAATTGAAACTATAATAAGACTTTATAATATTTATTTGAGAGAAATTTGAAGTGGCTAATTGTTGCAAAATAACTATAATTGAGAGATTGAGATTTGAGAGAAAGAGAAGAGTGAATTGGTGTGGATTAAAATGGAAATGGAGAAGGGTTTATATAGGGGTGGGGGATGGGTTAAAGTGTTTAAAAAAAAAGTTTGAGGGTTTGGGGGGCAAAAAAAGAGTTGGGGACCGTTTGGCAACGACCATTTTTGCAAATGGACCGTTGCCCAACGATCCAATGGGCCCAAGCCACAACGGCTACAAACTATTTTTTTTTTTTAAATTCCACCGGTTTACCGGTTAACCGGTTCCGGTTTCAAAAAAATTGAAATCGGACCGGTACAAAATAAACGGTTAACTCAAACCGGTAAACCGGTTCAACCAGTTTCGTTTCCGGTTCCGGTTACCAGTTTAAACCGGTAAAACCGGACCGGTTGACGGGTTTACCTACATCTCTCTCTCTGAATGTTCCCCATGTTTTACCATTACCAATAAACAACTTGTAAGTTTTTTGCTTCACCTTAGCTTCTACCTCCGGGGTTTTTAAAGAAGATTCAAATTACCTGGTCATTTCTCTTAACCTTTTCAACAAGAAAGCTAATTTAAGGCTCTTTTTCTTGCTGATCGATACGGTGAGCATTCTTTGGATGTCGATGTAGCGGAATAGAATAGATGTTGTCATCTTAAATAGAAGTTTTAGGTTCGAGTTTTCCAAATGAAGATAAAAAACACTTTTCTTTTAATGGATGCTCTGCTGAAAGTTTTTTTTTTTTAAAGAGGACTGAAATGGAAGGCAAGCCTCAGCGTTATTGGTAAAGTTGTTTCCTTCAGGTTGTAACTGTGGAACAGCCTCTTGCACAAATATAGGGTAAGACTGCGTATAATAGTTCCGAACCCCACGCATAGCGGAGGCTTAGTGCACCGGGTCGCCTTTGAAAGAGGACTGAAATGTCCAGTGAGTAGATATCAGCCTAGTAGCAAGTAGTGGCTCGTATCGATTCCGATAGTAGATTCTCCTCTATTTCATTTTAATGTGTCCTAGTTTGAATAGACAGGAAGTTTGAGAAAGTAAGTAACATTTTTTAATTTTGTGATTTTAAGCTAAAATATGTATAATGTAGCAAAATGCTTTTGAAAATTTTGTGCTTTTACAATACGATGCAGAATGTTGGAACTAAAGAGTTACTATGAAATATCAAAAATAAGATATATAAAATATAACAGATGGAGTAAATTTTTATAACTAAGGTTAAGAATCAATTTTGACATAAAATGTGATGTGATGTTTCCTGGCAATCATAATTTTCAATCATTCTCTTTAGAATTTTATCTCGAATTAAATTTAATTAGCATACCTGATCATCACGGAGGAAGTACTATACAATATTTATAAGATCAACATCAAATGTCCCAATGTGACTCCCTCCCTCCCTCCCTCTCAATTTATGTGGTATTTTTCGAATTGCGAGGCAAATGAGTTTTTCATTTTATTTTTTGGACCGCGTTCTTTTTATATAACTTTTAGGTATTCTAATTTTTTAATTATTGTGACTTAAAATACTTTATATGTAATTTTTAAATATTCAAATTTTATTTTAAAAACACTTAAATATTCTATATTGTCCGAACTTACGGTAAAAAGTAAAATATTTGACTTTCGGTGTAACATAAATTGGAATAGAGGGAGTATTATATGGCCGGCAGTTTAAGGAGAAACGCAAGCTGCTATCTTGTACAAACTGCCAAAAAAAAACATAGCAAATTAAATTTCTTGGAAACTTGGTAGAAATATATAATCCTATCGATCACATCCTTCTAGTGGAATCTTAAAAGAGTTTTATTAAAAAATTAATTTGGTCCTGCATATAAAAAGGAATTTGATTAAATGCTCTATGCATGACTAGTAGCTTAATAATTAGACAAGATGAATGGTTACATAATTGCATTCATTATATTTGTTGCAGTAACTTTTGTTTTCATAATTTCATGTTTTTTTATCCAATTAAACAAAAAGAAGAAGGGGACCACAAGAGATGGCAATATGGTAGTTTTAGCGGAAGCTGTGGTTGTTAGTGTGGCGGGTGTAGGTGGTGCAACGGCGGTTGTGGTGGCTGATGAAATGACACAACGAGATAAAATCAACGTTGACAAGGAGATAAGCAAAGTCGTTGAAGGAGGCGTGGATGTTGTACAAGGTTGTTGTTGTGGCGGTGGTGATGGTGGCGGTGGTTGTTGTGCTGGTGGTGGCGGATGTGGTGATGGAGGCGGAGGTGGATGTGGCGGTGGAGGCGGTTGTGGCGGCGGTGGTGGTTGTTAACGTTAAAAAACATTGTTGTTCGTCGTCTATATATGTGGTGAAGGGTGTTCATGGTACAATACGATATAATTAAAAAAAAATCAGTTCGGTAATTTTAATTTTTGGTTTGATATTTTTAAGTTCAGTTTCGATTTGTGCTGTTGGTGATAGCAACAGTGATAGGAGGCAATTGTTGTGCTTGTGGTGATAGTGGCGGCACGACGGTTGTGGCGTGGCAGTGACGGTGCTATTGGTGGGTGATAATGTAAAAGGCATTGTAAATTATATTGATCTTTTATGTGGTATAATTTAGAGGTGCTCATGGTAGTCATATAATATTTTGAAAATTTCGGTTTGCTAAGTAATCACGATTTGTTCAACATTGACTAATAAGCGATGAGAATCATGACTTCCACAATAATAATAGTAATAATAAGACAAACAAATTGACAAAGGGAGTACCAATTTAAATTTATACCAAAATCTTGATTTATTTATTAGGAGGTGAATTATAATTGTGAAATAACCTTATTTTGAACCAAGCGATCTCTTGGACTCTTGAAATTACGTGAGCAGTGAAGTTATGACCCTTGCCCTATTGGACAAAAAAAAAGGGAAAAGGACAAAAATGGCCGACCAGGTGAAACTAATCCCACCCGATAGCCCAAGTTTCCCCAAACCCAATTTGTAGCCCGCCCAGCCCATTTACTACAAAAGAAAAATGTGGTGACTTTAGACACCACTTAAAGTTCGTTCCAAAAAAATGACTTATTGTGGCAACTTTAGTCGCCACTAAAGATCAAATATGTATAGAAAATGTATCGAAAATGTATCATACGTATAAAAAAATGTATCATTGTTGTATAGAATATGTATCCCTACCGTATATGTATAGAAAATGTATCATAGGTTTGTATCATTGTTGTGTAATTTGTGTATAATAAATGTATCATCAACGTATACTCACTAATCAATACATATATTATACATTACTATGTACATTATACATTGATTATATACTAATGATTCACATATTATACATATTCCATACATAAGTATAGAAAATGTATCGTTGTTGTATAATTTATGTATAAATTGTATAATTATTGTATAGAAAGTGTACCATACATCTAGACAATGTATCATACATATACGGTGTATAAAATATATCATTCTTGTATAGAAAGTGTATAAATAATTTCAGCATATGTATATAAACTATATCATTCTTGTATAGAAAGTGTATCATACGTATAAAAAATGTATCATACATATACAATAGTGATACATATTCTATACAACATTGATTATATCCCAAAACATGTATAATATGTGTATAATAAATGTATAATCAATGTATACTTACAAATTATACACATATTATACATGTTTTGGGATGTTTCTTGAAGGCTCAATCAACATATAAATATACACATATTATACATGTTTTGAGATATTTCTTGAAGGCTCATCAACGTATAAATATACACATATTATACATGTTTTGGGATATTTCTTGAAAGCTCAATCACTGTATAAGTATACACATATTATACATGTTTTGAAATATTTTTCAAAGGCTCAATATGAATTTTGACCTTTAGTGGTGACTTTTTGATCTTTAGTTGTCACTAAAAAGTCTGATTTTCCTGTAGCAAGCCTTTAGTGGCGACTCTTTTTATCTTTTGTGGCGACTAAAAGTCACCACAAAGTCTCGTTTATTTATTTATTTAAAAAAAAATGTGTTTGGGCTGCTGGGCTGGGTAGTGCGTGGGATTACTTTGGGCCGAAAGGCCAGTTCACGGTATTAGGCCCAAACGTGGGATTACTTAGGGCCAAAAGGCCATTGTGTGTCCTTTCCCCCAAAAAGAATCGGTAAGACGGGCTCACTCACAGGACATGACTCAATGAAAAAATGTTGGTTAATTTCGTAACAACAGCCGCCAATAAGATATTTTTATACATTGCACTCACCTTTAGCTTAAGATTACTAGATTTAAAAGTGTCTGTTATTTATTTAAGTTTTGTGTCTAATTAATCTAAGACACCTAATTGAAACAATGGGAGAAATAAATTATATTTTAGTCCTCGTAAATTTTGACAAAGCACATCAACATTCAATTACTTGAAATATGCACTTTCGATCCTTCTGCTTGTGAATATTCATAATTTTCAGAATTATTAACCGTTCCATCATTGAATTAGCCTTATATTAATGTAAACTTGTATTGTTAATTAATCCATATTTGAGAGTAATATACTTCTAAAATTAATTTGAGTATAACATATTTCCTGCATAAAGGGACCAAAAACACACATTCTAATTTTATTGAAGGTCAAATGTGTCGATGACCCGGCGCGATTCAACTTTCTATAGGGGGTTCATTAAACTCGGTACTTTTCCTGTGGGGCATAAACTTATGTATAAAAATATATTAAAATTACAATAAAAAGTATATATGAATCCATAACTTCAAAAATATAATTGTTCAATGCTAAGAACCTCAAAGGTTGAACCATAGAACTAAAATCTTGGATCCGCCTCTGCTTATGTCGTATATATTTCAAGGACCAAAATCAGAATTCATATGTTAGCATGTTAAGCTGATCTCAGAATATTTCTATCTCCCAGCAAAGAATATTTATTATCGGTGGCGATTACAGTCTCTTTCCCAAGGTTAGGATTACAGTCTTTTTCCCAAGGTCAGGCTACTCTCGCCCACTTGCTTTACTTCTAGAGCCCGTTTGGATTGGCTTATAAGTTCCTAAAAACATCTTATAAGCTGTTTTCAGCTTTTTTGAGTGTTTGGCTGGTCAGCTTTGATATTTGGCACAAATATCTACATTTAGTGTCATTTACACTTTACTTCTTAGCACTTTCATCGCAGTTTTGAATGTGAATTGTTGTATATGAGCTTATGTTGGTATGTTTTTATGAATAGGTACAACAAGGACCAACGAAGGGTATTCCGGGCAGTTTTGAGTGATTCCGAGGCTGGGTACGTCGATTGAAGGTTGCGAAGGAAGTTCCAGCACTTGAAGGCAAAATCTGACCACTGAAGGGTCTCATGCGCTGGCCATGCGCCGCACAGCCAGCGCACAAAAACACCATTCCTGAATCTCAGATAGACCATGCGTTGGTCATGCGCCGCACAAGCAGAACATAAAGGAGGTTATGCGCTGGCCATGCGACGCACAGCCAGCGCACAAGCGGCGTCAGTTGTCCTATTTAGATCGGGATTGGGCCAACTTATCTCATATTTACCCTAGCATATAAATAATCGTTTTGAACATTAGAAAGGCGGCTTGGATGAATTTTGAGACTTGTGAAACTCTTTCTAGGTTTTATTCCTCTTCTATTAGTTTTCTTTACATCAAAAACCCTATGTTAATCATGAATTCTTGTTTCCATTATCGAATCATGTGTAACTAAACACTTAAATTCTGGGGTTGTGGCGTAGCCATGAATATTGACGTTTGACAAGTATTTCAATCTTAGTAGCGTGTTCGTATGCAATTGCTTCGTTACTTCTGTGTTTAATTTCTTGATTGTCTGCGCAACAGTTGAGTTCTATTTACTCATTGATATACGTGCTTGGGAAAGACGTTAATTTGGAGAAGAAGTAATGAGATTGTGATTCTAATATCCCTAAAGTTGGGCTAGGATTTGTGACTAGGATAGGAATATACTTAGTTACCGCAATCAATTATATACCGTGCTCTTATTGCATTCTTGATAGGTCAATACCATAGGAATATAGGAGGAGAATTATCTTGAATCGGCGAGTAGTGGTTCGGAAGAATACTACGAGATTAATAATCCGGTTAATTAGCTATTGTGAACAAAGTTGCTAAGGTGTGATACTTGACTGACTCAATAGGATTGGTGAACCAACCACGACCCTGGAATACTTCTAAAATCTTGATAAAAGCCGGTTTCAATTACGTTCTAAGCACAATTTCTGGATACACTATTAATCAATTACATTATAGCATTTAGTTATAAAAGAACCAACACTTTTATTCTTCACTTGCATAGATAGTAAGCAATAGTTTATTTTCGTGAAATATTGGTCATAAGTCTCTTTGGGTTCGACATCCGATTTTATATAATTACTCTATTACGTGTACGACCACGTACACTTGCGTGTGCATTTGGACGCAACAAGCTTATAAGCCATTTTGTGCTTAAAATAAACCTAAAAAAATAATTGAGTCCGTTTGACTTAGCTAATCTAAAGCAGCTTATAAGCTGAAAACAACTTATAAGTAAAAAAAAAAAAAAGATCCAAACAGGCTCCTAGTCGCTTCCTCAGATTCTTAATCTCTTTCAATCACCTTTTTTTTTTTTTCAAGAAACCAAAAGTATTACTATCCATTTGAATATACTAAATGAAAGATTGTGCGGTTGTGCGTTGGCCACTTGTGAGACAATGATAATTCCACCAATGTAAACGAGCACAAGTTGGATGGATTTCATAAAATTCCACATGCAAACACGTCCAACTTCCTGCAGAAATCACGTAACTTCAAATTCAAGGAGCAAAAAAGTCCTCAGCACATCAAAACCCATAAATCATTCATCAAATCGTCTATAAAAAAATAAAAAATATCAGCCATTTTGTATCAAAAAAGGGTACACTATTACTAATCATGGAGGTGTATGCTATAGTAAGCATCATACTCCTTTCAGCGTTTATCATTATAGTTATCTTCTTCACTTTCTGTAAAAACAGCAACAACAACAAAAATAATAATAGCGCGCGTCCTGCAGGCAGTATCGACGCGCGCACGAGAAGTAGAGTTGCGGTACGCCACACGTATGATACGGATGGCGGACACGGAGAAGGGAATGCGCACGGGAACGGGACCGGCGACGGCGGTGGTTCAACCGTTGTGGCCAGTGTCGTCGCCACCACGGCATTATCAACCATAGCGATTGATGCGAGCGGCGGTTATCAAGGTAATGCCAGTGGTGGTGGCCATGGTCATGGTCATAGTCATGCCGGAGGTGATAGTGGTGGTGGTGGATGAATAGGTCAAAGTTGTGTTATTAACTACGGTTCTTCAGGGGAATGTTGAGCTTTCATGTGGCTAGTGTTTTCTTTTAGTTTCCTAGGCTGACTATTTCAAACCACATTTTTGTGAAATAGGTTGTGGTGGAGATTTCGAAGTGAGTACTCCCTCTATTTTACTTTATGTGATTTTGTTTGATTAACATGAAGTTTAAGAAAACAAAAATATTTTTAAGGGAGTACTCCCTCTGTTTTACTTTATGTGATTTTGTTTGATTAAATATGAAGTTTATGAAAACAAAAATACTTTTATGAATGTAAAATTTCTGTAGGCTTAACACATGGACATCCCTTTAAATTTGTCAATAAATTTAGTCTAGATGCTTGTACTTCGATTTGTTCTAATTGCGCACCTGAACATGATATAGTGTTCTTATTAGACATTTTGAGTTCAAATTTTGGAACAATAAGTTCTCAAGCATCTATTATGTAGTTAAGTTAACCACATAATATATTTCACTTCTTTTTTTATCTTTGGTTTCTTATCCGGTGTCCCGTACCGCATTAGGGCATGAATAAATCTGGATTCGCGCCGGAATCCCACATTTGGGGGTAAAGCGCTCCCTAACAAAAACGACTCCGTACATAGGGGACTCGAAATTGAGACCTCGGGTTAAGAATGACGGATTACTTCACCTCCTTTAATTATGTACACATAAGCCTCAATTGGAACAACCTTGAAGTCTTACGACATATTGAGGCTAATGCGTATAACTAACAGAGATATCATATTTTAAGTGACTAACTTATTTACATAATGAGCGTTTGAGAACACATGCAAAAAGATTTCAAAAATGTGAGCCAACAACAACTAACTTAATGTATTCGGGTGCTGAATTGAAAACAAGTCATAGTTCGAGTGTCTAAATGAAATTTACTGACAAGATTAAGGGGTGATTGATGCATTAAGTCATTTCTATAACTTGTGATTTTAAACATGTAATAGTAGTCACGATAATAAAATTTGTCAATAAGTTAAGATAGTCAATGTTACGCGAGATTTTCGAGTTGAATGACTTTTCTATAGTCACCGGTCCAGATTTCTTGCCATATTTTATCTGTCATCTACTATTGGAAGATGATAGAATTGTCTAGATATTATGGTATCTAGAACCATCGAGAAGCACCCCTACATAGATATAAATAGGGGTAGTCTTAGTCATTTGTAACCAAGCCAATTCAAGCAATTCAAGGAAGCCTTTGAGATTGTGCCTGACAACAGTGCCTTCCTACACCACATCTTGCAACTCTCCAAGCTCTTTATTGTTGATATTATTATTATAGAGTTTCCCAAAAAACACTTCCCATTATATTATTTAAAGCAGCCAACTGTAAATGCTTCCTCAAAGAGACGTTCCTGTTTTCCGACTGCTCACTTGCTATATCCGTAACATAACGGAACAGTCAAACTGACGGCCCAAGAATCTATGGCCGTCGATTTGACTGTTCCATTATGTTACGGTATATAGTAAGTGAGCGGTCGGTGTGAAAAATTAAAGTTAATTTTTTGGTAGAATAAATATCATAGATATTTAGAAGAGTTTCTAGAAAGTTATATTGTAATATCTTTGATATTTATACTTAGGAAATGTCTAGAAATTCTAGACACTTAGATATTTGTAATTGAGGGTAGAATTATCTAGATCCTTTTGTATCTAGAATAATATCATGATAGTCTAGAATAGTAGTAGGAGATAAGAGTAACTAGATTTTTCTTATGGATGTATCTAGAATAATATATAGAACCATCCCTAGACAAGTATAAATAGGAGTGACCTTGAACATTTGTAATCAATCCAACACAACCCACTTCAAAGCAATACAAGCCAATTCAAGTAAACACTTCCTTTCTAAAGCTTCCTCTTCTTTAGTTGAATCTTCCGATCTTAGTTAACGATCTTGGGCTAGCAGAAGGTTTCTCCGATTTACTTTTAGTCTGCTATTTCTCTACATGGTATCAGAGCCATAGCCATAGCCGTAGTTGGCTTCTGGATTTTATTTCAAGATCGGGTTAGTGGTAGATTCAACTGGTTTCTCTAAATGGATTTGAGCGGCCGTGTTAATGGATTGGGGATGGAGTTGTTGAATCAGTCCAATTACAAGGTATGGAAGACATGTATGGAGTCATACCATGTGGGAGAGGATTTATGGGATGTTGTTAATGGTAGTTACACAAGTCCTCCTATTGACGGACCGGAAAATAGCAGCGCATACAAGAAGTGGAAGCAAATTAATGCAAAGGCGGAGTTCATCCTGAAGAGGTCCATCTCTCACAACTTGTTTGATCTTATTATAAGGTGCAAATCAGCTCGTGAAATTTGAAGGATCCTTGATCGTTTGTTCAATAAGAAGGATGAAGCGCGGCTACAGATCTTGGGGAATGAATTGGCTAACAACATTCAAGGTAATCTTTCTATTGCAGAGTATTTTTTGAAGATTAAGAACTTATGTTCAGAAATCTCATTATTAAATCCGGATGAGGCTATCTCTGAAGCACGAATGATGAGAATTATCATTCGTGGTTTGAAGAAAGAATATATTCCTTTTGTTACATCAATTCAAGGATGGGCTCAACAACCATCCTTGGAGGAGTTTGAGAATTTGTTGTCATCACAGGAGCTACTAGCCAAACAGATGGCTAGTGTATGTTTTAAAGAAGAGTAAGGAAATGCTCTTGTAGCCGACAAGAGGAACTTCAAAGGAAAAACATTCAGAGATACGCCACACTCTCGATCTCAAAGTGTTTCCAGCTTGCTAGAAAAGGAGAGAGAGTCTACTAATAACTATAAGAAGACGCTTAAATGTTACAGGTGTGGTAAAATAGGACACATAAAAAGATATTGTCGAACAAAAGAGAGCAACATGACTCAAGTTGAGAAAGCTGCTGAAGAAGAAGAAGAGGACTGGGAAAGGTGTTTCATAGCTGAGGCTCGAGTAGTAGATGTCGTGGCTTCCTTCAATTTCGAAAGAGACTGGTTATGGATTCAAGAGATAATACGGTCCATTACGTGGAGAAGGAAGGCATTGGTGTCATCAACAAAAAACAAGCAGATTCCAAAGATGTTCAGACTAGTGACGTGGTAGCTGCCATTGAGGAAATCAGCGTAGCAGATCCTGAAATTGGTAATAAAAGTCTGGACGTGGAGGATGTAGAAGTAGATCCTAAGAATGAATTTTCTGAAACTATATATGGCAATTGTGACCATTCTGGAGAAAGCATTGAGGGAGTTGTAGCGGAAGTTGAAGCCTCTGGCCAATCATCTGCCATATCAGAGTCAATCACTAGCTCAGATCAAATACTGGAAGCAGATGGAGAAGCCTACGGTCAAATAAATGAAGAGATTGACCTTGAAGGCTCAATTTCATATGGAGAGACATATAAAATGGTTCTCGGATGCTCTGAAGCTGACAAACAGTTCATCGAGGAGCTGAAAAGGGAATCTGGTGGTGGATCCTACGGTGGTGCTGAGTCTTCGCAGGAAATTAATGGTCAGATCGTCACCGACTCGGGTGCTTCTCCAAATAACACAATTGTAACACAATTGTCAAGGAGCTAAGAGAAGGGAGGAGTCTGGAAACTCAAGAATGTGAAGCTCAGCATGAAGATGATTCACGTGGTTCACAAAGGCCAAAGAGAAATATTGTCAAGTCTGGCCGTAATAGAGATGAAAATTTTATCCAAGACGTATTCATGCTTCTTTGGAGGCCCAATTATTAGCGGAAAATCATCATCATTTGAAGAAGGAAGAAGTGTCGAGAAAATATTATTGAGATCTTCACCATGGCACGCTCAAAAGCTACGTCTGAGTTCTTCCACGACAAGTTCTGGATAGCTTCCAAAAAATTACTTTAAGGGGGAGTGAGAAAAATTAAAGTTAATTTTTTGGTAGAATAAATATCATAGATATTTAGAAGAGTTTCTAGAAAGTTCTATTGTAATATCTTTGATATTGATACTTAGGAAATGTCTAGAAATTCTAGACACTTAGATATTTGTAATTGAGGGTAGAATTATCTAGATCCTTTTGTATCTAGAATAATATCATGATAGTCTAGAATAGTAGTAGGAGATAAGAGTAACTAGATTTTTTTTATGGATGTATCTAGAATAATATATAGAACCATCCCTAGACAAGTATAAATAGGGGTGACCTTGAACATTTGTAATCAACCCAACACAACCCACTTCAAAGCAATACAAGCCAATTCAAGTAAAAATTCTCCTTTGCATAGCTTCCTCTTCTTTAATTGAATCTTCCGATCTTAGTTAACGATCTCGGGCTAGCAGAAGGTTTCCTCAATTTACTTTTCTTCTGCTATATTTCTCTACAGTCGGAAAATGGAGAAGTCTCTTTGTGGAAGCACTTGCAGTTGACTACTTTGAATAATATAATGGGAAGTGTTTTTGGGAAACAATATAATAATAATGTCAACAAAGAGCTTGGAGAGCTGCAAATGGTGAAGGAAGGCACTATTGCCGGGCACCATCTCAAAGGGCTTTTTTGGATTGACTTGGGACCTGTTTGGAAGGACACATGGAAATTGGATTTTGAGTGAAATTAGTAGGAAATTAGGTTTCGGGGGTTGGGGGTTTTGGTGGGGGGGGGGGGGGGGGGAGGTTGTTGAGAATTGGGTGTATTACATGGTTACTTTTTAATTTCTTTCCTTTTGTTTTTTAAAATTCTTTCTTTTTAATTTAAATTATTTAAATTTATTTTTATATTTTACTTTAAAATTGTTTTTGCTTTTAATTTTTTTATATTATTTATCTTTCATTTCCTTTCTTCTCATTTTCCAACTTTTACTTGTGATTTTATGTAATTGCTCGTATTTTTTATTTCTTTGTTTTTTTCCATTATGAGTAATTGCGTTATTATACTAGTTTTTGAAACTACATCTCCTAACATTAGAAAGGATGAGTCATTAGCAAACTTGACATATAATGAGTGATGTTATTAAAGTAGAATTTCATTATTGAATGAGGTTACAGATTTATGTTTTCTCTTTCTTTTGAATTATATAATTTGCTTAAGTTATGTTGGAACTTGCTTTATGTTATGCTGAAATTTGACATAAGAGTATTATTGTAAACATTTTTTTATAATCGGTACCAGTGCGATGATGTATTCCAGTTGAGATTCTCGAACTTTGATGATTATCTCGTCGTATCTAAACCGGTGAGACACCAAAGTTTGCTGCATACATTCTTTTCTAGCTAGAGATAGAGGAAAATATGTCTCTATTTAAGTTTATTTGCTCTAGTACTATTGACTTGTTATTTCACATTTCAATATGTTCATTTTTAACTTACATAGATAGATTATTTTTTTTGTCAAATGTTTGAATAATGTTATGGCATTATATTTAAAACGTATGCTTTTAATTTTTATAATTAGTTAAATAAAAATATATATCAATTATTTTTACGATATTAGTTACAAATATATGATTATTAATTAATATATTTTCAAGAAAAAATATGTTTCTTAAATACCTAATTTAATATCATTTATAAAGACACATATTTGTCAAATATTAACTTTTAATTATTGATAATTAAATCTTATTTTTAGATTAATTTAACATTGTAATAACACTTGTGCAACCAAATACAGTCGAACCTCTCTATAATTGTCATTCGTTATAACAACATTTCACTATAATAGCCTGATTTTCTCCGGAACCGATTTTTCATGTTATATTTTACTTCTCTATAACAGCAATGACATCCGTTATAGCGGTACACTCTTTGTAAAATTTCCTCTCTATAACAACCATACTCAAATAGCGTGTAATAATATTTTGTAAGAAATATATTATGTGACAACAAAAGTGTCGATGAAGAGCCTCAACCTACTGCTACTTGGAGATAGAAGAGTCAAATGTTAAGCACTTAGACAACCTTCAAGGGAAAACTATTGAATTTCCTTTTGCTGAATGTTTGGACAAAAATTTTAGTCAGTTGACGATTATCACTAAGAGACTAGAATTTACGAAACAACCTATAATTGTAGAGTTCTTACGTCAAACTTGAAATATTTGAATTCTCAATTAATTTAAAATGCATATGTTCCATATATTTTAATTCTTTATCTGTGTGGTACAACTAGTTATGGATTTAGTAGTAATTTATTAGTCTTTTCAATTTTTAATTTATGAGATATGAAAATCAATTGAGATTTTAAAATTTACAAGTATATTGTTCTCGTTTATAACATAAAGAGTACACAAAAGTTAATTGTCTGCGTACTTTTATTTATAACAGCTAAATAAGATCTAACTATCGAATGCCAGTATACATGCATAACAGCACCTCACTATAGCAGCCATGAAATTTACGGACAAACGTTGCCACTATAGAGAGGTTTGACTGTAGTAAACTTGTAAATACACTGTAATTACGTTATGACAAACAAACAGATCGTCTTAATTCCTATACAGTGTAATTACTAGATGTTAGGCTAAAACGGCCTAAAGATACTCTTAACATGATGTGATATTGTCCGCTTTGGGCCAAGCCCGCACGGTTTTCTCCAAAAGGCCTCACATCATTAAAAGTATCCAACTCCTTATAAGTAGCTCCTTTTTCTTTCCAGCTACCAATGTGGTACTTTGTTCGCATACCCAACAATCTCCCCCTCGAACTAAGTTCCACGTGGCTCATTATCATACCACAGATTAGAGATTCAACATGTCTGTGTGCCACCCACACTGTCAGAGTATTTACGGTCACCAAAGCCCAAAGGCTGTGAATGTGTCTTCAAAGCTACTGGTAAAGGTCGTAAACCGGCCCATAGACGGGCAAAGACACTAAGCCGGGCCCCACGCCACACTCCGCCATCTTCATACTCGTCCCGCCAAACCATTGGCTCTGATACTAGTTATTGGGCTAAAACGGCCCAAAGATACTCTTGACATGATGTGATATTGTCCGCTTTGGGCCAAGCTCGCACGGTTTTCCCCAAAAGGCCTCACATCATTAAGAGTATCCAACTCCTTATAATTAGCTCCTTTTTCTTTTTAGCTATCAATGTGGTACTTTGTTCGCACACCCAACACTAGACTGTGTAATTACTACCCTATTAATTACACCAATTCCAATTACCATGTGGCTTTCCAAATAGACCCTTGGTTATAAATGACTCGTTAAAATCATATTTTTGTGAAATAGGTTGTGGTGGAGATCTCAAGTTTATGTGATTTTGTTTGATTGAATATAAAGTTTAAGAAAAAAATAATATTTTATGACTGTAAAATTTCTGTAGGTTTAACACATGGAAATTCCGTTAAACTTGTTATTAAATTTCATTTAAAAAATCGAATTACGATTTTTTCCAATTGAACATCCAAACATATGATAAAATGTTCCTATTAGACATTTTGAGTTCAGATTTTGGAATTTTTTTTTGCATAAGTTCTTAAGCGTCTATTAGGTAGTTAAGTTAAATACATAATATATTTCACCTCCTTTTTTTGGGTTTCCCACGCGGTGTTTGATATTTGCATTGGGACCCCCACTAAATTCAGATTCGCGCCGAGAAGTCCCATATTGGCAGACAAAGCGCTCCCCAACAAACGAGATTGCGTACCCTTGGGACTCGAACCCAAGACTCTAGTTAAGGATGAAGGAGTACTTGACCTCCTTTAATTATATACATAAGCCTCAATTGGAACAACCCTAAAGTTTTAAGGCTTATTGAAGCTTGCTTATGACTAACAGAGATGATATATTTTAAGTAATTAATTAATTTATATAATGAGCTTTGAGTACATGCAAAAAGATTTTCAAAGTTTCAGTTAGAAGTGTATAATAGAAACATTTTATCATGTATTAAGGTGCTGAATTGGAAACAAATTGTAATTCGAGTGTCCATATGAAAATTTTATAATATCTATGATTACAAAAATTTGTCATTTAGGTAAGATGGTCAATGTTTACGCAAGAACCATTGTAGAATTTTGAGTTGAATGATTTTTCTATGTTCATCAGTACGGATTTCTTGGCATATTTCATCTGCCTTCTCCTACCAGAAGATGATAAAATTGTCTAGATATTTTGGTATCTAGAATCATAACTAGAATTATCCCTAAACAAGTATAAATAGGGTAGACTTCTTCTTTTTTCTTCTTCTTCTTCTTCTTCCTCCTCCTCCTCCTCTTCCTCCTTCCTTCTTCTTCTTCTGCTGCTTCTTCTACTCCTCCTTCTTCCCTCCTTCTGCTGCTTCTTCTGCTCCTCCTTCTGCTTCTTCTGCTTTTCCTGTTGCTCCTTCTCATTCTTCTCCTCCTCCTTTTTCTTCTTCTTCTTCTCCTCCTCCTCCTCCTTCTTCCGTTCCTTCTCCCTCTTTCTTGTTATTATTATTATTATTATTATTATAACGTTTCCCAAAAACACTTCCCATTAAATTATTCAAAGTATTCAACTGTAAATGCTTCCTCAAGAGACTTTCCTGTTTTTCGACTGTTCACTTGTTATATTCCGTAATATAACTGAACAATCAAGTTGACGACTCGTTTCATGCGCAGCAAGTCGCCTGGGCAAGAAGGCCATGAGTTGTTTAGCTTCTTAGATCGAAGCTACGGAGGCTAAAGAGTGATGAGCCAAGTCGCGGCTAAGAGTGAAAAGCTTTTGATAATCGGAAAGCCATTTGGTCCAAGAATTTACTGCCGCATGAAATGGACCGTCAACTTGACTGTTCCGTTATGTTACGGGATGTAACAAGTGAGCAGTTGGAAAATGGGAAAGTCTCTTTGAGGAAGCATTTGCAGTTGGCTGCTTTGAATAATGTAATGGGAAGTGTTTATTAGGAAACGCTATAATAATAATGTCAACAATATCAAAGGCTTTCTTGAATTGACTTCGCATAAATGACTCAGCCACCCCTATTTGTATTCGTGTAGGAATGATTCTAGATATAGTTCTAGATACAAAAATATCTAGACAATTCTATAATCTTCTAGAAATATCTAAGCTTCTAGAACATCTAGATTTTTCTTAAATATAATAAATATTTTAAATATAATAAATATTAAAGATATTATAATTTAACCTTCTAGAAGCTCTAGTAAATATCCATTTTTTTTTATTCTTCTGAAAAATCAACTTTAGACTTTTGACATGGTATGCAACTCTCTGAAAGTTAATCTTAATGATTATGAAAACGTAAGAGCAAAGTATAAACTTCAAAATTACTGAATATCATGATTTAGTACTAATATAACAAACGTATGCTTTCATATTCTGAAAACGGTCAATGATATATAGTAACGTTGCTTGCATATTAAAATATGTTTGTCTCAATGTAACAAACTAAACAATCATTTAAAAATGTATCAGTCGTGTAGTGATAGATAAACTTAGAATCAACTTCACAAGTAAATAAACAAGTGATAAGTCTTACAAGATTTGCTTTAAGCAACGTTTAGTCAAATCACTAATTCCTCGAATTCTAACTCCTAGCTTGCCCCCGTGGCTTCTTTTTTATTTGGTAGCAATGCCAATGAGAGCTTTGAATCAGTAAGCTCATAATCTAGGGGTTCAGTTAGCGTCAACTTCATGAGAGAGCAATCAGGCTTGAAATGAATGGACGAGTGTAGGCTTAACAGTGAACTCGGACCCCCCAGACGAGATCAATGACTTCAATAAAAGAAAGACACAGTTTAACGTGCTAGCTATGCTTCCTCTTATGGAACAATGACAACCTAGTCTGATTTCCCTTCCGGAAGTGGCACAAGTTCTTCTATCACAACCTAAGTTACTCGGACTCTTCGAAAGTATTGTTGCACCCGTGTCGGATCCTCCAAATATACACTACTTTTGAAGGATCCGACACGCACCCGACGACATTTTAGGAGAGTCCGAGTAACTTAGATCACAACTCATTTTTAACTTCTAAAACTAAACCAAACCTAACCGTTACTCCTTTTTAACTTGTTAGTAATACAGATTTTGACTTGCACATGAGAGAGGAGTAAAAGAAGAAACACAGACACTCACTAGAAAGGAGGAGATGAAACAAGAAATCAACTTTCATATATAGTATGAAAATTTCTACAAAAATACATACTTGACTTTGAGAATATTCAACTCCATTTATTCTTTTGGCTACAAAATTGACACAAAACTAAGATCTGCAAAATAATAAAAATTCTGGATAAAACCCCATCTTTTATGCTCTTTGAGGATATTTCTGTTACCTGTCAACTTTCCTCATCGAGTCACTTCCAAATTATTCGTGCAAAGATTAACCTAAATTGAAAAGTAAGAAAAAATACAAAAAAAATCATTTTCTTGTAGGTAACATCAAGCCAAGCGTAAGGATCAGCTGAACCGAGTAGCTCTGACTTAGACCCCGTCTATGTGTTAAAAATGCACCAAGTACAAATAATTAGACAGGACGTGGTAAATTCCGAACTCGAACCTGTAAAATTTAAATCCTGAATCCGTGTCATATTCCGGAAGTAATCGCAACCTGACCCTGTTTTGCTTTAAGAACAAGTTCCTCTGTAGTTGTCCCAATAATCTCATTAGCCCTTTTGAGACCAATACAATAATACCTCCCAATTTCATCCTTAGACACAATACCTAATTTCTCTAGCTTTGACACTGCATCATCTACATCAAAATTGCAGCTTATAGCAAATCTCTCTTTGATTAACTCCTCACATCTTGCATCAAGATCCAATAATGTAGCTTTCCCTTGTTCCATCAGTATAAAATACGAAATTATCACTTCTTTAACCTCTTGATGAATAACGTCGTCGCACAAATGAAGTAACGTGCCCCGTCCACTGTCCAATTGTTTATCATACATCGATTGAGTTATCAAGTTTTGATACTGAGCCATGTTTTGTTGAAATGTGAAGTAAATCTTCGCGCAATAACCGATCACTGTTGAGAGAATCGCGAACATGACCCATGCGTCAGCTTGTGGCATGTCGAGTGATGTCACAACTGCGAAAAGACCAACAACTGCTGATGCAACAAATTGGACCCAATCCATTGGTGTTAGGCTAGGATTTTTTTTCTCAGGCAGGACAATTTCTAAATCAGCCATTGGGATGTTTTTCAAATGTTTGACATAAATTCCCCTGTCCGGCTTTTCTCCTTCCTCGGTAGCACGTCTATACACGACGATGATCCTCTCGAACGTTGGTTCTTGGATCGTGATCTTGCTAAGGACGTTAGGCACAGTTAGTTCCATATTTTGGATACGAATACGTTCAACGTAGAAATCTTGCTCCTCTTCAGATGGGATTCGTTTCTTTCGGGGCTTTTTATTGCGCTTGTATATTCTTTTCCCAAAGAATTTGTCCCCTCCCGTCTTTTTCATCAGCCATTTCCACGTACGCGCGATGATCATGTCAATTTTCTCCATTATGAACCAATCCGTCGTCCTGTCAATTCCAATGCCACGACGAAAAATCACGTACTTGTCCGCAAATTCAGGGAGTTTTTCGTCACGTGGTGCAGTCGCGAAATATTTGGACAAAAGCTTAGTGTCGAGTTTTGATTCATCGACCGTGATGGGAAGGTTCAATAGGTACTGGCCTGAATTCGCGACTTCTAGTTCTTCATCGCTCGCGATTTTGAAATTGCTCTTGTCCATGACTCCAAACAAGTATTTCAAGAAATTTTGCTCAAGCTCGTCGATCTCATCGTCTGATAAATTTTGTTGCTCGAGAGTTTGTGCCCCGTGGATGGGGTCAAATAACGCGTACAATCCCATGAGGTCTTCGAATTGTATGTTGTACCAAGCGCGAATCGTGTACTGAACTCTATTGCATAGCTTGAGAAATTCATTGCGATCAGAATCGTTCTCGATTAAATTGGCCAGTGTCATAATCAGCCTGGATTTGAGTACTGGAATAACTGATTCGCGTTCCAATCGAATCACTTCCTTCTTCTTCTCTTTTTTCTTCGTAGGGTCCATCGTGTTTGATTAAATTGTGTTTTTTTCCAGAAGTGAAATGAAACAGAATGTTACATTTTCTTACTTTATATAAATTTGAGATTGAACACTCTTAACTGTAAGGAGAAAAATAAGGTAACAGTTGTAAAAATGTAGGAATTAATGAATGGATGAAAGGTACTAAGTAACTGTTTAGTGTACTGTTTTTCTAACTGTTGGCCTATTTGCCATTGATTTGCTTGTGGGATATGTTTCTTTTAAGGTATTTGTGACGTTTGTTGTTTTGTCTGAAACATTTGACTCAGTAAACACGCAAGAAATGTCTGATGTACTTACATATGTATTTAAATATGAGCTTGAGTTTTATATACTGACTGGGTAAACTTTTTTTTATACTATAGGGTCACTTATAAGGTAATTAGATATAGGTCTTTTGATAAGCATTAAGTGGAAAGGTGATACACGTAGTAACTAACCTCACATTAAAAGTTAAAAGCCACTGATACCTAACTTAAGAGTGACTTTGTAAAAAGAGAAATAAAGAAATTCAGACAACAACAACAACATACCCAGTGAAATCCTACAATATGGGGGGTCTGGAGAGGGTAAAGTGCAAGTAGACATTACTCCTATCTTAGAAGGTAAGAGGTTGTTTTCGAAAGACCCTCAGCTCAAGAGAAAAAAATTCAGACATGAAAATCAATTAAAATTCTCGAGCGACTACAAGTAGTCGGATAAAATGGGTAAGTAACCACTTATCAGACCGGTGATGAGGAATTAGCCACCATTTAAAAGTAATTAATATTTGGTCACCTATAATAAGTTAAAATACCCCTAAACTAAACGTGTAAGACTTAAGCTTTTTATTTTTATATTTTATGAATCGTTTATGGAGTTTGAACTTACAAAGGTTTGAAAGTCCATAAATTGTTCATGGGTTTTAAAACTCTAGTAAATTTTCACGCTTAAATTATAAAAAGTTTGAACCTCATGACTAATTACCGGAGTTTGAACTTATAAATATTTGAACTCTATGAAATATGGAGTTTGAACTCAAGGACTCTTTCCTTGAGTTCGTGATTCTACTGCTAAAAATCAAAGAATTTTGTCCTTGAGTTTGAACTCAATGATTCTTCATTGAGCTCAAACTCAAGAAAAGAGTCTGAGAACTCTAGGATTCTATCCATGAGTTCCAACTCCAGCGCAATACTAGTCAAAGTGAGAATTCAAGGAAAGAGCCATAGAATTCATGGTTCTACAGCTAAGAACACAAGGACTTCATTCTTGAGTTCAACCTCAAGGAAAGATTCCTTGAATTCATGGCTTTACAACTGAGAACTCAAGGATTTGGTCCTTGAGTTCGAGTTGGAGTTTCACTTGTTAAATTTCAAATTCCAACGACTTTTTTCATGTTTCAGCTAGCAATATATTTGTCCAGATTTTACTTTCGCCATAAAAAGTGGCTATTTCTTAATTACATTTAAAATAGTGACTAAATATTGATAGACGATCCCCAAACTGGCTATTCTACCTACTATTGCCGAGAAGTCTCCACAACTCATAAACTGTTTCTTCATCTAAAGGCATAAAAAGTAGAATGATAATCCAACAATCAAAAGGTTAGAAAGCCCATTTAAGTTTGTTGAAGCAGAAGGTAAAGTCGGCCCAGTAGCTACGGCTATTGACTTTTTTTTTTTTTTTGGGTTGCGCGGATTGTTCTTTATACGGACTGGTCTTTAATTTTTGTTCCTCAGATCGTTGGTCTTTAATTTTGTCCCTGCTTCTCATTTAATGAAAATTTGTGGATTAAAGTACCCTTATTTGTTGGTCTACAGAACCAGAGATTCTGGGTTCGATCCCCAGCAGAGTCGAAAAAATAAAAAAAAATCCGCAAGGTAAAATTTCATAAAAACTACGCCTTGTCCGGCCTAGTTCTGTAGAAATTAAATTATCCGGCATAAGTTTATAGAAACTTTGCCCTGTCCGACATAAGTTCTGTAGAAATGAAGTTATGCGGGATGACTTAATTTCTATAGAATTATGTTGGACAAGACATAGTTTCTATGTAACTTTGCCTTGCGAAATTAGGTCATAAATTCGAATTTCTTTTTTTTTTCTTCTTTTTTCGATGTCAGGGATATTTTTGACCACTTTTTTGTTACTTAAAGTACCAAAGGAAAAAAATTAAAGACCAGCGGTTTGAGAAACAAAAATTAAAGACCACCCCAAGATAGGGCCATTCGTGCGAATTGTCCGGCTATGGGCAATTCGCAGGAATGCCCTTGTTTTGGGGTGGTCTTTAATTTTTTCCCATTAAATTGGTGGTCTTTAATTTTTGCCCTTCGTTAGAACCCCTTGGTTTCAGGTTCAAACCCTTGCTCAGTCAAAAATTTTAAAAAACAAAATCTCAAGGTTGAGTTTGGATTCGCAAGACAGAGTTTAAAACTCTACCTGATCAGGTAGAGTTAGAGTTTTGCCTGCGGCGCAAAATTTTGCATGTCTGCCTTGCGAATCCAAACATCTGCCTTGCGATTTTTTTTTTCACTGAGCTGGTGTTCGAACCCAAAACCTTGAGGTATTGAGCGAAGGGAAAAAATTAAAGACCACCAATTTGGGGAACAAAAATTAAAGACCAGTGCTTTTGAAGGGCAATCTGCAGAAAAAAATGTTGATCCAACATTTTGGGTCTTTGCTTTGTGGGTTGGACTTTCACGGGCAATTCGCACGAATGCCCTTATTTTGGGATGGTCTTTAATTTTTGCCCCTCAAATTTGAAATCTTTAACTTTTGCCCTTCACTAAAAATCCCTTGGTTTCGGGTTCGAACCCCCGCTCAATTAAAAATAAAAATAAAAATTCGCAAGGAAGAGTTTGGATTCGCATGACAGAATTTTGCAAATTTTGCCTTAACGTACTCTACCTTACATGCAAAACACAGCCTGCAGATAGAGTTTTGCATGCAAAATTCCACCTTACATGCAAATTCTACCTTAAGGCAGAGTTTTGCAAAATTCTGCCTGCAAGTAGACTTTTGCATCAAAATTCTGCATGCAGGTAGAGTTTTGCATGCAAAATTCTGCCTTGCGAATCCAAACCTCTGTCTTACGAAATTCCTTCTTTGTTTTTACTGAACTGGATTCAAACCCAGAACCTTGGAGTATTAGGCGAAGGGCAAAAGTTAAGACCACTAATTTGAGGGGCAAAAATTAAAGACCAGTGCTTTTAAAGGGCAATCCGTGTAAAAAAAAGAAAAAGAAAAAGAAAAAGGACTTTCACAGCTGTCTTCAGCCCATATTTGCAGCTCTCTGGGTTCTCACTAGCAAAGTTGGAAACTTTATATATTACTATATGTAATAAGGGAGAATCAAAAATTTTTGTCGCCGATCACAATGTTCTTTGATGCAGTTAGGCTACTCCACGTGGCTTTGCTTTTTCCTAAATTTCATTTTTGCACTCATTCGTTTCCTTATGATCATTTACCCTTGGGCCTTGTAATTGGACTATTTGATATTATATATATAACGGGAAAAGGTCCAAAATATCCCTGAACTATTGAAAAAGACTCATAAATATCCTCCTTCTACCTTTTGGTCTAAAAATACCCTTAAGGTTTGTTTTTGGCTCAAATATACCCCTCAAACTAACAAAGTTAAAGTTAACTCTTTTAAAAAGCCAAATGGCATTTTGTGATTGGACACATATATTATTTAATTTAAAAATTAAAAAATATGAACAAAACTGATTTTTTTTTTTGCATTTCGTGAATTAATCAACGAATTTTTTTTTTTTTTTTTTTTTGCATTTCGTGAATAAAAAAATGAAATAGGAAATTATAATTTTTTTTTGCATTTCGTGTATTGAAAAATGAAATAGGATAAAAAAATTAATTTTGTTCATATAAAAACAAAATTGGAAAATATATTTTGTCCAATTTTCCAATTTCGTTTTTATATGAACGAAAAAAAAAATTATCCTATTTCGTTTTTATATGAACGATTTTTTTTTTTTATCCTATTTCGTTTTTTAATACACGAAATGCAAAAAAAATTATAATTTCCTATTTCATTTTTTTATTCACGAAATGCAAAAAAAAACATATTTCGTTGATTAATTCACGAAATGCAAAAAAAAATAAAAACAGTTTCGTTCATATTTTTAAATTTTTTAGTTTTTAATTTTAAGTTTCCACACAATTTTTTTTAAAACAAATATGTAAATTACGGAATTTTATTATTGGCAATTTTTTTTTTTAAATCTGGAATTTTAAATTACTGGAAATTTATTATTGGCAATTTTTTTTAAAAATTTGGATTTTTTTTTAAATTACGGAATTTTATTATTGACCAATTACAAATTGCCATTTGGCTTTTTAAAAGAGTTAATTTTAACTTGTTAGTTTGAGGGGTATATTTGAGCCAAAAACAAACCTTAAGGGTATTTTTAGACCTAAAAGGTGGATGGAAGGGTATTTTTAGACCAAAAGGTGGAAGGAGGGTATTTATGAGCCTTTTTCAATAGTTCAGGGGTATTTTTGGACCTTTTCCGTATATATAATTTTTCGCGGATCTCTTCTTTTTTTACTCCTTTCGTTCCTTTTTACTCCTTCTTTCTCAATGTATGTGGCACAATTCGAAATTTGATAGTCAAATAGTTTAATTTTAACCGTCAAGTCGGGCATGAAATCTTTAAGTAAGTTTGAAATAAAATTCACATATTCGGAAACTACATTAAAAGTACTATAAGTTACAATAATTGAAATTTTAAAATATTTATAAGATATATGAAGAAATTACAGTCAAAGAAACACATGTTTGAATTTCGAAATCCGAACGGTGCAACATAAATTGAGATGGAGGAAGGATTTGTTTTTATACTAAAAATAAATTTTTATTTTAGCAAATCACAAAAGATTTATTAATTTTTTCCTGTATTACTCTTATCATTAAGTAACTACATAGAGAATTAGTAGTCAAACTTAAATTTTCAATTCATGATTAATAAAGGTAATTTACTACGTATGTGTTACTCCTAATAAATAATTTCTTAAGAGACAAGTAAAAAGGAACCGAGGGAGTACCTTTTACATTATTTGTCATTATACATTTTGGTAAAATTTATGCAACTTTGGAGTCATGGTTTCATTCCAATCAGTGTTTTATTAGGTCTTACTAATTAGTACCCCATACTGTTCTCTTTGGGTGTGTTCGGTATGAAAGAAAATATTTTGTACGAAATTTTTATTTTAAAAATATTTTTCAGGAAAATAAGTGTATTTCTTACTTATTTCTTGCATTCGATACGGAAGCAAAAAATGTTATCTTGAAAACATTTGTATATAATCTGGACAAGTACTATGGGTGGTAGGATTTGTGCGGTGCTGGGGATGGGGTGAAGATGAGGTGTATTGGAGGCGGGGAGGACATACTGAATGTAAAATATCACTTGTGGAACTTGATTTTCCTACTTCCAATAGAGAAGCCATTTTCCTCATTTTTAAGGAACTTGTGTTCCTAGAAAAAATGTTTTTAAAAAATTTTGACCAATCAAACACGGATACCTCCAAAAATGTGTATTTTTTAATTCTCCTTCTAAACTTCTTTCCTCATAAATAACTTGTCCTTTAAAAATTATTCAATTATGTGACTATGAAACTTAATTAATAATTATAAAGAGTTACCAACAAGATAATAATTAGCACGACACTAAATTAAATTAATTATGAATAAAAAATGTGACATAAGTTATATTTTCTTAATTAGTTTTACTATTGCTGTATCATGAATTTAGCACGGGCCTCATGCAACTAGTATATATATAAAATTGATACTTTAGAAATAAGAGAAGGGGTAAAAGAATGCGAGACAATTTGGACTTCAAAGAGTTGTAATTATTTATGGAATCGCCACCTAACATTTTATTTTATGTGCGTTAAGTCATCTAATTTATTTTATTTTTGAAATCAATAATTAATTACAAAGTACAAAGAATTAATTATGAAAAAAAAACATTTTTGTTTAAAATGACTCCTATGGTCTGCTAACCTGAGATACTAAGTCTAGGAGGTTCATCTGACGAAGGGAAGGTGTTTGAAATCCTTCAGGTTCCGTGTAAAATATGTGTAGGTATTTAGTCTAAATTAATTTCCTAACTCTAGTTAAGGCATTAAAACAAGAAAACAATATTAAATCAAATAATGAATAAAATAGTTACTTCAAACAGGAAGTCGAAAGAATTACCTCGTGACACAAATTTTCACGACAAATAGCACCAACTCTAACTATTATTGGCGGTTAGATTTCAATTTATAGGCGGATCTAACTTGTTATCTATGAGTTTACGATAATCAATAGTTTTTATCCAAATTCTATATAAGTATTGAAAAAACTATTAAATATTTATAAATTTGATTGTAAATTCATTTATTATTACTATATTAACTTGATGTTACGGTAAAAATTCATAAATTTTAAATTCTGGATCAGTTTCTGCTTCAATTGTCCATACTATTGACTACAAATAATGATAACTTTTCACATTATTGTTCTCTTTTTTTATGCGAATCTATAAGAGAGTGGAGTATATTTAATAAGTATATAGCAAATTGTTGGACTAAAGGGGATCACATCACATGGTTTATTATTTGTTCAAAGTGTACAAGTACCATCCAATTCAGTTGACCTAATTTCTAAAGCTAAAAAGATCTTCTTTCGTGCACATCCACTATCTTCTAATGCCTCTTATCAAGCATCTCATTACTTTGAATCTTTGATACACATGTCAAAAGCAATTTCTCTTCAAAATGCATCATCACTAATTAAGTTGGCCTCCTCCTAAATAATTCATCCATCCTAATTTATGTGGTAATATTTATTAAACATAAAATTTAAGAAAGAAACACTTTTGAAATATGTGATTTAAAACAAGTAATAGATATTTCTGTGATTATAAATCATCTCATTAAGTGTAAATTGTGAAGTTAAAAGCTAAACTGTTTCTAAATTAAAAAAAATATGACATTCTTTTACAAGTAGAAAGAAATTATATGTGCACTCATGTGTTTGATCTGTATCATAGTATAAATTTACTTGTAATTAACTTATAGACAATTGAACTATGTTTATTTTACACTATCAATGCATACAACTTATAGACAACTTGCTTATGTAAAAGAAAAGTAGTATGTAGCTAGTGAAAAAAAAGAAGTTTATAGGGTATAGACACAAAAAAGAGTTAAATTCCTTATATAATCACTCAATTATTCGAAATGTTATAATAAAATCAGTTTTCGTTATTTTGTAACAAAAAAAATCACTAAATTATTTAAAATGGGGTAACAAAATCACTCTTTTTTTTATTTTGTTACAGAAAACCCACTTTACAATTGCTATATCACACCATTTATATTGTTAGCCGAAACGTATATACATCTTTAGTAACTAATTTAATGATGTGACACACAGTATTTAAAACTAAAAACTAAAAACATAAAACCCAATCACGTTAATCAATATAGGACTATCGACTCATTATGCAAAAGAAATTTAGTACGTAAATGATGATCAAAAAGTATTCGTAGGTATAGACACGGAAAATATGTCTGTGTATAGTATATAGGTATAATATAAAATTCAAAATGTTGGAGCATCGAATGATTCTAAAGCTATTTAAGAATAACATGTTTGAACATTAAGTTCAACATGATAATTTTATATATATTATCAGTCATGTTGGAATGGTTTTAGATCCCCTAAGACTCATATATTATACGATTTTTAAAGGGCGGCAAGCATTTATTTGTGATAGGTAAGTGAGTGTGTAGGTATAAGTTCCTCAACCACATACCTCGTTTACTATTGGATCACTCGTGACCTGATCTTGTCAATTAAGTGGAATTTACGTGTGTGAGTAATGATTTAAAAAAAGTGGTTAATGGCTTAATTACCTTTATTGGGATTTAGGGAATTTGATAAAAATATTTAAGTGTTTTTTATATTAATTTTACTTAATATTTTAAAAAATTTGCAGACTTTAAGAAAGACATTTAGAGGGTGTTTGGGTGAGTTTATAACCTAGTCAGACAAATTTATACACACTTTAATTTATTTACGTATTCGGTAAACACCTAAAGGGCTAATCAACCAAAAGTCGTAAGTCTAGACTTATGACTTTTTAGCTTATAAGCTATTGGTTTGACCAAATATTTACTATTTCTCCTATGATATTTTCTTAATTCTCAAAATATTCTCCCGATAGAATTCCCCCCTCTTCCATTTCTAATCCTTATACATATACTTTTTAATTTATAATATTTGTAAATAATAGCAAGGACATCATTCAGCAGAAAAATTATTTATCATCACTTTTTTATCAAACATATAAGTTATTTATCTTCAGTTTTATCTCTTTTACTCAAATATATAATTGCTTTTTATAAATTTAGTTTTAGCAACAAATAATATTTTTTCGGCATTTAATGTTTATCAACTACTTTCAATCAGCAAAGCCAAACATGCTCTTAATATCCTTAATCATGCATAAATGTATTTGTTTAAACTATGTTCTATCTCTTCCTTAGACGTCTCACATAATTAACTCTCCACAAACTGAAGCAGCAAGGAATTTGAAAAAGGAAGTGTAATATACTTCTTATTTTTCTTAAAGTCGATCATTTTGGAACACATCTAAGAGAACTTATATTTAGGGCCCAAAGGAATATTACTTTTATGGGGCTAAATGGCATGTTTCCTTTTTTGTGCCTATTTAAAGGCCAAATGTTCTTCCAAGAGAGCCATTGTGAGCTTTGCATACTCTTTAAGTTCAATTTTTCTCTTCCAAGAATAAAAGTTAGGTGCAAAATTTTCTCTCTTAGAATATGGCAACTTTGGTACATGAGAATTTGGCATGCATCAAGAGTTGCAATGACTTGAGCAACTTTGAACTCTCTCAAGAAAACCGCGCCCTTCTCATGTCATTGCTTGACGAAACTCAAGGCGTAGATGATCATGGCCATGACGACGAGAGATTAACGAGTGTGATTAGATCTCTTGAAGTCGAAATCGATCAACGTATGATGGAGGGTCATGATTTGTTTCAAGAAAATAATCAAGGGGTTGCCAATTTTGAGTATAATTGGCAATCTTGTGATCAAAGTCAAAAAAATCCAGAATCAAATGGTATTAATGAATTCAATTGGATGGAAATTGATATGGAGAACTTTTTGTGTATGGAGACTAATAATAAAGATGATCATGAGGTTGATGGTGTGTCTGAATATTGTTATGGTGTTTGCTTAGAGGAAAACAATTATAATTCTTTTTTGTGGGAAGATCAATATCCTCAGCGCTAAGACTATAGGTTGAAGTTATTGCCCATCCATATGTAAACCGAATTTGAAAAGAAGAAAGATATATTGTTATTCTGAATTTAGGCACTGCATATTTGCAGTCCTACTAGCAAAATCTATTATTGAATCAGAGGCAAATTCATAAGTTAAATTTGATGGATTCAACTTTAAGGTTTTTAGAGTAAGCTTATTGTAATTTTGAACTTATGGGTTCGGAATTTAATATTGTGTTTTTTTTTATGACATGGGAACCCGCAGCCGCTACCCTTTGGGTGCATATTGTTATGGTAAAACAAATTGTTGATGTGCATAGAACAACAACTAACAATTAAGCTTTCGTCCCGAAAAAGTTGAGGGTTGGCTATATGAATCCTCACTAATCATGTTTCTTCTTTTAATGAATGCTAATGTAACGCGTGCCTAGGTAAACACGTCCCAACGATAATTGTATTGTAAGAATCCATCATAAATTGACTCTTTTTACACTTATTGCCAGCCTACTACAACTTTTTTCCTTTATGACTTGGGATCAGTAATGTGAGCAAGCTCAGCAGACGAGTTGTTGATGTACATAGCTTGTTGGCACAAAATGTACAAAGAGGAGACAAGGATTTGACTAACTTCAAATCAAAGTCAGAGTGCTTTTCTTTTCAGAGTTTAAGATTAGTTGTACAAAATGGCATCTTTCACACTTGAAAACTGACTAGCATGAATTTATATTACTATTATTGACACTGCTGTTCAAATATATAGATCCTAGTTCTATAATTTTCAATGCTTCAACTAATACCATAACATCTCATGTTTCAAAAACTTTATTATTCATTGCTCAATAATTGTTTCTCACTCAACCGGCTACCAAATCAAGGTCCTAAAATATCATTTAATCACAAAGCCTACTCGTTACGTCAAGCTAGATCACTAACTCCTAATTTTTGCTATAAAATATCAATATATCTTACAGATACTTAGCTTACACAAAAATTGCTTGTTTTTTAACAATTAAGATTCATTTCTATGAAGCTTCCTTCTGCTTAGTGGCCCTGTCACCATTAAAATAGATCTAGCACATGTTGCCTTGTCTGATGCCTCTTCTTTTTCTTTTTTTTCTGCCATTTTCAAGGCTGCTTTACAGTTCAGTTCTCTATCTGTTCAAATTTACAGATATTATGAAGGTCTCATAATATCATTTAATTAAGAGGCCTACAAGTCACTTCACTTCATATTTTCTAGAGGTCCTGTCTCTCTGTTATCGACTTGATTTGTTCCTTACACATTAACCAAACATCGTTTGTTTCTTAACGATTACAATTCACCTTTACAAAGGATCCTTCTGGTGTAGCGGGTCATGTCGATCGGTCGTTGTCATAAAAGAGAGCATAATTAGTATAGCTGAATACTAAGACAGACAATTTGTTCATAACTGAGTCTTGTTGTTATGTATTCTAAGTTGATACTATATAATAGCTGCCTGGTCCCTTCCAATGTAACGCGTCCCTAGATGAGCACGTCCCAACGATATCTGTATTGTAAGAATTCATCATAAATTGACTATTTTTACACTGCCAGCCAGCCTACTATATCCCTCCTCCTTTGCGATTTGGCATCTGTAATGTGACCAAGCTTATGCAAGGACACAAAGATTTGACTAACTTCGAATCAAAATCAGACTGCTTTTCTTTAGAGTTATAGATTTATTACACAAAATGGCATCTTTGGCACTAGAAAATTGACCAGCATTAACTTCTATTATTAACATTGCTGTTCAAATATAAAAATACTACTCGTAGTACTTTAATTATCAATGCTTCAACAGTTCAACTAATACCATAATATTTCATGTTTCTGAAAAGTGCTCAATGATTGTTTCTCACTCAACCAGTTACCAAATCATTTAATTATGAAGCCTACAATATACTGTCTATCTGATGTATATTGTTTGAACCTTACATAAAAATGATTTGGTTGTCAACAATTAATATTAAGATTCATTTCTATGAAGCTTCCTTCTGCTGAATGGACCTGTCTCCATTATAATAGATCTAGCACATGTTGTTTGTCTATTGCCATGGTTACAAGAAAAATAAACAAAGAAAAATGTGTTAAGATGATTTATATATATCACCTATAATGTCTAAATGTGTTTGTTGGTGGTGGTGGTGGGGGATGGACCCTGGATTAGCTCAAGTAAAGGGGCCCTCAACTAAAAGATCATAAGTTTCATTCTCGATATTGCAAACTCTTTTCTTATCTCTTCCACGACGGCGGTTCATTCTGGTTCTATCGGAAAATCGCCTCCATACAGGAGGAGGAAGAAGAACTTTGGGATTCTTAGCTTTTTTGAGAACTGACAACTAATAGAAGTAAATAGGAGAAGGTCCCATCCAGATTCTTGGACGAGAACTAAAATAGTGTATATCAAAGAATTTAAGTTATATACACTGACAATGTAAAGAACTTCTATACTAAGACAACTTTGTTTATTCAGGACTCCAGGTCCAGGGACAACTCAGCATCACACGTCCAAATATTGACTAGTACATGAATATTATGAATACATGGTATCTATCATTTAAGAATCTAAGATTGCACATGATTTGTTGGATCATCAACCTATCTACGCATGTGGTAGGATCAAGTTGTTGCCATTTCATCTGCATATTTATAGGCCTATATAACTATGTCCATCAATAACACTTAACACATTGCATTCACATTCTCTTTTGTCTTCAAATTCCCATTGCAACTAAGATTCATTCAAATTCCCATTGCAACTAAGATTCATTCATTCTTTTCTACTTCTATTTCTCCCCTATACAACATGTCAAGCTCATTCATTAGTGAAGATCTCAGATACATTACCACTTCCGATGACTTCAATGATGTTGAGTTCTCAAAAATTGATACTGATATTCTCATGTCATTTCTTGAAGAATCAGAGATTGAAGAAAGGATCAGACAAGTGATCCAGTCTTTGGAAGCAGAAATTTCTCCTGTTTTGATCAATGAATCTAATTCACTAAAGGATTGCGAATTCTCTGATACTTCGAGTGAAGTGGAGAGTTGTTCGACATCATGTGATCTTGAATTTGAATGTATTGATTCAAAGATGACATGTTCTACTCCTAGTGATGACAGGAGTATATGGTTCATGGATTATTCCGGAGATAGTACTGATGATGTGATTGAATTTATAGACCCAATCGAATTTTCACAAACGTATGATGGAGTTACATTAATGGAGGAACATGATCAGCACACCTTCTTGTGGGAAGAAACCTGTGAATCTATGCTTTATGAATATATAGTCTTATAGATCATCATTATGAAGCTGCGAATGTCACTTGTAAATTCTATAAAATTTCTTACGGTGTTATGAGCTCCTTTAATTTTCTTTCTGTAATAGTGTAGTAATGCCACACTAAATGTAAGTTCTCATTTTTGGTATTTAATGTCTCCCCAAATTTGGTGTTTAATAGTAGTAGTCACTTCTAATGCTTAATCACCTTTCTCAACTGAATTTGATACCATACCCAGGTTGATGTTTTTGGCAAAAGACAATAGAGACGTTTTTGGTCCACCTCAGCACCCTCCGAACCCCACGAAAGAAAAAGAGTGACAGACCTGTGGTCACAACCAATCAAAGCAAAATACAGATTGACCAGCTTTTACTAATACAACTTGTAATACTCAAAAGTGACACTCTTAACCGAAAGAAAACTTCAGAGACTAACAACAGTATATATTGGTAATCCAATGAATTTGATATCATTAGCTCATCAATTCTTGTTTTAGGAAAAAAAGAGAAACCTGACTGTTATAGTTATGGGCATAAGTTGGAATCTTCTCTTTGCTTTTGTAGTTTTCGTTCTGCTTCATCACCATAAGTCACTGGCTATTGTTCCCAATATTAGCACTGACGAAGCTGCTCTTCTTGCCTCGAAGTCTCGCGTTTCTCCTAATCCAAATAATATCTTAGCAAGCAACTGGTCTTCTTCAAGCTCAGTTTGCAGCTGGATTGGAATCACTTGCAGCTCTCGCCACCATAGGTTACAGCTTTAGATATTTCTAGCATGCCGCTTCATGGTACCATTGCTCCACACCTTGGAAACCTCTCCTTTCTTGTATCTCTTGACATCAGCAACAACACTTTCCATGGGGAATTTCCACAAGTACCATCGCGTAATACATTGTAGATTTAGTCTCTAAGAATTTCATCATAAGTATAGGTTGTACAGCAACCTCCATCAGGAAACAAGCAACCCAGAATCTTCCTCCACATACCCATCCTAGGAACAAATCCATGTCTCACCATTTGCCTCAACACCCAATCTAAATCTCCAAGAAGCTTACCATCACAAAGGCCATGCATCACCAGCTTATAAGACTCAAAACTTGGATTCACCCTCTTATCAATCATGAAAGCCATAAAATCTTTTGCCTCCAAATACCTCTTGGCATCAAGCAAAGCGTACAACACCTCCTGATAAGTACCTGCAGAGGCAGGCAGATCCAGAATTCGAAGTTTATGAATTTCTACCGCGATCTCAAGTTAATATACAGTAATAACGGTGTTCACAATGAAATAATTATAGATATTTAATGGATGTCTTAATATATATGTAAAGTTTATACAAAAGTTACTGGATTCCCGTGAACCCGTACAATATACCTGGATTTGGATCACAACCTTTCACCATTACTTTCTTGAACATCTCAATCCCTTCATCAACTCTTTTTTGCTTCCTAAGCCCCGAAATCAACGTATTAAACACGATAGCATCCGGTTCGACTTCCTCCTTTTCCATCCTCTCGAACAAACCCAACGCCTCGTCAACACGACCGCGCTCACATAACGCGTGCATTATAGTCGAAAAAGTCCTAACATTAGGCTGACAATTTTGTTTAGGAAATTCATCGAACACCTTATATGCACCATCTATTTCCCCACAACGACACAACCCTTTAATGATAATATTCAAACAACAAGCATCAATTTCGACACCCAATTCGTTACCACGTATATAAACCTTATGAACAACATCAAATTGCTTAGTATTAACTAACAAATTTAACACAAAATTAAAAGTTTTAACACTAGGCCAACACTTATAATTAGGCATATCAAAAAGGGTATCAATTGCTTTATTAATTCTACCAGCTAAATGACCATATATCTTAATAACATTATAGAAAAAATCATCTGAAAGTCTACATTTTCTTTCATTCTTGATTTTTTTCATTAGGGTTTCAATATCATCAAAATTCTTAGCTATTGCTAGGTTTTTTATAACTGTACTATAAATTGCTTCATTGGGTTTGTAATCTTTTCTTTTTGAGATTTCATTAAGTATAATTAGTGCTGAATTTGGGTTTTTGAGATTTTGGAATATTTTAATGACTTCATTTGGACTTAACCAATCTTTGTAGTTGTTAATAAGGTTGATGTCATCATAATTTTGTATTTGAGATGTTGACAATTGATATGAAGGTGGAAAATATTTTGGAGATTGAAAGATTAATTTGTGAATTAAAGGTTTGTAACGAATTGAAAACATTGGTCTATATGAGTTGATGACACTCTGCATTGTTGGTGTTCTTTAGGAGAAATGAAATGAAAAGGGCGCTCGGCTCGCTTTTATGCGAATACGTCATCCAACTATCAGAAATGGTCTATTTAGGTCATTGCCGTTATCAAAATGGCTTATTTAAGCTATTTTTCATTAACCGTGATTTTAGAATATTAGAAATGACACTTAGCTTCTAATTAGAGGTCTACGTAGTTTAATTAACCCAGCACGAATTTATGAGTCGGGTTTTAGTTTAATTTAGGATTTAACTTTTGCTGGTTTAATTAAACGACGTCGACCTCTAATTGGTGGCCAAGTGTCATATCTGGTATTATAAAACTGGCGTTAATGAAAAATGACATGAATGAGTCATTTTGATAACGACGACGGCATAAATGAGCCAAACAATTGACGAATGACATAAATGAGTCATTTTCGATGGCATATTTGAGCCTTTTCCGTAAAAGCTATAGTCTTAACGCTTTCATTGTAGTTTAATGAGGTTATTTATTTTTGGTAGGTATGGAAACGGGGCAGGGCAGGTGCATCGTGCGGATTCGGAATTTTCAGTAAGGTGGTTCTAAAAATAAAAATGTAATGTTTGCTATTTGAACTTGGACCTCAAGGTGAATTTTGAACCCCTGACCACTGAGCCAACCTCTAATCTTGTGTTAGGGGTCTCAAAATTTAAAAAATACTAATATAGCTTAGCCAGCTCTAATTTTTTACTTATTTAATAAAGTTCAAACAAATAAGTTAAAAAACTATTTTAATGTTTGGCTAAACATTTAAAAAGTGCTTCGAATTGTATTTTCTCAAATGTGTTTTTTTTTAAAAAGTGTTTTGGGAAAAAAAGAACTTCTTTTTAGCTACTGAAAAACAGTTTTTGCTACTCCGAGAAGCACTTATTTTTCTCCCAAAAGCTTGGCCAAACACCTCATTTTTTCTAAATAAGCACTTTTGGCCGCCTCCCAAAAGATTGGCCAAACAGGCTATTAGAAGTAAATTTCTGCGATGAATAAGTTAATTGCATAAAAAAATTGAGGCATTATCTATTAAATTAGTGCTAGTTAGCAGGAAAATAAAAAGAATTTTATGAATTTCATAATTTAAATCAGATTCAGTTAAAAAAGGAAAAGTTTAAACAATTATGCAGGGCGGGTTGACATTGTCGAGAGTTGTTGCTCCCAAATGCACACGTAAGCTACGTGATCGTACAAGTAATATAGTGATTTTAGAAATCGAATGTCGAACCCACAAGGACTTATGATCAACCGTCAACTAAATTAAACTAATGCTAATTATCTAACCAAGAAACAAAAAGATATAATTATCAACTAAATAAAATAGAAGAAAACAAATAATGAACTTCAACCAACAAAGAGCGGATTTTTATGTTATCCATGAGATGGAATCAGTCTAGGACTATGGGCTATCTAACAATCACGTTGCATTCTTCAATTGATTCATTTTTTTAATTTATCTAGTTTACTGACTAACAGGGTTGACATTAAAAGTCCCCACGTTCACAGTTGCGGTGCCTTGAAAATTGGGTCATTTGCACGATTGCCCTTCAAAGGCATTACTAGTCTTTAATTTTGCCCCTCAAATTGTTGGTCTTTAGTTTTTGCCCTTTGTCTAATACCCCAAGGTTTTGGTTTCGAACCCCGACTTAGTAAAAACAAAAAAAAATCGCAAGGCAGAGGTTTGAAGCAAAATTAGGCCTATTCGGACAAAAGTTAGGCCTTAAGGCAAACTTTTACCCGAAATTAGGCATTAACGCAAACCTCTACCTTAGGGCCTAACTTTTGCTCAAAATTAGGCCTATTCGGGTAAAAGTTTAGGCAAACTTTTACCCGAAATTAGGCATTAACGCAAACCTTTGTCTTAGGGCCTAACTTTTGCCCAAAATTAGGCCTATTCGGGCAAAAGTTAGGCCTTAAGGCAGACTTTTGTCCAAACTCTGCCTTATAAGGTTCAAACTCTACCTTGAATCCAAAACTCTGCCTTAATTTTTTTTTTGGCTAATAGCATGTTTGGCCAAACTCCTAAAATCAACTTTTTTGAAAAGTACTTTTAAAAAAATAATTTTTGTGAGAAGCAATTTGTGTTTGGCCAATTAATTTAAAAAACACTTTTGAGTAGCAATTAGTGTTTGTTCAAGCTTTTAAAAAGTGCTTCTAAGTGTTTTTTTTCCTCAAAAGTGCTTTTCAAAAAAGTCCTTTGGGGAAAAACTATTTTTTTAGCTTCTGAAAAACTGATTCTGCTACTCCCCAAAAGTACTTATTTTCTCAAAAGCTTGGCCAAACACTACACTTTTTTTTTTAAATAAGCACTTTGTGAAATAAAAAAGAACTTTTGGAGAAAAATAAGCTTAGCCAAGCAGGCCATAAGCGGGAATTCGAACCCGGAATCCATAGATTTTTAGGCAAAAGATAAAAATTAAAGACCAAAAATTTGTGGGGCAAAAATTAGAGGCTTTGGCATTTCGCGCAAAAAAATAAATAAATGAAAATTGCTACTTCTTTGGACTTACTCTTCGTTTGCAGCCAAGTAACCATGCAACCAATTCATTTAGTCACTTCTTTTGCTCTTTGTTAATATTTCCAATCATTAGACTATCAATTTTTCTGCTTTTATTTCTACACAAGAAAATATAATATTAAAAACAAAATGATATGATATACACTCAACCAACGATGAAAGTATTAAATTGTAAGGTAAATAATAGCTACGTATATATTTGCATTTTCGACTGAACATCACGGGTCTACGCGGGTTTGCCCCGCAACTACACCGCACCGCCCCACATCTCTTGTCATCCCTATGAGGAACCTCTGTTGCGAGGTGAATGAATTATTTAAACTTGATGAGTTCAACCTGTAATATTAGTAGAACCTAACTTAGTTTACCTTTAAAATTATGAGTCCAGTTTAGGTGACCCTATTTTCTCTTTAGTCTATTTAAAAAAGAATCCCTTTTTAGATTTGGTAACAATCTAACTTGACTTCCTATTTTATCCCTACAAACAAAATTTTTGGCCATATAAATGTTATGACATGTTTAAGATCATATTTTTACCTTGAAGTTCCGGTACTGGTCTCCTCCCTTTATCATTTGTTTGGAGAGAGAGAGGGGAGGAGGATTGGAAGAAAATTGGAAAATTGAGAGGGATAAGATTAAAAAGGACCCTAAAATCAAGGACCCTTATTTTCTTAAGATGTTATGTTTTGAAAAGTCTTGTTATGTAGGGTAATTATTTAGAAGTGTTTATATATAAAAATGGTTATTAGAGGTCTTATTTTGTCATATCGTGTAAAATTCTCTTAACAAAAACTTTTTCTTCACCTTTCTCTTGCATAATAGATTCCAATTTATACCCTGTAAACCCACACCATAAGAATTAGACGAACGGCGTGTACAAATACAAGAAAGAACAAAAAAGTTTGGGGTGCGAATATGGTATTAAAATCAATCTTCTTTCTTGCAACAGAAGTTATGTATCATGAAACTAATTAAAGAGATTACTTAATGGAAATCAAGTAAAGAATAGTTAAAATATTTAAAAAAAAAAAAAAAAAAAATAGGGAAAATTGTACTTTTGGTTCCTCAATTATTGATGAATTCTTGTTTTGGTGATTCTAATATTTGACTAAGCACATTTAACCTTCAATTAACGAAAATGTGTGTTTTTGGTCCCTTATACAGGAAATATGTGATATTTAGAGTATTTTTGAGGATTATATCCCCATCAAATATAGAGTAACAATACAAATTTAATAAAATACATCGATAAAAGAATGGTTTAGAATCTAAAGATTTCGTTAAATTTGTGAAGATTTACACGTTTGAGGGATCAAAAGTGGACATATCAATTAATTGAAAGTTAAATGTGCTTCACCAAAAATGATAAGGACCAAAATTAGCATTTATCAATATTTGAGGGATTAAAAATGCTAATATCTCTTTAAATTAACATTAGCGCTGATCATATATTACGTTTCCCTTTTTTCACATACAAAAGATTCGTATCAGCTAGAATAGAGTCCTATTTTTAAGTTACCATAAATCTCAAATTAATTAAGAGTCCTAGTTCACGCATATAACAACAGAGAGTCACGAATTTTATTCATATAAATCAACATTCTACCTTTTCTAGGACCAAAATTCCAAATATACAGAGAAGATATTAGTCATTTTCTTGTATCCCCATGGACTCTAACACTAAACAAATCAAAGCTCCTCATGATGATTTGATTAGCAATCTTCATGATCAATTATTATGTTCAATAATTTCATATCTTCCAACAAAAGAAGCCATAACAACAAGCACATATTCAAAACGTTGGAAATTCCTATGGAGGTCCTTAACTCGCCTTTCTTTCCCTCAACGACGACGACGAGGACGACGACAACAACAATATTCAACGCCAGCCCCGTCCATCGTGGACAACATTCTTTCGTCACAGATTGGAAATGTTATCGAATTTTTTCACATGCATCACCTCCCACAAGATTGGAGCACGTCTAACAACAATAACAACAACAATAGCAACATGCAACGATGGATAGAGCATCTCAAAAATGAGAAAAAATTAGGAGGGATTTCACTTTCTTGTCAAAACAATATTTATAGATCACCACATTTATACGAGGTACCACGAGGGATCTTCCATGGTAAATTCCTTGAATTTGTGGAGCTAAATAAATACGTTCTAAGTAGTGCTTCACCCTTTGAAGGTTGCGTCAACGTTAAAACCCTAAAACTCACCGCGGTCACTCTGAAGGGCGGTGAAACCCTAGCTGACATCATTGGGAACTGTGCCTCATTGGAGAATTTGAGCCTTCATGCTTGTTATAATAAGAAGGGGCAATTTAATATCCACATCCAACACGAGAAACTCATGATGATAGAATTCAATGATATTCACATAACGAAATTTTGTCTAATATGTGAAACCCTAAATGAGTTGGTGTTTGAAAATTCTTCTTATTCCTCAGAAGAATCTCATAATATTCAATGTCCAAACATTCGGATCATCCGGACCAATAACCATGACTTGCTGGATTGGTGCATTGGTTTGAGGGTAAGGTTTTTTTTTTTTTTTTCCGTTGTTGTACGTGCTGCTTTTTTTTCTGAATGCTATGTACTGCTTTCCATTTTGCATCATTTTGTTTTTGTTACTGCTTTTATTTATGTATTTCCTTTTTCAAATTGCTTTATCGGAAACAACCTCTCTGTCTCTACGAGTTAGGGGTAAGGTTGCGTACGCTCTACCGTCCTCAAACTCCGCCTGTAGGATTACACTAGATACATTACTATTTTTTTTTTTGTTTTTTTTATACCTGCATAATTTCTTTTGGTACCCATTATTTGATGAAATGATTCAATTCCACGGTGCTCCCTTTTGTTACCATAGTATTTTTAATTTTGATTGGTTTTTATATTAAGACATAGGTATCAAAGAATATGACTTACTTTTCTAGGAGTTCTCAAAATGTTTATACTAAGGGTGTGTTTGGTAGGAAGGAAAATAATTTTAGGAAAATGTTTTCCAAACAATAAGCCATTTTTTTGGTAATGAAATTAAAAGGTGAAAAATGACTTTCTCCAATAGTGTTTCTAAATTTTAGAAAGGGTTGAATAATGAGCCACCCCGAAAGTATTTTTCTTCACACTGAACGCACTAAGAGCATGTTTGACCAAACTGCTGAAATCAACTTATTTTGAAAAGCTCTTTCTTATAAAAAAAAAAAAAAGAGCTCTATAAAAAAAATGTTTGACCAATATTTTTTAAAAGTTCTTTTAATTGTCAAATTACAAAAATTGGAAATTAGTATTAATTCAATTGGTAATTATGAATTTTTGATTTCCTAAAATAATTGAAAACACTTATTTTTGGAGAAGCTACTTTTTCTAGCTTCAACTCAATAGCTCGTTTAATCCGGTACTCTCAGAAATACTAATTTCTTAACTAAAAAGTTGGTCAAACACCTTCATTCTCTAAAATAAATAAATTTTAACAAGTATTTTCTTACCTTTTAAAAGCTTGACCACACATATTATAAGTCCTAACACTAAGCATATATAGTCATACCTCTTTATAACAGTAATCCCTATTAAAACGCTTCACTATAACAATCAAGTTTTCTTTGAAACTGATTACTCAAGTTATGTTGTATTATATGTTCTTTCTAATAACATTTCACTATAGCTAACATTTCACTATAGTGGCCAAAGGATGTCGTTTATAGAGAGGTTTGACTGTATCCATTTTGCAGTCTCGAGATTTTGAACGCTACAAGTATGGAATCCCTTTCATGGAGGTGTGTGTGTTATGTACCACCTTAGACTTGAACTCCGTGAGTGACAACATTGTGCTTAGCTTCGTCTTTAGGGTGTGGAGCCATCTTCAAAAGCTTGACATCACTAATGAGGTTGGTATAATTATCATTCACAAGGAATTCATAATAGTCTTACTCTTTGAGTTTTATTATTACTTGTTATTTCATTTGTTTCGGTCATTGTATTATTTATAGTTGTTACTGTTCTTTTCTCTATTATTTCCAACATGGCTTCTTCACTAATGTATATCCTTTAACCTGCTTAAAAACGTTTTACTTGAGCCGATGGTCTATCGAAAACAATCTCTTTACTGTCTCAAGACAGGGGTAAGGTCTGCATACACATCGCCCTCCCCGGACCTCACTTATGGGATTACACTGGGTATGTTGTTGTTGTTGTATGAAATTCATAGTAGATAGACTATCCTAGACGAATTTAGGGTGGGGTTCAGATAGTTCAACAAAATCTATTACTTTGGACTTGAATTATATGTATATATCAAGAAAAAATATGGCACTCCTTCCTTTCCAATTTATTATACAAATAGCGCTCGCTGGACACTTTTCGGCCCTGTTTTTGAAAAATAGTTACTGTTAAGAAGTTTCAAATTTTATAGGCTAGTAGTCCTCACTAGCCAGTTCTTGGCACCATCTTTGAGGAATAGCGATGGTCCTGGAGTTAGAAATTCCATAAGATATTAGCACTCATTTACCACCTTTCGACGGTTTCTTTAAAAAATAGCACGGTCCTGGAGCTTTTTATTTCATCGGATATTTCAAATTTGAAATTTGAAACTCTACGATGTTGACTATTTTTCAATTATAGGGATTGAAAGGTGGCTATTTGTGAATTTTACCCCAATTAATTATGTGACCTAGTTCCTTTTAGTCTGTTTGGAAAAGGATGATCTCGATCTTTCTGAATTTGGAAACAATTAAACTTAAACTTCTCATTTTACCTTTAATGATAAGTTTTTTATCAACCACATAAAAGTTATGCCATGTTCAAGATTACAAGTTTCAAAACACTTATGGCCACGCAAATGTTACGTCATAGTTAAGACCACAATGTTTTTCTTTTTCAGGCTCTGCAACCAGTCAATTAGGTTCACATATGTTGAAACATATGGAGTTTACAATTGATTACATTATACTGATTCTGAACGCACTGATGCAGGTTGAACAACTCTGAATTTGGAAACAATTTAACTTAAACTTCTCATTTTACCTTTAATAACAAGTGTTTATTAAATGTTATGCCATTTTCAAAATTACAAGTTTCAAAAGACTTATAGCCACACAAATATTTTGCCATGTCTAAGACCAAAAATTTCTATTTACTTAGGCTGCGCGTCCAGTCAAATAGGTTTACATACAGAAGGAGTATACAATTGATTACATCACACTAATTCTGAATGCACTGATGCATGCAGGTCACCACGACTTTAAATTCTGAATCTGCCCTGTCTCAGGAGCATATGTATTGGGAAAAGAAAGAGCTGCCAGATAGTTTTACTCATCATCCGAGATTTATGAGGATTAAAGGATTTACTGGAACAGAACGTGAAATCAGACTTATAACTCATGTTATAAAAAATGCTTCTGTGTTGGAGAAATTAGTAATTCAGTGCAGTGATTTTGTTTCAACAAAAGGAGCGGCAGCTACTATGGGATTACTATCAGTGCCCAGAGCCTCTATTAATGTGTCTATAGTCTTGAATATGCCTGGAAATTGACATTTGTTATGTCGAACGAGCAATTGATCAGTTTTTGAACGAGCATTCAGTGATGATTCATATAGTCATCCCCAATTTATTTGCATATAGAATGAGCAGCCCGTGCAGGGGACTTGAATATCCATATTTCATCCTGTACTAAGCTGCTTTACATGGTATTAGCTGGAATTTGGACAAGGGCTACAATAGGATTGAATTAGATCCTTATTCTTTGTTACTACTTGTGTTTTCAGTACTAGATTTAGCATTTTCGGACTTTCTTGTGTGTGATATGCAGGCGGTGTGGTTGAATTATTTTTTTGTTATAAAAATTAATTTTTCGACTTTGGTGCAACACATTGAAAATTGGATGCCAGTCCCTGAAATTAACCCCATTGAATCGACAATATCCGGATAGTCCTCTGGAAGCTGCAGGATGTCAAGTATGAAGTGAAGCAAATATATGGACCGTATAACGCCCAAGAGGAGAACATAGTTTCAGGTTGAAATCCCCGGCAACACTAGTGATTTCTTTCAATCTGCACAAACATCGGTTCACAGTGTTACCAGGTACCAATGTTGGTGGGGAAACAGTGGCGGACCCAGAATTCAATGATCCTGGGTGCTCTTCTTAAAATTAACAAAAAAGAATTTGCTTTTGGTAGGATTTGAACTCGCTCTCCTCCATGGCTTATCCTAAAGCCACCACCTTTTAACCAAAGCACCTAAATCTTTTATTGCTTCTTGGTGCTATTTAATGTTTTTTATCAAAATTTCAATATTTTCTATATGTCTACATAGAGTATTCACCGCAGTTAATGGGTGCTCGAGCACCGAAGTTTATAGTACATGGGTCCGCCCATGGGAAAATAGCATGTTGGATATAACAGGTAATTTAAAAGAAAAACAAATATATGGACCATATATATATACTCGAGATATTTGGCACCACCACATATATAAACACTTCTTTAAAAGAGATTGTACAGGACTATATTTTGACAACTAATTGCCAAATGAGCTTCTCTAGATCTCTCTCCCTCTCCCTAGAGTAACATCTTGCATGTTAATGTTCTTAAATACCAAGTGGTCACAAAAAAATAAAGGATCAAAAGAATGGCCTCCTTATTTAGCTGCTTATCCAAATCAGGGCTTCATTCATAGATACAGCTGCCATAACCTGCCATTGTCAAGATTCCATGATTGATCAATCAAGTGTTGGATAATGTCATAAGTTGCATACTTCTAATATGTTAGAGAAAACTACTTCTTCCCATGTGACCCTGTTTCTTTATTAGTCTATTTAAAAAAATGATTCATTTCTAAATTTGGTGACCATTTATTAACTATAAGCTTCTCATTTTACTCTTAAGGTGTTTTTAGTATGGAGGAAAACATTTTTCTCATGTTTGGTTAGTCACATTTTATCTAAGAAAACAAGTTTCTTTAAAAATGAGAAAAATGATAAACAAGTTTCATATGTGGAATTCACATTGATTGTCTCATTCCTACTCTCCGACACTCTCTAAGACAACCCACCCTCAGCCCCACCACCCTTACTCCCTGCCCCCGTAGTGCAGAATACCACTTATGAAACATTTCCATTCATCCCAAACACACGCTTAATGAGGAACTTTTACAATTACACAAATGTTATGATAGGTTTAGATTACCAGTTTTAAAAATTTTATAGTCACGCGAATATTAAACTATGTTTAGTCAAACTGCATTATATAGATTAGAACAGAGGGAGTAAAAAAACAAAACAAAAAGAAGAGACCTACTTGGATCGGTCAAGACCACTAAGGCAGAATTACCAAAGTGGCAATTCCAATGGTTCCTTCCCTTAGCTTGATAATAAAGATTCATGGCAATAGAAGCATGGTTCATGAGATTATCTGGTGAAGAACAAGTGCACCCCTTTTGCAAGATCCTACAATCCACTTGAGAACATGCATAATTTATGTTTTCTTGCAGTGTTTTCTCATTTGATGAAGGTTTAGCCACACACCAAGTTTTCTGCAAAACCAAAATGTAAAAAGATTAGCAGTCCTTTCACTTGTTATTAACTTGTAATTTTCTCATTTAAGTACATATATGTTTTTGAGTTCTTGAAGTTACCTGTTCATTTGCTAACACCAATATCCCAACTGCAAAAACAAAAACGAAACAGTAATAAGTACTTGTCATTTTAACAATCATTCCACAAGAGGGAAGTGAAGAGCATATCATCAAATTTGATAGAATGGACCACCAACGTAACGCCTATGTTGCTTGAACTTTCTAAAAAATGTTGCCGAATTCGTATCGAATTCCCCAAAGATACACTATTTTGGGAGGATTTGACACGCATCCATTGACTTTTTAAAGAGTTCGAGCAATATAGAGCAACGTTAAAGATAAGGCAATAGATTGCATCGATAATATAAAAACTTATACTCACTCTGTTTCAATTTGTTTGAACCTATTTCCTTTTAAGTCCGTGCCAAAATGAATGACCTCTTTCCTAATTTGGAAACAAATTCACTTTATGAATGATTTACAGCCACACAAATTTTTAAGACTTATTTTGAACCACAAGTTTCAAAAGTCTTTCCTCTTTCTTAAATATCGTGTCCGGTCAAATGAATTCATATAAATTAAAACGGAGGGAGTATTACACTATCACCAACTGTCAAATGGACACCTGAACTATCATTGTGATCACATAGACACCTCTTGTTGGTAAAAGTATATCTCATAAACCCCTCAGGCTGACATGAAAAAATGCACGTTATTCACTTAAATTTGAGCGTGAAACCCTTTTATCTATGTAAATTCAGTGGCAGATATATGCACAATATATATTATGGTTGGTCTGCAAAACTCAATATTTTAGGCCTAAACCTTATAAGTGTGTTGAAAATTTCACTAAACATGTACATCTAATAAACTGCAAACCCCCATAGCACAAATGAATTGGGGGTTCTGTGGAAAACCAAGAGTTACTAGAACTCATAAACTTTAAATTCTGGATCCGCCTCTAATGTAACTGGCCAAGTTAAATCCTCCAAAAATCCTCCAAATTAAAATAAATGAACACTTCATATAGATATGAACAAAATGAGATGTCTAAATCAATTGTCATAAGTTAGATACCTCTGGTTTTTTTTTTTTTTTTGTTGGGAGAAGAGTTAAAATCATTGTGTACAAATGCTAGAGCCTAGGAGTTAGTGTACAAACCTGAAATGTGGGACAAAAATAGGAAAATGATGAGAGTTGCTTTAGCCATAGGTAATAATGAGTGTTGTACTTGTTGAAAAAGAGAGAAAAACAGACTGGGATTGCTTCAAATTTGCAGAAAAACTGATGTTTAAAGTGGTTGTTGGGGTTTTCAGTGAGGAAAAGTTACAACGTTTTAAGGAGAGGAAAAGGCAGGGCTTAACGGCAATGTTTACTGGATTTGAGAGCCGTTACAGCTTAAGTGGAATCTTATGGGGGCAAAATGGACAAAAGAGAAGTCCATTAGGCAGACTTCATGATGCTATTTTGACTTTACTACTAACTTGTAGTGCTATATTTGATTATTAAAGAAACACTACTACTAGTTTATTGCAAGTTGTCTTTTTATATTCTAATAATCAAGAGTTAGCTAGTGTTACTAACCGTTTGGGTTGTGGTATTTGGTAGTGGTTTTGGATGGTAGGAGGGGTGGTGGTGATGGTTGGTAATGGTGGCGGCAGTGATGATGAAGGTGATTTTGCTGGTAATGGCTGATGGTGGCAGTTGGCATTTGGCAATTATGATGGTGATCAGAGGCAGGTGCAAAGTATCAATATCGGGTTTGGAACTCAATACTTTTGATGTAGAGCATAAAATTATGTGCAAAAATCTACAATAATTGCAATAAATAGTGAATATGAATCCATAACTTTAAAAATACAATTAGGCATAATACATAAACAGGCCCTCAAATTTGGCCTCATATGACAAGTATGTCCTCAGCTCCAACTTTGGGTGTGCAAGGCATCTCAACTTGTATAAAGTTGAACACGTAAACACAATGTTGACGTGGCACTGACGTGACACATAAATTTTGGAGGTGTTTAGATGATCATTTTGTAAGTTGGACCATTCAACTGACAAAGTGGAGACAAGTTGAGGTGCCTACTTATGGACACCCAAAGTTATAGGGCATACTTGCAAGCTGAGGCCAAGTTTGAGTGCTTGTTTATGTGTTATTGCTAAGAATTTTAAAGATTGAACCAATAAAGTTTAAATCTTGGATTCGCCTCTGATGGTGATTGGCAATGATGGTGTTCGTGGTATAGTTAGCGGTAATGGTTGGTGATAGTGGTGGTGGTAGTGGTTGTCGTGATGGTGAAGGTGATTGGTGTGGTGTGATCTGGCAGTGATAATGGCGGTTATGATGGTGGAGGTCGTTGGTGGTGGTGCTTTTGCAATGGTGGCGATGGTGGTTGAGCCGTGGTGGTCTGGCTAGTGAGTGGCAGCTGATGGTAGTGGTTGTATGGTGATGTCCAGTGATGGTTAAGGAGAAAATAGTGAACATCTTCGGAAAATCTTTTAAAAGTCATCTTAATAATATTAAAACTTTGTTTAAGATCTGAATAATTTATATTTGCTCACTCATTAAGTGATGAACTTTTGATAAAGCAAATGCATTTAATGGTCAGAGGTTCATAAATCCATTAAGTGTAATCAAATGAGGCTTAAGCTTAATCCCATGCTATGATTATTTCGTCATTTTCATACTCGTCTCGATCTAAATTGTTGATGCATTTACAAACAACCTCTAAACTAAATTTGCATAATATTTTTAAAAGATCTTACATTATTAAGAGTATTAATTTATTTTATATCAAATTCTTTTTATCAATTCTTAATGTGTGACTTTGTGAAACAATTTCTCTGCCCGTCAAGGTAGAGATAGGATCTGTATATACTCTATCCTTTTCAGATTCTACTTGTGAAATTATACTGAGTATGTTATTGTTGTCGTTGTTGATGTGTGACTTTGTTCACAACTCAAATGGAGAAAATTTCGAAGAATATACCAAGGGAATAAAGTAATACTCCATTCATTAGGGTAGAGGGACCAGACTTCACAGTGATAGTTCATAAAGGCTGAACTTTACCAATAATAATGATCTTAAAAATTAAAATGAATGGACCACATTGAGCAAAGAAACTGAAAAGTTCTAACAATGATGGAAGCAACCAAGTACATGCAGTGCAGGAATATAATTTTAGATTCCCCACCATTGACTCAACAAGAAAAGAAATAATAAAATAAATTTCTCAGGTTGTATTTTTGTGGTACGTGTTGTACAAAAGCAACAAGTTGTGACTCGTGAACAACCTATAATTATATAATTTTGTATGTAAGCAACAGATGGAATCAGAAATTAAAACTAATGAGTTTTGAGGTTAGAAAAGAATTTGAACAAAAGCTTTTGTGTTACATCAAATTCAAACATATCAGCTCCGCCCTTGATGAAAGTATTATAGTTGGATCTAGGGTGAATTTTATCGATTTAGGTGAACTAATTATTTTTAATTTGAATTACGTATAAATACGTTAAGAAATTAAAATATATACATCTATAAGATCGTATTCATACTAATTCACTAGCTCCAAGTTTTGAATTTGTATATGTAAAGTACTACTCCTATATACAAAAGCATAAATTAGAGTAAGGAAAGCAAGAAATGAAAGAAAAGAAAAATAACAGGAGTTTTTTTCGACTCCGTTTAAGCTTTAATGAATGGATTTACTCGATATTTGTGTTGGCAGGAGATAAAAAGACGAGTATGTGCAAGTCGACTGAGAAATCAAAAGCTTAACACATCTTTCTTTATTTTTTTCATATCTGAACGTCGCTGTCGAGTGGGTTGAAAGGCCAAATCGTCAAAATAAAATCAAATTCAACAATCGACATAACTGGTTCAAATACCATATGTACCCGATAAAATAATCAATAAACGTCTAAATTGGTCGTAACAAATTATTTAAAAAAAAAAAAAAAAAAAGCAAGACATGATGGAACAAGGTCACATAGAATTGCATCTCTTTTGCTTGCAGCTTGTAATTACACATGGCATTGGCTATCACCTCAGCTCCCAATCTTGTGTTCAACTTTAAACAATCTTTTGATTGCCCCCACCAATAATTCATTCATTTTTGCACTGTACACCAACCCCCTCTACTGCCAAGGGGCTAATTTGGCAACTAAGTAAAGCAACCTCACATCTAAAGTGCCACGTGATACTAACCCTTCAGCTTTTCTTTTTTATATTTTATGTGTCACATGTTTAATCACATAAGAAAGTTTATTTTACTTCTTAAGTTGACGGTGAGAGAGCAACTTAAGCTCAATCTACTAGATACAATTATTGGGGGCAATTACCATTTTTTTTTTTTTACTTTTATAATTATCTAATACTCAAATCACTAATTTGATTAATTCAAATTTCGCTTATGACTCATTAAAAGAAAAACGCTCCTTATGAGAAATTTCTTTTATTTCAAAGTTTGAATCGAACAATCTAGCTAATTAAGAGTAAAGGAATCTCATTCATTCACCACATTTTTTAATTTGATGATAGATAATTACAAACTGAATATAAACAAAGGAAAAGTAAATAGTAGATTGCAGTAACCTCTACAATTTTTCTATTTTCCATTTTGTAGACTTGTGGTTGAATTATTACTGAAACATAATCAACTTAAAATAAGGTAGAAAAATTTTTGCTCCGCATATTTATACTAATTACATTAAATTATCATGGTTAAGTGAATTAATGAGGTAAAAAGTACATATAAATTAATCATGGTTAAATGAGATAAGTATATGTGCAAACACGTGTTATACATCTATTAATAAACACACGGTGCCTTGGCAAGACCGACCCGCTTATTGTGTTTATACCAAATCATATCAAATGACCACGATTTTATAACTGATTTTGATGAGGTGAAAGTACATATTAATTAATCAATGATTAAATGACAAAAAATATATATATGCAAACACGTGTCATGCACCTACTAATGCAATTAAACACACGATGCAGATAAATTTTTATCATGACATAATAAAACTTATCTGACATGCATCAGATTACCATGGTTAAGTAAATGAGAAATCAAACTAGTTCTGCATTTCATAATTTGCATTATCTTTAAGTTAAAGCGAAAAAGATTTTTGATGTAAAAGAACATCAAATGCAACGTTCTTTTCTACCCTTTCTTTCTCATAACTATTGTGAGGTGTTAGTTGGACTTCCAGTCATCAAGAATGTGAATGGTGGTTGAATGATTTAATTGAATTTACCTTTTCTCTTGATGTGTCTCTTTCATTCTCTCCCAAAATAATATTAGCAATAGTGACTAGGTTTATAATTTATTTGCACAAAAGAATAATTAATAAGAAATTGACTTTGCATGATAATAATAAAGGCAACAATTATGATGTTCTAATCTGCATTCCAAGGAGGAAATAAGATATCTTGGTCTCTTACAATTTGAATTGAAGAAAATGTCTTTTTTAGATTTCTTATGTGTTTTTTCTTCTTTTCCAGATCTCTTATGTGTAAAAAATGAAAATCTCTTGTAAAAGGGTCATAAAATTTAAAAAAAAATTGTAAGGGGCCAAAAAACCATTTCTCTTATGCCCCCCCCCCCCCCCCCCATAAGCTAACTTTTTGGATTGAATTAGGCTCATGATCCATTTCTTTACATGGTATCAGAACAGGACTCACCTCACCCGATGTTGAGCCCCCAAATTAAATTGCTCACGCACCATCCTCCCCTCATAAGCTAGCTTTTGGGGTTGTGTTAGGGTCAGAATCCATTTCTTTACAATTAATATTACTCCCTCTGTCCCAATTTATGTGATACACTTTTCTTTTTAGTCTATTCCAAAAAGAATGATACATTTTCTTATTTCGCAACAATTTAACTTTAAATTTTATTTTTTACGCTTAACGAGATGATCTATAACCACACATATATCTTTGGCTTATTTTAGGTCACAAGATTCAAAAGTCTTCCTTTATTTCTTAAACTCCCTACCCAGTCAAACTATATCGCATAAATTGGGACGGAGATAGTAATGATTATTAAGTATATAATTAACATGATGTGTGAGGCATGCTTCATGAAGTAATACAAATACTCCCTCCATTTCAATTTATATGAACCCATTTGACTGGGCACGACATTTAAGAAAGAGGGAAGACTTTTGAAACTTGTGGTTCAAAATAAGGCTTGAAAATTTGTGTGGCTATAAATCATTCATAAAGTGAATTTGTTTTCAAATTAGAAAAAAAAGGTCATTCATTTTGACACGAACTAAAAAAGAAATAGGTTCAAACAAATTGAAACAGAGGGAGTAATTAAAAAATAATTAGGTTTATACATAAACATACACGTACTCGGCCGACAACCTCTTCTAACCAATTCAAAGTTGAACTGTCATTATACAGCTAGCCAATAAGAAAAATTTATATATGTAATTATATATTGGGACTTGTCCAATATGAATAACACTTGTATTTTCGTATTGATATCCAAATGTTTATGTGAGTATGTTTCCTTAATATGCGCGTTTAAAAGTATATAAGACGAGACTTTTTTATTTGTATATTGTTATATGAAGTATTTGAGTGTGTGGTTTATTTATGTGTTTAGTATATTATACTTTGAATTTAATCACTGTCATTGAGCATTCAAAACTCTGAGTATTTTTCAACACGAATGTAATAAGGTATAAATTTCTCATATTGTCAAAGTTAAGTTGATCTATAAACATATATGTAAGCCTAATAAGATCAGTGGAGTAGGTAGAATTTTTTGTAAAGTAATTTCAACATTTGAAAAACAAAATAAACAAACGAATGAATTATTAAAATGACAAGTAATGCCATTCTTTATATTTATACTTCAGTACTTTTTATTTTGCTTATTATCTATATGTATAGTAAAAAAATCGATCGAAGCGAGGGAAGGGAGGAGCCAGAGCTTTGAACTGCGCGTCTGAACCTACTGAAGCCGTAGCGAAAACGAATCTTCACAGAAAATTTATCACTGCTTATGGACCCCAATCTGCACGATTTATCAATGATTAAGATGAAGTTTGGGTGATATTAATTAGAGGTTCGAACCAACTAATGTGGAAGAATTAGCAGATGAGTTGTGGTTTGGGGTGAGATGTCACTTGAACCCAAAGCAGACTGGTTCTCGAAATGCATTGAGGCGCAGTAATTAACCGGACATCTAGGGATAAAGCAGTGTGTTTTGATGCAGGTCACAAGGTAGCAAACGAAGGTTAATTGTGTCCCTTAACCGCGCTTGTAATAATGTATATCCGCCCTTGAAAAAGATAATTAAAAAATAGAGTAATAAGTTATTATAGTCACTTATGTATATATACTCAAAAAAAAAATTAATACTCCTCCTTCCCAATTTAAGTATTTTAATTTGATTGGACACGGAGACACCATGAAATTTCATCAAATTAAAAAGATGGGGAAAGGGTAAAAAATGTCCCTTTACTTTACGAAAAAGGATAAAAATATCATCCACTATAAATTTGGGTAAAAAATACCCCTCCCGTCATTAAAGTTTTCAAATATATCCCTATTTTAACGGAATCTCCAACATAACCAGATTTCATTTTAAAACCCGACTCAACTAAATAAAAAACGCATACGGGTTACCCTCTCCTGTGCCTAGTCCAGATGTAAGACTCGGGAACAAGTTGATAGCATATAGATTTTTTATGTAGTTGAGTTCGGTTTAATTGAAGCGAGTTTAAAAATGGAATCTGATTATGTTGGAAATTTCCGTTAAGACAAATCTATATTTAAAAACATTAATGATGAGAGGAATATTTAAGGATATTTTAGCACTTTTTCTAAAATAGAGGGACATTTTTGACCCTTTGCCCTATAAAATTAACATTGCCGTATAAAAGACCGTACCAATCAAAAACAAACATTTAGCAGCTACTAAAAGCACAGTGAACGGATAAAGTTTTTTTTTTTTGGTTTCTTTTTTATCCTTTCAATCCACAAACTCTTTTTTCTCTATAAAAAGACCCCTACATTTCGCAAAACTCCTCTCCTTTCTCCTTTCTCTATTTCTCCATTAGATCTTCAAAACCCATTAAAGGGTTTGTTCTCTATTTGATTATACTTCAGTTTCTTTCAAAAATTATTAATTTTTTAGCTCAATTTATAGTTTTTGAGTAGTATTAGTTTCTTGAATTGGGAGAGAAAAGACGACGTTTTTGCAATTTTGGACATACGTAGTAGCAGTCGGTGGTGCAATTGTGGCTAATTTTGTAATTTCTGTGTTTTGGGGTTTGATCTGATCTTTTTGTTTAAGGTCAGGGGAAAAATTAGAAGAAAACAGAAGTTGGTGTAGTGGGTTGTTAGAAATTCTCAAAATTAAGATGCAACAAGATCAAAGCAAGAAGGTTTGTATTTTTTTGCTGTCTTTCTCTGAAAATTTGATTTTGTTGTACTAAAAGAGAGATCTTGAAGAAATATGAGGGTCTGTTTTGTAAATTTTTGCTTTTTGGGGAGCTTAGAATGTTAGCTCAACAATGTTTGTGTGAATTGAATATATATATGAGTAAAAGAAGTAAAAATTGAACTGAATCTAGCTGAAAAAAAAGGGTATTTTGATTTTGTTGTACTCAAGTAGAAATCTTGAAGAAATATGAGGGTCTTTTTTGTAAATTTTTGCTTTTTGGGGAGCTTAGAAATGTTAGCTCAACAATGTTTGTGTGAATTGAATATATAGATATAAGTAAAACAAGTAAAAATTGAACTGAATCTAGCTGAAAAAAAATGGTATTTTGATTTTGTTGTACTCAAGTAGAAATCTTGAAGAAATATGAGGGTCTTTTTTGTAAATTTTTGCTTTTTGGGAAGCTTAGAAGTGTTAGCTCAACAATGTTTGTGTGAATTGAATATATAGATATAAGTAAAACAAGTAAAAATTGAACTGAATCTAGCTGAAAAAAAAAAGGTATTTTGATTTTGTTGTACTCAAGTAGAAATCTTGAAGAAATATGAGGGTCTTTTTTGTAAATTTTTGCTTTTTGGGAAGCTTAGAAGTGTTAGTTCAATTTTTTGTGTGTGAATTGGATATAAGTAAAAACAAGTAAAATTGAACTGAATCTAGCTGAAGAAAATCAAGTATAGCCTATCTCTAAAAATTTGATTTTTGTTGTACTTAATGAGAGATCTTGAAGAAATATGAGGGTCTTTTTTGTAAATATTTGCTTTTCTAAGTTCATGACCATATTGCTGCTTGGAAAAAAGAGTACTTGAAGTTGAAGAAAAATTGTAATTTGAGGAAGTTTGGGTTTTGAGTCAGTTGGAATTATTAATTTCTGGTCAGCTCTCTTAGTTGCCATAGATTTGGTTGAAATTTGAAAAAGAATATTGAAACTGAAGTTGTAAAATGCCCACTTGTGGGATTACACTGGATATGTTGTTGTTGTAAAGTGGTATTTTGGGAAGTTACAAGTTTTGTTTGGACAAGTTTTGTGAGTGGAAGAAACAATTCACTTGAAAAACTGGTCTTGATCATCAAACTTGAAAAAGTCGTCTTCAAAAACTAAACAAAAAATCATCCCACAAGTAAAATTGAACTGACTATAGCTGAAGAAATTTGGGTTTTGTGTCAGTTGAGATTCTTTTATTTCTGTTCAGTTCTCTTAGAGCCCGTTTGGATTGGCTTATAAGTTGCTTATAAGCTGTTTTTAGCTTTTTTGAGTGTTTGGCTGGCCAGCTTAAAGTCATTTTGTGCTTAAAATAAGCTCAAAAAAATAATTGGGCCCATTTGACTTTGCTTATCTAAAGCAGCTTATAAGCCAAAAAAAATAAGTTAGACTACCCCAACTTATTTTTTTAGCTTATAAGCTGCAAACAGCTTATAGGCATAAGCCCATCCAAACAGGCTCTAAGTAGGTGTTTGGCCATAGATTTGGTTGAACTTTGAAAAAAGGTTTTTGAAGCTGAAGTTGTAAAATGGTATTAAGAAGTTAGAAGTTGTGTTTGTACATGCATTTTACTTGAAAACTGGTCTTGATCATCAAACTTGAAAAACTTACTAACCAAACAATGTTTCGAAAATGTTTTTTTTTTTTTTTTTTAAAAAAGGAAAAAAATTCTCCATGCCCAAACAGACCCTTTCGTCCAGTTTCTTGATTTTAAGAAGCACATTTTTTTTTTTAAAAAGTTCATGTTCATATTGCTGCTAAAGGAACCAGCTTTATTAGGTTTATAATGTTTTTGTTTTTGGAACTTGAGGATATGTAGTAGTTTAATTACTTAACTAGTCATCTGTTTTTAGGTGTTATTTAACACTATTAGATTTCTAGCTGCATTACCCTTTATTAGTGAAAAAAATGGATCTTGGAATTTTTCATTTCATCTAGACTTTGAGATGTTTGGACATAGATTTGGTTCAAACTTGGAAAAAAGAGCTTTTGAAGTTGAAGTTGTGTTTGGACATGCATCGCACTTGAAAAAAAGTTGAAATTTTGTTAGTGGGAAAAATAAATTTCACTAAAAGCCTGGTTTTTAAGCTTGGAAAACTCATCTTCATAAGCTAACCAAAAAATCATTCCAATGTATAATCAAATAATGTTTTGAAAAGAAAGGAAAATATTTCTATGTCCAAACGACTCCTCAAATTCTTAATCTTTACTTCATGCCAATTGGTCTGTTTGTTGAATGTGATCAAATTCTTAATTCCTTATCCTTTTCTTTAATGTTCCAGAATCCCAAAGAAGTCGAGTTCTTTACAGAGTATGGAGAGGCAAATAGGTATAAAATTCTGGAAATTATTGGAAAAGGAAGCTATGGAGTTGTTTGTGCTGCCATCGACACTCATACCGGTGAAAAAGTGGCAATTAAGAAAATAACTGATATTTTCGAGCACACCTCTGATGCAATTCGAATTTTGCGCGAAATTAAATTGCTTAGACTTTTAAGGCATCCTGATATCGTGGACATTAAAAGAATCATGTTACCACCTTCAAAAAGAGACTTCAAAGATATTTATGTTGTTTTCGAGCTTATGGAATCTGATCTTCACCATGTCATCAAGGCTAATGATGACTTGTCACATGAACACCATCGCTTTTTTCTGTATCAGATGCTCCGAGCACTGAAATATATGCACACAGGTAAATTATCTTGTGCATGTGGTGACTAGTCCTTTTCTTTTTTTCTCTCTATTTTCCGTGTCTGACTTGTATGTGTTTGTTTCAGCGAATGTGTACCATCGAGATCTTAAGCCAAAAAATATATTGGCAAATGCGAACTGTAAACTCAAAATATGTGACTTAGGATTGGCAAGGGTTGCATTCAATGATACTCCAAGCACAGTACTTTGGACGGTATGCTTTCTTTAGATCTTTGTCCCATCTGAGATCAATGTCATTTATGTCGTTTTATTTTTTCTTGATATAGGGTTAACTTTACCTGAAGTGCATTTTATTTGCTATTATCTTCAGTTTTGGATGTATTTTGTTGACTTTTTGTCTTCTGACACACTATACAGGATTATGTCGCTACAAGATGGTACAGGGCTCCTGAACTATGTGGATCTTTCTTTTCCAAGGTAGTTCATGCTAACAATGTGCCGCTTGATTTGTCTTCTATTTAATAATTTCTTAGTAGGTGGTAGTTTTTCATGTAGTGATACACTCTACATCCCTTCCAATACATCCATCCCCCAGGTTAGGAGTGGCAAACAAGCGGGTCGGATCGGATATGGGTGGGTCAAAACGGGTTAAACAAAAACGGATTAAATATCCGACCCTTCCATATTTAACACGGATAGAAAATGGGCTAACCGATGGATAATATGGATAGTCAGGTAAGAACACAAGCTAAAAGCCACAATAAGCTTAAACTCCCGTAAAGCAAGCACTCATGAAAAATAACAAACAAACAAATGGTATGGATAATATGAATATCCATATTATCCGTATGGATATCCATTTTTAGTGGATAATATGGCTAATATCCATATTTGATCCATTTTTAAATGGTCAGTTATCCAATCCATTTTTAATGGGTTGAATTGGATGGTTACTTGTTTTTTTAACCATTTTGCCAGCCCCACCCCAGGTGTTGGTCAAAGAAAAAGGGTAAGAAGAGAACCACCACCAAATATGGTGCACATAATTAGTTGAAGCGGAAAGTCATGAATAGTTTGTTTTCTGTTTGTTTGTCCGTCTTAGGTCTTCAGGTTTGGCCATTCTGTAGTCAATCATTTTATGCATTACGAATTTACGACAGGGATAGAGCATTTATACTGTTAGGGGTCGTTCGGTTCCTGGTTAGGATGTGAATTACTCATGTAATAAAACCAGCATAATTAGTACCATTTTTTATAGCATTTTAGTTAGTATGTGTAAAATTCAGCAGATCAAGTACGGTGTTGGGTTGCCAGTTTAAAGTCCCGCATAACTAATTCCTACATAACTAAACCTTGTATAACTAATACATGAATAACTATCCCCTGCATTATTATTACCTGTATAACTAATACCAGCTTAACTCAAGCAACCAAACGACCCCTTAGCTGTTTTGCCAGTTTTAGTTGGTTCTGATGCCATTGAATTATCATGTATAGGTTCTTTTTTCCCAATAGCTATAGGAAGGCAAAAATGTACTTGTCCCACTCTGGTTGCAGCTTCTGATATGCTGATACTGTTCGAAGCTGGGGTATTTTGGTTAGAACACCAGTTTTATATAGTCAACACATTATAAGCGTATTACTTATTCAAAAAAATACATTATAAGCGTATTAGTTATTCAAAAAAATACATTATAAGCGTATTAAAGAGTGACGTGTAGATTAAAACCGTTCTTGTTCAGGGAGGACTATTGAACTCTCCTGGAAGTTGAATTATCTATTCTTCAGGTAACTGTGTCAGGTACTGCGTTAATTTTCCAGCAGGCTTTTACTGATGTTTTCTAAATCTCTATATTGTGCTTGCATTCCTTTCAGTATACACCTGCCATTGATATTTGGGGTATAGGCTGCATTTTTGCGGAGGTACTGACAGGAAAACCATTGTTCCCGGGCAAAAGTGTTGTTCATCAGTTAGATTTGATGACTGATCTTCTTGGGACGCCGTCAGTTGATACCATAGCTGGGGTAAAACCCTTCAGTCTACTTTTTTTTTTTTTTTTTGGGTTGGTGGATGACTGGATATCAGCCTTATCTTGCAACACATTTATAGTGGAGCATCCTCTCTTTCTGTGCAGGTTCGTAATGAGAAGGCAAGAAAGTATTTGAAAACCATGCGGAAAAAGAACCCAGTTCCTTTTACTGAGAAATTTCCGAACTCAGATCCTCTGGTGCTCCCGCTGTTACAGAGGTTGTTAGCATTTGATCCAAAGGATCGACCTACTGCCGAAGAGGTTATTGTGCCTCCTAATATATTCATGATTTTAACATTAGCATAAATGGTACTCCCTCTGTCTCAATTTATGTAAAGGTGTTTGACTGGCACAGAATTTAAGAATGAAAGGACAAATTTTGAAATTTGTGGTCTAAAATCAGATATTTGTAGTGGCTATAAATCATCTTATTATGGGTAAAATAGGCATTTTAAAGTTAATTTGTTAGTAAATATAGACATGTGTCATTCTTTTGGGACCGACTTAAAAGAGAAAGAGTGCCACATAAATTTGGACGGAGGAAGTATCCTTCTATGCTCATCCTTATCTTGCTTAGTAGTTGGTTCTAATTTTGCTTCCACTGATTCTTGCCCGCTCCTCCCTTTCTTTCAGGCTTTGTCTGATCCTTATTTCAAGGGACTGGCCAAGATTGAGAGGGAACCTTCTTGTCGACCAATAGCAAATCTGGAATTTGAATTTGAGAGGCAAAGGGTAACAAAGGAGGACATCAAGGAACTAATTTTTCGGGAGATATTGGAATATCATCCTCAACTTCAAAAGGATTACATATCTGGAAATGATGGCACAAATTTTGTCTATCCTAGGTTCTAACAAGCTCCTTGACTCATGCTTATCTCTACTTTCAGTTAGCATATTTGATCTTATCTCACTTTGTGGAAATCGTTTACATTTGTAGTGCAAGTGGTCAGTTTAGAAGGCAATTTGCTTATCTTGAGGAAAATAATGGTAAAAGTGAGCCAGTTATTCCTCTTGGTAGAAAGCACATCTCTCTTCCTCGGTATGATTATACAGGATTCGATTTGTCAATCTTGTTGGTTACTTTTCACCAGTACTCCCTTCATGTATGCTTCTCTTTGGAGAAAATGACAATAATGGTCCCTTATCTTTGGTAGTAGGTTCAAGATAGTCCCTTAAGTATCACTTGAGTAGTTTTGGTCCTCTAAGTTTGCCAAAAGTGATCACTTTTGGTCTCAGCCAGATATTTACCGAACTCTGGTTGTTAAATTTAATCGGATTTGTGAAAATAGAAAATATTTAGCGGACCTCACAGTTGGAAGTACAAATATTTGATGGAGATTAAAAGTGTTAACTTTTGGCAAACTTAAAGGACCGAAACTGTTAAATGTGTACTAAAGGAACTATTTTAGACCTACCCTCAAGCATAAGGGACTATTTTGAACCTCCCATCAATAAGAGAAAATAAGAAGTGTTTCATAGTGGGGAATACTTTCCCGCTTGCTGTCTCATATTCTCTTTGTTTATATTGGGCTTGATCACGTCCCTAAATGTGTGCAGTTCAGCGGTCAATTCCAGCACCATTCCTCCCAAAGCTAGGCAAAACTTCTCTGTGTTTGATCATAGACAAGCAACAGAAAAAGCAACTACTGATAGAGTCACAGAGAAAATCTCAGGAACTAAACAAAACATTTCACGACCACTACATCGAGTCCATGGAGGTATAGTTAAACATGTAGTACACGTTTGGTCTTGTGATGTGATGTTATATCAAATGCCTGTCGATGGAATAGAGTCAATTGTTTTACCATGTGTAACTCGATCTCAATTGCAACTCAACTATGGTAAAAAGCCTCTAATCTTATACCCTCCCACGAATGAAGGGGAATCAAATGTGGATCAGACATGATCATGTCTTACTCAGACCCTCAATGAATGTACATATATAGGGTGTCAAATAGGCAGGTTGAGCAGGTCAAAATGGGCGTGTTATTGACCTGTTCTAAAGTTACTTGAGCTGAAATAGGTTGCAGTCATAACCGGAGCTGCCCAATTCTTATTACTCCCTCCATTTCAATTTGTTTGTCTTACTTTCGTTTTTAGTCCGTTTAAAAAAGAATGCCTCTTTCCCTTATTGGCAACTATTAAATTCCAACTTTCCACATGGTATGTTTAAGACCACAAGTTTTTGTACATTCCACATATCCTTAGTTTAAGACCACAAGATTCAAAAGTCCTCTTTACTTAAACTTCGTGCCAAGTCAAAACCATAGAAACAAATTGAAACGGAGGGAGTAAGTTTTAATTTCTTTGTTTGTTCTTTTATAATGTTTTAATACCTAATAAAACTATTTATTTTATTTTATTTTATTTTATTATGGGTATATATATAACATATCAAATTAAAATGATGTCTTTTGAAAATATTTTGACAAGATTACCCATGGGTCAATTTGGGCTACATATTAGCCCAATTTTTTGATAGACTGAAGCGGGTTGGGCTGAACTTATAAATGGGCGGGTCATGTTTTCATGGGCTAATTTTGCACATGAATATTGTACAGGATTTTGTTCACAGCATGTTTATTGGATTGTTATCTAATAGTCATTCTATCCTTTTCAGCCAAACCTGGGAGAGTTGTAGGGCCAATTTTACCGAATGACGGAAGAGTACATACACAGAATAGTGGCCTCCCTCATGGCATTTCTCCACAGTATATGTTCAGGACAGAAGCTAAGGACACCACTCAACTTAGACCCCTACCTGCACAATGCAACACCAACCCGTATTATCAGACACAAGAAAAAGTATCTCAATTGGGTGGTCAAATTGGAATAGATGCAAAACTACTACAGGCACAAAGTCAATTTGGTGCAGTTGGCGCTGCTGCTGTTGCTGTTGCTGCTGCTGCTCACCGAGAGGTTGGCACCATCCAATATGGTCTGACTTAGAATGGATTAAATCCACCTCGGAGTTAAAAGAATTCAAGATCTGCATGTTCGTTTAACGAAGCAGCCCTATCGGAGATTCAATGATGAAACTGTCAAAACATACATCATGCATGATATCTGCCTATCTGGTTAGTGTTAGGGTCTCTTTGCCAAAATTAGGCATTTCTCAGTTCAGTTTACCTCGTTAGTATCTACGCCCTGTAAATTTGTAGTGCTTTAGCTACTGCATTATTGATTTTATTAATGAATAAAATTCTTGATCTTCACACCGCCTTTTGATTCATCGCGTGACAATTTTTTCTTCTTGACGAATCTTGTTGTCGTGCATCTGATCCGAATTGTTTCTAATACTCACAGCTAAAAACAGCCCCTAAGAATACAAGGTATTCAAGCTGGTTGTAACTTGCTTACACAGTAAAGTCCAATGAATTGTATTGTTGTTTTGTCAGCATTTTGGGGAAATAATTGAGAATTTGGAACTTGTCATTTTGGAATCCTTTTTTCTGCTTTCTTTATATGGACTCTTTGATATTTAACACCCTTGGGGCAAAGTAAATCAAAAGGTGTCCAAGGAGAAGCACATTTCTGGACTTAAAAAACAATGAAAGAGTTTCTGACTATGTAACTCGGACTCTTCAAAAATGTTGTTGCATTAATGAGTCCGTGAAACATAGGTTCCTGATATCATTTGCCACTAGGAACTATGATGTCAAAGTCAATAACTGTCCATTAACAATTGGAAAAAAAAAAGAGTTACTAACTGTCCATTCTGCATATTCATTGCCAATGACAAAAATCTATGTACCTGAATTAATGGATAGCCAATATCTCTTGGTTGGTGGAGTAACAGGATCCTGCATTATCACAAAATCACACAGTGAGATTGGATCCTTAAACAAAATAGGGAAAAGGGGTCAAATTTGCTCCTATACTATCCGAAATTAAGCAATGTCAAATTAAGCAATAAGGAAAATATTTTATTTTTGTCCTCGACTGTCAGAACCCTAACCTGAGGTTAATTTTCAACCATAACAAAAAATTGAGAGGTAAATTTGGACATGTGAAATCCACCAATTTCATGGTGGAGCTCCGTTAAGGGTAAAGTCCTATACAAGACTTTTATCTATGGATATAAATGAATCAAAATTCTAGAAGAGATACTAATATCATTTTAAATGTAAGTACAAAATGGTAACATTTCATCTTTGTGAAGTTATCATAGTGCTAAAATAAAATAAAATGTACCAGATGTAATTTGCATGGATCATAACTAATAGGGAGCAGCAGTCTTTCATCTTTGATTTTTTGGCATTAAAATAACAAATGGAGTGGAGTGTAAGTAGTGCAAAGTAGTGCATCTATCAATGTTTCAAGTCCCAGAAATTAAAGACTTTTATTCAAGACCATACTAGTCATGGGTTGTTCAGTTTTTCAGCTTAAAGATCTGTGCAAGCTCGAAGTTCGATTTGCCACTCATATAAAATATTGGGAATAAATTATTCATGATCACTGAAAATATACTTTAGGATCTTTAAATTGTAAGTGAACTTACTTAAGACTGATTAAAAATTGTGTTATTGTAAATAGTCTAAGTTCCATTAACTGATGGGGTAAGAAAAATAGTTACTATATAATTAAGTTCACTTAAAATGTAATTGCATGTTAATTAACTCTGTAGTATGTAATAGCATTGAACAGTAACTCGAAAAGGTCCTAATTAACATGTTGTAACATTTTAAATCACAATGATAACCTAAGGGTGCGTTTGGTATGATGGAAAATGTTTTCCTAAGCAATATTTACTTGAAAAATAAATAATTTTCTTTCTTATTTTTTAGTATTTGATACGTAAACAAAGAACATTGTCCTAGGATCATTTATATGGAGACGGGGGGGGGGGGGGGGGGGTGTTGTTGGTGGAGAGGGGGGGGGGGAAGTAGGTGCTACCGGCTACGTGAGCGGGTCGGGTGGGGTAGGGTGGAGGGGAGTGTTGGGGTGCACGGGAGACAATAATAAGCATGGAATATTATTTATTGGACTTGTTTTAACTGCTTCCACTGGGAAGTCATTTTCTTTTGACTTTTATAGAACTTGTTTTGCTAGAGAAAATATTTTTCAAAATATTTTAATCGATCAAATATGAAAAATTGGAAAACATATATTGAAAAATATTTTCCTCCACACCTAACACACCCTGAAACACACTTCCTAGAATACTTGATATTTAAATGACTTATCATGTAAACTATCTTTATAACAACATAAATGGATAAAACTTAAACTTTTTTCCCTGTTTTGTGTGTGTATGTTTGTTTGAACAAAGTATGTTGGCAAGAGCATTCCTTAATTCCTACTACATATATCTCGTGAAGGGCTTTTATTCCTTCCAAAACCAAAACGGTGAGTAAATGTTAGCACGAAAATAGAATTAAGTGTCGGTGGACTTCAGAAAAAGCTTAGTCCAATTATACAAAGCAACCTCTATTTTTTCCAAATACATTCATCGACTCATTATCCTCTTCTCTTTACCATTTCATCAAAAATAATTGTGCACATTCTTGAAACAAAAAAATGGAAGCAGCTCTATGGAACTTGGAAGACAAATGGAAACTCACAACTCAAGAATCCATTGCATTTTTCATTTGCACTTGTTCCTTAATCATTGGAATTTGCATAGTTGTTGCTTTTATCAAAAGAAGAGCAGCAACTAGGAGAAAGGGCTTAGTGGGCCCGGCCCGTGACATAGAATGGTCTGAGTCAAAGCTACTGAGTTTGAATAGTATGTGTGTGAAAAAGGTGCTGACAAGTACGGTACGTTGGAGCGGGCCGAGCAAGTGGGAGGACAAAAGGAGCAAGAGTCGTGCTGAGAGAGTTTCTCCGTTACTTGTTGCTGCAGGTCAACTTAAGGGCGAGTCCGCCAGGTGGCAGAGCCACAACTCGGACTCGCCCGTGTGGCAAAGGCCAATACTTATGGGTGAAAAGTGTGAGTTGCCGAGATTCAGTGGGCTTATTTTGTATGATGAGAGGGGCAGGCCAGTTCATCATGTTGACAATGATCCATTCAGCATTGACCAGGTCAGTTAAATTATATTTACCGTCAATCTCTTTGATAAGTATTACTGTAGTTGACTTAACTAATTCTATGTTATTACAGATTATAAACTATATTGATAGTGTAAGAATATATTTACATATATGGGGTGTTTGTCAAAAGTTTCTTTTGTAATTAGCTAGTGAAAAGTTTATATAATGTAGATAAGATAGCTTGAGAGCCTATTGTTTGCTTAAAAGACAAATTATTTACTAGTAATATTGAGAATAAATGATCCTTGAGTAGAAGGATTGGATGTATAAGATTTATAAGTCACTTATAACTAATTTGGGATTTAAGTATAGTTGGTTTATTATTTGACTTTCTCTTGTAATATCATTTTTGCATGTGGTATTTGATTAGACACGAAATTTAAGAAAATAAGTTACTCCTCCATTCCCCTTTTGAGTGATTTTTAAGGGTTTGACGCATTCATTAAGAAGATCATTTAATAGTATTAGTTAAGGTAGCCAGGGGTTATTTTTACTAAAACATCCTTTAGTATATGCATAGAAAAATATGAAGAAGTTCTGAAAGTCTTCCTAGAAGGCTAGAAATTTGTTATTTATTAGACGAGTATAATTTTGAAAAGAAAAAAATATATATATCTTCTTTATCTTTAAAAAATCACTAATATTGAGACAAATTTAAAAGGCTAAAAGCGACTTAAAAAGGAATGGAGGGTATATACTTTTGACAATTATACCGAAAGTGCTTTAAGAGTGTAGTTTAAAACATGTGATGACATTCTATAACTATAAGAACATGATATTTAAGGGTAAAATGAAAAACAAAAAAAAGTTTATCGGAAGATGTCGTTCTCTTTAAAACAGATATAGAATATTGTAATTGCACTTGTATCCACTGTCTTTAGTAGAATTTTGATCCATTGTCCTGATGCAATATTTTTCACTCTCTTTTTGCACCATTGTTTCAGGAAATAGTGGATGATGTTGGGAGAACTACTCTGAAGGACTTGCTGCTGTGACGTTTGCTTTAATTCGATACATTCACAAAGTTTTGTATAGGAAATAGGTTTCTTTCTTGATCATCTTTCAAAAGCATGTAAAAATATTCCTGTTTTTTAAACTCCTATTAGCTTCCTGATGCAATATTTTCCACTCGCTTTTGCATATTTTTTGCTTTCCTCTGGACAGATATGTGTTAAAGATTCGGTGGAGTTCAGGATCCAGAGTAAGTTTTTTTTTTTTTTTTAAAAAATTGTTTTTATTACATAGGGGTAGGAGAAGGGGATTACAATGTGGGGATTCGAACCCTCACCAACAAGATGAGAGTTCAGGTAGCCAACCAACTGAGCTACTAGATCCCTACTATCCGGAGTAAGTTTATAGTGTGAGCGTGAAGTTTTTTTTTTTTAATTAATTAATTAATTTATATACAAATCAAAGGGCAATTCGATGCACTAAGCTTCCGTTATCCGTGAGATATCTGGAAAGGTTGCATCACAGTGGGTTTACTATAGCAGATTGACCTTGCATTTCTGCTAGAGGTTATTTCCACAGCTTGAACCTGTGAAAAAAAAGAAAGAGAGAGAGCATGTTTGGCGCCTTACTCAAATGAAGTAGCTAACCCTGCCTCTGTTGTCCCCTTTCCATATTAAAAACATGAGATCACATAAGACGACGGTAGAAAGCATCCAACAACCTCCTTTGAGTTTGAGGAGAACCCCCCCCCCCCCCCTTTCTGCCGAGGTCATACATCTCTCAACAAATCTAAGTTGAAGCCCTAGACCTATCCGAGGTCAAGATTGATATTTTCAGGGTCATGTCTGAGACCTCTTAGTCACACAACAACAACTCTTAGGTTTTATTAACTATCACTACTAGAAATAGGGGTTTTTTCCACTGACATTCAATGGGAAATTTGTGCTATAAAACATGATTTTCCCACCTCGTTTCCACTGAACCAGCTCACTGGGAAAACGCATGAAAGGAAGAAGGTTCTCATCGAAATGCTGAGAAACTTCCTAATTTTTTCATGTGAAAAAGTTACTATTTAGATTTTTCCACCGACATTCAGTGAAAATTAAAAGCCACTATATATTTTTCAGTGGGAAAATAGTATAAATCTAAAACTTTCACATATATATAGGTCGGGCTGAAAATTAGATAAGTGACCACACATCCATCGTCCAAAAACCTAAATCCACCCCTATACTTATAGTACTTGAAGTCAACAAATATTAGAGTAAATAACACCAAAATATTGATTTGTGCAATGGAATGAAGTTTAGGCATGAGATATTCCAGCTGAGGTTCTGAGATCTTAGAATCTCATTGGTCCACAACATATTTCGATTTTCGACCATCAAACCTTGTATCCATAGAAAAATTGTCTGAATTTGTCCTGTTCCAAATTATCTTAATAGAGGTAAATGCAGGCAAATTAAAGGCGGACCTATGGTGTTAAATGTTAATGGTAGATTGAATTGAACCCTTCATTTTCGGTATAGACTAAATATATAACGTGAAAAGCCTTAAAAAATACTAATATTACGTACTAAATATAAATTGTTGAACCCGTGTTTTAAAAGGACTAAAACTTTTAATTCATTTAGTTTAAATACTGAATGCACCTCTTTTGCATACATTCCCGTCTATGAATCACTTATAGTTATGTTGAATGAAGGTGTTTAGTGACAGAGAAACTGCAACCAACCTAAGCTTGCGATTTCCATCATTCTTCTTGTATTCAATTAAACACTTCTTCTATCTATGACCATATAAAGATAATTGTATACTTAAGAGGTTTCTTGTGCAGCTATAAACAAAAGGCAGCAATAAATTGAAAAAAAATATATGCACATGACTGATTATTAAGAAGTGATCATTCTTCTGGACAAAATATAACCTAAAGAATTTTTACACCATCAGTTCTATTTAATCGGCTATAATAGATTATTACTCCCTTCGTCTAAATTTATTACTTCATTAATTTGTGCTCCTCAGCAGATCATTGTCTTTGCTTCTTAGCGATAGTCATCTGATTTGATTGATGCTTGATTCAGATTCTCCAAATAATATCCCTTTTATGCGCAGATTTTGTCTGTTGATTTGAAATTTTACTTCCACCATATACCTCTTATATTTTCAATGTATGTGACAGTTTTTTAGCTTAGTACATCATTTTTAAAAATATAATCTAAAATGTGTAATCTTAAATAGTATATGTTATAGGATTTCTACAAAAAAAAATAACAAATTATCTAGAATAAAGTTGAATATAAAGATAATAGAAATGTATCATTTTTTCAATGATGGACTAATAAGGAAGTATGCCACACAAAAATGAAACATAAGGAATAATACTATATTTGTTCGAGTAGAAATTTTTCACCATTAAAACCTTTTTCGAGATGAACACCAACTACTCCATGTATTTTTCTAGTTTTGCAAATAGAGCATTTTCTTCATGTAATTGTTGCTTTATGAGTGAGTAGGAGGAGGAGGCTTTAGGCGTGGATTTGGTTATGTTCTTCCTTGTTCTGAACTACATAAAATTTGAATAAGAAATCATAGGTATAGGTGTCAAAGAAAAAAAAAAGGCATAAATAGAGTAAAAAATAAATATTTTATATTTCTATTATGTCATTGAATTCTTCTGACAAGGAATAAATATTGCGTATTAACATTTCTATTGAATTTCCCCCAAATGGAGCCCTATACGGTGCGAATCTGAGTATAATCAGGCTTCAGTGCGGATACTGGACACCGTGTGGGAAAAAAAGCATTTCTATTAAATCTCCTTGCTAATTTCGTGGATACGCCACTGCAAGATACACTTCGAGTAGAAAATCATACTCATAGATGTCAAAGAGTGAGAGAGACATTAGAATTTCATAAATTTTACTTAGGTGAATGCCATAAATGATATGAGGAAATATTGAGTTAAAGTAATTGTATATTAATGCATAGCCGCACATGGTAATATGTTAAGACTGTTGTAATGTAATGCACATTCTAACAATAATTTATGACTTGGTCATAATAAAATTGTGTGATTAATATTAACGTCGAACGGGTACATTCTTATACTCGCTCCGTCTCATATTACTTGTCTACTTTCTTTTTTACACGCCCCTTAAGAAATCATTATAAAAAAATATCTTTACTAGCTTACTCTTATCTCTCTCTAATAGATGCACTCTAACCACTATTGATTATTTTCAAGAACACTTAATATTAAGCGTAGGATGAAAAAGATTTAATTAATTCTATCTTATTTTTGTAAATTGACAAGTAATTTATAACAAATATTTTTAGTAATATGAACGACTAATATGAGATGAGAAAGTACTTTTTGTTCGCCTTTTTATGAGTAGGACCCATTGTTGAGGAGGTAGTTGGTAAATATGGAATGAATGAATCCCCTTCACCATTACCTTTCAGGTTAATCGTATTTTTGATACTTTAATAATTGATAAATTTTAATTTTAATTTGTGTGATATCTGACTGAACATATTAAACTTTAAATTAATTAAATTATACACTTTAGATCTCTTCGCTTATGAATAATCATAAATGTACCATAATTGTTAACGGTTGCACTTTGACGAATCTAAAGCATAGTTAATGGGTTCATAAGTATGATTTGCGTAGACCTTATATTTTTATTAAGATATTCATTAAATATATATAAACGTGAATCTAATTATTATTTGAATATTAATTTTACGGTCTCATAAACTTTAAATTCTGGATTCACATTTATTATTCCATCACATTTGATCGGTAATATAATTCAACAAAAGTCAAATATAATATATTTATTAATTAATTAAAATTAAATATATTAAAATTTACCAATATAACTTAAAGATGGCAAGTATCTATTTATCTCTTACCTTTTTCCCTTTCACAGCCCCGTTTGGCCATAAATATCAAAAACTTTTTTTTTTTTTTTTTGGAATTTTTGAAGTTAGAGTTGGAGTTGTGTTTGGCCATAGTTTTTGAAATTGTAGTTTTTTTTGTGAAATGTAGTGTAAAAAAGTGAAAAAAGTAAATTTTTTTTTAAAAATAAATTTTTCTTGTTTTCAGTATTCCGGAATACAACTTCGAAAAAAAATGAATAATTTTATGGCCAAACGCTAAAAGTAAAAAAAGTGAATAATTTTTATGGCCAAACGCAATTTTCACCCCCCTTCTCTCTCTCTCTTTTATTATTCTTTGCTTTAAGTTTTCTGTAACTTTAGAGAAGAACAATTACTTACTACTACTTATTATTTTTCTGAATTATTCTTTGGTTGTGGAATCTATCTATCTATAAATAGAGAAAAACACGCTCCTTAATCTTTCTTGTCCGAAATCTCTCTCTATAAAAACCCGAATCACACTCCTTTTTTCTTTTTTTCTTTTTTTTTTTCTTTCTTCTCAGTTGGGGTGTGGATCCTAATCAGGATTAATATCAGTAAGTTAATTTCATCAATTCTCTCTTAATCTTTTTTTTTTTCTTAATTAAAATTTTGCTCTTTTTAATTTTTATTACCATGCTTTGAATCTGAACAATTAATCTCCTACGATATTATTATCTGTTACAATTTGAATAGAAGAAAATAACGTTACAGTTTTGTTTTATTTTATTTACTGATCTCTTATATAACATTTGTAATCTAGGTTAGGTCTAGTTTCACTTAATTGAATTTGTTCTTCATAATTTATTACTCGATTAAGCAAATAATGTCCTATGATATCCGTTACGATTTGAATAGAAGAAAATGACCTTATAATTTTGTTATATTTACTGATCTCTGTATTATTAGTAATGATCTCTTATATAACATTTGTATTTAGGTTAGATCTGTTTTAATTTTTTTTATTTTTTTTATACTTTATATTCATTTTGTAAGTGGCATTGTTTAATTCATTCAGATCTAATAGAGATGTGTTTGAATTAGATGATCATTGTAGGGAAAGTTCGGATCTAATGATCTGAGGTCTATTTTTTTTTTTTTTGGTTTTGTTTCATTTTTAACTTGGTGCTTGGTTTATACTAGTTGTAATTCATAGCGATCGAGAGATGAGATTTAGAGCCTGTTTGGATGGGGAAAAAATAAAATAAGTTGGGGTAGGCTAACTTATTTTTTTTTGGCTTATAAGCTGTTTTCAGCTTATAAGCTAATTTAAATAAGCTAAGTCAAACGGGTTCAATTATTTTTTTGGGCTTATTTTATGCAGAAAATGACTTTAAGCTGGCCAGCCAAACACTCAAAAAAGCTGAAAACAGCGTATAAGCAACTTATAAGCCAATCCAAACGGGCTCTTAGAGACTGTGATTTGCCCTAAAAAGAAAAAATTTGGATTGAAATGAGCATGAATAGAGTAGAATATATAGAGGATTCGTATCGCCAACCCTGACTAGTTTCATTTTCATCTTGGTGCTTGGTTTATACTAGGTGTAATTCATAGTGATCGAGGGATGATATTTAGAAAACATGATTGTCGTTGAAAGGACAAATTTTGGAATGATATGAGCACGGATATAGTAGAATATGTAGAGGATTCATATTGCCAACAACAACTAGTTTTGTATTAAGGAGTAGTCGATTGATTGATCAGAAGCGAGATTCTTTTTTATTTTTCTATGTTGTTTATAGATTTGTTTTCATCGCATACACATAGAGGTGGATATAAGCTCTATAGGTTCAACTTCTAATGTTTTAAGCTGAATCCAATGTATTTTTTAAATTTATTGGTCGATATATACTATTTGGTGCGATTTTCGTGTATTTTTGCGCAAAAATTTATGGTCCGTGTCGTAAGTACTGGTTCAGATGAACCTATTACCACCACTCTGCATCCACCTCCGTTGCACACCCTAAAAGAAGGTACAACTGATGAAGGGTGGAATCTTTTTAGTTACTTAGCCGAAGCACGTTACAGCGCCCCCACCCCCCGCAAAGTGTTGAGGGGTTGTTGATTGTTTATATATAGTTGTCAATTCATACATTTTTGCAGTGTGTTTTTTGTTGTTAGCTACACAAGTGTTGGCTTGAAGAAGCAGTTTTTTATGAAATTAATCTTTTTACTGATGGATCTGAGTTTACTATAAAACCTTAACATTGATTTGGAATTTGCCATTTGTAGAATTTGCTTCAAGATGTCAACATACACCCCTAAGAATATACTCATTACTGGAGCTGCCGGATTTATTGCATGCCATGTAGCCAACAGGCTTGTCCGGAGCTACCCCGACTACAAGATCGTTGTCCTTGACAAACTTGATTATTGTTCAAATTTGAAGAACCTTATTCCTTCCCGATCTTCCCCTAATTTCAAGTTTGTTAAGGGAGACATCGCCAGTGCAGATCTTGTGAACTACCTTCTCATCACCGAGTCCATCGACACTATAATGCATTTTGCTGCTCAGACCCATGTTGATAACTCCTTCGGTAATAGCTTTGAGTTCACCAAGAACAACATCTACGGGACCCACGTACTATTAGAGGCTTGCAAAGTTACTGGTCAGATCAGAAGGTTTATCCACGTCAGCACGGACGAGGTTTATGGAGAGACCGATGAGGATGCAGTTGTAGGAAACCATGAAGCCTCACAACTCCTTCCCACTAACCCGTATTCTGCCACAAAAGCTGGAGCCGAAATGCTTGTTATGGCTTACGGTAGATCATATGGGTTACCTGTTATAACCACAAGAGGGAACAATGTTTATGGACCAAACCAATTTCCCGAGAAACTAATCCCAAAGTTTATACTTTTAGCCATGAAGGGAAAGCCTCTTCCTATCCACGGAGATGGTGGTAACGTACGTAGCTATCTTTATTGTGAGGATGTTGCTGAGGCTTTTGAAGTTGTTCTACACAAGGGAGAGGTCGGTCATGTTTATAACATTGGAACTACAAAAGAGAGAAGAGTGATTGATGTTGCCAAAGATATATGCAAACTCTTTAACATAGATTCAGAAAAAAGCATTCAGTTTGTGGAGAACAGACCGTTTAATGACCAGAGGTACTTTCTGGATGATCAGAAGTTGAAGAATTTGGGTTGGGAAGAGAGGACTATATGGGAAGAGGGTTTGAAAAAGACTATTGAATGGTATAAGAATAACCCTGATTGGTGGGGAGATGTTTCCGGAGCATTGCTTCCCCATCCTAGAATGCTGATGATGCCCGGTGGAATAGAAAGAAATTTGGATGGAGCTGAGAAATATGATTCGGGGTCTACCGAATTCTCGGGAAAGTCCAATGAAACAACCCAAACGGTAGCTCCATCTTCGAAGACCGTGCCTGAGAAATCACCTTTTAAGTTCTTGATCTATGGTAGGACCGGGTGGATTGGCGGTTTGCTAGGGAAATTGTGTGAGAAGCAAGGGATCCCGTACGAGTATGGTAAGGGACGTTTGGAGGATCGGTCAAAGCTTTTGGCAGACATTAACTCTGTCAAGCCCACACATGTCTTCAATGCTGCTGGTGTCACTGGTAGACCCAACGTTGATTGGTGCGAGAGTCATAAACCAGAAACAATTCGCACAAATGTCGCTGGTACTCTAAACTTGGCAGATGTTTGCAGAGAGCACGGTCTCCTAGTGATGAACTTTGCCACTGGTTGCATATTCGAGTATGATGCTAAGCACCCAGAAGGCTCCGGTATTGGGTTCAAAGAGGAAGACACACCCAATTTCGCTGGTTCTTTCTATTCAAAGACCAAGGCCATGGTAAGCACTCCTTAAGACTTTGACCCATAATACAACATCATTCTCTGATTTAGACATTAATATGTTTTCTTGTTTTCTTTAACTAGGTTGAAGAGCTGTTGAAAAATTATGACAATGTTTGCACGCTCAGAGTCCGCATGCCAATATCTGGAGACCTCAACAACCCTCGCAATTTGATTACCAAGATTAGCCGCTACAATAAGGTGGTCAATATTCCTAACAGTATGACCATATTGGATGAGCTTCTTCCGATTTCAATTGAGATGGCAAAGCGTAACCTCACGGGCATTTGGAACTTCACAAACCCTGGTGTTGTGAGCCATAACGAGATTTTGGAAATGTACAAGAAGTATATCGACCCAGCATTTGCTTGGGCTAACTTCACATTGGAAGAGCAGGCCAAGGTAATCGTTGCAGCTCGCAGTAACAATGAGATGGATGCATCAAAGTTGAAGAAAGAGTTCCCTGAATTGCTACCAATCAAAGATTCACTTATCAAGTATGTTTTTGAACCAAACAAGAAAACCTCTGCATAAAAAGGCTCTTGTCTTCTCAAGGATTTTGTATGCTATTTTTAGCCATTATTCATTATTAGTACCGCGAATTCTCTATTGTTTTAAATTATCATTAGTGGTTAGAGGTCACTGTTATTCCTTGTTATTTTTATATGAATTCATAATATTTTGTGCTCTTTGCGGAAGATTTGGATAGGCTGTTCCCCTGTATTTGTGGTCAACTGAGTATGCTTAGGGGTGTAATTTGTTGAATCTGATATATGAAATTATGAACTTTTTCTTGCTCGACCATTTTTTTTTCCTTCTCACACAGTGATTGATTAATTGCTGTTGTACTTGTATTTTAGTGGCAAAAAACGAAGTTCACATTCATTGTCACAAAATAGTGGTGTCAGTACGATGAAAGTCATTTTCATAGAAAACATTTTTCGGTGTTTGATTGATGAATGAAAAATAATTCTCAGAAAAGAATATACATTTTTAAGATTTATAGCAATACTAACAAATCAGAGTGTGCTTTGGTGAAAATTTTAAGTACAAAAGATTAATAATAATAGCTAGAGTTAGTTGGAGCAAGTAGGGAAAATGAGCTAAAAGGGATCTTTGAGAGTAGAATCAAGAATAGGGGATTTCTATTTCTTTTTTTTTTCTTTTGTTATAAACATTTAATTAGGGGTTAATTATGAAGAGACGGGGTTGAATTAAAATATTTGTAAACTTAGGGTAAAAAATTAAAAGATCAAAAACTTTTAACAAAACCCAAAATCTCATCCATTAAAATATTTGTAAACTTAGGGTAAAAAATTAAACGGAAAAGGGCTAAAATTACCTCTGAACTTTAAAAAATAGTTCATCCATACCCTTCGTTATTCTTTAGGGTCAATTATACCCTTACCGTTATATTATGGGGTCAATTATACCCTTTATGTCTAATTGCTGTCACGTGGCATCATCCCAGCCCTTCAAAATTATTTTACCCTCAAATAATTTTTTACCCACTAAAATAACTCAACCCGACCCGATTTTTTTTTCCAGCCCAAACTAATACGGAATTATTTTTATTTTTTTTTGCTGGAAAAATTATCCGTATTAGTTTTGTTGGAAAAAAAAAATTCGGATCGAGTTGAGTTATTTTAGTGGGTAAAAAATTATTTGAGGGTAAAATATTTTTGAAGGGCTGGGATGATGCCACGTGGCAGCAGTTAGACATAAGGGTATAATTGACCTCATAGTATAACTGTAAGGGTATAATTGACCCTAAAGTATAACGAAAGGTATGAATGAACTATTTTTCAAAGTTCAGGGGTAATTGTGGCCCTTTTCCGAAAATTAAAAGATCAAAAACTTTTAACAAAACCCAAAAAGTTGCTTACAATAAACAACAAAAAGTTGTTTCGACAACTCCTAGTTGCTTACAACAGAACCCCAATTCTTGTGAAAACTTAGCAAACAATCGATTGTTGCTTAAGCAAATAGTAGTTGTTTATGTTAAACAACACGAAGTTGTTTATGAAACTGTTGGTTGTTTACATTAGAACTTATCGAACGGGTCATTGGATGTTCAATTGTTATCAAGTGAATACGTTGATGTTCAAATATTCATATAATCAAACAACATTGATTCCATTATCACTAGATTAGTAAGTTATTATTAAACTATTGGTAGAGTCAATCAATTTTGCGATCAATTGTGATATTATTAATAAGTTGGGTTTAATCACTCATTGGACGACTCGTTTGATATTTAATTGTTATCAGGTGAATACGTTGACGTTCAAATATTCATATAATCAAACAACATTGATTCCATTATCACTAGATCAATAAGTTATTGTTAAACTATTAGTAGAGTCAATCAATTTTGCGATCAATTGTGATATTATTAATAAGTTGGGTTTAACCACTCATTGGACGACTCGTTTGACATTTAATTGTTATCAAGTGAATACGTTGATGTTCAAATATTCATATAATCAAACAACATTCATTCCATTATCACTAGATCAGTAAGTTATTGTTAAACTATTAGTAGAGTCAATCAATTTTGCGATCAATTATGATATTATTAATAAGTTGGGTTTAATAACTCATTGAACGATTCGTTTGATATTTAATTGTTATCAAGTCAATAAGTTGATGTTCTAATATTCATATAATCAAACAACATTAATTCCATTATCACTGGATAAGTAAATTTTTGTTTAAACTATTAGTATAGTCAATCAATTGATGATAAAATTAATAAGTTGGATTTAATCACTCATCAAATGACTAGTTTTTACAAGAAGCAAGGTTTTTATATTAGTTAATTTTCATTTGTGATCAATCAATTAATTTCCAATTAAGTTCATGTATAAGCAATAATGAGTTGCTTAAACAACTTTGTGTTGTTTATTATAAGCAACCGTTATTTATTTAAACAACTACTAGTTGTTTACCTAGTTTTAATGAGATACAAGGTTATTGTATAAGCAACAAGGAGTTGCTTGAACAACTTCTTGTTGTTTATTATCAGCAACAAGTGTTTGTTACTGCAACAAAGAATTGTTTATTAACTTTTCCGGCGAAGTGGAGTTGCCTGAATAATAATGTTGTTATTATAAGCAACAATTATTTTTTAAAATTTCTTTTTTAACGAGAAATGATTTCTAGTATAAATAGTTAGATATTTTCTGAAACAACCAGTGTTTGTTTAAGCAACCAATAGTTGCTTGCGTATTTTTTAAGAGAAAAACGTACAGGTTTTTTTTTTTTTTTTTTTGGTAAAAAGTGCTTTTATTTTTGGGTTTTTGGGTAAATTAAAAAAACTTAGGGGTTTTTGTGTAAATTAAAAAAACTTAGGGGGATAGAGTCCCTTTTACCTAATTTTTAGAACTTGAGTCCTAAATTCTTAAATAAATAACTCAAAAGTCTTTTTTAATTTCATGCCCCGAGCAAGTAACATGAAATTGAAAATTTAGCTTGTCAAGAGAACGACTTCCGTCATTAAAAAAAGAAAAAAATCTAATGACTAAAGTAGGCGTTTGGCCATGCCATGGTTTGAAACCATGGTTTCAAACAAGCATTTGGACATGTGTTTGAAATCACGGTTTCAATTTTTTTAAATATAAATTTTAACTCATAAGTTTATATTTTGTAAAAAAAGACCCATGAGTTGGTAGATATTTTTAACAATTACCCCCATCAATCGTTTACCAATCTCATTAACTTCCACCAAATTTTATTTATGTCTACCAACCTTTTAATTTTGTAAAAAAAGAACCATAGTTTAATTTTATTTTTGAACTAAAATTTGATCAATTGATGTTGTATTTTTAGAAAGGTCTTCTAGTATTAATTTTGAGCCGGTTGTTATGAATTAGCATATTAATTTTATTATGAACTATGACTTGCTCATTTGGAAAGATTGTATAAGAATTGAGAATGTTTTGATAGTTTTCACAACTTGTGGGGTTTTTATGTCTATAAGAGAAAATACTCCTTAAAATATCCAAATTGGATGTCCAACCATTGTTTCAAACCATGTCAAAACGGGACCTAAACACGAGAAAAATATTTCCTGAAAAAATAACTTCCATCATGCTAGATACACTCAAAATGAAACTTTGCATTCACCAAGTAAATAAATCAGGCTGTCGATTTTAAAAGTAAGTTGCATAATTTAATGCATGAAATCGGAGTGAATAAAATCACATTGACGTTGAAATTTGAAGTCATGGTAGTACGAAGGGGAGCAGAATCGTATATGAGAGTGGTTCTCCGAATCGATCACGCAAGCTAGCAAGAACGAAAGAATGAGCGAGAGCAGTGAGGCTTAAGAGAGAAAGAAAAGGGTAGATACACAGATTCTTGGCCCCATCCTTTGGGAGCAAAATAAACCCAACAAACAACTATTACTATAGCCCTATCAGTAAAGTGTGCACTTCTTGCAAGCTTTCCCTTCATATGCTTTTCCAAAGGGACAAACATTTAATTTTCATACTTGCCTAAAGGTTTTAAAAAGTCAAAGTCATTTTCCTTCTTTTTTAAAACTTAGAGCCCGTTTGGATTGGCTTATAAGTTAGCTTATAAGCTGTTTTCAGATTTTTTGAGTGTTTGGCTGGCCAGCTTAAAGTCATTTTGTGCTTAAAATAAGCTCAAAAAAATAATTTGGCCCATTTGACTTAGCTTATCTAAAGCAGCTTATAAGCTGAAAACAGCTTATAAGCCAAAAAAAATAAATTAGACTACCCCAACTTATTTTTTTTAGCTTATAAGCTGCAAACAGCTTATAGGCATAAGCCCATCCAAACAGGCTCTTAATGTCAGATGTCTCTTCTTTTTATGACTGGAAATAAGGAAGACGGAGAAACCTCAACTCTATTCAACTGGCATAGTCCCTTAGTAGGGAAGCATGTGGTTATGATATGGAAATGGGAACGAATTTTTTCTCGAATAATAATGCGCATGGTCATACAAATTTTGCTTCTTTTTTTTTTTTTTTAATAACCGAGAAATCCACAGTGGTGGATGGTTCAAATTCGGTAGATAACTAGCCGCTCATCTACCCTTCTTTACTTAAATAGCCGTGATGTGTGGTTGTGCTCTTACCGCTAGACCGATGCCCCAAGGCTGGTGATACCAATTCTGCTAGGCCTTATCGAGCACAAGTGACTTAGCAGCCAAATAAAAGTAGCTTATACTGCCCCATTGCCCCCAGCCACAGCACCAGAAATATTTGGGATTGGGAGGTTTGGGGGGCGGAGGAGCCACTACACACAAAACAATAGAAAGATACATCTTTGATAACACCACATCTGAACACAACCTTCCCTATAAACTCCTCCCTAGAACTTGTGAAAGTTTCCAGTCCTTGAAGGAAACAAACACACCCCTTCCCTGGCGAAACAACATATCGCGACTGCAATCAACATTTACAATTGATAAAAGGCAAGAAAATGGCAAGAAATTGTTGATCCTAAGGCAATACTCATATTTAAGAATAAACTTAAATCTACTCTCTTTGCACTAATTTGATAATAAGTTCAAAGTTACTGAAAGAAATCAAACACTGGTGTCTTGATCCAACGATCCTCCAATCAAACCTTGCAGGAATACACAATAAATTAGATGATCGACACACGTAAGAAAAGCTTGGAATTGGAAACTAGTTGTGAAGATAAGGAGACATACCAAGCATGCTCTACTTCGATTCCATTGAAAGAGGCACGGCGGTATAGATGTGAGGCGCGCTGGTTTCTGATAAGTGAAGTTCAATCATCATTTAAAAATTAAAAAAATAAACCATAATTCTGTTACCAAAATGACAAGAATGATCCCTTATGTTTGAGGGTAGGTTCAAAATAGTCCCTTAAGTATGCACTGAACAGTTTTGGTCCTTTAAGTTTGCCAAATGTTAACACTTTTAGTCTCTGTCAATATTTAACAATTTAAGTTAGTTAGATTTGATAGAAACAAGGATACAAAAGAGTTAACCATAAACAAAACACCAAGAAGTCCCATCAAATACTAAAATATGCAGCACAAAAAATTGCACCAGACACTACAACGATATAAAAAATATTAGCAAATATTACACCTCAAAAAGTTGTGCCAGACCCTACAAATAAATCAAAAATAGCAGAAACTACAAAAATCTCTAAACGAGTTCCTGCTAATTTCCTCTTTTCATAGTTCCCATCAAATCTAACAAACAGAGTCCAGTAAATATTTGACAGAGACAACAAGTGTTAACATTTGGCGAACTTAAAGGACCAAAACTATTCAGTGCATACTTAAGGGACTATTTTGTACCTACCCTCAAACATAAGAGACCATTTTCGTCATTTTGTCTAAAAGTTTTTCAAGAAGAAATTGTAAATCAGATGTAATTAATTACCTTCAGCTTCCATGCGCAACCAGTCTTGACCACATATCAAAGCTTCTCTTGCATCTGGATTAAGTGAACTACGCTGATTGTCAAGCACCCGATCTCTGTTATGGAATGCCAGATCTGGTCCAAGAGTGGATGCAGGAACTCCCAAGATATCACGAGCCATCATTGATAATGTAGGGTACCTTGGTGTGTGAACTTTCCACCAATTCAATACACTGAAATCATAATTGCGTGGAAAGACCGGCTCTTCCAAGTATTTTTCAAGATCTGATGTTATGTTGTGGCTTTGTGAAGTTTCATGGAGAAACTTGTCGAAACCCCTAAGTCTGTCCCTCGTACCAATAGTGGTACTGGTTAAGCTTCCAGAAGCACCCGCTGTATCTGGATCAAGCGAAGATGAGCCCGCGCCCATAGCATACTCATTGGAAAGCTCTCTTATAGCATCAGATATTTCTTTGATCTGATTTGAGGCATCAGAACCATAAATCTGAGGATAGTAATACTCCACCAACTTCATCTTGAACCTGGGATCCAGTATTGCTGCTATTGCCAAAGTCAAACTACACTTGTTCCAGTATTTGTCAAACTTTTCTTTCATCTTCAGCGCTATATCGCTAAGAAAACTATCAGGATTTTTACACCATTCGATCAACTGGATGTGAATATCACATATTTCTGGGAAATATAGGTTGGCAGTTGAACATTTATTTGCCGTGAAAAAGTTAGTAACTTCAACAAAAAGTTTCACATAGCCCGCGATGGCACTAACATGATCCCACTCTGTTTCAGACAAAGGGGTAGTGTAGGAAGGATCGCTCTCTTCTAGTAGATTGAAGGCTCCCCTATAATCTAAGGCAGCTTCAAGCATCAAATATGTTGAACTCCACTGCTGTCCACAGTCAAGAATCAAAGGTCTTTCACCATTAACCGAAGCTTGTTGAGCAATCACATTGAATTTTCCTAGGGTTAGTTGTGAACTCTTAACATGCCTTATGCTTTCTCGGACTTTGTGGGTCACATCTCGAAGTGCTTCCATGACATCGGAAACGATTGATTTCATTAACTGTACTGCACAACGCACGTCAAACAATTCACCATTCTTTAACAGAGGCCTGTTTTGAGAGAGCCAGTCTTTGATCCTAAATATCATCACATCATAGCCTGTAAAATGATCGAAAGTCATAGAAAACAACTTACGATCAATGGCCCATTCGGTCAAACTTTTTATAACAACTTCTGAAAGTATGTCATCTGTGTGAGAAGGGTCCAGTGTGATGAAATTCAGCATTTTCTTCTGAAGCTTCCAGTCTTCATCAATGTAAAAAGCAGTCAAGCACAGATACCGCGCATTTTCTGACGAATCCCAAACATCAGCAGAAAGACTAATTCGTCCATGCAAGTTATGGATCGCTTCATACACTTTCTGTTTCTCCTTTGAGAAAATTGTCAGACAGTCAAGTTCAACAGCACTGTTAGTCAAAACCTCAAATTGTGGCTGTAAATTCTTGACAAATATTTTGAAACCAATATGGTCAACCATGGCTAAAGGATAACCATGTAACATAATCATACGGGCGAGATCCAGACGACTCCGTTCTTGATCAAATCTAGCACTGCCAAGATTGATAGGCATGTTAACTTCCTCTTTCTTTACCCCTTGATCAAACTTAAAGGTTGTCATAGGGCTAATGATTTCTTCTTTCCTTTGCCCTTCTTCATAGCTGACAACTGCAAGAGTAGTAGTTTCTTTTCTCTTTCTCTTCGCAGCAAGTATTGAGGAAACATCATAGTTGGATCTTTTTAGACACCGCAACAAATGATTCCTCAGATGAGTAGTTCCACTGTTACTTGATCCACTAAGCTTCTTTTTGCAATGCACACAGACAGCATAACAGATATCGGCCTTTCGAACTCTTTCAAAATGGTTCCATACAACGGATGTCAACCTCTTTGGTTTCTTTATTGGGATCTCAGCTGGAATTTCCATGGCATGGGTGAAGACAAATTAACCAATCTGTTATCACAAAAATGGTTTGGTCTAAATGCTGTTAAATGACAAAACAAGTAAAAAGCAATGGCAAATTTTAAGGAATTGAAAAAGGCTTGTACTAGAAGTTATTAACCAAATACAGCATCTGAAGAAAGGAAAAGAGAAGAAAACTAAAATTCTGAGCCTCATAATACTTTTCTGATCATTGTAGACATTGCTGTAGACTGTGTTAATTGGCAAAAAAGATCATCGCTTCAAATAAATCATAGCCATTTTTTTCATAATGGAAAAAAAAATTGAGGGCAAAATAATGATGAGCAGTACATTTGATCTTTTGTTTCTTCATTCTTTTTCTTTTGCTGAGGGCTGGGGGTGAGGGTGTCCAGAAGAAATGGAGCGGCATAGCCACGAGACAGGAAATCAGGAGTCTCCACACAACTAAAGCTCCACCGAATTACAAAAGAAGTCTATATACTTAATTGACACGAATCACCGACTGCATCGTTCAACTATCCATAAACCATGGACAAACAACTCATAAAGTCAAATGCAATAGAAAGGTATGTTCTTCTACATCGTAAACTCTACTGAAACGAAGCCAAAGACTAGCCACCAGAAAAGGACATAAGAACAAGTGCTTTAAGCTGGTTTGACCAGCTCCCACGCCAATCCAAACACCCTCAAATTCTTGTATTCATTGGGCTGAGAATGAGTGGCATTTCCCTAAAGAACATGTGTTCACAAAATTCACGACAACATTGGTCCACGATACTCGTCACAGCAGCTTAACACTGGAAAAATTATATGCAAACACACCCGCACTTAAGCTCATTAACCAGCTCAACAGATCTCCAACAGTTAGCATCAATTGTGTCTGTGGTGAACACCAGATTTCAACAAAACTTACATAATTTCCAACGTCCACATGATCCAAATCCAACAAAACTGGACATCCCATTGACATAATTATAACCCACAAAAGAAAACATTCAAAAAAACAATCTCTACCTAAAAATGTCAATCAATCAGTCAACTACGCCTCAATCTCAAACAAAGCTCATTAACCAGCTCTTTACCTAAAAAGTCAATCAATCAGTCAACTACACCTCAATCAAACTACTTGAGATCCACTATAGAAATCCTCTACATCCATTCCACTTTATTCGACCCCAATATATTAAAAAGCAAAATGTACAAAAACATATCTATTATTGTGAATAAGAAGTAAAAGATCAAAAGGGATCATCAAAATTGAGCTCAAATAGACGTGCTTCAAAAGGATTCAGGTTAAAATCCGCCCATAATAACAGATATTCTGTTATTATTAAGTAGTAAAAAATCAATTTTTGCCTAAAAACTGGACATCCCTAATTACATAATCATAATCCACACAAGAAAACATTTAAAATACAATCATTGCCTAAAAATCCGATCAATTAATCAACTCACCTCAATCTCAGAAAATGTACAAAAAAATCAAAAGAGATCAGCTCAAAATATATGTACTCGAAAAGAATCCGGGTTAAAATCCACCCATACTGGACAGAAAATTTCTATTATTGTCAAAAAGTAATAAAAAAATCAAAAGAGACAACCAAAATTGAGCTCAAATATCTGTATTCTTTGCCTAAAAATTCAATACAACATTAAAAATACATTTTTTTTTTTTTAAAATACAATCTTTGCCCTAAATAGTCAATAGAACATTAAAAATACATTTTTTTTTTAAAATACAATCTTTGCCCTAAATAGTCAATAGAACATTAAAAATACAATTTTTTTTTTTAAATACAATCTTTGCCCTAAATAGTCAATAGAACATTAAAAATACAATTTTTTTTTAAAAAAAATACAATCTTTGCCCTAAATAGTCAATAGAACATTAAAAAGGTCAATCAATGAGTCAAGTACATCTAAATTTCAAACTATTTGAGATCCGTTATATAAAATCATCTACATCTATTCCAACTCCTATATACTAAAAATGTACAAAAGAGATCATCAAAATTGAGCTCAAAAATAAATGTACTTGAAATAAATTCGGGTTAAAAATGCGAACCTGAGAAAGTTACGATCTTTTTATCGTTAACGTTGTTGAGAGAAGATCCGATCGGAGGATCCGAATAGTGAATTAGGGTTAGGGTTTGGAGAAGATCCGGTAAAGAATAGCCCGATTGTGTGATTTGGGTAATGGGTGGTGGTTCATACATTCAGGGTCCGTTTTTTAGGCTGTAAACCCAATTTCGGGTCGGGTCGGGTTTAAGGGTTTAGGTTGATGGATTTTTTTATTTTTTTTGAGATATTTTTTGTTATTTGTCAAAAAAAAAAAAAAAAGAAGGAGAAGAAGAAGATATTGTAAATTTTAATTTTAGTCCTTGAGATGTGTGACTTAGCATATTTAATCTTTAATTGATGGAAATGTGTGTTTATGCCCTTCATGTAGAAAATATATTATATTTGACTATTTATAAAACTATATTGTTGTCAACTATGGAGTTTTTCTACAAACTTAACATATTACATGAGTAATTAAGTGGTGGAACGGTTAATAAGTATATCAAACTTGATGAATATACACAAGCATACCGGGATCAAAATACAACAATATACACAGTGTAATCTCACATAAAGGGATATAAATGCACAATTTAATCAAATGGAGGTTTAATGTGCTCAATCAAATATTATAGGTACTAAAATCAGAATTTGTTAATAACTAAGGGAGTAAAAGTATTATTAACCCTTTTTCTTAACTTTATGGATTTGTTTCTAGAATAAATGTTAGTCTTGTAACTTGATAATTCTTGTGTAGATTTTGGTTGATCTGTCATTAATTCAAGATTACAAGTCATAAAACCTTCTTTTCTGAATATTTTCGTCATTATACAAATTTCTTCAAAACTAGAGTTCATTAAAATGTTGTGTAGCTTGAATAAAAAGTTCATTAAAATGAATTGATTATATGTAACCTTTTCTTGTGTTACTTATTGTAGAGGTTCTTAAACTTCATGTTCTAAATTTGATGCTTATTTTATAGTATTTTCCATGGTGTCTATCTCTACGCACACATTATTCTTTTTAATATTTGAAATAATTTCAAAAAACTCCCCTTAAATATCGTTTCGTAACACTTACCTTTTCTCTCTGTAAATACGTTTACCTCCCTTGTTTTAAGGCATCAAATGACACCTCCTGTAGAGGGATTTCTCTGCCCTTCTCAAAAAGGTTATATACATCGGCCCCTTAAATGGATCTGTTTCTTTCGTTTTGACACTAGAACTTCGACTCGTTCATATTCAACACTTACACTACTCAAAAGGTGTACCTACTAGACAATTTGCTTATGCGGGGAAGCCACCAAGTCATCAAATTTCAGTCATATATGAGATTGAGAATTTGAGATTCATGATTAAAGAACAAATCCACTATAGCTTCAAAAAATCATTTCTGGAGCAAGATTGTGTACAATAGTTCATTCCAAGAATCTGGAACACCAGCTACACACCAGTGGCTGCAATCGGTATTTGTGCCACTGGCAAATCCCGCGGGGTGGCCGTCTTTTCGTAGTTGTGTAAGCAGTGCAATATCAAGTAAAGTCACAGGTTTTGTCATGTTACTTAGGACACTCTTCACAACTGCTTCTCCTGGATATCTTTCACCTGGATAAGTTGAGCTTTCTATTGGTTTTGTTTGTCCACTGCAGTCCTGCACAGTTGGTTCATCCCAATCCTTGCCACTGAAAAGAGGAAATATAACCAAGTTGAAGAAACTGGTCTGAAATTTTACAAGACTATCATATACTAAGTATAGCAAGAAAACATGAACGACGGTTCGTTGAGAGTAAGGTGTCGTTTGGTTCGCATACTAGTATGTTCAGATTCCAAAGGTAGTCCGGTGCACGAAGCATCCCTCGTCCAAGAAGGGTCCGATGAAGGCTCGCCACCGTAGGTGATGTAATGTACGTAGTCTACCCTGACACAAGCATCAGTGGCTAATTCTGGGGGTCGAACCCGTGATCTATAGGTCATAAGGAGACAACTTTACTGTTGCTTCAAGGCTTACGTTGGGATCATAATGCAAAAATTATCAATGTGGTGTGAATAATGAAGAGATTGTCATAGGTGATTAATAAATAATGAAGGGATTAATATGCGATGAATAATAAAAAAGGGTTGGTTATGTAAGAATTACTTTAAGAGCACTGTTAATTTATCTTTAAATAGCTTAATCCTCGTATTGCTAATGATACACCTATACTTATTTCATAGTTTATCTTGCATAAGATAATACATAAGTCTCGCATGACTAGTTGAGCGGATAGTATTTTGTGCCGCCAACCGACCATTACGTTAGTCATGCACAGAGATTATTTTTTCCTTAGGCAACCAACTAAACTCTGCATTGGTTATGTGGTAATTATTATTTTTCTAATGCAACAAACTCAACACTGTATTTCTTTAATGCTGGGATTAGTTATTCTGATACGATCAACCAAAAGACCCCCTAAATATTTACGGGAGAAAAGAAAAGCTGTCTGAGAACTTACCGGAAATGAATAGCAGAAATTCCTTGGAAGAACACTTTAGTCACAGCAGGATCAATGTTGGAATCAACCCAATTTGCCCAAGTTGTTAAAGCAATCTTGTATGCTTCCATATGGTCCATATCCTTGTAAAGTTTGTCACCAACTTGAAAGTAGTCCCATCTGCAAGAAAAAAAAATCAGGAAAATGTGATCTTTCTTGTAATTCGAAATAATGAAGTCTGGTTTTAGTAAGTTTAGTGAAGAAGAAGAAGCAGCAGCACACGTTTGTCTACGCCCTGCATGTATCCACCAATGGTAGCTGTTGAAAATTAAGACATCAACTCCTTTCCATTGTTTGCTACTGCTGAGAGAATCAAGCTTGAGAACTCGTCCTGCTTCCTCGACCACTAGGTCAACAAGAAATCCGTCTTTCAAGAATGTGACTGTGAAGTCAAACTCCTTTCAAATGCAATAAAGAAGAGTAGCATGAGAAAGAAGAGCAGAATGCATTTCAGAAGTTAATAGAAATTTCAGAACTCAAATCTTCCAAAAATGACGGTGTACCCATGTACGGTCCTCCAAAAACGCATTACTTTCAGAGGATCAGACACTCGCCCGGCGGCATTTTTTGGAGGATCCAGATCCGAGCAACATAGACAGTAATATGATGTCATGCTATCAGGGTAATTACTGAATCTCCTTCAAGTATTTAGAAGTTGATGCTTCTTTGTGTCCCAAGACCTATGTTACTCGGACTCTTCAAAAATATCGACGGGTGCGTGTCGAATCCTTCAAAACTAGTGTATTTTTGGAGGATCCGACACGGGTGCGGCAGCCTTTTTGGAGAGTCCGAGCAACTAAGCCCAGGACCCCACCATGTGGGAATATACTGGCTATGTTGTCATTGTTGTTGTTGTATGCTTCTTTGTGTCAGACTGAAAATTAATCATAGGCTAAGCATTCGAAGAACGATTGCAGTTTAACCTCTTGGCACTAACCAGTAACCACAACAATTATATATGAAAATTCGCTAAATTGATGACTCAAGTTTTGTGTAAGGAAAAGGAGAGTGATGGGAAGAGGGGGCAGCCCTCGTCCCCATTGTCGCACTTATTACCAAGTCTACCAAATAGAAGATGATAGAAAGGCAACGATTAGGAGGACCTACAGGGAATGAAAGAACGGAACGGTTCCTTGTTCTGTCAAATGTGTAATTAGAATTTGGAACTGCAGCATGAAGCATGCATGCTAGTGATTGCCACTGGTTGCTGCTCAAGGAATCCCCCACAAACATGAAGTTTTTGCCTCTAAACTTTTGCAAGAAATCATCACCATTGAACCTACACCAAAATCCACAAAAATCATCTTAACAAGTATATTCTAGTCACCCATTGTGAAGCTTGAAATCAAATTTTTAATGTCATACAATCGCGCAATTTATGTAGTACATGTATATCGACGGATACCTGATGCAACTCACATGTTTTGCATATGGAAACAATTACAAAAGATCATGAATATTGCAGCCTTCGTAGGTTGAGGAATTTCAAATGTTTGAGACGTCTAATGCAGTAGTACCACAAATCTAATGGTCTAAAATATAATTTTGAAGCAGAAAGGAATTCTTTTTTTTTTCCGGGATCGGCTATACGAATCCTTGTTGACCATGTTGCTTCTTTTAAGCTCATCTCGGTCTAATATTATACAAAATAAAACTAAAAGCATTAAAAGTTTTCTATATTTTCTGCTGAGATATAAAATTATAAATTTCGCTGGACCAAAGAGTCCTAAAAATCATAGAACATTTTGTTTATAAATAATTCTATAGGCTTAGGTGAAAAAGCATAATCTATTCCAGATAGAGGCAAAAATACTGGGGATCTGTTTGGAAAGCCACCTGGCAATTGGAATTGGTGTAAGTACTAAGGTAGTAATACACAGTATAGTAATTATGACGACCTGTTTGTTTGTCAATTTCAATTTACATGGGTGGCTTTCCAAATAGGCCCTATGTGATTTTTTTTCCATCTGTCCAAGTCTTGGTGGCAGAATTACCTAGTACCTATACTAGTGGAAGGTAGCACATAACCGGGATTGTTAGTCGAGGTGCGTGCAAGTTGACCCCGACACTATTTTTGTTTGTCATGTTTGTCTTATACATGCCCCTTAACAAATCAGCAACTAAAAAGATAAGTTGACTAAATTACCCTTATTCATTTTTTTTATCTCAATTTAATGACACTTTTCATTTCACCACATTAATCTTCCTTCACATTAAAACAAGAGTAAAGGTGGAAAAAATAATTAATTTTATGTTGACTAATTATGACAAATAAAATTGACCCAAGGAAATATTACTCTGTAGGTATTACTAGTCAAACCATAACGAATTCTCTAAATACCAGACAACCTGAATTAAAGAGCGAATCTAACAAAATTTACAATTGATTGATTGGGGTTGGGTGGGTTGGGGGGGGGGGGGGGGGGGCATGGCAAGCTATTTTATTCCATAAATAAATTTCAAAGAGAAAATTATTTATTTTCTTAAATTTTATGTTAAATCAAACATAGTCGCGTAAATTGGAACAGAAAAAAAGGAGTGACAAATTTTTCTCCTTTGTCTCAAATTATTTGTTGTATTTCTCTTTTACACGTTCTTTAAGAAAACATAATTAGGAGGGAATTTTGACTATTTTACCTTCATTTATGTCTTAAGATATAATTTCTTTTCATTAAAATTTACTCTATTAAGGTGTTTGTAGTCTTCAAAAACAATTACTATTAAGGATAAAATGGAAAAAAATAATTAATTTTGTCGTAGAACTTCTAAAAAGACAATTAATTTGAGACAAATATTTTTAGGAATCACAATAGTTAATTTGAGACGGAGGAAGTAATCTACAACAAGCATTCAAGGATGGAGCTACATTTCTGCTTATCGATTTGATAGAACCGAATAGCTTTAGCCCAAATCCTGTATTTATGTTTAAAATCCACTTAATATATATAAATAATTTATCAAGAACTCAACAAACTGACTTTTCTAGAATTTAGAATCAATAAACTCAAAATTCTACCTCTGCAAGTACGGAATTTAATAAGAAAAGAGAAGTCATTTTTGTTACCTCGGCATGTCACAATCATTTGGCTGCCATCTATATTTGAGGTATAAATTATCTGTTCTTCCATTTTTGATACAATTGAGACTTGGGTCTATAAATGGACATTGCAAGGAGTCATAAAGTGGATAAGAATCATCAAAAACCCAACTTCCTTGAAATAAATTACAGCTATTTGATACTTCAACTGGATGTGATATTCTTGATAGGAGAAGAAAAACTAGAATTTTATTAATGTAGCTTATTGCAGACATTGAGAAAGTTAGAAAACAAAAAATTGAAGCTAGTAACAAATGAAAGAGAGCTCTCAAACATAGGCAAAAAGAAAATGTGATGTTTGTTATATTTAGTGAGTTTTGTACTTTTTTGGTGTGGTGAATTTGTTAGTTGCCAGTTGTCACTTTGTTAATGTTACAATTAATTTAGTGATTTTGGATTACAGTCAAAAGGACACTTAGTAAAAGTAGTAACCAACTTTTAATGGAACATTCTTTGAGTGAATTGCTATGTATCGGACAAAATTGTAGACCTATTTCTCGTTCTTTCCATTTATTTGCTATATTATTAATAATCTGAAACGTCACTATTAATTCTTATGCATTATGACCTTTCGCCTTTTGTAGCAGTTACTGATCCAATTATATTAGTTTGTGGAATTCTTCTTCCTTTTTTTATTTCTAATTTTTCAAACTTATTGACTTATTTGTTGTTTATGCAGGTAGATCAGTGTCTAAATTTGTTAGAATTGGATTATTTTATATTTGAAGATATTGTTAAAGCTATTTTGCAAGTGAATTCTTGAAGTCTATATGAGGACCAATAATTATTGCATCGATTATTACCTTTTACGTATAACGTGTTTTTTGGATGGGACATTGCTTGGAATGATCATTCCGGTATGAAATTCATTGCCTTCATAGACAATGAACTACGTCTCCTTAGTTGCTCTAACATTAAAAAGTTTCATCTAAATATCTATTTTGATTTCGTCAAGGATTACCATTCCAAATTGGATGAATGGATTGACATTTCTGTACAGAGAAAAACGTGCAACATCTTGTGCTGAAAACATTGGATCAACCTTATTATACTCTATAAGTTGTCACAAGAACTCTGTAGCATCTCATCGCTTAAAAAACTAGAATGCTATTGTAGCATATCAGAAGATTCAGTAATAAATCGGACATCATTGAAGAGTTTAACACTGTGTCATTCAATCCTTGGGGATGCGGACATTGCAAAAATAATTTCAGATTATCATCAGTTGGAATCTTTTGACTTGTGTAAATTTTCAGGTTTTAGACATTTGCATATGACATCTCGAAAATGGAGGAGACTTCACCTGGCTGGTCATAAGATTCATTGTTCATTTCAAGATGATTGTTGCTTGGAAATTTTTGCTCCATATGTTCATCATTTAGAGATTTTGGACTCAATGACATGTCGTCTTTGGTCCATGCTGAGCTTACTTTTGACTATTGTGACATACTACTTGACTGCAAATGGCTTAAAGACATGGTAAAACATCTCTTGGAAAACATATGGTGTGCTAGTGAGCTGACAATCTCATCATGGTTTATCGAGGTCAGTTTTCAGGCCCTAATGTCCCAACTCTTTTATGTTGACAGCAATTTAATTCTTTCCTTTTTATGAATAGCAATATAGATCACAGCCATTCAAAAGTTCTGTAGGGGATATTACAATGAAATAACAATTACAATTGAAAGATAAAAAATTTCTTTGGCTGAGGCGCGGATATCTCGCTCTCTTTAAGGAGATTCAAGCCCACTGAAGCAAATTTACCGGTCCAACAGTAATCTTTTTGACTTGTCCCCTCCAGGATACAACAGCCCGATCACGTCGTATAACTCAACAAACTCTGGACAAGATGTTGAGTCCAAAGCTCCACCAAAAGAGAACACCTTCCTTCAACTAATAAACTCTTTTATTTTCTACTTTCCTCACTTTTTATGAATTCTCCAAAGGATATATATTTTCCTCTCTACACTCACAAGTTAAGGATTGAACTTATTTTTTTTCTTCAATATATCAATTGGTGGATAATAATTCATCCTTATATAATGGATGAAAAGGTATAGTTGTTATGACCCGTGTTTTCACACGTTTGGAAAGACTTGAATTACATTGGATTCTTGAGATATAAGATCAATTTGATATTTTGTTGAACATAGGAGTTATGCATGAAAGAATAGAGTCATGAAAGTGTGGGACAAGGTTAAGGGTAATTTTAGAATTTTGGAAATTAGTTTCGGGAATTACAAAATCCGATCCACAAGTTATTGGGCTTGTAAAATAAGAAGCAAATTGAGGCCCAAAAGATTAGGGGTGGCCGGCCATGATGGCCTTGGCCCAAGCCCAAAAAAAATTGTACTAAATTTCCATGGATTAATTAACTTAAGGCCATGATCCAAGCCCATTACTTGGTCATGTGCTTGGTCATGTGACCAAGTCTTTAAATGATAGACATTAGAAGACTTAAGGCATTAAGAGACTTAGAAAAAAAATAAGCAAGAAAGAAGTCAAGAACAAGAGAAAAAAAGGGGGTTTCGGGTTTGGCCATGGGAAAATAGCTATCCAAAATCTTGTTCCAAAAAATTTTCTTTTGTGATTTTCCTACTAAGTTAAGGTTCCTTTGTAACTTGGTATAGTTGGTTTGGAGTGGGGAGCATCCAATTCACCAAAGTGATCATATATCCAAGTGAAGAAAACTTGAAGAAAAGGTAAGAATTTCTACCTTTTATTTGTGTTATGAAGTTTTGATTGTGTTGTAGTTTATGGAAATGTGTTGATTGTATGAAGAAATAGAAGTTTGCAATGTGGGTTTGGTATATGACTTGTAGCCGTGTGTATATGCATGTTGTATAGCCAAAAATGTATAGAATTCATGTTGTATTCTAGTTGTGAATGTGATGGAATTTATGTTGAGAATGAAAGTGGAATAAATTTGATTGAATGGAGAAAAATAGCATATGGCCGTGTGGTATATTTGACTTGGGAATGAAATGGATTAAGTTTGTTTAGAGTATTGGAGTGTTGTTGTAATGCTTGATATGTAAATGAAGTTAGAATGATATAAGTTTGTATTGAATTGGAATGTAGAAACTTATGTCGTTTTAGTATGATTTTTCCGACATTAAGGAAATGAAGTTGTTTGGTTGTTAGTTGTGATGACCATTGATGAATTTGGAAGTTGGAAACTTGTCATGAAGTTGTATGCCAAAGATTTGATGTTTTGCATAAGTTATGATTTTGGCGGAAGATTGTATATCATGTATATCGAGTGTATATCTTAAGTAAACGATATGAAATGTTTCTAGAACTATATGGTGATGATCATGATGGTTGTTGATTATGAAATTATTGATCTTAGTTGAAATTTGGGTTGAATTGAAGATTATGTCAACTAGTGAGAAAAATGACTAGTTGAAGGATATTTGCGTTTTTAATGATTCATTGTTGATATTGATGTTGTCGTTTGGGTTGTTGTTGATGATTTATAGTCGAGTTAAATTCTCGGGGTGCTATATGTATAGGGGAAGTGCTGCCGAAATTTCGGTAGCCAAATATGCCTTAGGTAGAAACTTTGGTATTCATAGCTTACAATTGGTAAACTTGACCAATTGCAGTTTTTCGACGAAACGGGAAGTGAGATTGGAAAGGCTTAAGGAGCGTGAAAGGTATGTAAAGCAAACCCAATTCTTCCCTTGGCATGCCCTTAGTGTATTAGGGTCGGATCCGGGCCTCGAAGGACCTCTTGGCCCTCGGAATCCGCAAGACAAAATTTCAGTTTTTCCTACAGTAGAATTGAACCATTTTGATACGCTTTTTATGAAATTATGCAATTGTGCTCTAAATTACTCAGAAAGTCATAGGATGTCTGTATAACCTTCGTAGATGATATTATATGTTTAGAGGGCACAATTTGAGCCCGCCGCCTTATTTGTTCTGAGGCGGGCCCACTATTTACGTTTTTGCCCCTAATGTGTTAAAGCTTCCTTTTTAAGCGATTTTTGAAAGAAATGTTTTAATTACCCTACTAATCGCTTAACGAATATTATTTTAAATATTCTGTCAAATATTATAAATTATTTTGACACTCGGAATGACTTCGGGAAAGTTATACATCTGTAATTTATTATGATATCCGAAATACATTTACTATGATTCTGTCCGACCCCATTGGATTTGTTTGTCTTTGATACGCTTCATCGAGTCTTTGAAAACATTTATTATATTTTTAAATTGCATTAGTCTCTCACTACTCCATTCGTGGATGTCCCAATGTTTCCCACACTGAGCCCGGGCCAGGATATGTTGTCAAGCGTAATTCTCTGCATTGTTCGCCGCGCCCCGATGTGAGGGGGCAGGTATACGTGTACATGGGTCTGTGGAGTATGATGTGCCATGTCCGCCTATTCTGATCTGATCTGTTATGGCCATTCTGATATGACATTTTATGATACGGGGCCACGCCCCCTTTTCTGATTCCTCTGTATTATGGCACCAGTGTCGGGAGGGTGACCACGTTCTGTCTGCCGAGTCCCGTGGCAGGGATCGGATATGATATGACATATGTTTCTGTACACATTCTGTCTGATTTGGAAATATGCATTTGACACTCTGGATTTTGTACCCATTTTCTGTAATCATTATGATTTGACTTCTGTGATTCCGCTTTACATATTCAGTACATATTTCGTACTGACCCCCTTTCTTCGGGGGCTGCATTTTCATGTCGCGCAGGTACGGACGACAGGTTTGCTGATCCGCACGTTTAGGATCCCATTTCTGCTATTTTGGGGCGCTCTCTTCTACAGAGCCCATCTTTTGGTACAGTCTGTCACTGCTATCTGGATATGTACTTTGTTCAGGGTATGACGGGGCCCTGTCCCGTCTTATGATTATGATATGTTCTGTAGAGGTCTGTGGATACACCTGTGTGGGTTCTGTACATATGTTTGGGATGTTTTGTTTTCTGATAGCCTTATCGGCTTCTGTGTGCCAAGTCTGCTCTTCTGCTAAATTCTGTAGCATCCACTAATGTTATTATTATATTATTATTCTGATAATATGCTAATTTGGGTATCGGGTACGTATAGGTGCCCAGCTAGGGCATTTGGTCGCGGCCCACGGGGTTGGGTCGTGACAATAGTAGTCACATTTTTTTACCACAAAAACGTGAGAAACATTTGTACCAAATTTGTATCTTTGTGGCTGCTACCAATGTGAAAAACATTGGCTGCTACCATGTGAAATGTATGGTCAAAGGAAGAAGAAAAAATAATTTGAATAATATTAAAATGTTCAAAAGACACTTACAATCCCCCACTCATTTTAATATTAATCTAAGATAGTTTATCAGCTGAAGGTAGATTAATATGCATAATGAAGGTGTGCTCTGCATTGAACCTCCACTTAGTAAAACAATAATCTTTACTCCAGAGCCGTAGTGGTCTCAGACTTGAACTATGACTGCTTTAGGGAAATAAAGAATTACTGCTTACACATAATAATCAAGGTGTTGACATGAGCTTTAATAGCCAGCACATTACGGCCTTGTGCTATTCCGATTTTCATGAGTGCTTTTGAGAACGAGCCCAATTCTCATAGAAAGCGGCCTACTTCCACACTCACATAGGTGAAATCTGTCAAGAGTGCTTCTGTAACTTAACACCCCACTCATATGAGCTACAGAGTTTCACTAAGAGTTTATAAACTCAACCTCCACAAATTGTTACAGAATAATGCACTTACACCATAGGGAGGGAATAAATAAAATAGTGCATTTTTCTCAACAAGTCATCATATGATTCGTTTTTCCCATTAAACCTGGTTATAGGATCTCTAGTCCCCAGGTTGGGTTTCCTCATATACGACTTATGAATTTATGGGCTTCAATCCCATCCCCCTCGATTTTCTCCAGACCTTTTCTCTTGCCAAGGCCTTGGTTAGTGGATCTGCAAGATTATCACAAGATTTAACATAATCAACATTAATTGTACCACTTGTCAAATATGATCTCACAGTACTGTGTTTTCTCCTTATAGATCTGGATTTACCGTTATAATAACGGTTTTGAACTCTACCAATTGCAGCGGTACTATCACAATGAATTAAAATAGGAGGAATTGGTTTTTCAAAATAAGGAATTTGAAATAATAAATCTCTTAACCAATTCGCTTCTTCACTAGCTGAAGCTAAAGCTATTAGTTCAGCCTCCATGGTAGAACTAGCAATAATAGTTTGCTTTTTTGATTTCCAACAAATAGCACCACCTGCCAATGTAAAGATATAACCAGTGGTAGAACAGGAATCACCAGATAAAGTGTTCCAATCTGCATCAGTAAAGCCTTCAAGTACAGCAGGATATTTTTTATAAAATAAGCCATAGGTTTTTGTGTCAACTAAATATTTCATAACTCTTGTTATGGCATGCCAATGTTCACTACCTGGCTTGCTTGTAAACCTGCTAAGTACTCCAACTGCATACGCAATATCAGGCCTAGTGCAATCAGTCACATATCTTAAACTTCCAATTAAGCTAGCATATTCCTTTTGATTTATCACATCATTGTCACTTTGAACATGAAACAAGCGAACACTTGAATCAAAAGGAGTTATAACATGTTTGCAATCAAGAAAGTTATATTTTTTCAATATTTTCTCAACATAATGTGACTAGTCAAGGAATATTCCATCACATGTTTTAGTAATTTTTATTCCAAAAATTAAATTTGCCTCACCAAGATCTTTCATGTCAAAATGGCTTCTAAGAATATTTTTAGTTTCACCAATACCATTCATGTTAGATCCAAAGATCAATAAATCATCAACATAGAGGCAAACAATAACATGTGAATTATTCCAAGACTTGTGATAGATGCACTTATCACATTCGTTTGTTTTAAAACCATTTTCAATCATGCAGGAATCAAATTTCTCATGCCATTGCTTTGGTGCCTGTTTCAAGTCATATAGGGATTTAGTAAGTTTACATACTTTGCTTTCTTGGCCTGCTTCAATAAAACCTTCGGGTTGTTCCATGTAAATTTCCTCATTTAGGTCCCCATTTAAAAAAGCAGTTTTTACATCCATTTGGTGAATGTGAAAATCAAAAATTGCAGCAATAGCAATTAGAAGCCTTATGGATGTAATTCTAGTTACCGGAGAAAAAGTATAAAAATATTCTAGGCCTTCTAGTTGTTTAAAACCTTTAGCAACTAGTCTAGCCTTATATTTATCAACAGAGCCATCCGGTTTTAACTTTTTTCTAAGGACCCATTTACACCCAATTGTTTTACAACCCGATGGTAAATCAACTAACTTCCAAGTTTTATTGAAAATAAGTGATTCCATTTCATCATTTACAGCCTCTTTCCAAAAAATAGCATCATGTGAAGATAAAGCTTCTTGTAAATTGAGAGGGTCATTTCCAACGTTAAAACATAAAAATCAGGACCAAAATCTTTTTCTACTCTAGCTCTTTTACTTCTTCTTAACTCAAAATCATCACTTTCTTTATTTTTCAAAACAGAAGTAGAAGAGCTAGGTAGTGACAAAATATTTTCATTAGTCCTATGACCCCCACTATTTTTAGAATCAAATGGAAATTTATTTTCATGAAAAATAGCATCTCCTGATTCTATTATTATATTATCTTCAAGACTAAAAAAATCTATAGGTTGTACTATTTGAAGCATAACCAAGAAAAGCATAAGTAGTAACTTTTTTACCCAATTTACTTATTTTGGGATCCATTAGCCTTACATAAGCTAGACAACCCCAAACTCTTAGATATCTCAAATTTGGCTTGTGATCTCTCCACAACTCAAATGGTGTTAATTTAGTTTTTTATGAGGCACACGATTCAACACATAACAAGCAGTTAAAATAGCTTCACCCCAAAAATTTAAAGGTGCACTAGACTCAATAAGCATGGCATTTGTCAACTCACCCCCTTGCTTCTTCCTCCATGCGGATTCGCATAATCAACGTCTCAAGAGAGGTTTCCTTTTGTTTGTGGCGCATAGTTTTTTGAAATTCCTTCCATGAAGGTGGAAGTTTATCTATTATGCCACAAACAATAAGATTATCTCCAATTTTTATATCCTCGGACCTGAGTTCTCCAATGATCATTATAAAATCTTGGGCTTGGTCTACCACTGATTTGTTGTCCACCATTTGGAAACGAAAAAATCTACTAGCAGCATATTTTTTCGCTCCAGCCTCCTCGGTATCATATTTACTCTGCAACGCTTTCCAAATTTTCTTTGCAGTAGAGTAAGTTCTATCATAAAAATTATCTGATAGACAATTAAGTAAATAATACCGACACTTGTATGAATCTTCATCGTACTGTTCAGTTTTTTCTTGAAGAGAAATAAGTTCTTTATCATTCATGGAAGCGTTGTCTATTTTATTTGGATTCTACTCAGTTAACACATAAGAAACATTGAGAAAGCTTAAGTAAAAAAGTACTTTACCCTTCCATCTCTTAAAATGAGTATCGTTGAACCAAAATGGCTTGTTAAGATCTCCTACTTTGACATCCGCCGATTTTTCAATTGTAGCCATTTGAATCTCCTTAAAATTGTAGGGGATATTACAATGAAATAACAATTATAATTGAAAGATAAAAATTTCTTCGGCTGAAGCGCGGATATCTCGCTCTCTTTAAGGAGATTCAAGCCCACTGAAGCAAATTTACCGGTCCAGCAGTAATCTTTCTGACTTGTCCCCTCCAGGATACAACAGCCCGATCACGTCGTATAACTCAACAAACTCTGGACAAGATGTTGAGTCCAAAGCTCCACCAAAAGAGAACACCTTCCTTCAACTAATAAACTCTTTTATTTTCTACTTTCCTCACTTTTTATGAATTCTCCAAAGGATATATATTTTCCTCTCTACACTCACAAGTTAAGGATTGAACTTATTTTTTTTCTTCAATATATCAATTGGTGGATAATAATTCATCCTTATATAATGGATGAAAAGGTATAGTAGTCACATTTTTTACCACAAAAACGTGAGAAACATTTGTACCAAATTTGTATCTTTGTGGCTGCTACCAATGTGAAAAACATTGGCTGCTACTATGTGAAATGTATGGTCAAAGGAAGAAGAAAAAATACTTTGAATAATATTAAAATGTTAAAAAGACACTTACAAGTTCTCCTTTTTTTTTACATGTCAACTCAAAGCTTGTAAACTTCAGCTTTTGAATGTAGGGAGGAAGGGAGGGAGGGGACAACCCTTTTTTTTTTAGTTTCAGAAATTGGTATTAGAGATGGAGGGGACAACTTCAGTCAACTAGAGGTCTCAAAATTTGATTAGCCTTTGGTTATCATATTTAATCTATATATATTTTTGTGTGATGTGTGAGATTAAACATTAATTCCTTCTGTTAAGAGTTTTATGTGGTCTCTCATTTGTCATGGATTTAGAGCTAAAAGTAATTAGACACACCAGTAAAAAAACCGAGAAAGCAATAAGGGACAAGTTGATTGCAGTAGCTGGTATGATAGCAACAAAAGAACTTTGTCTTCATGAGTGCACATATGTCCTCACAGTTTTCGATTTTGTCAACCTTTGGAACACGACTTCAAATGTATTGGTGGAATTTAAGCAGATTACATATAAAATTCCTAAAACAACTTAGGTTGGATACAATCATTACAATGTTAACTTTTTATGAATAGCAATATAGATCACAGCCATTCAAAAGTTCTCTTTTTTTTACATGTCAACTCAAAGCTTGTAAACTTCAGCTTTTGAATGTAGGGAGAAAGGGGACAACCCTTTTTTTTTTTTTTTTTAGTTTCAGAAATTGTTGGTGATATTGTAATGAAATTACAATTACAATTGAAAAATAAAAATGAAGAAATAAAATTTTTTTAGGCTGATGCGCGGATATCTCGCTCTCTTTAAGGAGATTCAAGCCCACTGCAGCAAATCTACCGGTCCAGCAGTAATCTTTCTGACTTGTCCCCTCCAGGATACAACAGCCCGATCACGTCGTATAACTCAACAAACTCTGAACAAGATGTTGAGTCCAAAGCTCCACAAAAAAAAAACACCTTCCTTCATTTAATAAACTCTTTTATTTTTACTTTCATCACTTTTTATGAATTCTCCAAAGGATATATATTTTCCTCTCTACACCCACAAGTTAAGGATTGAACTTTTTTTTTTTTTTTTATTCTTGTTATTCTCTTTGAATTGGTGAATAATAGCATCGTTTTATAATGGATGAAAGGTATGGTATAGTGGTCACATTTTATACACTTTATACCACAGAAATATGAGAAAACAATACCAAACTTTGTCTCTTTGTGGCTGCTTAAACGTGAAAGACATGGCTGCCATGGTCTCACATTTTATACCACAAAAGAATGTGAAAGACATGGTCAAAGACACTTTAACATATCAATTTCAATGATATTAAAATGCTCAAAACACTTACAATCCCCCACTCATTTTAATATTAATATAAGAGAGCTTATCAGTTGAAGGTAGACTAGTATGCATAATGAAGGTGTGCTCTGCATTGAACCTCCACTTAGTAAAACAATAATCTTTACTCCAGAGCCGTAGTGGTCTCAGACTTGAACTATGACTGCTTAAGGGAAATAAAGAATTACTGCTTACACATAATAATCAAGGTGTTGACATGAGCTTTAATAGCCAGCACATTACGGCCTTATGCTATCCCGGTTTTCGTGAGTGCTTTTGTAACTTCCACACTCACATAGGTGAAACCTGTCAAGAGTGCTTCTGTAACTTAACACCCCACTCATACGAGCTACAGAGTTTCACTAAGAGTTTATAAACTCAACCTCCACAAATTGTTACAGAATAATGCACTTACACCATAGGGAGGGAATAAATAAAATAGTGCATTTTTCTCAACAAGTCATCATATGATTCGTTTTTCCCATTAAACCTGGTTATAGGATCTCTAGTCCCCAGGTTGGGTTTCCTCATATACGACTCATGAATTTATGGGCTTCAATCCCATCCCCCTCGATGTGCTCCATACCTTTTCTCTTGCCAAGGCCTTGGTTAGTGGATCTGCAAGATTATCACAAGATTTAACATAATCAACATTAAATGTACCACTTGTCAAATATGATCTCACAGTACTGTGTTTTCTCCTTATAGGTCTGGATTTACCGTTATAATAACGGTTTTGAACTCTACCAATTGCAGCGGTGCTATCACAATGAATTAAAATAGGAGGAATTGATTTTTCAAAATAAGGAATTTGAAATAATAAATCTCTTAACCAATTCGCTTCTTCACTAGCTGAAGCTAAAGCTATTAGTTCAGCCTCCATGGTAGAGTTAGCAATAATAGTTTGCTTTTTTGATTTCCAACAAATAGCACCACCTGCCAACGTAAAAATATAACCAGTGGTCGAACAGGAATCACCAGATAAAGTGTTCCAATCTGCATCAGTAAAGCCTTCAAGTACAGCAGGATATTTTTTATAAAACAAGCCATAGGTTTTTGTACCAACTAAATATTTCATAACTCTCGTTATGGCATGCCAATGTTCACTACCTGGCTTGCTTGTAAACCTGCTAAGTACTCCAACTGCATACGCAATATCAGGCCTAGTGTAATCAGTCACATATCTTAAACTTCCAATTAAGCTAGCATATTCCTTTTGATTTATCACATCATTGTCATTTTGAACAGGAAACAAGTGAACACTTGAATCAAAAGGAGTTATAACATGCTTGCAATCAAGAAAGTTATATTTTTTCAAGATTTTCTCAACATAATGTGACTGGTCAATGAATATTCCATCACATGTTTTAGTAATTTTTATTCCAAGAATTAAATTTGTCTCACCAAGATCTTTCATGTCAAAATGGCTTCTAAGAATATTTTTAGTTTCACCAATACCATTCATGTTAGAGCCAAAGATCAATAAATCATCAACATAGAGGCAAACAATAACATGTGAATTATTCCAAGACTTGTGATAGATGCACTTATCACATTCGTTTGTTTTAAAACCATTTTCAATCATGCAGGAATCAAATTTCTCATGTCATTGCTTTGGTGCCTGTTTCAAGACATATAGGGATTTAGTAAGTTTACACACTTTGCTTTCTTGGCCTGCTTCAATAAAACCTTCGGGTTGTTCCATGTAAATTTCCTCATTTAGGTCCCCATTTTAAAAAGCAGTTTTTACATCCATTTGGTGAATGTGCAAATCAAAAATTGCAGCAATAGCAATTAGAAGCCTTATGGATGTAATTCTAGTTACCGGAGAAAAAATATAAAAAAATTCTAGGCCTTCTAGTTGTTTAAAACCTTTAGCAACTAGTCTAGCCTTATATTTATCAACAGAGCCATCCGGTTTTAACTTTTTTCTAAGGACCCATTTACACCCAATTGTTTTACAACCCGGTGGTAAATCAACTAACTTCCAAGTTTTATTGAAAATAAGTGATTCCATTTCATCATTTACAGCCTCTTTCCAAAAAATAGCATCATGTGAAGATAAAGCTTCTTGTAAATTGAGAGGGTCATTTCCAACGTTAAAACATAAAAATCAGGACCAAAATCTTTTTCTACTCTAGCTCTTTTACTTCTTCTTAACTCAAAATCATCACTTTCTTTATTTTTCAAAACAGAAGTAGAAGAGCTAGGTAGTGACAAAATATTTTCATTAGTCCTATGACCCCCACTATTTTTAGAATCAAATGGAAATTTATTTTCATGAAAAATAGCATCTCCTGATTCTATTATTATATTATCTTCAAGACTAAAAAAATCTATAGGTTGTACTATTTGAAGCATAACCAAGAAAAGCATAAGTAGTAACTTTTTTACCCAATTTACTTATTTTGGGATCCATTAGCCTTACATAAGCTAGACAACCCCAAACTCTTAGATATCTCAAATTTGGCTTGTGATCTCTCCACAACTCAAATGGTGTTAATTTAGTTTTTTATGAGGCACACGATTCAACACATAACAAGCAGTTAAAATAGTTTCACCCCAAAAATTTAAAGGTGCACTAGACTCAATATGCATGACATTTATCAACTCAACCAAAGTTCTATTTTTTCTCTCCGCTACACCATTAGATGCAGGAGAGTAAGGTGGAGTAGTTTCATGAATTATTCCCAACGATCTAATAAAAGAATTAAACTCATTAGACTCATATTCACGGCCTCTATCACTTCTAATTCTTTTTATTTTTCTACCAAACTGATTGTCAACTTCATGAAGATAAATTTTAAAATTTTCAAAAGCATCACTTTTATTTTTCATCAAGAGAACATATGTGTACTTGGAAAAATCAACAATAAAAGTAATAAAGTATCTATTTCCTCCACGAGTTAAAATTCCTCCAAGTTCACAAATATCAGTATGAATGAACTCTAATAATTCAGTTTTTCTTTCAACTTGGAAATGAGGCCTTTTTGTGATTTTGGCTTTACTACAAGCCTCACATTTTTCAAAATCCTTTTTAATCATTGGGATTAATCCTAATCTACTCATGATTCCCACATAACGATTATTAATATGACACAAACGAGCATGCCAAAAATTAGTGGAAGAAAGCATGTAAACAGAATTAGTAACTTTATTCATCTCAACATTCAACTTAAACATCCCATCACAGGCATATCCTTTTCCCACAAAAATACCTTTTTTCACTATTACATATTGATCAGACTTAATAATTTGTTTGAAGCCTGCTTTATTAAGAAGAAAACTAGACATCAAATTTTTCCTCATGGAAGGAGTAAAAAGTACATCTTTTAAAGTTAACATCCTTCCTGAGGTAAAGCTCAACTCGACATCTCCCTTTCCAAGCACTTGAGTAGTGTGAGAATCACCAAGCATGATGGTTTTGGGCTCCTCAAATGGAGTGTACACTTTGAACCAATCTTTGTCATAGCAGACATGACGGTTTGCACCAGAATCAGCCCACCATCCATCAACATTTTCAACCATATTTATGTCTGTTATCACCGCCACAAGTGGCTCTTCGGTAACGTTTGCCTGAGGTGTAGGACCACGTTTTCAAAACTTGCAAAATCGAGCAATATGCCCACTCTTGCCACAGACAAAGCATGGTCCTCCATTTTGTGCTTGGTTGTTACCACCATTATTTTTCTTGGGAGGTCTACCATTATTTTTCTTGAATATTTTCTTCATAGGCTTCATAGAGGTATTTTTGTTAGCATTAGGAGAAACATTATTTGAAGTAATTAAATTTACCTTATTTGTGACGGGTTGTAAGTTGCTCTCTTCCGTTTGCAAAAGTGCATCTTGCCCCCTTGCTTCTTCCTCCATGCGGATTCGCATAATCAACGTCTCAAGAGAGGTTTCCTTTTGTTTGTGGCGCATAGTTTTTTGCAATTCCTTCCATGAAGGTGGAAGTTTATCTATTATGCCACAAACAATAGGATTATCTCCAATTTTTATCTCCTCGGACCTGAGCTCTCCAACGATCATTACAAAATCTTGGGCTTGGTCTACCACTGATTTGTTGTCCACCATTTGGAAACGAAAAAATCTACTAGCAGCTATTTTTTCGCTCCAGCCTCCTCGGTATCATATTTACTCTGCAACGCTTTCCAAATTTTCTTTGCAGTAGAGTAAGTTCTATCATAAAAATTATCTGATAGACAATTAAGTAAATAATACCGACACTTGTATGAATCTTCATCGTACTGTTCAGTTTTTTCTTGAAGAGAAATAAGTTCTTCATCATTCATAGAAGCGTTGTCTATTTTATTTGGATTCTTCTCAGTTAACACATAAGAAACATTGAGAAAGCTTAAGTAGAAAAGTACTTTACCCTTCCATCTCTTAAAATGAGTACCGTTGAACCGAAATGGCTTGTTAAGATTTCCTACTTTGACATCCGCCGATTTTTCAATTGTAGCCATTTGAATCTCCTTAAAATTGTTAGTGATATTGCAATGAAATTACAATTACAATTGAAAAATAAAAATTTCTTAGGCTGAGGCGCGGATATCTCGCTCTCTTTAAGGAGATTCAAGCCCACTGCAGCAAATCTACCGGTCCAGTAATAATCTTTCTGACTGTCCCCTCCAGGATACAACAGCCCGATCACGTCGTATAACTCAACAAACTCTGGACAAGATGTTGAGTCCAAAGCTCCACAAAAAAAAAAAAAAAAAAAAAAAAAAACACCTTCCTTCAACTAATAAACTCGTTTATTTTTACTTTCCTCACTTTTTATGAATTCTCCAAAGGATATATATTTTCCTCTCTACACCCACAAGTTAAGGATTGAACTTATTATTTTTTTATTATTCTTGTTATTCTCTTTGAATTGGTGAATAATATCATCCTTTTATAATGGATGAAAGGTATGGTATAGTGGTCACATTTTATACACTTTATACCACAAAAACATGAGAAAACAATACCAAACTTTGTCTCTTTGTGGCTGCTTAAACGTGAAAGACATGGCTGTCATGGTCTCACATTTTATACCACAAAAAAATGTAAAAGACATGTTCAAAGACCTGGAAAGAATATGAAAGACATGGAAAAAATGTGAAAGATATGGTCAAAGACACTTTAACATATCAATTTCAATGATATTAAAATGCTCAAAACACTTACAGAAATTGGTATCAGAGAGGGAGGGGACAACTTCAGTCAACTAGAGGTCTCAAAATTTGATTAGCCTTTGGTTATCATCTTTAATCTATATATATTTTTGTGTGATGTGTGAGATTAAACATTAATTCCTTCTGTTAAGAGTTTTATGTGGTCTCTCATTTGTCATGAATTTAGAGCTAAAAGTAATTAGACACACCAGTAAAAAATCGAGAAAGCAATAAGGGACAAGTTGATTGCATGCAGTAGCCGGTATAATAGCAACAAAAGAACTTTGTCTTCATGAGTGCACATATGTCCTCACAGTTTTCGATTTTGTCAACCTTTGGAACACGACTTCAAATGTATTGGTGGAATTTAAGCAGAATACATATAAAATTCCTAAAACAACTTAGGTTGGATACAATCATTACAATGTTAACTTTTAAGTTGAATTTCGAAGTTCATTATGTCAATATAAGAAAAGTAAAAAATACATTGTTTCTTTAACATTCTTTTTAGCTAGAAACATGATCAACGAGAAACAAACATCTCAACAAGATGCAAGCCATCAAATGCTGGAGCGAAAGCCAGCACGCTGTTCTTGCTAATAAAATCATCCATCACAAAGTACACGATTCATGGTATAAGCATCCTCTTAAGGTCATCTCCTCATTTAGAGAATTTGGAGATATATGGGTAAAATACTGTTATGATATGTTTTTCTATCGATTTATTGTTTCAAGATACTTCGTCCCCGTTCTTCCACATTTTGTTTACATTGAGTTGGAGTAATTGTGTTTCATAATCATAAGGTTTATCCTTTAATGTAATTGGTTCCTCAATAAATTAATGGCCTAAGGCCAATTTTTAATAAAATGTCTATATATGTGTTTTTTTTCATACTTAGAGTGTATAGTGTAGTGTTCTTAAAAACAATAAAGTTTTTAATTTTATATAATAATAATACAATTCGTTGGATGTTGTTATATAAAATTTTATTTTGCTAATTTGAAGATGTGAGTAGTTTAATTCAAAGTTTTCTACGATAAAAGTAGGCAGTTTTTTTATACATATTTTTTATTTTTTTATTTTCTACAAACTACAATATTGTCTAAGCGAATAAATCATAAAATTGATGATTAATTTAAAAAGTTGGGGCCTCAAATTTTAGGGGCCTACATCAAAGGCTTCACTAGCCTCTCCCTTGAGCCGCCCCTGGGGTGGTCTTTAAATTTTGCCCCTCAAATTGCCCGGAAAAGAACACAAATGGCCATCCGGCCCAAACTATTGACAACCAGATGGCCCAAGAAGCTTAAAAGACATTTTTAGCCTTTTTAAAATAATTTCATCTCCTAGCCTTTTTTTCAACTAATTTCAGTATATGTGTAGAAACTGTGTCATTGTAGTAAAGAAAATGTATCATATGTATATAGAAAATGTATCATTGTTGTATAATTTGAATTTAATAAATGTATAATCCACATATACTTACTAAATTCACATGTTATACAATTATTATACATGTTTTGGGATATTTCTTGAAGACTTAACCAACATTTACTTACTAATTATACACATATTATACATGTTTTGAGATATTTTTTGAAGGCTCAATGTGAATTTTTTTTCGTTGACCTTTAGTGGCGACTTTTAGTCGCCATAAAAAGTCTGATCTTTTTCATAGTGAATGGGCTGCTGAGCTAAAGTTTGACAATAGTTTTTGACCGAACGGTCAACTGGCAGCATTAAGCCCAAACAAATTTCTAATAGCCATGTAGTGTCCTTTTCCCAAAGTTTTAACCAACTGAATAATGCCAGAGATGTAATAGGACATTATTTGAGTGAATTGCTATGTATCGGACAAAAGTCACGGGCTTTACACTTACGCTGAATTAAATAGAAAGAACCAAAGTTCTCAATGTTAACGGAATGCGGTCTTTTAGGGTCGCTTGGCAAGATGTATTAGAGAAAATAATACATACAGTATTAATTATACAGTCTATTTTGTGTTATTCTGTGTATAACTTATACGGGGAAGCCACCTAGCCATCAAGTTTCATTTATATATGAAATTGAGATTCGTGGTTAAATACACCATCTTTGGAAAATCATTTCTGGAGCAAGATTGTGTACAATAGCTCATTCCAAGCATCTGGAACACCAGCTACACACCAGTGGCTGCAATCGGTTGGGCCACTGGCGATTCTCGAGGGGTGTCCGTCTTTTCGTAGTTGCGTAAGCAGTGTTATATCAAGTAAAGTGACAGGCTTTGTCATATTACTTAGGACACTCTTAACCACTGCCTCTCCTGGATATCTTTCACCTGGATAAGTTGATCCCTCTATTGGCTTTGTTTGTCCACCGCAATCTTGCACCTTTGGTTCATTCCAATCGTTGCCACTGAAAAGAGAAATAGAACCAAGTTGAAGGAAATGGTAACAAAATTTTACAGGACAAATCATATATTAAATGGAGACCTGCAAGAAAATGTGATTGATATGGTTCATTGAGACGAATGTGTTGTGTTGTTTCGTTCGCGTACTAGTATGGTTGGATTTCAATGGATAGCCCGTGCATGAAGCATCTTGTGTTCACGCATGCTCCGAGGAAGGGCCATACATTCTAGAAAAAGAAAGTTACTGGGTTCTTGATAAATTCTTATATATATTAAGTGGATTTCTTAGCACAAATATAAGATATGTACCAAAATTACTGGGTTCTGCCGAACCTATAACCGGAAATGCTAGCTCTGCCCCTGAACCCAAGGGAATGTAATATAGGCAGTCTACCCTGATACAAGCATCGGTGGCTGATTCTACGACTCGAGACAACTTTACTGTTGCTCTAAGGCTTATGTTGAGATTATAATGCAAAAGTTATTTATGCGGTAAATAATAATGAAGAGATTGTTATACGGTGATTAATGATGGAGGGATTAATATACGAGTATTAATAATAAAGGGTTTGTTATGTTAGGAATTACTTTAAGAGCACTTTTAATTTGTCTTTAAATAGTCTAATCCTCGTATTGCTGATAATACGCCTATACTTATTTCATATTTTATCCTTCATAATTAAATTAAGATATAAGTCTCGCATGACTAGTTAATGCGGATATTATTTTGTACCGCCAACCCACCACTGCATTAGTCATGCACGGAGAACATTTTTTTCTTATGCAACCAACTAAACATTGCATTAGTTATGAGGTATTCTAATACAATCAACCAAATAGCCCCTAAATGTTTAGGGGAGGAAAGAAGAAAAGATATCTAAGAACTTACCGATAATGAACAGCAGAAATTCCTTGGAAGAACACTTTAGTCACAGCAGGATCAATGTTGGAATCAATCCAATTAGCCCAAGTAGTCAAAGCAATTCTGTATGCTTCCATATGGTCCATATCCTTGTAGAGTTTGTCACCAGCTTGAAAATAATCCCATCTGCAACAAACTCACGAAAATATAATGTTTTTCTTGTAATTCGAAAGAGTGAAGTCTGGTTTCTATTAAGTTAGTGAAGAAGAAGCGCACGTTTGTAGACGTCCAGTGTGTATCCACCAATGGTAGCTGTTGAAGATTAAGAAATCAACTCCTTTCCACTGTTCAGTCCTGCTGAGAGAGTCGAGCTTGAGAACTCGTCCTGCTTCCTCGACCACTAGGTCAACGAGAAATCCGTTTTTCAAGAATGTGACTGTGAACTCAAACTCCTTCAGAAGCAAAAAAAAGGGAAGAAATCAAGGAGCATCAGAAAGCAACGCAGAATACATATAGAAGTTAATAGAAGTTTCAGAACAAGAAGATTCTACATAGATTTTTAGTGTTCATCAAATCCCTCACTAATCCATGTTTGCTCAAATCTTCCAAAAATGCATTAGTTTCAGAGCATCCGACACACAATGATGGTGTTTTCGGAGAATCCGTGCAACATAGAGACAATAATAGGATGTGATGTTAGCAGGGCAATTCCTGAATCTTCTTCAAGTATCCAGAAGTTGATGCTTCTTTATGATAATGGAAGCTTCTAGTGTAGTTTTAAAAAAAATCAACATTGATGCGTCTTTGTGTCAGACAGAAAATTCATTGTTGGCTAAGTATTCAAAGAACGACTGCAGTTTAACCTTTTAACACTAACCACAACAATTATGTAGGAAAATTTGCTAAATCAAGTAACTTTTTTCAGTTACATCAAAGGGGTAAGGTCCGGATACATCCTACCATCCCCAGACCCCACTTATGGAATTAAGTTGGGTATGTTGTTGTTGTTGTACATCGAAGGAGTAAGGGCTCTTGTTAGACATTCATAATACACACAGGTTTGCACATTATACTGAGTGTAGATGAATGACTTGTTCGAATGTGGCCAGTATTAATTGGTCCAAAGCCTGGAAGAATTCCAGCAATTAGCCTCTCAGCAGGATCAAAGAACGTTTACTAATATGTTACGCTAGTATTCTTGAAAATGAAGTCGGATCATATTCAATCATACTAATGTAGTAAATTAGTACTACTTGTTTTCGGAAGCTTTAATTCCTCGTGAGGCGAAAGGAGGCAAACAACTTTTGCAAGTAACAGGAACTTTTGACTCTTACTGTAATCAAAAGGTTAAAGGCCCCTATTGAAGATAGGTCACCAAATATGGCCTAGAGTTTCGCCTTTTCAAGCGCTAGTCACGCAAGCGCGACCAGGCCCAACTGAGTGGCTTTGATGACTCAAGGTTTGTATTAAGGAAAGGATAGTGCTGAGAAGAAGAGGCAGCCCTCAGCCTGATCGTTGGAGCACTTTTACCAAGTCTACCAAATAGAAGATGATAGAGAGGCAACGATTAAGTGGGTTAAGAACCATGAGGTCTCAGGTTCAAATCCAGCGGAGACAACACACTAGGTGATTTCTTTCTATCTGTCCCCGCCTTGGTACCCAGTACCTGTGCTTGTGGGAGGTAGCAGGTACACTCTGAAATTAGTGAAGTTTGGGCGCAGGCTGGCTCGGACACCGCGGTTATTCAAAAAAAAGAGGGGCAACGATTAAGTAGACATACCGGGAATGAGAGAACGGAACGGTTTCTTGTTTGGTCAAATGTGTAATTAGAATTCGGAACTGCAGCATGAAGCATGCATGTTAGTGATTGCCACTGGTTACTGCTCAAGGAATCCCCCACAAACATGAAGTTTTTGCCCCTGAAGTTTTTCAGGAGATCTTCACCATCGAACCTACGCCAAAATCCACAAAAAATCATCTTAACAATATATTGTAGTCACCTATTGTGAAGCTTGAAATCAAATTGTTATATCATACAATCGCGGAATCAACGTACTATAAGTATATTGACTAATATCTGATGCAACTCACATGTTCTGCATTTATAGGATAACTGTAACCATTTTTTTTTTAGGGTAACATGGAAACTATTTCAAAAAATCAAATATTGCAGCATCCATACATTGAGGAATTTTAAAGGTGTGAGAGGTCTAAAGCAATAGACCACAAATCTAATGGTTTACATATAATTTTGAAGCAGAAAGAAATTCTTATTTTTTCTGTATAAATAACAACTACTATTACTAAGCCTAATCCGGACCAAGTTGGGTCGACTCTATGAATCCTCATATATTGACCATGTCGCTCTATGTAGCTTATTTCGGTCTAATATCTTACAAAATAAAACTAAAGCACTAAAAAATTTCTATATTTTCTATAAATTTCACTGGACCAAAAGATTCCTAGAAAATATAGGACTTTTTCTTTATAAAAATAATCTTAGAAAATTATAAGGGAGGAGGCATTTACTATATGTTTATGTGACAAAGCATAATCTATTCCAATTCCCACTAGAGGTAAAAACACTGTGTGATTTATTTCCATCTGGTCAAGTCTTGGTCAGCATTATCTAGTATTTATGCTAGTGGGAGGTAGCATTTTTTTTGTGCGGATTGCCCTTCATTTGGGGTGGTCTTTAATTTTTGCCCTTCAAAATAGGCAGAATTTGAAATTCTTTCCATGCAAATTCTGTCTTAAGGAGAGTTTTGAACTCTGCCTTGCGAATTCTTTTAAAATTTTTGACTGAGCGGGGGTTCGAACGCGAAATCGAGGGATTTTTAGTGAAGGACAAAAGTTAAAGACCACCAATTTGAGGGGCAAAAATTAACGATCACCCCAGCGAAGGGCAATCCTGCAAATTGCCCGGGAGGTGGCAGTTAACCCATAGAAATAGCCTATTTGTGCGCAAGCTGGCCTAAACACCACGATAATTAAAAAAAAAATATATATATATATATATTTTTACTTGTCATGCTTATCTTATGCACGCCCCTTAAAAAAAACATTAACTAAAATAATAATTTAACTAAATTCAAAACTCATAAACTCAAAATCGAGCTTGGCCTCTGCAAGCACGTAATTTAATAGGAGAAGAGAACCCATTTTTGTTACCTGGGCAGATCACAATCATTTGGCTGCCATCTATATTTGAGGTAAAGTTGATCTGTTCTTCCATTTTTGAGACAATTGAGACCTTGGTCTATAAAAGGACACTCCAAAGAATCATAAAGTGGATAAGAATCATCAAAAACCCAACTTCCTTGAAATAAATTACAGCTCTGTGATACTTCAACTGAATGTGATGTTCTTGATAGGAGGAGAACAACAAGAATTTTATTAATGTAGCTTAGACAAGAAATTCTTGTTTTAGCAGACATGTTTGTGAAACAAGAACTCAAAAGCAAACAAACGGAGACCTCAAAAAATGGCAAAAAAGAAAAATGTACTAGTAACTACTGTTTGATTTTATAATAAATGTGTGTCTGTATATTTTGGTGAGGTTATTTAGGTAGCTGTTACTTTCTCAGTGCTATAATTAATTAGTGTACTTTGGATGACAGTCTAAAGGGCACTTAGTAAAGTAATGACTAATGACCAACTGAAAAAAGCCAGAGTTGTAATGGGGACATAAACGTTCTTTGAGTGAATTGCTATGTATCGGACAAAAGTCACGTGCTTTACACTTTCGCTGAATTAAAGTAAATTGAAAGAACCAAGACATTCTCAATATTAACGAAACACAATCCTTTATTTTTTTTCTATCCGGTGTTCAGTACCCGTATTAGAGGTCGATTATATTCGAATTCGCGCCGTGCAGAGATTTCTGTCAAGTATTTTTTCATATTCAGAGCTCGAATTCGAGACATTTGATTAAGGGAGAAGCAACCACACTATCTGCACCACATCTTTTGATGGTAAAACACAATCTTTTAATGTAGCACCACAGAAAACTAGTAGTGGTGGAATAAATGACATTTCTTCACTTCTTGAGATGTATTTGGTATGAACAAAAAAATCATAATCTTTTTTTTTTTTTTAAATGGAAGCAATTTTTTACTTATTTTTTGTTTCTAGAAATGTATATAATCTCAAAAATACAATGGGGTGGAGTAGGTGTTCGAAGGTGAGGGGAGTGGGGTGATCAAGGAGTTTAGGGTTGTGTACGTAGGGAGTAGGAAGAGACAACGATCTTGGAATGCTACTTATAGAACTTGTTTTTTCTACTATTCTGGTAGGGAAGTCAATTGCCCGATTTTTAAAGAATTTATTTTCCTAGAAAGAATGTTTTACTAAACATGAGAAAATTGAAAAATACTTTTCAGCAAATCAAACACTCTTTGAGGTTTTGAGTTCAAGCCCTGTAATGAAGAGTTTTTTTTATAAAAAGTTTTTTATTTTTTTCCTTTAATAATCTCTACACTTGCATATTGGATTAGTCGAGTTGGTAGACATTTCGAATACCGGATGCTTATATCAAAAAGGACAAACTGAGAAATAGGTTCGTCAGAGTAAAGAACTTTTTACAATGTTAAACTAGCCAAAGGATATTTACATATAAACCTCTTTAGATGTGAAACTTTAATCTTGAAAATAAGGTAATTTCCTGCTACAGTAGGTATATATGACTTGATAGTGTAAAACTTTCTTGCACCAAGCATGCATATAACTTCAAACCAACAAAACTGAATTTGTATTACTAACTAGTATTCTTTTCGATCACCACAACTACTTCTATAACTCAAGGAATTTAAAGAAGCAATTAGTCTACTTATATACACCCAAAGTTGGAAGGCATACTTGCCAGCTGAGGTCAAGTTTGAGAATCTGTTTATGTATTATGTCTTTCTAAATCTTTTCACTTCTTTCTAGAACATTTATTAGAGAAGTAATGGTAAAATTGAAAGAACATAATTCCTTCTTACTTTATTAAAACGATAAATATTTTGGAATAACTATCTTTAGCAAAAGTGATAAGTAAAGAGTATATATTTCTCTATAAAATATATGATCCCTGGTGACAATTGTCAATATTAGCTGGTATTAAAGCCCCTAATAAAAACCAAACATAATACATATATTTTTACAGAACAAAATTCCTCGAGGTAGTGATTTTTGTTTTCTATTTTTTCCTCGATTGAAACGAGACAATCTCTAATTATGAGATCCACTACTGAAGAGGCACGGCATTCAACCTCGAAGTTTCCAAATTTATGCTCTATTGTCTTCCAATACAAGGACTTCTATGAAAAAAAATTATTCTATCTGCTTTTATAGTTTGATTGAAGAATATAAGGAAACTTTTGGTAGGCCATGTCTTAATCTTATAGAGAGGCGGAATTAGAATTTTTAATTTATAGATTCTGAATCAAAATTCATTTTACTTACTGGTTATGACTACATTTGTTCATATTATATATAAATACAGAATTTAAAGAAAAGTTACTGATTTCTTTAAAACTCGTGAGTTGCATTGTGGCTCCTACCTTGAACATGTTCACAAACAGCCGGCCTTTCACTAGGTTGTTGGCATTGCTAAATGCTCTGCCACAAAGCAAGCTTTCCCGAATACTAAAAATGTGGAAGTAGCTAAAGAAGTCAAAGGAAGAAAGTTGTTGAACAACCATATACGCGAGATTATATTAGTATTCTTAAACTAAATGTGTGTATAAATCTTGCGGCTTTATTTAAATATATCATGTCATTCTTATAGAGAGAGTTGTTAAGAGTAAAATGAAGATATTGGAATTAAAAACTTAAAAATAAAAAAGTAATACACGTAAATTGAAACCAATGAAATAGTAGAAAAATGAGCAAATGACAAATTCAAAAAGGTTGCAGATACTGATTTATGGAGAAAATGAGAACTTACTTTCATCCGATGTTTTCTTAATCCAATAAACACATGACACGTATTTTTCATATATCGTACATTCATGGAGAAAATTTTCGATATATTTTCTGCTAACGCAAATATTTGACTTTACTACACTTTGTTTATCGGTTTAAAGTCATCATATATCTTCTGCAAAAGTTGAATGAAATCTTGTTAAATATGTCTGTCCTTGGATCAAGAAAAAATATGTTCTGAAGGAGGCATTTACAGATTTCTTATAAGAAACAAACACTTGACTTCAGCCACCTCCACCAACTAAGATTCCACCACTTATCCAGAGATTCAACCCGACTACCCATCTTGGCACATAAATTCATATTAACATAGGCACTAGTCGTGGAATAAGCACGACAAAATATAGTGCAACCAGGTATAGAATTAGCAAGATCGTATCAGCATACCCGGCACCTGTACTGGTGGGAGGTAGAAGGTGCCTTGTGAAATTAGTCAAGGTGTGCGCAGGCTGACATAGACACCACGGTTATCAAAAAAGAAACAAAAAAAGATCGTGTCAGTATATAGCAATCTACCTGTATGCTGATCTACTTGTTTGATACTGAAGAAGCATTAACACACAGTTTGACTAAGTCTCAAAATGTCCATCAGCAATCGATTGACCGAAGTCTTTATTTCATCTGGTATTACTAACTGGGGAGGAACTGATTCCAGCGCGTACAGAGTAATAACCCGCATTACTACAGGCAACTGTAAATTGTTCATATCGCGGTTCCAAACACTCTGATTCACAAACTTGCATGACGCTTTTAAGGCACATTTGCTGCATACCTGAAGTGAACACATAACATTTCAGATAATGAGAGGAATAGGGAAGAAGGGGGGAGGAAATTTGAGAATGTCCTCAGAAAAAGAGGATTCAGCATCTTGTTTGATCTTAGGGAGCAGAGAAGGGAAGTTTAGCCTGTTTGGTCAACTTTCTCCAAGGTCAAAAGTGTTTTTCCCCAGATATAAGTGCTTTTTTTAAACTGACGTGTTTGGCCAAGCTTTAAGAGAAGAGAAAGTGCTTTTGAGTAGGAACAAAAGTTGTTTTTGAGAAGCTGCAAAATGTAGCTTCTCTCCAAAAGTACCTTTTTGGAAAGCACTTTTGAGAAAATATACTTAGAAGCACTTTTAAAAGCTTACCAGACACTAATTGTTGCTCAGAAGTGTTTGTCAAATTAATTAGCCAAACACAAACTACTTCTCACCAAAATACTCTTTTGAAAAGCACTTTTGATAAAAACACTTTTCAAGATAAGTTGATTTTAGAAGCTTGGCCAAACCGGTAAGTGTCCTAAGAGCAAAAGAGACTCACATTATCTTCTTGAATTCTGAAATATGCACGCAACCTCTTAGCAGAAAAAACAGTCTTCTTTGCGATAGAAGGGCAACCAAAAAGGGCCACCTTTTTCAAGTCACTGCCAGACAACCATCTGAACAACCAAGTTTAATAGATTAAGGAGCTGAATAAACAAAGTGTTTAAACTTAACGAAGCACAAAAGTTTAGCCCTAAATCGCCTATCACCTCTAATAAGTTTCTAGGTAAACAACGGATGCTTTGAGGGGGGAAATTGTATCCCAGTTTAATTTTTTTAAAAGAAAACTTTTCAGGCGGGTTGGGTTTTAATTTAATCCTGAATTAAAAATGTGACAAGCTTAGAAAATGACACATGGCTATTCTAAAGACCAAATTTGACCCAGGCTGGTCCGTAAGTTTGAGGGGTATGTTTGAGCCCAAAAAAACGTTAAGGGTATTTTTAGACTAAAAGGTTAACATAGGGTATATGTGAGTCATTTTCATAACGTTAGGGGGGTATTTTAGCCCTTTTCCGTTTCGAGTTTGAACCCCCCAAAAAATGACCATAGTGTTTCGTCAGTAACATACGCTCACATCATCGGCGATTCGACAAGTAATGTCAAACTTCTTCCTAGGCAAAAAGTTTGAATCTTTAAAGCGCTTCATTGTATAAATGTGTAACAAACATTACCATATCAGGTGAAAGCTCTTTGTACAACGTATGATCCTCCATAGTCAATGCTGCTGACTTTCTTGATTTACCCTCTTATTATCCTCCTCATTCACAAGCAATTCATGTAAATTTTTACTCTTTCCTCATTTCTTACTCTTTCCCTCATTTTCCGACAACCCAGTACCAATTCTAACCTCCTCCCAAATATTAGCTTTTTCATTTTTCCTTTTCTCCATTATCATGTACATTATCAGTTCCAAAACTATTAGCTTCTATGTTTGCATAAGGCTCAAAGCAAGTAATATCAAACTTCTTCCTAGGCAAAAAGTTTGAATCTTTAAAATACCCTTCTTTATTTAAATGTATCACAAACATCACCATATCAGGTGAAAGCTCTTTGAACACTGTATGATCATCCATAGTCAACGGCGTTGACTTTCTTGATTTTACCCTCTTATTATCCTCCTCATTCATAAAAAATTCATGTAATTTCTGGCTCTTTCCCTCATTTTCCGACACCCCATTACCATTTCTAGCCTCCTCCTTACTATTAGAAGAGACAAATACTTTATGTTTTTCAATAATTAGCATACTGAACTGTAGCAATCTTCTAGCAACATTGGAGGGCAGGCATATGGTGGATGAAGATACAGACAGAATTCTTTTGGGGCAAAGCAAAGGATGGAATTTACACTGTAAAGGAGAGTTATAACTACTGGAGCTCTCAAAATGGCATTCTTGAGGAATGGCCTTGGAAACATGTCTGGAGAACTAGGCAGCCTCTCAAAGTATCCTGCTTCACTTGGACTACTTTTAGAGAATCCTGCCTAACACAGGACAATCTCAAGAAGAAAGGAATAATTCTTATCAATAGATGTTTCATATGTGGGCAGGACAATGAAACGGTAAACCATCTATTTTTTACACTGTCCTGCAGCAGCTGACCTTTGGCATTTGTTCTACTCCTTAACTGGGCTTCACTGGGTAATGCCCTTATCAATGAAAGATGCCTATGCAAGCTGGTCACTGTGGAGAGTTGGAAAAACCATCCAAAGAATTTGGAGAATGATCCCTACAGTTATTTTTTGGTGTCTCTGGAGGGAGAGAAATAGCAGATGCTTTGATGGAATCTCAACTCCTATTAGTACTCTCAAGGCTAGATATTTAGAGTGCTTATTTAGTTGGCATTTTCTTACCCCTGTAAACAGTGTGGATACGTTTTTGGATTTTGTTAGTTCCCTGTCTTTAGCTTAGCTTAGTACAATAGGCAGGATTCCTTTTGGCTGTTTTAAAGGTTTTAGTCTAAGTTTGCTTCCTGTTTTGTTTTAAGCAGCTTCTTTTGCCCACCTGTAACCTTGCATCTTCTTGATGCTTTACTATTGACATTTGATTACTTTATCAACAAAAAAATTTAGCATACTGAATTCTATCAAAAATGTCATTATCGAAAGATTTTGGCAGACCAACAAAACACAAATTAGACTAATAAACCTCAACCAATAAACATAACACACAAAAAACTAATAGCAATCAATATGAAAATGCGCAAATATAACTAAAATTTGATCCTTACTTAGCAATCTCTACCAAACTGCTCAGCTGCATACTTAACAAAATCGCGAGCATAGCTATTCTCAAAGCAAGTAATATCAAACTTCTTTCTAGGCAAAAAGTTTGAATCTTTAAAATACCCTTCTTTATATAAATGTGTCACAAACATCACCATATCAGGTGAAAGCTCTTTGTACACAGTATGATCCTCCATAGTCAACGGCTCATTCACAAACAGTTCATGTACTCTTTCCCTCCAACACCCCATTACCATTTCTAGCCTCCTCCTTACAATTACACTTTTCATTTTTCCTCTTCTCCATTATCATATACTTTCATTTTTTTCCAATAATTAGCATACTGAATTCTATCTAAATTATCATTGTCGGCAGATTTTGGCAGATCAACAAAACACAAATTAGACTATGCTAAACTTAAATAATAAACATAACACACACAAAACTAATCGCAATCAATACGTAAACGGGCAAATGTAACTAAAATTTGATCCTTACTTAGCAATCTCCTGGTGATCTCTACCAAACTGCTCAGCTGCATACTTAACAAAATCGCGACCATAACTATTCTCAAAGCAAGTAATATCAAACTTCTTCCTAGGCAAAAAGTTTGAATCTTTAAAATACCCTTCTTTATATAAATGTGTCACAAACATCACCATATCAGGTGAAAGCTCTTTGTACACCGTATGATCCTCCATAGTCAACGGCTCATTCACAAACAGTTCATGTACTCTTTCCCTCCAACACCCCATTACCATTTCTAGCCTCCTCCTTACAATTACACTTTTCATTTTTCCTCTTCTCCATTATCATATACTTTCATTTTTTTCCAATAATTAGCATACTGAATTCTATCTAAATTATCATTATCGAAAGATTTTGGCAGACCAACGAAACACAAATTAGACTAATAAACCTCAACCAATAAACATCACACACAAAAAACTAATAGCAATCAATATGAAAATGCGCGAATATAACTAAAATTTGATCCTTACTTAGCAATCTCCTGGTGATCTCTACCAAACTGTTCAGCTGCATACTTCACAAAATCGCGACCATAACTATTCTCAAAGCAAGTAATATCAAACTTCTTCCTAGGGAAAAAGTTTGAATCTTTAAAATACCCTTCTTTATATAAATGTGTCACAAACATCACCATATCAGGTGAAAGCTCTTTGCAAACCGTATGATCCTCCATAGTCAACGGCTCATTCACAAACAGTCCATGTACTCTTTCCCTCCAACACCCCATTACCATTTCTAGCCTTCTCCTTACAATTACACTTTTCATTTTTCCTCTTCTCCATTATCATATACTTTCATTTTTTTCCAATAATTAGCATACTGAATTCTATCTAAATTATCATTGTCAGCAGATTTTGGCAGATCAACAAAAACACAAATTAGACTATGCTAAACTTAAATAATAAACATAACACACACAAAACTAATCGCAATCAATACGAAAACGGGCAAATGTAACTAAAATTTGATCCTTACTTAGCAATCTCCTGGTGATCTCTACCAAACTGCTCAGCTGCATACTTCACAAAATCGCGACCATAACTATTCTCAAAGCAAGTAATATCAAACTTCTTCCTAGGCAAAAAGTTTGAATCTTTAAAATACCCTTCTTTATATAAATGCTTCACAAACATAACCATATCAGGTGATAACTCTTTGTACACTGTATGATCATCCATAGTCAACGGCGTTGACTTTCTTGATTTCACCTCATTTACAAATAATTCATGTAATTTTTTACTCTTTACCTCATTTTCCAACACCCCATTTTTCCTATTATCCTTTTCATTTTTTCTCTTTTCTTGCAAAATCCTAACTTCATCCTCTAACTTGCTTAATCTACACTTTAGTCCCTTGTTTTCACTTTCATTGTCAGTTTCATCCTCACTTTCTGATTGTTCAGATTTTTCTAATAGACCAACAGATTCTTGAAAGAAAATACTCAATGGTTTCTTTGTTTTTTTCTTTTCTGAACTTGTTGGTTCTTTTTGTAACTGAGTTGAAACTGAAAAGGGTCTTAAAAAAGATGATGAAAATTGTGTAATTTGATATGGGGTTGAAGAGTTTAAGCATGTTGATGATATTATTGGGTTTAAGGCAAGTTTATGGAGTTGAAAATTTGTTAGAAAATGTAAAGATTGAATTTTTTTTAGGTGTATCATTGGTGGTTTTTTTTTTTTTTTGGTTATTTGGTGAATGGATTTTGGATGAGTGTATTGAGGGATGCCATTAGAGGGGTTTTAGGGGTTTTGCAGCAATGCATCTAAGGGTGATGACTGTAATTTATATTGTGTTGGGCCAAAAATAAAAGTGAATCGGGTTCCTTATTGGGCTAAATTCCGGGTCATTTGCACTTCTGTTCTATTTTGGGCTGGTATTTAATTTTTGTTTCATGGGACATAAATTTTTAACAAACTTACTCAAATGACTATCTTATTGTAGCTTTCTACCATTTATAGGTATCCTTTTAAATATTACTATTTGTAGCTATATTTTGGCAAAATAGTGTATGTTTTCGCGTGTATTTGTTGCCAACAAATACATGAGAACAAGATAAAAAAAAATATATGATCCTTGATTTTAGCCTTTAATGGTGGAGCTATTAAATTAGATATTAATATATATTTTTTTGATGTATTTTAGTGATTTTTTTTTTTTGCCATAATGTATTTCCGTGTCTTTGTTTTTATGTATTTCAGTGAATTTTTTTTATGTATTTTACTGATTTTTTTTTATGTATTTCAGTGGCTTTTTTTGATGTATTTCAAATACATTGTGTACATTCCAACTACTACGAAGCTAAATATATTCAAATTTTCATGTATTTGAATGGATTTCAACATATACATTCAGATACAAGATCAAAAAATTCAAATATATGACAAATACATTCAAAAAAATAATGTGTTTGGCTATTAACAAAATACACTAAAAAATGCACTCAAAAATACAAAGACAAATACATTCAAAATAATGTATTTGTGAGATGTAGATTTTTGAATGTATTTGTATTTGGCTTTTAACAAATACACATGGCCAGATCTGAGACACTACCACCACTAAAAAACCCTAATCTCTCCAACACCACCAAAATCCTAATCTGAGACACTACCACCACCAAAAACCCAAATCCGAGACACCACCACCACCAAAAAACCCTAATCTTTTCATCACCACCAAAACCCTAATCTCTCCACCTCTATGTCATCTTCTCCGCCGTCATCTCAAAATCAGTCCATCACCGCCGCCACCAACAATGCACACGGCCAGATCTGCAGAGTGAAAAGAGAGAGAGAGGGGTGAGCACAGAGGGAGACGGAGAAGAGAGAGAAGGGTGAGCATAGAGGGAGAGGGAGAAGAGAGAGGGGGGCGGTGCTGCTATGGTGGTGGTGGTTGAGAGAAGGGGAGAGAGATTTTTTAGTGTTTTGAGAAATGAAAAATCTGAAATGGGTAGTGATTGAGAAAAAAGAAAGATATATGTGTTTGGGTATGTATTTTTTGATATAGCTACCATTTGTAATTTAGAAAAGTTAATTAGTTATTAAATATAATTAAATAAAAGGATAGTAATATTAATAATTAGGTCTTAAAAGAAGCTACAATGAGTAAAAATTCCTAAATTTTTCGTCTTTTTGCGCGGATTGTTCTTCATTTGGGATGGTCTTTAATTTTTGTCCTTCAAATTGGTGGTCTTTAAATTTTATCCCTCAAATTAATGATTTTTAATTTTTGTATTCTGCCTTTGCAAGGCAGAATTTGTAAAATTAGCCATGCGACTGCCTCAACGCAGAATTTGCATGGCCAGTTTTGCAAATTTTGGCTTAAGGCCTTAAAGCAGAATTTACAAAGACAGAGGACAAAAATTAAAGACCACCAATTTAAGGACAAAAAATTAAAGACCACCCCCGGCGAAAGACAATCCTGCAAATTGCACTAAATTTCTTAGAATCATAATCATATTATCTTAAACAACTTATGTCTATAAGTTCAGTTTTAAAGGATAAAAATTAAAGACCAACCTATTTGAAGGGAAGTCCTGCAATTAAATACGACTGAGTTGGGCTGAGAATTTTGTAACTGATCTGTATTAATGGGGTAAAGTTCACAAATAATCAATTTTAACACTGTCGTTTAACTTATGCCTGCTTTTAATTTTTTTGTACGTGCACCTATTTCGGACGATGTTAAAGTTGATCTTAATAAAGTCTACTCCATACACAAAATATCTGAAGTTTTCATATGATTGAAATTTAGGCACATATAGTTCAGCCATTTCTGTTTGAACTATTTGAGTTATTTTTCCTTGAACTTCAATTTGAAGTTCCGTCATATTTATCCTACTTCGAGCACACATAGTTGAAGTTAAGCCACTTTTATTTGACTTCCACCCTTTTTTGCTTGAGAATTTCAATATTTTTTCCTTACTTCAATCATTTTTATCCGAACTTCATGCACTTATAGCTGACGTTCAAGCCAAAGTAGTTTATCTGGGATAAAATTTATACTTTATTTGGTTGAAGGGATAAATTTATACCTTCAACCAAACAAAATATAAACTTTATGCAAGACTCAATCTTGAATAACCCATTTTATCTCATCAAACTTGATAGTGCTTTATCCCATCTCTCAAATGAAATAAATTAATTCTGAAAACTTTAATTTCAAGACTATAATCCCGGAATAACTTATTCCGTGTATCACGCGGCCCCTTTTTTGTCATTTTATCAGATTTTAATAGTAGTATTTTATCATCCTAACTTTCCTATCCAATACTCAAAGGACCAGATTTCAACTGGAGGAGAAAAAATCAATTCTCCTCCAATTTCATCAATCCAAATGGGGACTTATTTTTGTATTCTCTTTTTCACTATTCTCATCCAATTAATGGCTACTACTGTAAAACCCCAGCCCATCTGTCCTGGAACTGATCCTACACTTAATTATCGTCCGGTCATTGGAATTGTTAGTCATCCTGGTGATGGAGCTTCAGGCCGTCTCAATAATGCCAGTGATGTCTCTTACATAGCTGCTTCTTATGTTAAGTTAGCTGAAATGGCTGGTGCTAGAGTTATTCCTCTTATATATACTGAGTCTCCTGAAATTCTCAATCAAGTAATATTATACTTCCTCTTCCTTTAATTCAGCTTTACTTAGTGTTGTTGGAAATTCGATTTTAGCATCTAGTATGAAATGGGTCTGAATCAGGGTGGAGCTGGTGTGTTTGATATGACGGAAAATGTTTTCCAGGAAAATATTTTTTAAGGAGAATAAGTGATTTTTCTACTCATTTTCTCGTGTTTGGTAGGAAGTTGGAAAATGTCATTTTTAAGAGCATTTGCATATTCAAAGCAACACTATGAGCCTGTTTGGATGGGTTTATGCCTATAAGCTGCAAACAACTTATAAGCTAAAAAAAATAAGTTGGGTAGTCTAACTTATTTTTTTGGCTTATAAGCTGTTTTCAGCTTATAAGCTGCTTTAGATAAGCTAAGTCAAATGGGCCCAATTATTTTTTTGAACTTATTTTAAGCACAAAATGACTTTAAGCTGGCCAGCCAAACACTCAAAAAAACTGAAAACAGCTTATAAGCAACTTATAAGCCAATCCAAACGGGCTCTATGAGGTTTTTGAATATAGAGTGCAACTTTTGGTGGTTTGGGGGGGTGGGGGAGGGGTAGAGTTGGGGTGATGGCAGGTCTGGTGGCGGGGTGGGTGGGGGTCGAGGTGGGGGGTTTGAGGGTTGGGGTTGGCCGGTGGGTGGGGGGTTGGGGGGTGGGTAGGTAGTTAGGTGGTTAACGTAGATTCTGTAATCCTAACTAACTTTCCTATTCAATACTCAAAAACCAATTTTCCTCCAATTTCATCTTTCATCATACTGTACCAATCCAAATGGGGACCTGTTTTTGAGTTTCCTTTTTCACAATTCTCATCCAATTAATGGCTACTATTGCAAAATCCCAACTCATCGAATCCCAATTGAATTTCCCTACCTGTCCTGCAACTGATTCTTCGCTTAATTATCGGCCGGTCATCGGAATTGTTAGTCATCCCGGTGATGGAGCTTCAGGCCGCCTCAATAACGCCAGTGATGTCTCTTACATTGCTGCATCTTATGTTAAGTTTGTTGAAATGGCTGGTGCTAGAGTTATTCCTCTCGTATATACTGAGCCTCGTGAAATTCTCAATCAAGTAAATACTATACATCCTCTAATTTAGCGTTTGTTAGTGTTTTTGGCAAAGTTATTTTATACATCGGCATCTAGTATGAAACTGGGTCTGAATTGAGGGAATTGGTACAGAGGATTTATGTAGCTGATCACAACACGTTTAGGGATTTAGAAGTAGTTGATTGATTGACTTATTGTTCATTTCACAAGTCTACTGTTAAATAAGGAAGTTGCAGCCAAGTAAAAATAATATACTACTATGATGAACTGTGAACTTTCGCATCTAGTATGAAATGGCTGGTGCTAGAGTCATTCCGCTTGTATATACAGAGCCTCGAATTTTCAGTTAAGTAATTATTTTATACTTTCTCCCTATAATTCAGCTTTACTTAGTATGTTGGAAAATCGATATTTGTACATCGGTGTCTAATATAAATTGGGTCGGAATATAGGGAATAGATACAGAGGATTCATATAGTTGATCACAACAAATTTGCAGAAATAGCTGGTGCTAGAGTCACTCTACTTATATATTCCGAGCCTCCTGAAATTCTCAATCAAGTAAATATGTACTTCCTTTAATTCAGCTTCATTCAGTGTTTTGGAAAATTGATTTTTATGCATCGGCATCTGGTATGAAATGGGTTGGAAGAGAGGGAATTGGAACAGAGTTATTTGTGTAATTGATCGCAACAAGTTTGGGATTTAGGAGTAGTTGATTGATTGACTGATTGGTCTTTATACATGTCTAGTGTTAAATAAGGAAGTTGCAGCCAAGTAAAATTAGTGTAACTATGATGAACTGCTTGAACATCCGCATGTAGTACGAAAAGGGTCTGAATGGAAGTTATGGATGCAAAGTATTCACGGAGCTGGTTTAACTTGTTTGAGATTGAGACAAAGTGATATGATTAGGAATACACGTAGCAGAATAATAAATAATAAACTAATTAATAAGGAAACAACCTCTTGCAGAAATGCAGGGTAAGGCTGCGTACAATAGGCCCATGTGGTCTGGTGCTTATCCGGACCCGGCGCATAGCGGGAGCTTAGTGCACCAGGCTGCCGAATTAATAAACATAGAATGGTAGAAATCCCTAAAAGAATTGAAGAACAGAAAGAATCTTAGACCCTGATTAAACATCTATGTTAACAATTTAAGTTTGCGGAACTGACTGGTGCTAGAATTATTCCCCTTGTATATACTGAGGCTTCTGGATGTTAGGTCAAGTAAATATTACTTGTCATCCCTTTTGATTTGGTTTTCCTTAGTTGTTCTAGAAAAGCATTTTCTGGATTGATCTAGTTAAGCCATAATTCAATGATGTTTTCACAAGTTTATGGATAAATAAAAAGAATTTTATTCCATTTGCCTAAGTCTTGGTGGAGATAGTTCTTCTACTTGTGCAAAGATGGAGGTAATGGGGTTATTCAAATAAGTCATGGTTCCCATGGTTTTTTCAGGTTACAAATTCTGTGCTAATTTGGTTGATCCAGAATAAATGGTTAAACATTCCATTTGGGGGTCTGATCTTGACCTCTTCTATATGGAATTCATTCTCACTTGGTGCACTAGTTGGCCGGGACACTTCTACCGTATAAATAAAAAAGAAAAAGGGCTGCAACTGAATAAAATATTCTAATTGATCAAGCATCTGAACGTCCACGTCTGCTGTAGTATGAAACTGGTCTGGTAGAGTGCATGGATACAGAGCATTTGTATATCTGATGTCAACTCATTTGGGTTTGAAGCATAGTTGATTAGATTGACTAATTGACCTTCTCACAAATTTCTAAAACTACTTAGCTCCTTATCATTGAAGTGTGTCACCATCTTATCTAAAAGCAAGCTTAAACTGTTATAGAGAACACAGATTTATTTACTTCATTATGGCTTCAACATGTCCCTCACGTGCGAGCTTGACTCATTGTTATAGCCCAAACACGTTGATTTTTTTATTTTTGGTGGTTGTAAGACTCGAATCTAGGACATTTGTTTGTTCTCATACCATGTTGAAGTGTGTGACTATCTCATGATCTCGAATGGGTTGTGATCCTCCTTATATGGTCTTGGGACCCCCCCCCCCCCCCCCCCCCCCACGCTCATGAGGTAGTGTTAGGCCCAAGATCCACTTCTTCAAACCCCCCCCCCCCACTCATGAGGCTGTGTTTGGGGTTGTGTTAGGCCCAAGATCCACTTCTTCACATGGTATCAAGTCAAACCCATTGATCTCTATGTTATAGTTCTCAATGTTAGATCTCCGTGTTATGTTATCGACGCTCTAGTTGTCCCCTCCAAGGCGTGCGGTGGAGTGTTAAGTCCCACATTGGTTGAGAGAAAAGAATCATCCCCTTATGAGCTAGCTTTTGCTGTCGAGTTAGGCCCAAAGTCCATTTCTCCACACTTCAACAACAACAACAACCCAGTGAAATCCCACATCGTGGGATCTGGGAAGGGTAGAGTGTCTGCAGACCTTACTCCTACCAAGGTAGGACGGCTGTTTTCGAAAGATCCTCGGCTCAATAAAAGTATAAAAGAAGTCAGATAAGGTTAAGAAAATCAAAGCGATATGAAATGAAATAATGCAAGCGACACAGATAACACAGGCTAATCAAAGCACAAGAAATAACAGATAATAGCAGAAATCTGAGCAGAAGAAATTATATTGCGATAATGCGACTACTAATAAGAACGGAAAACGAGACTATCTACTAGCCTTCTACCCTAATTTGGGTCCTCCAAACCCTCCTATCTAAGGTCATGTCCTCGGTAAGCTGTAGTTGCGCCATGTCGTGTCTAATTACCTCTCCCCAATACTTCTTCGGTCTACCCCTACCTTGTCTGAAACCATCCATGGCCAACCTCTCACACCTCCGCACTGGGGCATCTGTGTCTCTCCTCTTCACATGCCCAAACCATCTCAATCTCGCTTCTCGCATCTTATCTTCCACCGAGGCCACCCCCACCTTATCCCGAATATGCTCATTCCTAATCCTGTCACTCCTGGTGTGGCCACACATCCATCTTAACATTCTCATCTCGGCAACTTTCATCTTTTGCACGTGGGAGATCTTAACCGGCCAACACTCCGCCCCATACAACATAGTCGGTCTAACCACCACTTTGTAGAACTTGCCCTTAAGTTTTGGTGGCACCTTCTTGTCACATAGCACTCCGGAAGCAAGCCTCCATTTCATCCACCCTGCCCCAATACGATGTGTGACATCATCGTCAATCTCCCCGCAGCTTTGCAGAATAGACCCAAGGTACTTGAAATTACTTATCTTCTGGACGGCCTAGGTACCAAGTCTCACTTCCAAGCCAGCCTCCTGAGGTGCTTCACTGAACTTACACTCCAAGTACTCTGTCTTGGTCCTAAACCCTTTAGACTCCGGAGTATGTGTCCAACTCTCCAGCTTAGCGTTAACTCCGCTACGAGTCTCGTCGATCAGTACTATATCGTTCGCGAACAACATACACCATGGCACCTCACCTTGAATTTGCCGTGTCAATTCATCCATCACCAAGGCAAATAAAAACGGACTAAGAGCTGATCCTTGATGCAACCCCATCACAACTGGAAAGTGCTCTGAGTCTCCTACTGTCCTTACCCTGGTTTTGGCTCCCTCATACATGTCCTTGATCACCCTAATGTACGCCACAGGTACACTTTTAGCCTCCAAGCATTTCCATAGGATCTGTCTTGGAACTTTGTCATAAGCCTTTTCTAGGTCGATGAATACCATGTGTAAGTCCTTCTTCCTCTCCCTATACTGCTCCACCAACCTTCTCACAAGATGGATGGCTTCTGTAGTTGAGCGTCCCGGCATGAATCCGAACTGGTTCTCTGAAATAGACACATCTCTCCTCACCCTCATCTCCACCACCCTTTCCCACACTTTCATAGTATGGCTTAGCAGCTTGATACCTCTATAGTTGTTGCAACTCTGGATATCTCCCTTATTCTTGTATAGAGGGATCATTACACTCGCCCTCCATTCTTCGGGCATCAATGTTGTCTTAAAGATGACATTAAACAACCTAGTCAGCCACTTCAAACCTGCCGTGCCCACGCTCTTCCAGAATTCCCCAGGAATCTCGTCAGGTTCGGTCGCTCTTCCCCTGCGCATCCTACGAACAACACCCTTAACCTCGTCAACCTTAATACTCCTGCAATACCCAAAATCGTGACGCCTTCCTGTATGTTCTAATTCTCCCAACACAATGTCTCTGTCCCCTTCTTCATTCAAGAGTTTGCAGAAGTATGACTGCCATCTCCGTCTAATGAGAGTCTCCTCTACCAATACTTTGCCATGCTCGTCCTTGATGCACTTTACTTGATCCACATCACGTGCCTTTCTCTCCCTCGCCTTGGCTAGCCTGAACAATTTCTGGTCCCCTCCTTTCTCTTCTAGTTCAGCATACATGCGTTCAAAAGCTGCCGTTAATTTTAGCTTTAATTTTAGCTCTTTCTTGTTTTTGGAAATAACAAGAATCCCTTTGCTTTCCTTCCAATTCATCACCATCATTAACGTATTATTGCTTATATTAAATGATGATTGTGTACATATTAGCCTGAAGATATCTAAAGACCAATATGTTATCACAAAGACTTGACAAAGCATGCTATTAGCTGTCATCTTCACATTTGCAGTGTGGCATATATTAATTCAATGTCTGTGCAGAAACTTAATCTAGTAAATGGAATTATCTTCACTGGAGGGCGGGCCAAGGAGGGTCTCTACTTTGACGTTGTTAAAGGGATATTCAAGGTAACTTATCTGCTGCTTGTACACTTGCCTCTAATCATGTCACTGCTGCTGCATTTTTTCTTCACTTGAAAAATCCCCTGTATTCAAGGAGGGTTGTTCTTGTTCACTTTGGAGGAGTTTGTTATCAACATTGTTGTACAATGATTGTAAGCTTTTTCCTGATATTGCAGAAAGTTTTGGAGAATAACGATGCGGGTGAGCATTTCCCTCTTCTTGCCATCTGCTTGGGTTTTGAACTTTTGACAATGATCATCTCCAAGGTAATGAAGGTGAATAGGAAGATAGAGTTGGTACTTTTAAGTGTATCAGAAGGCACTTAAATTGAGAACTCAGAACTTTTTCACACAATTTGATTTGTGCTATAGACACTTGATGTGAAATTATCTGGACTAGAGAACAAACTTAAATGAGGTATACGATTTTTATGGGAAGCCAGAAAGAGCTTATGCATTTTGGATAACATTTAAGCTCCTAATACTTGTGCTTTCTTTATCCGGAAACTCAAATATCTCTATGAATAGGTTATAAAGATGCTCGTTGTTTGTGGTATGTATGCGAGTTTAGTCGATTATTCTACAGTAGTAATTTTGGGTAAGATTCCAAGGGCAGTTTTGACTTTTGAGGTAGAAGAAAGAAAAGGGTGTTGGATCATATCTTGATGAGGAGTAAGATGTTATTGCAGATAAGATCAGTAATCGATATTGAATAATATATTTTGGTCACTTGGACATTATATTTGCTATTTCTTTCTGGTTTAAATTTGTGTAGTGAGTTCTAATTCACTGTATCAATGCTTCACTCGTATTTTCTTCTGTTCTCGTGAGTTGATTCTAACATGTTCTTTGGATGTAATAGGACAATAACATTCTTGAGGAATTCAGTGCGTCGCATCAAGCGTCTACAGTACAATTTGTAGAAAATATAAAACTTGAAGGAACAGTTTTTGGAAGGTATAAATTTCCTTTTCATGTCGCCTTTTATTTTCTTTTTCCCTCTTTCTTTCTTCTCTTATTTCCTCCTCCGTTTTCATTCCATTATTTTAAAGGCTTTAATGGCTAGATTTTAAAAGAAACTTCAAGTTCAGGTGCCTGATTGACAGAAAATAATAAATAGTGTATGTGTGTTTCAGATTTTGAAAATTCGAAGGGTTTGTATAATCCTTTTTTACTTGTGGTATTAATTATCACATAATAAGAAAGTGTGGGTATTTGAAACAGCCAAGATTAAGACCTGGTATTGCAATCTAATTTGCTATAAGTGTCAATATCTCTTGCACCTGTGATTCTGAAATGACTGTTTTGATTGTAAGACTGATTAAAAAGGAACTGATTTTGTAAACTATGATAACTGGAGAACCAGTTTTGAACTGGTGTGACATGCATGTGAACACTTAGTGAGGTATGAAAATACACTAGAGACTAGCAAGAAATTGCATGTAATAATACTGGATGCTTAAATCCACCCGTATAGGATACGTATCCATAACCGAGTTCATGTACAATAGGTTATGAGCATAGTGGAAACTGCGAAGGCATTGTCTCTTTTTTTTTTTTTCTGCTGATATTCTGATTGAACTGTGACAACCCACATTTGCAATAAATTAAGCAATGCATATGGTTACTCATGTAATATGAACATTTATATTATTTGACAACTATGTCAACAGTTTTACAATGTGTGAAGGGGCCTATGGTAATTCTAATTTTGACAATTGGCTATCATCTGTTTCCTGCAGGTTTCCCCCTGTGCTGCTAAAGAAGATGAGTACACATTGCATTGTGATGCAAAATCATCGTGTGCGTTTCACACGATAGTTTTTTCTTTTCCTTTTGTCGCACTTCCATTTCTGTAGATTATTTGTGGTCAGTACAAGATTTACTGTTTTTTTCTCTTTTCCCAGTGGAGATTGTGATGACTTCACGATCATACTCCTTGTACTTTCTGAGATCATGATTGCTCCTGAATGGTACTCTATAGTAAAAGTATTATGTCTAATATGATCACAGCATAAAAAGCCTATGTATTAGTGCAATGATGGGGAGAAAACAGTTTCAAACGAATGATTCATGCTAATCTTAGAATGGAATCTATGCATGCTAGATATTATCATTGGCTTTCAGTTTTTGTCTATATTTATCCTAGGACCTTACTTGGCACTTTTGGAATGCTGTGATGAGGCTGAATAATTGTTTCCTCATGCTACAGTTTGGTATATCACCAGAAAGGCTTCAAGCAAATAAAGATTTGTGTAGCTTTTTCAGGATATTGACGACTAGTGTTGATAAGAAAAACAAGGTACAGGACTTGTTTTATCCCTTTACCCCCTCTGAGATATCTGTGAGAATCTCATCAAATTGTATGGAGTCTAGTATAAATCTAGTTTTAACTTTTTTGTTTCTGATTTGTTTAAAATATTGATTCAGGTTTATGTCTCCAGTGTTCAAGCACAACGCTATCCCATAACTGCACTCCAGTGGCACCCAGAGGTACTGTCTTTATATACTGTTATCTGGTCTGTATTTCTATTTGAGACAAACAGGATTTAGTTGTTGTCTGAAATACAGAGAAAGTAGTGCTTAGATCTGACCACATATCAGGTGGCATGCATATCTTATGTGCTGCAGTTTTTTTTTTTTTTTTTTTGTTTTGTTTTGTTTTGTGTGTGTGTGGGGATTTGTTGGAGAAATACAAAAATGGTCCTTTATGTTTGGGGGAGATTCAAAATAGTCCCTTAAGTATGCACTTAACAATTTTAGTCCTTTAAGTTTGCCAAAAGTTAACACTTTTAGTCTGCGTCAAATATTTACTGAACTTTGTCTGGTAGATTTGACGGGAACTATACATTTAGTGGTACAATTTTTGTAGTTTTTGCTATTTTTACTTTATTTCTAGAGTCTGGTGTAGTTTTTTAGGTATAATTTCTGCTATATTTTTTTTTATATCTTTTTAGTGTCTAGTGTAGTTTTTTGTGTTGCATATTTTAGGATTTGGTGGGACTTTCTTGGTGTTTAAACCTTTTCTTCCATTGTTTCCGTGAAATCCAACAGACAGAATTCGGTAAATATTTGACGGCGACTAAAAGTGTTAAACTTTTGGCCAACTTGAAGGACCAAAACTGTTGAGAGACTATTTTGTACCTACCCTCAAACATAAAGGACCATTTTTGTCATTTTCTCGGATTTGTTGCTTTTACCTATTATTTAAATATCTTATTACAGTTTGCTCTGTAAGGTTAGGGGTAGTTTTCTGTCAGACAAGCATGACTTAAAATTTAAATCACGCTTCTTCTTTTCAGAGAAAGCATGATTTAGAATTTTGTATCTGAAACGGTATTGCCAACAATATGTATTCTCCCATGTCTAATTGGGGATGACCATAGGAATGATTACATGACTTATAAGGTTCTATTAAGTGAGGAGTAGTGATACAAATTTTTTACATGCTTGCCTAGCTATTTCCTTGAAGGGAATGGTTGAACTTAATGTGAGAATTCAAACTATTTGACGCCATTTTCCATCCGAAGTTTGAAATTTAACTGCATTAGTTCCTCATGTCATTGCAGAAAAATGTTTTTGAGTGGGGCTCATCACAGATTCCACATACGGAGGATGCAGTCCAAGTAACTCAACATGTTGCCAACTATTTTGTCAGGTGTTAACCTTTTCTTCACAGTGTTCTTGTCCCGTAGGGGTGGGGGATCTTGGAATTAGTTCAGACCCAGCACACAATAGGAAGGCAGGAGAATGCTTTCCAATTTCAAGTACTTGATGTTCACATTTAATTTGGAAAATGATTTGTGATATCGATTTGTTTACAAAATGAAACTGCAATAAATTTTGCATAAAACTCATGCTTTTCTGAAGGGAAGTTATAAGGTGATCATCCCATGTTGTGCTAGATTTATGTTAGGAAAGTAGGGAAACTGTTTTTTTGTTCCTTCTTTTTTTTTTTTTTTTTTTTTTTTGGCTGAGAAGGGAAACTGGAACTGTCGGACAACCTCTTTTGTCAGTGTAGATATATGAACTTTGCAGGTAATTTGAAATAAGTTGGCTTGAAATCTTACTTTTGGTGCAAGCTTTTGAAATTCTCTCTCTCTTCGTCTCCGGTGACGACTGTTTTACTGTTTTATAACTTGATTTAAGAAAATGACGGAGAAGCACAAGAACACCCATTTATGTTAATCCAAAATTATTAGCTCATTTCTCAGTTCTTTCACGCTCTGTCTGCAGTAGGAAGTGAGCCAAAGTTATCCCAGAACCTGTCAAATTTCTAATTACTCTTTTGCCTCTTCTATTTCTTTGTTTTTGTTTCTTTGTAAATTGCAGCGAAGCTAGAAAATCTTCTAATAAGCCAGTGAATAGCAAATTGCTTGATCACCTCATCTACAACTACAGTCCCTCTTATGCTGGGAAGGTTCGGTAAGTCCACAGTACCCTCTTACTGGTTGAGATTCTTGAGAATTAGCTGAACAAAATTCAAGATTCTCGTGCCCGTGTAATGTAGGGGGAGTTTTGAGGAGGTTTACCTTTTCACTCCACGTCCCACCTTGAGCTCTCTGTAGATGGCAAGTGAACTGCAAAGCATTGGCCAATTGCCTGCCCCAAAGATTATAGATGAAGAGAGTTGACATCAGTGGATGTTGCCACGGTTTGGGCTCATCTTCAATCTCCTGTTATCCAGCGACCCCCCGAAAATGAATAGCTTTAAACTATTTGTATAATGGTTGTATACAGTTTGCATGATTTAAATTGGGCACAAGTCTGTGAGCCTTCATGTTTGTGGAGTCTTTGAGTCCAAATCACCATGGACTCACTGAAACCCACAAGTGTTTGTACTAGAACATTAAGCTTGTATCTTGTTTGGTGGGATGTAATTACAAATTTCTGTAACTTGTGAAAGAATCTTTTGTACTAGAAAGAAAGACAAATAATACTGATAACATTCAACCATCGTTAATAATATTGTTTACTACGATTAAGTACTTTCAACATGGATCAATGTTATTTTTCTAGACAACAGTGTAGTATGGTAAAAAGTTCACGGATACCTTATTTGCATACTGTCATTTAATCTGTATCCATTTTTTTATTTCTTTTGCACGTCTTCCACTTCTAAACAACTTAAGGCATGTGGTGTATTTCTGGCACTTGTGGTAGAAATGGTTGAATTCAGTCATATGTACTGTATACATGAACTTCGAGCAAAAATGTTTGTACTTCAACTATATATGTTTGAACTTCAGTCAGAAAGGGTTGATATGTCTCTGAACTAAAGCGAAAAATGATTGAATTTCAACCATATGAAGCTTTGGACATTTGGTTAGACGCCACATGTTTTAAAGTGATAGACTTGCAAATTTTTATGCCCTCCGGGTATGACACTAAAACGGTGATCCCAAAATTATCTGTGCGCTTAGCCGTGTGGTGTGTCACCAAAAAGATTTCAAGCATACAATTATAGATTCCGATAACATTTATGTTCCACAGGATAAATTTTCGACAAGTTTGATTTGGATAATATTTTTCAATACAATTGCAATTTCATATATTTCACTATACTTTTAATTTTGAAAAATATCATTAATTTCCTCTATGGTTCTTATTCCCTTTCCCTCCTCCTGTGTAGTAAAAAAAGTTTTTTTTAATAGAATCTTCATTTTGTCCTTGTTAAAGATCTCTCCTTCCTTATTTAGAGTTTTTGGATTTGGGTCTTGAGAATGAAAAAAAAAATCATATTTGGGAGTGCATTCCTTTTTAATGGATCTTCTGCGGTGCAATTCCAAATTAATCGGGCCCTAAAGCAGGTGCCACATACCAGTGAGAAACTAAAAATAAATTAAAAAATTATTTACAATTTATACTAGATTACCCATCAACGCTATTAAATAGAGTCACCTGAAATTACCTAACATGGTTGGGTAAATACTTTTTACAAGGCCAAAACATATGCACTTTCTGTCCCAATTTATGTGATACAATTCGGATTTCGAAAGTCAAATTTCTTTATTTTAACCGTTAATTCGAACATATAATCTTTAAGTTTTGTAAAAAATAATCTATATATTTAAAAACTACATAAAAATACTATAAGTCACCATAATTAACAATTTAAAATATTTAAAAGATATATAACATTTCTAAGACGGTCTCCAAGCACGTGAACCGCACGTGACTCCCCAATGAGCAACTTGGAGACTATATAAAGCCCTGATTCCTTTACAATGGCGGGAAATCAGGTGCCCTTTACGGGGGAAAAATTGGATTCTCTTTCTTCCCTGCAATTTTGACCCGACCCGACCCGACCCGTCTGAGACTCACCCGAATATGGCGGATATTGAAACCCTAGGCATTGTTGATGAGATTCAAGCTCTCGTATCAGACAAACTTCAAGTGGTAATTTTTTTTTTTAACTGTTAAACTATCATTACGGTAATTTAATATATAAAGTTTATTTCTAATTGTCAGAATAATTGGAATATTGAAGATGATATATTTGATTCCATCAGCTCCTTAATTTTGTTAATTTCACTAAGAAACAATAAAAAAGATCCTATTTTTTTTTTTTTTATTGTTTTAGAAAGTATAGTTGTTTTAAGTTCAGTAAAATAGAATCTAAAAGATGATAACTTTTTTTTATTGTTTTAGAAAGTATAATTGACTTATTGAATGTGATTTTTGATTCCATAAGTTCCTTTTGATAATTTCACTAAAAAAATAATTGAAAAATGCAATCTTTTATTGATTTATAAAGCTTGGCTGTTTTAGTTTAGGAATTTTCCTTGTTGACTGTTAAACTGTCATTTCGGTAAATTAAGATTATGTTTACTACTTGTATTTCTAATTACAACAAGGTGATTTTTGATTCTATCAGCTCCTTAATTTTGTTAATTTCACTTAAAAAGAATAAAAAAGATGCTTTTTTTAGGGAAATTTTCAAAAATATACAGCCCAACGTAAATTATTTCGCTACGCAGCCCAATATACAATATTATACAATGTTATACAACATTATATCTGGAAGGAAAGCATAGATATAGCAACTTAGGCCAAAAGTATATCTCTGCCAAAACTGGCTAATGCAGAAAATTGACACCTTTAGGAAAGCATTATACATAATGTATTAACCTTGTATAAATTGTATGATAGTGTATAAAAGGTGTTTATACACAAATATGAGCTATATTGGGTAACGAACTCAAAGTATGGGCTACGTGGCGTAAATGTTTTCAACTGTTGTAATTCTAGTTGTCATAATAATTGACCTATTGAAGGTGATTTTTGATTCCATCAGCTCCTAACTTTTGTTAATTTTACTGAAAGAAGAATTAAAAAGATGCTATTTTTTTCGTTTGATTTAGAAAGCGTGGTTGTTTAAGTTGAAAGTATCCCTTCTTGACTGTTAAACTATCATGTCGGTAATTTAAGATGAGGTTTCAGTTGTTGTATTTCTAACTTCCATTATAATTGACCTATTGAAGGTGTTTTGGTTCCATCAGCTCCTTACTTTTGATACTTCCGCTATAAAACATTAGAAAGATGCCATCTTTCACTGATTACAAAGCTTGGTTGTTTTAGTTTAGAAATTTTCTCTACTGTTATACTATCATTACGGTGATTTAAGATAAGGTTTCAATTGTTATATTTCTAATTGCCATAGTAATTGACCTATTGAAGCTATTTTTGATTCTATCAGCTCCTTAATTTTGTTAACTTCACTAAAAGAAAAAAAGAATTACAAAGATGTTTTTCATTGATTTACAAAGCTCAGTTGTTTTAGTTCAGAAAGTTTTCTGGTTGCAATTATTATATTTCTAATTGCCTTAAAATTGACCAACAGAAGGTGATAATTGATTCTATCAGCTCCTTGCTTTTGATAATTTCGCTAAAAAACATTAGAAAGATGCCATATCATTGATGTACAAAGCTTAGTTGTTTTAGGTCAGAAAGTTTTCTGCTTGCTAATTTTGAAAAAGGAAGAAGCTACTTTTCATTTATCAACAAAAGCAGTTTGTTTGGTTCAGAAAGTTTTAATTTTTGCATTAGTTGTAGAATTTCAGAGGGAACGAAAGCAATTCTTGGCACTTCACTTTCCCCTTATTTTTTTTTGGTGTGGGGGGGGGGGGGGGGGGGGGCGGTGTTGCATACACAGACAACAAATGAATGAGAAATCCCGAGCTATAGCTCGAGGAAGAGGGAAGCTAGATCAGGAAATGAATTCAAGAATTCTAGCTGTAGAAGAAGAGAGTTCAAAGATGAGAGAGAGAAGTTGCAGTTCATTCAATGAATGCCGAATGTACCTGTTATAATTGTGTATATACAGATTGAAATGAAATGGAGTTGCTCAACTAGGATTGTAACTAACCTCAGAATGTCAGTTACAATCCTAACTAACTATAACAAATTAATCTAGCTTACCTATGCTCTAACCACTTCTGCCAGCTCAGGATATCTGCATCTTTGCCTTCGTCTTAGCAGCTGCATCGTGTGTGTTTGGGGGGGGGGGGGGGGGTAAGATGTCACTCTCAGTACATGAATTGCAGATCATTATATAATATGGGGATGAGAGTTTCTTTTAATTACGTCTTTATTCAATTAGTCGTCAAAGTAAAATTTCCATGCCTCGTAACATGCACACACAGTCACACACAAAAATAAAGAATTCTAAGTCAAGACTTGGTTTTTGGGTCTTTATCCCCTTTTTACTAGTTACCCAAGTGTGTGTGTGTGGGGGGGGAACAAGAAATCTTAACTTCTATATTTACTGGGCTGCAGGTTTCATACAAGTGGCTGAGTCGAAATTTTTTGGTGTCATCAGATTCTGCAAAGAGGTGACAGTTTTTAATGAATTCTTCTGTAAAGTATGTTTTGGTTTGTCCCTCTGGTAATGATAAGGCTAGTTGCTTGTTTACAACAGGCTGCTTCAGGAATTTGTTGAAAAGCATGGGGATGGTCTTGAGGTGGTCTATAGCTTGTCTGGCTGGATGAGAGATAGCCCTTCAACCTACCATATAAGACTTGTCTCTACTCCTAAACTCGCAGGTTCGATATCCTTTTATTTGACCGGGCGTAAGATCTATGGTGCATTACATTATTACTATCATATCATATCTATCCTTAATATCATTTTGCATTGGAGTGGGCTGAACTCAGTGCCCCCTTTTCTGATCTTTTATTATTGTTGTCACTCTCTGACCATTTTAGCACCGTAGTTGGAATCATATGGAGGATGTTCCTCATATATCAACTTCAAAACTTTCTCAAGCCAGTATTGGGGGCTGACAGCTGGAAAAAATTCCCGTTAGTTGCTTCATTGTTTTGCCATATGTCTAAAGACTAATATGTATCTTCTCGGTGCCTTCTCTGTTTCATACTAAAAATCTCTGTTAGTTATTTTTATTAAATAAGGTTTTCTCCATAGAGAAACATAGCTCATGTAACATTACATGCAAGCTAAGATTTCTCTTTAATATAACCGCGTTCTTATTCACCTTGATTAGTTACAGTGAAAGAAATATTTGACATTGAGAAGCTTCGTACTTGGTTCAGCTCATGCTAATGAGAATATCAGCATTCTGATACATCTAGAGCCCTAAGTAGCTTTGAGTCTATTGATCCTGCAAGAACCTAATAACAAAGATAAATAATTTGAGACTACAAGGTTTCTTTTTGGTCAGTTAGAAAAATCACTAGATAGATGCCCTTGATCCAGCACATTATGTCTCATGGCATCAAAAACCGGTTGAATATATCAATTTTGATGAAGAATGCATTAAGATGATTGTTTGTTACATAAGTTTGTTTACAACTTTCTTATCCTCATCCGCTTTTGAGAAGTTGACTTTGGCTGAATAAAGCTAGAATGATAGAAATGCCATTTTATCTTTGCTTTAAGGGTTTTATGAGTGTGTCATTTTAATGGAGAAATGCCAGGAGTAAAGTTTTATGTATTCCTACTTTTTCTTCATGCGGTTTGGTTCTGTTGTTGCAACTATTATCAAAGCTCAAGCGGCTATTTCTATGCAGAAGCCAAGAAAGAATTTTCAGAAGATTGCTCAGTCCAGGTATATAGCGTGCAAGCTTGCATCCCAAAGGATCCAGTGGCCCTCTGGAATGCTGAATTTGTCCAGGCCGAAGAGCTCTTTGGGCAGCCCCGCTCAGTTGATAATTGTTTGCTTGATAATAGGTATGGGACTTATATTTCATAGTCTTCAAATTTAAGCCTTTATCTGCACTGGAGTGAACATCTTTTTTCTCACACCTGATGTGCAAATCATTAGTTGAGAAGCATTCATTATTTCAAAAGTGGTTAGTTAATCCATGTTATGAAATTCTCATGTGCTGGGTGGTGTTGGTTCCCTTTCTAATGCTCACTGCTATTATAGGTTTTGTGGAGTTTCAAATCCGTTCGTCAAGCGTAACGGTGGAGGAACAATTCTAAGCACTAGTACTGTTCCTCAGGTGAAAAGTGAAGCATTAGGACTTAGTAAAAGTAACTCTACTGCTCAAGTGAAACCTGAGCAGAAAAAGGTTCAACTACCAAGCCCTAGTGCCAGTGAGAGTCGTGGCACATCAGGTCCTGGAGAGGATAAGAAGATTGTTGCAGATAAACACAAAGTTGCTCAACTTCCGGCTGCTAAGAAGGCAGTTCAGTCTGACAAAAGTTCTGCTAAAAATGGAGGGGCATTGGCTAATATGTGGGGTCGTGTACCTACAAAGCCAAAAGTCGATAATGTTCCAGCTGCTACCAGTGATGCCACACCAAATCCTGTTGGTTTGTCCCTTTGGCTGTTTGGTCTCGTCATTGAAGTTGTATTATGTTTTGTTTTTCAGTCTTGGATTATGCATTGTACTTGTCCTTGACTGACCACTTCTTTTTCCTTTGTAACTAATGTTTACTCAGGTAGTGCGGCTCAAGTATGTGCTCCAGAAAGAGCAGAAGATAGGATCAGTGATGATGACGAACAACAAGTCAACATCAGGAGATCATCAAATGGTGAGGGGAATAGAAAGAGGAGGGTAATTTTCGATTATTCGGATGAAGAAGATGAACTTGAGGACGCTGTCAACCTAGCATCACCTGATCCTCCAAAGCAGAAATCTATTTTAGGATCAAAACAAATTCCTAATACTCCAGAACTGGAAAAGCAGGAAGTCAAGAAGGAAAAGGAGGAAGTCAAGAAGGAAAAGGAGGCAGGAAGCAAGAGTCATGAACAAGAAAGAGAACCTTTACCTACCAGCGAACCGAAGAAGTCTAAGTCGTACTCTTCAGAGATTGTCTCTGAACATGCCAGTCATAAGAAAGCAGATGTAAAGGATGAAGTGGCTGATGCTGCTCCAATTTCCCCTAAAAGGAGAAAAGTAATGAAGACACGAATTGATGAACGTGGAAGAGAAGGTATGTCTTATGATGAAATGTAATTGTCTAAAGTGAGTATAACAATTTGAAACATGGGTTAAGGTCATTGCAATGGAGGGAAGAAAGTTAAAAGTGAAAGTTGACCTTTCTCACTATGCATGTCTTATTCTATGGTCTATAAGGTAAAGAAAAATTAAAGGCATCTAATAATGTATTTCTATGATTCTTCAAGTAAAACTTATGTATAGTCATGACCCCTCTGATTGCTGCTTTTCAGGCCCTTTAGGGCAGTCTTAAGAGAGCTCCTAGTAAATGAAAGATCAATTTTTAATGAGCTAAGTAGCTGACTCATCCGAGAAATTGCGTTGATAGTTTGTCAGATCCTGTTTTATCATTTGAGGAATTTTTATTTTTTGATCCATATTGACTTATTTCATAATATGCTTGTTCATATCCTTTCACATAGATATGATGATCTCTCTACTAATTTCATTACTGATCAAGAGAAACCAGATTTTATGCTTTAATGAGCTAGTATAACTGCCTAAATGATTTCTTACCTGCATTGATTCATTTACTTTTACTCACCAGTGACCGAGGTTGTTTGGGAGGGTGAAGATACAGAAACAAAGGCTGGCAGTAATACAAACAACAATGATACAACGAAGAAAGCTGACAACAAATCAGTTAATAGTACTGGTGACAGGTGAACAGATTCATGTTCAGTCATTTTATTGATGTTACTATAGTACCCATGGTTGTTCCTATGTTGGACATTCCGAGTCCTAATATGTTAAAAGAAAGGTCAAAAAAGGTGTCTAAGTAAAAAAAAATTGGCAAGTTTAAGGTGCTGTTTATGTATTTGGCCTAAAAGAAATGACATTAATGACATCTAATTGAAAGTATGAGATATTAGAGAGGCTTGTAGAGCATTAAGGCTAATTAGCCAAACATACAAAACTTTCCTACATTTTTCAGCTAAGATAAGGTTGAGACATGGTTACTGTTACCTTTTATGTACAAATGTTGAACAAGTAGACAATGTTACTGTTGTAGCCCTTGCAGCTATGTGTGAAATGGGTCTGCAGAGGAATTCCAGATATTTTAGAATAAGTTGGCCAATGGTTTGATCAGAGGCAAATTCAAAATTTGAACTTATTGGGTTCAACCTTAAATTTTCTTAGTACTAAATTCATTGTACTTTTAAGATTATAGGTCCAGAATATAATATTTGCTATGTTCCATGTCAAAATTTTAGGTTTGATTGAATCTGTAGAAAATAGGCTCCATCACCCTCTAGGTTTGATGAAAAATTACCTCTATTAAAGTGCAACTTCAGTTGTAATTACTACCTTCTTCATTATTGAGCCTTTTCCTAGTCATCATCCTTTTTTTGACTTCCTTTCTGGTTGTTACCAATATCTTAAAGTTACTTTGTTAACTGTTGCACTGTATATTTACCTGACTTGTTTATTTCAGACCACCTATGGCTAAGAAGTCACCGGCGTTTGGAAGTACTGCACCTACAAATCAAGCCGGTAAAGCAGGAAACAAGAAAGCAGGAAATAAGGATCCTAAGCAAGGGAATATCATGTCATTCTTTAAGAAGAAGGCTTAGAGATGTGATTTTTAAAAGTTACCAGTTTAGGTTAGCCAATGCCTTGACCTTTAGACTGATTCGCGTATGCATGGTTTTGTTCGGGTACAGTTTGGATCATTTTCTTGTAAGCGTAGAGTGTTTCTGCATGATTTGTGACTCTCCACTGTTTGTAAAGTTGCAGATTTTTCTTAATGTGATACAAATTGATAACAGGCGTCTCTTCTTTCCATTACATTCTGTGCCCAAACATAGCAATTCTTGTATAAACTAAGAGGTGATGTCTTCAGTTACTGTTAATTGAAGCTTGATATTGATAATTTTGCTGTTCGGTCATCAAGAATTTCAAAACTCGTCATTTTTAAATCTCATAAATCATATGAACCTAGAAGTAATCCCCAAGAAGTTGATTATCAATTTGCAAGTTCAATGTCTAGACTGAAGTTGCTCAACAAGTTACTCAATTCTCCAATAAGAAAATAACTAAAACGAATTAGAAGAAGAAAAAAAAAAATCTAGCAAGAGTACTCTTGCAAATGTGAGGTTTTGGGAGCTAGCAAGGTCCTAGGAAAGAGGTGTTTGCAAATAGAAGTGGTGCATATTTCTATCCAATTATTGTAAGAAATTATTGGAGAAGTTGATATCAAATCAAACAGTGTAACTAAATAAAGTAGCAAGAACAGAGGGAGAAAGAAACCGAAAGTAGTAACTTTTCTTTCCTTCTTGAATGTATTATTCCTCTATTCACAACAACAATGACTTAAAGTTGGACGGATTGAATTATCACATGATATTTAACACATAACATTTACTTGAAGAAACTTTTGCGATTGGAATCATGATCTTTGTTTGTTTATCGCATGCTACTATCTTTTAGTTCAACTCTGTGCACCAATAACACATAAAGTTGTTTAGATATATCAAATTAACTTGACTAACACCAACAGGGGCGGACCCATTAGCAAATTTTGGATGCTCCAGCACCCATTGAACTCAGTCACGGAGTGTATAGCTATATAGAAAATATAAAAGAAACAGATATAAATAGTTAATAAAGCACCCATAAAGTGATAATTTTACTTTTCTATTATTATCAAACACCCCCGAACTCAAAATCCTGGATCCGCCACTGAACACCAAATGTACTCTTCATAGCAATATCAATAAAAAGTTCTCATAGAAAAAATGCTTATAAGTCCAAAAGCCTAGATCTCTCACAATTTATGGGGTTTTAGCTTAAACACGTTTAGTTTCACCAATTTTTTTTTTTTTAATTCATTTTATTGCTGACACTTTTTCTAATCTCAGCAATATCCTTTGTAAGACAAAACTCCTAACTTTCGCAATTCCATTTCCATCGTTCTCTTTTTCATGTAAATGTACTTTTTAAAATTATAATTTCTGTAAATAAACTAAGGACATTTCAATTACTTTAACGGAAAAGGCTCATAAATATCCTCTTTCCTCCTTTTGGTCTAAAAATACGCTTCCATCTACCTTTTAGGTCTCAAAATACCCTTAAGGTTTGTTTTTGGCTCAAATATACCCCTCAAACTAACAGGTCAAATTTAACTCTTTTAAAAAGCCATGTGGCATTTTGTAATTTGTCTTCAGTAAATTGATATAGCCATGTCATTCGGGAATTAAAAAGATCCTCCTATTTAGTTCAATGCAATCTTGTAAAGTGAAATCTGAAGTCCTGCTCAAGATCTAAGGCAGCGTACAGTAGCATCTTCATATTGAAGAATTACTCTGAATTTTCACAATATCTTTTTTTTCACCTCTAGACTTGATTCACAGTTGAAAAACTTTGATTTATAAATAGAAGAGACCAATGTGTGTCTCGATAACCCAACTTACAGTATGTTACAAAAGAGTTACAGGAGCAGTGCTCCCTTTAACTGGAACAAATTGTTAGAGAAGTATGTACAGAGAAGCTGAGGAAGCATTGGCATGTTGTAAGGGTCTGTGTGACCAATTACAAAATGTCACGTGGCTTTTCAAAATAGTTAAATTTGACCTGTTAATTTGAGGGGTATATTTGAGTAAAAAACAAACCTTAAGGGTATTTTTAAATCTAAAAGGTGGATGAAAGGGTATTTTTAGATCAAAAGATGTAACGAGGGTATTTATGAGCCTTTTCCGTTACTTTAATAAAGAATAAAATTATCCGGTTCAATATGTCTATCCAACTACGTTGCTCATTTATTATATTAACTACAACACTTAAAATTACTTTTCAACATTTGATACTTTTCAAGAACTTTTAATCAATAAAACCAAACGAATTGGTAATGAAGGAGGCTGCTCCTCCCTATCAAAGGTCTCAGGCTTGAGCCCTGAGTATAAAAAATTCTTGGTAGGAGCCCTTCTTCCTGAATGGAGCCCTATGCGACGCGAATCTGAAGACACAGGTGAAAAACCAAAAAAAAATTTGAAAAATTGCACTGATAAGTACATAGTATATACGAATGATCTTTTATTTAAGCTATAGTTTTTTTTTTTTTTTTTTTCTTAATTTTAAGCTACAGTACAATTCAACTTTGGCAACTTTAAACACGTGTCATACAATGATTGGACAAATGGCGTGGTAAAGAGTTCCATGTCATCAACATTTGCTCCTCTATTTATAACGCCAAAAACAATTCGTAGATCTGAAAAAAGGAGAAACAAAAAAAAATAAAAGAAAAAACAAAACCCTTCAAACAGATCTTCAATTTGGTGAGCCTCATATTTCTCTGCAAAATTCTCAAAATTATTATATTAAAATTCTATTCATTTCAAGTTTTATTTCGATTTATTTAGCAACAAATTTATTCATTTAATATATTTTAGTATTGCGATTGAATCGAATATACAGACAGATTATTTGAATTATCTGTTTTATTATCTTATTCTTATGCATTTATTCATTTCAAAATTTAATTCTATTTTTGAATACGATTGAACTGGAAATAGATATAGATGATTTTGTACGTTGATTGATTGAAAGAGTTTAGTTATTGAGCAATAGAGGAACTTATTTTATCAAAAAAATAAATAAAAAATTAATGAGGCATTTGTGGAATAATCTGTTTTATTATGTTATTTTTAGATCTGTCTGCTACATGTTAAATGTTGAGATATAGATGATTGATTGATTAGAGATGGCTTATATTTGTATTTTAGAGTGGTTGAGTTTCTATTTTAATTTAGGAAAATGGCCAAATATAAACAAACTGTTAAAAAGTTCAATGTGTAAATTTTAAAGGAATTTCCTATAAATAGAAAGAAAGAAAAAATGTCATTATTCTCGATTTTGGTAACGTTATGAGGTATTAATTGTTGTTATGGATTGATTATGAGAAAAGTTTTGGGATTGTATTGAGTATAATTTGAATGGAATCTCTTAATCATGGCATTGTTAAGAGGAACTTATTTTTCTTGAGAAAAAGTAATGAGGCATTTCTGGAATTAGCTGTTTTATTATCTTCGTTTTAGATCTTCTGCATGTTGAATGTTGGTATGTTATTAGTTTTTTTTTTTTTTTATAAATATTACTCCCTCCGATTAAAAAAGATTGTCCACTTAGCCTGTATTTTTTTGTTCAAAAAGAGTGTCCACTTATCAAATCAAGAAAGAATTAACGTTATTTTTTCAGATTTGCCTTGTTAAGTGACCAAATCCCAACACCTATTTAATTAGGGGTAATTTTAATTTTTGCCTAGGAGTTAGTATTTTCTTAAGGGGTGTGCAAATGGCTAAGTGGACACTCTTTTTGCACTGGAGGGAGTATTTTGTATTGTCTGATTCTTTGGAATTATTTTTTTATATTTTGATCTTCGTCGACACTGTTATTAAGCATGAGTTTGAATCTCACCATACATCAATGAATTAATTGGCATGATTGGACAAAATTAAAAAAAGCATCCTGTCCAGTGGCCTGTGTGGAAAGGTCGTGTTACAGATTTAGATTAAAAAAATGAGTGAGTTTGTGTAATAGTATAAGCTTTTATAATAGATGCTTCACACAATTCAACATTTTCAACTCAATTTTGTCTTTCTGTTGTTGACCTTCCATCATCCAGATTTCATGAATTCTTTGATTTGAAATTTCTATTTGTGACTGTTTTAGTAGAGCGTTCTGTATATTCGGTTAGCACTCTGTTTCTCAGCATTTGTGTTTTGGACCAGGAGGTTAAGTTGTAGAAAACAAGATGGGAGGCGGATTCAGGATGCTTCATCTTGTTCGTCCATTTCTTTCGTTCCTGCCTGAGGTTCAGAGTGCTGATCGAAAAATTCCATTCAGAGAGAAGGTTTTATACACTGTGATCTCTCTCTTTATTTTCCTAGTATGCAGTCAGCTACCTTTGTATGGCATACACTCCACAACTGGTGCCGATCCATTCTATTGGATGCGTGTTATCCTTGCTTCAAATCGGGGAACTGTCATGGAGCTAGGAATTACCCCCATTGTGACTTCTGGATTGGTTATGCAACTTCTAGCTGGGTCGAAGATCATTGAAGTTGACAACAATGTACGCGAGGACCGAGCACTACTGTAAGTTCCATAGCTTACTGAGTCAATATGTTTTCATGTTGGATTCTCTTAGACTTGCACTTTCAGCCCTACGGAACAAAACTACACTGTGCATGAACTAGAAACTCTAGCATGCAAGAAAGTGAAAAAAGAAAAAGATAGGGATTATCTTCTGACATATTTGATATAAATACTAAGCAAACCACATATGATTCTTACACATTATTTCATGTCTTCTTTTCATATAATTTCAGTAAGTTATGACCAGCTATCCACACGACAAGTACAACCTCAATTCATACGCAACTAAGATATATCGTCATTTCTATATTCCTTACAACAACTCACAAACGACTTTAGTTTCAACTCCAACCATTAAACACCTTCATTTCCATCATAAATTTCATGATAATAACAATCAAAATATCAAGTAAAAACAGTTCACTAACTTCCTCACAAAACAGCCCATACATGGTTTCAACATCACTCACATAAAATCATAGATTCAATTAGTTTCATATTAACACAACTTCACCTTTAACCTTCCAATTCTTTTTACCATGAGATCTATGATAGTAACAACCATATTTATTAAAGAAAATTAGTTCATTAATTCCACCAAAACAGTCCCCTCGGTCACAACAACATTCCAACACCAACATTCATGATTTTATGCATGCGATTCATGTTCTTCAAGTTACAACCATACTTCAACATCAACACATATAACCTCATGGTTACTATCATGTTCCAACATCATCACACCTTATTTCATACATACAACTTATATCTACTCATCTACATCACCCTTAATGCATGGAAAAGAAAGTTAGATCTTACCTTGACAACTTGACTTCTCTACTTGGCTAGAGTTGGTGACTTGAGATGAAAATTGTTCTTGTTACTCCAAAGACTATCTTCACGTTTTAGGGACCTTCTAAAGGGTTGAAACACCTTGGAAAGTAATTTTTGGATCAAGACTCAAAGAGCTCAAAAATCAGCCCCTTGGCCGAATGCTCTCTCTCTCTAGGCTTAGGTTTTCTTTCTTTGTGTTGTGTAGTTGAAATGAATTATAATGGCTGATTTCTTGGTCATTATTTGGTTCAACTTTGATGCCTACAAGTTGGTCACATGCTCCACTTATGGCATGATTCATTCCATTAACTTTACACTTAAAATTTTCTAATTTTTTTCTTCAACTTTCGGCTAAGTGTGTTGGCTCATTTTTCATCTTTGTTTCCTTTCTTCTTTCTTTTCAATTGTTTACAAGACAGTCTCATGTGTGGTGAATGATTCACACACCACCCTTTGTCCATTGTAATCATTCCAAGATGAATGATCCATATTTAATGTGAAATGATCCCTCCACCATGTTATGTCTTCCTAAAATAATGTATACTTTTATAAAGTAATGCATGCTTCAATATTCAATTGCATGACTAACCTTTTCCTCCTCCAAATTTCAGCTCCTTGGCCGAATATACATGTATATTTCTTCCAATTTAATTGTCCACAATATAATGAAAGTGTAGTGGATGAATCAACATTAAATGCATATTTGTATGTCTTCCATAATAGCCTTATTTTAGATGACTTTGAGTCATCTTTTGGACATGGCATGTTAATGTTCATATTGACTCATTGTTGCCACTAATTTTTACTTAACACCATAATTAAATAGTTCCTAATTTCCAACAACATTCTTATACTAAGTAAATTTACAACCGATTAGTTCTAGCTTAGAAATTAAAATCCGAGGTTTCTATCTCACGTCGATTCTTTCGCAAATAACTCAACGTATAAAAATACGGGGTCTAACATTCTCCGGGCTTGAATATGATCAAATTCTCAGAGCAGTTCGTCCTAGGGGTTGTCTGCAAAGTCGTGTCTAGTAGAGTCTTGTTTATCGGTGTGTTGTGCACCACATCTATAAACAGGAGGCTACGAGACATTAATAGGGTGTCATTCTTTCTTTCATATCTAAGATCGTGCGATAGAGCTCAGTCATAGGAAATGAAGTCCCTTGTACTAACCTTTGATTTCAGCTAAAGAACGACATCGACAAAAGAAAGCGACCGATGATATTAGCAGTTACAAAGTACAGAGGTAAGTAACGATGCGGAAGAGTCATGTTGGATAAGGTAAGAATATTTAAATACGATTGATCCCTGAATTACCCGTGGTGCACTTGCGGGAAACTCCTTGCCGAGGGCCTGTGCACCCCCGGGATTAGTCGGGGCTCAAAGAGACCCGGACACCCGGTGCTTAATCAAAAAAAATATTTAAATACGATTGAAATGTAAAGTTGGAGGATGAAAGAGCAGGTGGATAGGAAAGTATAACAGAACAGATCGTTAACGGATCAGGTACGTCTCGAGGTGCGATATGTGAGGTAAGTCCTGACATCTTTATACTTTTTCTGGAAATTGGGATCCTTGTGTGGCTATGATACGATATGATATATGAGTATATAAGTTAGCCCTGTGAGGCATTATTGGTATTTCCTGCGTGCAGGTTTTGGGATAGTAAGAAATACTGAGGAAACTCTGCCAAAATTTTCCTAGGAATAAAAGGAGATGATATAGGTTTGTAATATGTCTTGAAAGGTCATGTCAATAGTAATGATAGGGCTTGACTAAATTGCGAGCACGACTGACCTTGAGATCAGCAAAAGAGAATGATCCTCGAGCTATGGCAATGAGTCAATATGAACATTAACATGCCATGTCCAAAAGATGACTCAAAAGTCATCTAAAATATGGCTATTATGGAAGACATACAAATATGCATTTAATGTTGATTCATCCACTACACTTTTATTATATTGTGGACAATTAAATTGAAAGAAATATACATGTATATTCGGCCAAGGAGCTGAAATTTGGAGGAGGAAAAGGTTAGTCATGCAATTGAATATTGAAGCATGCATTACTTTATAAAAGTATACATTATTTTAGGAAGACATAACATGGTGGAAGGATCATTTCACATTAAATATGGATCATTCATCTTGGAATGATTACAATGGACAAAGGGTGGTGTGTGAATCATTCACCACACATGAGATTGTCTTGTAAACAATTGAAAAGAAAGAAGAAAGGAAACAAAGATGAAAAATGAGCCAACACACTTAGCCGAAAGTTGAAGAAAAAAATTAGAAAATTTTAAGTGTAAAGTTAATGGAATGAATCATGCCATAAGTGGAGCATGTGACCAACTTGTAGGCATCAAAGTTGAGCCAAATAATGACCAAGAAATCAGCCATCATAATTCATTTCAACTACACAACACAAAGAAAGAAAGAAAACCTAAGCCTAGAGAGAGAGAGCATTCGGCCAAGGGGCTGATTTTTGAGCTCTTTGAGTCTTGATCCAAAAATTACTTTCCAAGGTGTTTCAACCCTTTAGAAGGTCCCTAAAACGTGAAGATAGTCTTTGGAGTAACAAGAACAATTTTCATCTCAAGTCACCAACTCTAGCCAAGTAGAGAAGTCAAGTTGTCAAGGTAAGATCTAACTTTCTTTTCCATGCATTAAGGATGATGTAGATGAGTAGATATAAGTTGTATGTATGAAATAAGGTGTGATGATGTTGGAACATGATAGTAACCATGAGGTTATATGTGTTGATGTTGAAGTATGGTTGTAACTTGAAGAACATGAATCGCATGCATAAAATCATGAATGTTGGTGTTGGAATGTTGTTGTGACCGAGGGGACTGTTTTGGTGGAATTAATGAACTAATTTTCTTTAATAAATATGGTTGTTACTATCATAGATCTCATGGTAAAAAGAATGAAAAGGTTAAAGGTGAAGTTGTGTTAGTATGAAACTAATTGAATCTATGATTTTATGTGAGTGATGTTGAAACCATGTATGGGCTGTTTTGTGAGGAAGTTAGTGAACTGTTTTTACTTGATATTTTGATTGTTATTATCATGAAATTTATGATGGAAATGAAGGTGTTTAATGGTTGGAGTTGAAACTAAAGTCGTTTGTGAGTTGTTGTAAGGAATATAGAAATGACGATATATCTTAGTTGCGTATGAATTGAGGTTGTACTTGTCGTGTGGATAGTTGGTCATAACTTACTGAAATTATATGAAAAGAAGACATGAAATAATGTGTAAGAATCATATGTGGTTTGCTTAGTATGTTCGTAAACGTTTGCAAGAATTCCGAACATTTTATGTTGTCGGTTAGGGACTGTTTTGGACATGTTGGTGGTTAGGGACTGTTTTGGACGTGTTGTTTTGGCTAAGTTGAAAAAAATAATTATAGTTAAGAATATACATCATGTTGTCATAGTGGTTGGGATGTTATAGAATCGTTTCGACGAAATGTTATGACTATAGACTAACAAGAATAAATTGGACGTGTCATAATCGCATGTAGACTATTATTGGGTGTTGTAATGTGCGGACTGTTTTGACACATTGTTGTTGTTCTTATTGAGCTTGGAAGATTAATGATAATTAAGGTTATGCATTATGTTGGATGGGCTGTTATAATGTTGTTACATGCAAACGTTAAGGCTACAAACTATTACGAATAACTTGAGAAGGTAGTAGCCGTATGTGAATCGCTATCGAATGTTGTGAATACGGACTGTTTGGAATGTTGTGTGGGCTGTCCGGATTGGTGTTGAATGTATACTTATTGATGTGGGATTGGTTGTATGTAGTTGGTTTGACTACAAGAGAAAACGTCGTCTAAACATCTAGAAAGGAGTTACTAACGTTAGAATACGTTTTGAATCTTCCCGTAGCTTAACCATAGTTGTTGGCGTCTTAATATAGGTTGAAGTATTATTGGGCAGCGTATACATATTGTGTGACAAATAAGCGCTAAAGGTATGTAAGGCAAACCTTTCTTTCTTTGGCATGATTCTTATGCTATTCGTTCTATATGTACTCCATATGACTCCATTCTTAGACGAGTAAGGTCTATATGTTCCTTGTGATGGTTTATTGAGATTGTACTCCTATTCTGTTCTGAAGGGAACATCCATAAGGTGCCAGTTGAGTTGTGTATATGGTTTTACTAATGATTTCGAGGAAATTAGTTTTATACTAAAGGGAACATAAAGTTCGATTTTCAAAACCACTCCGAAGGGGGTGCGAGATTTTACTATTTCATTTCATTTACGATTTATGTTTACATTCCATAGCATCATCTCTTGTATTGATATTTGTGGATTAAATTTGTGTTGACATGATTGTGATATTAAGCCGGAAGCGGCTTAATAATGATGGCCCCTTCGGGCAACCGGAAGTGAAGTGAAGAAAGCCCGGCTTAATAATGATCTCCCATTGATGTAAGTTGAGAGAAGACATACCTGTGAATTCCCGTATTAGGCGTGTTCCTACGTCTTCGAGGACCATGTATGGTGCCTTATAAACCGTATTACCATCTGTTCCACCAACTATCTGAGCGATTTCTGTTGCTGATAGTCCCATGAGGAAATTCAGACATATACCTGATGTATGTCCCATGATGTAATTATATATAGCTCGTGATGCTATCGTTCCTAGATTTGGATTCAATTGAACATGAATACCAAGTATCTTTGTCCAGTCTTGGATTGCCTTTCCAACATCTGTGACACAATTTATATCCAACACAAGATCTTTCATGTTTCGTCTTGGTGTTGTGATCTTTGGTCTAAATTCAATGGGAATATGGGTGTAGTTTCCCTTTTGGTTCCCTTTGAAATAGCCTCTCTGTTGAACTTCTCTATCCACATAATCTTCAAGATCTATGACCGTAGAAGTTCCAATTGGCTGAGCTCGTGCTGGTGCAGCTGGAGCTATGTCTGCCATGTTTTGGTCTCTAGTCGTACTTGACTGAGCATCGTCATCTCCTATGAAATAGGGATTTTCTTGGTCTGAACTATCACTGTCATAGTCTAAGACCACATCTTCAAAATCTGGAGATTCTTCGCCTGAATCTATGTCCATATTTTGGCTAGTATCTTGAGGGATACTCATTGCTTGAAACAATGTTTCTATCCTAGATAGCTTTTCTTCTATCTCTTCCATTATGGTTCACCACCATACCAGTATCTTGGATTAACAAATGTTATAGGCTGACTAGGTCTAGTTCCTATAGTTATGTTATCCAATTTTTGTCCTAGCTCGAGGATCATTCTCTTTTGCTGATCTAGTTCTTTAACTAAATCTGCTTCTATTGGGGCCTTTTGCTTCTCTTGCTCGAGAGCCATTTGCTTCAGACGTTCTATTATTTCTAATATGTGTCTGCTTTAGTTAGCCTTTTGAGCAGCTTCTGGTCTGCTTTCGTTGATTAAAGCTTGGATGTACTCTTGTAGAAGAGTTACAGCCTTTTCTAGCTCTCCTAGAATTCCTGGTAAAGGTTTATCAATAACCTTCTGATGAATATCAACTAACAGATCAGTCATATTATTGAGCTGTGGGTTGAACGTATGAAAAAGGTGAGGGTACAGTCCTGGGTGACTACATCCTATCCATTCTCTTCCATTGTTATACCTATCATCAGGTCTTTCTCCTCCTCCTTCAAAATCCCAACTGAAGTTCGGGTTTTGCTTGAAGTGGTCATCTAGAGTCTTAGGATATCCCTTCGCAGTGTTTTGCCTAATGATGGCCAATTCTCTAAACAACATGTCATTCATGCTGTCGCTTTTAGCTGGATCTAGAAAACGTTCTAACTCCGCTAATTTTGGTAAGATGGTTTCTTCTAACCTCTTCATTCTTTCCACAACTGAATGTCCTTCAGTCATTCTTCTCCTAAGGTCTTCTTAAGGTAAGAATAGATGGTGTCTATCTTGCCTAAGGTTTCCTTATTGTTAGCTTTTACCTCTTCTTTGATGGAAGAAGCTTCAGCTTGCCAAGCTCTTTTTTGGGAATCTAGTTTCTCACTTAGACTCTCAACCTTCTGTTGAAGCTTAGAAATATCTAGGCTAAGAAATAGCTCTTTCAACTCGTTGAGCTGCTGAACTATTCGCTGTTGGTTACTGAAGAGCACTTCATATTTTGAAATAACTCCTTTTTCCTTGTCCTTAATGTCTAGGTGAATATTTTTCCTATTCATCTCGAGGACCTCAACAATCTTAGCTAGATTTTCATCCAACTCTTGACTGACAGTTGTCGTTACCTTTTCTATTTCCGAAGAATGTTCTGGGACTTGATGTATTACATTATAGGATAACACCTCCGTGATGTTATTCAATAATGCTCCTAAAATGTCGAACCTATGCCATAAAGGTAGATTGGTTGACCCTGCATTAGTACCTAAGGAATAGTATGCACCTTCCTTCATGTTTCTGGGTAGCTGGATAGCTTTCCCTTGGTATAGTAATCCTGGAACATTACTAAACCCCATATTCGAACTTATCTCCACTAAGGGTAGATCATTAATATTCTTAATTTCTTTAGACTCACTCATTCTGGTTTGTCTAACTTTACAACTCATGGGCGATCGCAGCAGCTCTCGAGCAAGAGAAGCAAAAGGCCCAGCGTCCCCAGACAAAAGGACGTCAGTACGAACAATATACTGAGTATGTAAGGTGGTAACAAATCATAACCATAACTTGATTTAGGAGAGAAGAAATCACAATCTAACTCAATACTCGCAGCCTTCGCAGGAAGAAACATAAATGTATACACGAGGTCTCAAAACAATCTTTAAGTAAATAATGCAATCCAACACACGCGCCGCTTCCGACATGTTAACAAAATGGTCCCTTCGGATAGCCGCTTCCGGCATAGTAATGATGGCCCCTTCGAGCAGCCGCTTCCGGCTTAATAATAATGGCCCCTTCGGGCAGCCGCTTTCGGCTTAATAATGATGGCCCCTTCGGGCAGCCACTTCCGGCTTAATATCACAATCATGTCAACACAAGCTTCATTCACAAATATTAATACAAAGAGATGATGCTATGGAATGTAAACATAAGTCGTAAATGAAATGAAATAGTAAAACCTCGCACCCCCTTTGGAGTGGTTTTGAAAATCTAAATAGTAAAATCTCGCACCCCCTTCGGAGTGGTTTTGAAAGTCTAACTTTATGTTTCCTTTAGTATAAAACTAATTTCCTCGAAATCATTAGTAAAACCATATACACAACTCAACTGGCACCTTATGGGTGTTCCCTCCGGAACAAAATAGGAGTACAATATCAATAAACCATCACAAGGAACATTTAGACCCTACTCGTCTAAGAATGGAATCATTTGGAGTACATATAGAATGAATAGCACAAGAATCATGGATCACATTCGGAACCTATGAATAGAGTTACACCAAAGCTCATATCATACGTCACTTATATCTAAGACATGCCAAAAGAAAGAAGGGATAGCTTTACATACCTGTTAGCGGCTATTCGTAACCCGTTCGTCTCGTCGCTCTTTTAGCCTATCATACTTTATGTTTAGACTCTGGTTAGCAAAACGTATGTAGATAGTAGTGATTGGCGGGGAAAGCATAATAGGTCTTCAGGCATAGTGTGGAGGTAAATTCCATCTAGGTTGATATTGTCAGCTGTTACATGGGCTTGTCACCATTATTGTGATACTGTTATGTGGGCTCGTCGCCATTATTGCGATATTGTTATATGAGCTTGTCACTGTATTGTGATTTCATGTACTTGATATAATTTCCTCTCTCTTGTTATCTCACTAGTCATATGGAAGAGGAAGGTTATTACTGAGAAACTGAATATTGAATTACACTTCCTAGTATGAATCTATGGAACCTATGACTGCGGTGATTATTGAGGTTGATTTCATGCGAGGCATGCATCCAATATTCTATGTGTTGTTTGATGTAATTATCACCTAGTTGTATGTTTATCACATACTAGCTCACTCACCTTATGAAAGAGAAGGGTAATATTGATTATTGAGCCATGGACAATAATATGACTTGTACTTGTTTATTGCATATTGGAGATATAGTTGAGACTGATATCATGCATGACATGCTTCCATATTACTTTTATGTTGTCCTAATGGTGAGGAGAATGATTGAGAGACTCCGAGGTCTTTGCCGGAGATTGAGAGTGATAGAGAGACTCCGAGGTCTTTGCCGGAGATTGAGAGTGACAGAGAGACTCCAATGTCTTTGCCGGAGATTGAGAGTGACAGAGAGACTCCGATGTCTTTGCCGGAGATTGAATATGATTGAGAGACTCCGAGGTCTTTGCCGGAGATTGAGAGTAATTGATAGCCTCCGAGGTTTCTGCCGGAGAGCACGAGTGGTACATGGACTTCGCGGGTCCCCCATGTTGCCATGACTTAGCGGAGTTAGAACGTTTTCTAGATCCAGCTAAAAGAGGATCTCGGTGAAAATCTGGTATCAGAGCAGGTTCCACGAAAATTTCTTCCACATTTATTAAGAACTTCGTCTGTCCCTTCGATAGGTAAACAGCAAAAACAAAGTCGCTTTACCACAAGAACAGGTACATGGGGATATGATGATTCCTATGATTAACAGAGAAACTCCCATTTGTTAGATAAAGAATTGGACTCCATATAATGGACCGTGAGCTGTACATCATAGCCATTACTTTACTATACTCTATTCCTATCCTAATGATGCCTACTTGTATCTATTTACATAATGACTTGTAATCACTGCCACCACACCACTATAAGTACATAGTCTAATAATTGAAAAGTGGAAACCGCGCCAAATTCCTCACTCATATGTTGCTTGCCTTTGGTCCCTGTTGAGCTGTGTGATTGATTGATTTCCATTGATCTTTTAATCTCAATTATGCCAACATATTACCAGGATAATGCATTTGGACTCATGTTTGGAAAACCCTGTTTACGAGGCCTATCTGCATAACAGGATCTCAAACCCAATATGGTTTTGCTTAGGTTGTGTTTAGTTCCAACCCTAATTTAAGCCAATAACAACTGTGGTCATCTGGAACATTGTGAGCTCTAAGCTCCCATTTAACACCAGTTGTGGCATATTGCTGATAATAGGTTGCAGACATCTGAAACTTAAATTGGAATGATATTTTTCACCAAGTATGGTTTATGCTAGCCAAGATGAGCCATGTCAATTTAGCGCTTCAATTTAGACAGAAATAACACAAAGCTACAGCTTTCTCATTGTCCAAGCAAAGGTCAAAATACCCAAGTTAAAGCCCAACCACCTCGAGTCTACAAGTGACACAATTGTATTTTAGAACCTTTATGCTCAAAAAAACCAGGCTAGAGCTCCAACAGGCACTCTACAAAGCACCTGCACGGTTGCTCTGTTTGCCCCAATTTATACTAGTATGACAAAGATACCATTGATTGCCTCCTTGGTTTGCTGGCTGAGAAAGTGAAGAACGAACTGTTAGCTGTTTTTGGATATGTGCACTTAGTTTGTAAAAAGAAAAAAAAGACTTTAAATGAAGTTAATTGAAGAATTAGTTGTGATAACACTTTCTTAAGCGCATTGATTCTATCTAGTGAAGTTTTAAATCTTTCGGCATTTGGCTCCGGGAATTGCATTTCACACAATGAACCAGTCACGGGTTGGTGTAGTGTCGTATGCTTTTGGAGCTTTACTTTCTAATATTTTCTGGGACTGGTTACTTATATGTAATCTGACAGTGCTTTCATGATGTCACTCATCAATATTATTTTTGGTTTCAGAAACGGTGCACAGAAGTTATTAGGTATTCTCATAGCGATTGGTGAAGCAGTTGCATATGTTCTCTCTGGCATGTATGGCAGTGTCAGTCAACTTGGGGTTGGAAATGCAGTTTTGATAATCATTCAACTGTGGTTTGCTGGCATAATAGTTATTTGCCTTGATGAGCTTCTTCAAAAAGGATATGGTCTGGGGTCTGGTATTTCACTCTTTATAGCTACCAACATGTGGTAAGCTTCTGATCTTATTTCCTCTCAACTACATGGTTTAGTGCAACTTGTTCTAACTTTTTGAACTTTCTTTGCTAGCGAGAACATCATTTGGAAAGCATTTAGTCCAACCACAATCAACAGTGGCCGTGGAGCTGAATTTGAAGGAGCTGTTATAGCTTTATTCCATTTATTGATCACTCGAACTGACAAGGTTCGTGCACTTCGTGAAGCATTCTACCGGCAGAACCTTCCGAACGTAACAAACTTGCTTGCCACAGTTTTGATCTTCCTTATTGTCATCTACCTCCAAGGTTTCCGGGTCGTTTTGCCTGTAAGGTCAAAGAATGCCCGTGGACAGCAGGGATCATATCCAATTAAGCTGTTCTACACTTCCAATATGCCCATCATCTTACAGTCAGCACTTGTATCCAATGTTTACTTTATTTCCCAGGTATATGACTTTTTGCATATATAACATGATCAAACAAATGGTAGTGGTTACCTTCTTCCATAAGCTGTTTAAGTTGACATCATCTGAATACATTTGGTATGTTCGCAGTTGCTGTATAGGAAGTACAGTGGCAATTTCCTCGTGAACCTCTTGGGAAAATGGAAAGAATCTGAATATTCTGGTCAATCTGTACCTGTCGGTGGTCTTGCCTATTATATTACTGCACCATCAAGGTAACTTATCTCCCTTTCTCACTGTATAAGTGATTGCCTTTGCTTTGATGGAACTTCTCTGTATCAGACCTCAATCAAGGGGCATTTCTTTTTCAAAACCTCACTAACACTATTACTCCCAATTGCAGCTTGGCGGATATGGTAGCACATCCTTTCCACGCTATATTCTACATTGTGTTCATGCTATCAGCATGTGCTTTGTTCTCAAAGACTTGGATTGAAGTCTCAGGATCATCAGCAAGAGATGTGGCTAAGCAGTTAAAGGTATTATTTATATTTTGCTGATGTCTTACTCTGGTCTGTCTTCGCCTTCTTGTGTGCTTTGTCAATTATGTACTTCACAAGCAGCTAAATGGGAGTACAATGTGAAGTTAAAAGAATTAAGATGAAAAGAACCACTAGAGGTTGAATGTGTTTATGCTATTGACAGATACAAATAGTGATTATAGTAGAATTGAGTAGTATTAAGTTGGTTGCGTTGCTTCTGCCTGAATGTCCAGTTGATACGTGAAAGCCAGTGGCAGAGTCAGAAATTTATACGAGGGGATTCAAAAAACTATTAGTGTCACCTAGGAGTTGTACCTATGAGCTGAAGTATTTTTGAACCTCTTTTGCAACTACGGTAGAATCTTTCTTTATGTCAAGAGCATTCAACTGTCTTAGATATATAAATAGGGGTTGCTTCTACTCTTTGTAGAGTATAAGGGATTCAATTGAACCCCCTTAACCTAGCTTTGTCCGTATGAAATTATACTTGTAATGCTTGTTTTACCTGATAATACCTTTTATTAAATATCCAGGAACAACAAATGGTAATGCCTGGGCATAGAGAATCCAATTTGTACAAGGAGTTGAACCGCTATATACCAACAGCAGCAGCGTTTGGTGGTGTGTGCATTGGCCTGCTTACCGTGTTGGCTGATCTGATGGGAGCAATTGGTTCAGGGACAGGAATTCTATTGGCTGTCACTATCATCTACCAGTATTTCGAGACATTTGAGAAGGAAAAAGCTAGTGAAATGGGTTTCTTTGGTCTTTAAAACACCTTAATGCAATTTTGTTTACGCTCTTTTGAGGTGTAATGTGTAAGTAGGTTTTCCTTCTCTTACATCAATAGAGTCCGAGATCAGAGAATACTGGATAGTTTGTGATTAGGTTTGACAGTCTTCATGTATCGGCTAGCTCAACTAGGTAATATGATTTTTTTTGTATCAAAGGCACTTACTTCAATTCTTGATAGTTGCGAAGTTAATTATCTATGAAGGAACATTTCACACACATTTTGAAGGTTTTTATTTGCTGCTCAAGTAATTAATGGATTCTATAATAATGGATTCTATAACAGAGCTTTTGCAATGCTATTATGTTGCTCGGATCCTGTAGAAATGTCATTGTACCTGTGTTAGATCCTCCGAAAATGCATTACTTTTGGAGGATTTGAACCGATAACTATCTTTCGGCTAACCTAGCCTCCTCCGTCCCTTGGGACCAACAAGGGGCAGTACAACAATATTCACCTGTTGTCCATTGACTACGCCTTTCGGCCTGATCTTAGGCCTTTCTCACCCTCTGTGGACGAACCTTGCGGAGGAATGCTTAGGTTTTCGGGGCATTGGATTCTCACCAATGTGACACACCAACGGTGTGGTTGGAGGATCCGACCAACATAATTTGCGGAATCATGAGGATAAAACCTTAATCCAGTTTGATAATTGGCCGAAATCACAAACATCCATTTCTATATCCCCTGTTCTAATATGCACGTTTGGTTTCATTATATAACATTTTATGAGAGATTTCAACTCGTTAAACTTGAAAATTTAAAAGCATAGAGAAAAAGACAAAAATACTTGACCAAACTAATTCTAGAAGAAGAAAGAGAAAAGCAAATTAGAACCCCAACCTCACTTAGAGAGGTAAACCCAATATTCATTGCATCATATTATATTTATGACACTAGAACTCGGGAGCAGACATACATATTTAAGTACTAACGAAAAGATATAGCATTACTACTAACATGATTTAGGGAGGAGAATATGGATGCACGTGGAAGCAGGCCATTGGTTGAATCCCCTCAAGAAGTGGTAAATATTGCATTCTACCACTTTTTGAATTTTCTCGCAAGAAGTTTAGCTTCGTCACTGAATAAAATGGTTACTAAGTTAGATGTTTAAAGAAGAAAATAAAAAGATAATTTTGATAAAGACGTGCTCTTATAATTAGAGTTATTGAATAACTTATATACATGAAATTAGGTCACATGGTGTATTACATCATTTTCGTGAAATTATACGAAGGAGAAGCGGAAGAGAAGGAAAGATAAGAACTTCTCTATCAAATTAAATTTTCAATAAATACTAAATATTATATTCCGAATTCGTAATATTAAAAGTTTAAAGAATATATAGTTGTTATTATCCTCAAAATTAAACTTATTAAATTTAAAAATTTTACTCACTCGGTCCCAATTTGTTTGATACTTTTCAATTTTCGAGAGTCAAACGAGTTGTTCTTTAATGACATTTTTTCATTTGTCTTTTAAATATTTTAAAAGTTAATTATTGTGACTTATAGTACTTTTTACGTAATTTCCAAATATGTAAAAAAAAATTAATTTTTTTTAAAAATTCTATGTTCAAACATACAATCAAAATTAAGAAATTTGACTATCGAAAAGCGAAAAGTGTAAAACAAATTGGGACAGAGGAGTAAATCCAACTCTAACCGTATAATATTATTTTCATCTTCTCTTTCTCATCCCCTTCTTCTTCACATAATTTCACGAAAATGATGTACAATACACCACGTGATTTCATTTACAAGAATATGCTTGATACTAAATGGATTAAGTTGCATTTCATAGGCCGAGCCCGTAGGGCACGTGTTTAGGTAATGTAATTATTGATAAGATTAGAACTTAAATTATATACACGAATAATATAGATATTTAATTGCATTATTCGTGTAATTGAATTATGTATAAAAATTAAATCTAATTATCTTGTAATAACTTCGTTGTGTAATTTTCTTATATATTCATGATCACAGTAAATTAAATTGAATGGGTACTTGGCTGTTGTGCAGAGAATTAAGAGAAGTTGTTGAAGATATGTGATAGCACATTTTACAATTGACATTCCATATCAGGTAATACGAAGTCTGCAATTTCATTAAAGATATTTAAGATTTAAAAATAAATATTTGATATATATAATATATTCTTTAGTAAATAGTGAGTAAAGGATGTTTAGACGACTTTTCAACCTTTTTCTGCATGTGCCGAAATTCTTGTAATATGAGATTGAATGTCATAACAATTATATGTATTTTTACCTTTTATTAGTATTTGTTGGAAAATTTGTTACCTATTTTTACTCATCTCTTCGGTACACCTCGATACAAGCGTACTCTACTGAGCATTCTTCGCCTACTGTAGCTCTGTCTAACTGACGACGATAGATCCCAAGATTTTCTTTATCCGGATCTTGTTTATTTATGTACAAAAAATAAATCAAACTTATTATTATAGGAATTTATGTTTTCAGAATTCACTACACTCTCAACAAAGAAGTAACTCAATCATACTATTATTGAGTATTATTCATACTACCATCACGTTTTCATAATGACAATAACTAATATGAATGCCCCATCTCCAGAGGAGATTGTTGTCCAGCCACAGCCAGCACCAGCATTGCCTGGTGGTGAGCAAAAGGACAATTCGTCAAACAAGTGTTGTCTAAAGATTATCGACTGTAAAGAAGCAAAAAATCAGGTGTTATTTTCCGTGCCAATGATCGTCGTGAACGGTTGTTTCTACTTCATCAACCTTGTGTCTGTCATGTTTGCCGGTCACCTTGGCAAGCTTGAGCTTGCTGCCTCAAATCTTGCTAATTCATGGGCAATGGTTACTGGTTTCTCTTTCATGGTATGTATATGTTTTATGCATCTACGTCGCTGACAGACATGCAAGTTCTATGCAATGACGATATAAAAGTAGTATGTTCATTTAAAAAATACTTGTAGCTAGGTTGTTCATCATATATATCTTCGTCTGTTGACATACATCCAAGTTCTATGTAGTGACGGTATAAAAGTAATATGTTAGTAATTTAACAAAATGGTTGGTAGCTAGGTTGTTCATCATTTAATATAATTATATTGATCGGTAATATAAAAATAAATGATAAGTAACATGTAACCTGATATACTAACAAGTCAAGGTACACTGATGATGTAAAAAGTTCATGCGTTGTTGGTTATATAACTTAAATCCATTGATAAATACATCTAACCTCATGGAATACATTTTTCCTGTCATTTTCTGTCACTATTTCCTATTACTTCGTATAGAAAATAATTAACAAATAATTTAATTTTGAACATTTTGTTTTACGCTTAATGATATGCTTGATATTGAAATCTCATGACATATTTAAGCTACAAGTTTCAAATTACTCTCTCTCTTTTTTCTTTTTCATAATCGTGAGGTCTGAGCCAGCTTGTGAACGCCTTGAATAATTCTACGAGGTGTATGGCTGCATGCTATCTCTCACTAACACATTTACTGGGTAACTGATCTATCTACTAAGGCGAGAACATATGAAAAGAAAATTATCTAGTATTTTTGTCTTTGCTGGGATATGAACCTAAAACATGATCATGATTCTCAACCAATGGTGTAGCCAAAATTTTCCCTAAGGGTGTTAGAAGAAGTAAATAAAAAAGATCAATGAATGGGCACACTATAAATTTAAGACAAATTACATAATATGTAGCTAAATTAGAAAACACTCAGTCAGAACTATGTATATATCAAACTAACGTAGAAGTCCACAAAATAAATTCTTCCAGTGAAAGTATAATTCAAATATATTATTCCAATCATGCTCGATAAAGTTTCATCTCTTGAAAATATTATTATATTGGACCCATTAGAAACAATTGTAGACACCTCTTTATAAAGGCACCACGAAATCACCTAAAATTCATCATTCACTGTAGGACATTTTAATTACTAGAAGACTAAAGTTCCTTGGTATTTAAGGAAAAATTTTCTTTGTTGAAACTTCAAATTGAATTACAGAGTATTCTAATTAGATAAATAATTACAAGACACAAAATCATAACCTAAACCAATTCTTTTTTTAAAATATAGCTAGCCACTGAGGTAATGTCACCAAAATATTCACGGACAATGAAAAAAGACATCTCTGCTTTTCACTTAATTTTATGATGCCTATGAATTGATTTAGTGCAGAGACAATAAATTAATCTCTTCTTTAGATAGCAATAAATTATTTCTCTTATTTAAATTTCAGTATTCTTGCAACAATAAAACAAGAAGCCCTTAACAAGAGAAAGATGTGTTGGAAATCTTACGGAAAATACTTCATCGCGAACACATGTAAGGACTTTTCTTCATCACGAACACTTGTAGGAACTTCTTTTACACTTGAGGAAAATGCTTGATCACGAACAATTGTAGAGAATTCTTTGTAGCTTGAGGCATGCCAATGGCACTGTCCTTAAGGATATTTCACCCGGCATGAGTGTATCCCCCAGGATTCAACAAGCTCTTCTAGTATAAAACTAGGAGCCAGAATCTAACAAAGATTTATCTCAAAAGAAAACCCAGCACACAAAAATATGGGAGGAAGAACTTTTCTTGATGTATCTATTTTCCACACCCTTCAACAGTTAAGCCAAAGAAATTATATTCTCTCTCACAGAGTGAAAAGCACCAAAGGATTTTATATATCAGAAAACTATAAAATGAGAGGTTGAATCCACTAAATGATACAACGGACAAATGCCAATATCCAATGTATTAATCATATACCAACGTCCAAAAATATTAAGAGTAGTAAATAACCATAAAGACAATATTTGGCCATTAAGACCATTAATTAACAAATTGAATATAATAATACCGTTTGAAACTGTCAAATGAATTCTGCAATTAAGGCTAATAAAATAGAATCAAGTCTTTGTATTAAAGCCAATAAAAAATGTTATAGAAATAGTCCTTTTATTTTTGAGATATTAAATAGAAAATAATATTTTTCTAACAATCCCCCATATATCTCAAAAATAATAAAATAAATAAAAATAAGAAGTTTTGAAATAGAATAAAATGAGAAGTTTTGATGGGTTCTCACAAAAGAGCATAATGCGTCGAATCTGGTGTCGCGTAGACTATGAACCAGACCTAGATTAAATAAGTATAAACTTACAGAATAATTGGTGAAGTTTAGAACTTTTATGAACCAAGAATTCTTTTGTAAGTCAGGGTCTTATTCTATCACATCATACTCGCACAATCTTTGTCGTTATCGCGGTTTTGCGCTAAGAGGTCGTGCGCGTGTCCTGGTATTCATGAGTGCTCAAGAAATCCGTCACAATTTCATCGAAGCGGCACCACTCCATACTCATTTAGGTCCACCCATCAAGTGTACTCTGCAGAGCAATACACCACCTATAAAGGATATGGTAATGGATTAAGAGTTTATAACTCAACCTCACTTTACCTTGCAGAATTGCACTATATTCACACACCATAGGAAGAGATATAATTTTATAGTGCACACTTGATCAACTAATGACTTGTTATTACCCATATGAACCTAATTCATGGGATCTCCAATCACATAGGTTGGGTTACCATCATTGTTGATCTTCTCAAATTGACTTAAAAATCTCATTCCCCTCGATGTTTCTCATAGTCTGTGAATTGATCAAGTTCACCTTCTGACTTCACATAATTAATGAAAATAATTTCATCTCACAGCAGCTGCTTTATCACACTATGTCTCAAACGAATGTATTTTATTGCCATTGAAAATTTTATTTTCCATTACAGCTAATGCTGCTTGGCAATCCCAATTTTTAAACACGTTGGTTTTATTCCAGTAGGAATACTTACAAAGAGGTCTCTTCACCACTTAGCCTCATCACCAATCAACTCCAAAATAGTAAATTTCATTTAATTGGTTTTCATGTTATGGCATCCCACCAAGAATAAACACATAACCACATGTAAATTTTGAGATCCATTTAGCATCATATTATCTCTCTAGTACAACAACAATTCACAATAACTAATTCCAATATTTTCAAAAATAGAGGAGTAAAAATCATCATCCAAAGATTTCTTTGAAATCATCATTTCCAAAATCTGTGATGCAACACTGTATCAACATGCAATTAAAAATCTTAAAACCTATTTTTCTTTTTTTAGCATCGTTTAGCATAATCTTAACAAGACACCCCCACACTTTCAAATATTTCAATCTAAATATAGTATATATAGATAAAGAACACAAATAATTGCAGGCTAATTTTATAGCTAATAACACTGCCTCTGATTGCCAGTAACGGCAATATAGCAATTGACTTTAATGATTTTAATGGGTCAAATGATTAACATTTTGTAACTGTTATATGAAAGACATTAAGGCTATTAAAAAAATCATATCAACACAAAAGCCTTCAAAGACCTTGTCAGTAATAGTATCAGGTACATATTTTTCACCTCTTTGAATTCAAAGATACATCATTATGGTTAGAAAATAAATCGAATTTCAAAAACATTCAAATGATCGGTTATATAAGAAACATATTCAAACATATGATTAATATAGCAAAGATCCATTAATATAATATTTAAAATAATAATTTTGGAGTTTTTTTTTTTCACATAAGAAAAACTTAAAACTCGCATTTTCAATTGACATGCTCAAATCTAAATAAATCATATGATCAGTCAAGTACACAAAATATTAAAATTTCATCTTGAAAATTTTTAGAGACAGATACATCATGGTTACAATACTCATTGCTTATAAAAACATTGTTTTTGGTTAGCACAAGATTTATTAGATTCAAATGAAACTTTTTCATTTCAAGAACTTAAGCAGTTCTAGAATCACCAATATAAATAAATCATTCTTCTTCTTTCACTTGGGTGTAGAACACAAAATTATGTTAGCATAAATATGCTTAACAACACCAAAGCCTAACACCCAATCTCACACATTAGCCACAAGATTCGCTAGAGAAATGACCACAATAATTATATCATCCGCTTACTCAAATTTACTTTTCGCTTAGCGGGATTATCATTTCTCTGAATCTTCATCCATTTAGGGGCATAGATGGCTTATTTTGCCACACAAAATAATACATATTTTCATTGAAGATTAAATTTTCGAGGTCATAAAGACTTAGTCATCCACACTAATTCTAACATTTTCACTTACAACCTCAAAAACTCACTGGACCGATCCAATTCATGAATTCCACGTGAAACCAAATTCAGGTAAGTCATAGAACAATTTAAAAGCTAAATCTATAAGGAACATTTGTATATACATATTAACAAGTGAACTGAAAATATATATACGTTCATACTAAATCCCCAAAACAACTATTCTTATGTGAATATCAACTCCTTCTTTAATTGGTAAGAACCTGCGTTCGCACATATGCTTAATATAGAGGACAAAGTACAAGAATTCTCCTTGATACCTTCAGAAACCATTTAATTATACAAGTGCAGTAATTTTCTTGAAAATCGTTTTGACTATATGAGGAAATTATAAAGTTCCATCTAACCACTTCACGTTTTGGAAAACATAGTAGTAGTAGTAGAAGAAAATAATTGTGAACCATGGAGCCCCTTTATTAATTATAAATCATGAAAGAATGGGTCTATAAGCCTTTAGCATAAAGTGGACCCGTAACTAAATATATTCTTCTTCCCTTAGACTTTAACAACCACCCAGATCTATGTATGATTAACATTCAAATATAAGAAGAAACATACCTGGAACTTAAACAGATTGTACTAAGTTATTATCTATTGATTTTCCGTAAGAATAGAGCGAGAAATATCCTTAAGATTGTTGGAAATCTTACGGAAAATACTTCATCGCGAACACATGTAGGGACTTTTCTTGATGTATCTATTTTCTACACCCTTCAACAGTTAAGCCAAAGAAATTATATTCTCTCTCACAGAGTGAAAAGCACCAAAGGATTTTATATATCAGAAAACTATAAAATGAGAGGTTGAATCCACTAAATGATACAACGGACAAATGCCAATATCCAATGTATTAATCATATACCAACGTCCAAAAATATTAAGAGTAGTAAATAACCATAAAGACAATATTTGGCCATTAAGACCATTAATTAACAAATTGAATATAATAATACCGTTTGAAACTGTCAAATGAATTATGCAATTAAGGCTAATAAAATAGAATCAAGTCTTTGTATTAAAGCCAATAAAAAATGTTATAGAAATAGTCCTTTTATTTTTGAGATATTAAATAGAAAATAATATTTTTCTAACAAGATGTTATATGAGAGAATCACTTCGTTAAGGAAAATGGAAACAAAAAATAAGTGATTAGAACCCACGATACATTAGATATTTTGAACACCCTTAACCATTGAACAGTCAGGCTCAATTGTGTCAAGGTTGTTCAACATTAACTATTTATCCGTTATAAGTAATATTTGATCTAAACACACGATATAATTTTTTGATATGACGTTAGACTGGCCACTTTTGCCACTATAACTCTGCGATTATTCACAACTCATTTCATTGACCATTAGCTCACACCTTGCGTGCATTTCTTTCTTTCTTAAATTTTTGTGGACCCAATAAAATGAAACACATGGAGTACAATCGATTCGGTCAGATTTATTGATTTTTTCTGTTTTTTCTATTTTATACCCACCCCTATCCTGCACATCTCAAACTCATTTTGCAACTGAGGATCTGTAACTCTAAATATGATGAAAGGGCACTAACTTTTCTTGGATTAATTTTCTAGGCAACTGTTAAAGAATACACGTAGAGATATACTGCATTTTTATTTACTTAATTATATCCTCATCAGAAGTGAGCTCTGAACTTGTCGATTAACAATCTATAGGTCGGCCTAAGTGGCGCACTTGAGACATTATGTGGCCAAGGATATGGAGCAAAACTGTTCAGGATGTTGGGAATACATCTTCAAACATCATGCATCATATCATTCTTCTGTTCTATTGTGGTTTCCTTCATCTGGTGGTATTCCGATAAGATCCTGATTTTACTTGGTCAAGATCCTCTCATAGCTAGAGAATCAGGGGTTTTCTTGAAGTTCCTTATACCTGGATTGTTTGCATATGGTTTATTGCAAAACATTGTGAGATTTCTTCAAGCACAATCAATCATCTTGCCTCTGGCTTGCTTTTCGGTTGCAGCTTTAGTTGTCCACATTGGCATTTCATATGCTCTGGTTCATTGGACCAGTCTTGCTTTCAGAGGAGCCGCATTAGCAGCTTCAATTTCGTTTTGGATCTCATTTGTCACGCTGAGTCTATATGTGCTTTTCTCCAAGAGATTCAGCCATATAAGGCCGGAAAGTTTCTCAACCGAGCCATTTCATTATATTCTTTCAAACTTGAAGCTGGCTTTGCCCTCTGCTGGCATGGTGTGGTAAGAATTAGCCTCATTTCTGTTAATTTTTGTTATTACAGTCAAAGCTCTGTATTCCGATGTTGTTTGTCCAAATATCTTTTGGCTGTTATATAAGACATGAGTATAATATAACATAACATGAAAATCTATTCCAACAACAACTTAGCCGTTATACTGAAATGTTGTTATACAGAGGGAGGTCTGATTGTATAATAAAGCAAATTCAAGTGTATTGGCAGAGACAATTCTGGAATTTAAACTTGATTAGTGCAACCTTTAAGGTTATCAGCACTGAACTCGCTTTATTTTGAGATTACGAGTTCAGGTTTTAATATTGTTGAACTTTTAGTGTTTTTTCACGTATATCTATCTCACCTTTGTTGGTACTAATAGTTTTCAATTGTTGTGCACCAGCTTGGAGTACTGGGCTTTTGAGATTCTTGTGTTATTAGCTGGTTTGATGCCAAATTCAGAAACAACTACTTCTGTCGTCGCAATGTGGTAAGTTTTCAATGTGGTTTGAAACACCAGCAACTGTTTCGTATTTTTGAAGGCTGAATTTTAGCTGTTGATCTAATTTTGTTTTGGGTTGTGACCTTCCAGTGTAAATACAGAAACCATAGCCTACATGATATCTTATGGTCTCAGTGCTGCTGCAAGGTAATTTGACCAACAAAAAGGTTGACATAATTCTTATCCCTTTTATTTTTTTGAATTCTAATGCAAAAAAATATGCAGTGTTGAATTAAGTGACAATCTCGTTTAAATGGTTAGAGATAACACACCTTTATTTACTCAATTTGTCTCAACATGCCTCTTAATGTGCAAGCTTGATTCTGTTTCATAGAACAAGTTCCGCACGTGAAAATCTTTTTGATGATGGAACACTATGTTGAATTGTGTTTAAATTGTTAGAGATAGCAGATAATTACTTAATTCATCCCAAAAAGCCTCTTACTATGCGAGCCTGATTCTGTTTCATAGACCAAGGTCCGCAAGTGAAAATTCTTTTTGATGACGGAACACTAGGTTGAATTGTGTAACGACCTTCTCATCTAAAAGGTTAAGCTGTTAGAGAGATCAGACTTATAACTCTTATTTTCTTAATTACATCTCAACGTGCAACACAAGGTAATGTGACCAACAAAAAGGTTGACATAATTCTGATCTCTTTATTTCCTTCAATTCTAATGCTTAACATATGCAGTGTTGATTTATATGACAATCTCGTTTAAATGCCTAAATTGTTAGAGATATAATGCTCTTACTTTATTCGTCTCAATATGCCTCTTAATGAACGAGCCTGATTCTGGGTCATAAACCATAGTCCGCAGGTGATAATTCTTTTTGATGACGGAACACTATGTTGAATTCACTGCACAAAAGTTGGAATTAGCTATGAACTACTCCGACAGTAAATTGCTCGTAGCTAACAATTTTTTTTAAAATTCGTCGCTAAATACAGGAATTTTGCTATTTACCTACAGAGTTTGTCCGTCACTAATTCTTGTCTTTTAATAGTGATTGTGTGATCATTGCATCTAAAAGGTTAAGTAGTTAGAAAGATAGACATATAACTTTTATTTACTTAATTATGTCTTCACTGTGCAGCACAAGGGTGTCAAACGAGATAGGAGCAGGAAATATTGGCAAAGCTAAGCAAGCGATGGCGGTTACTCTCAAGTTAGCTATTCTTTCTGCCCTTATAGTTGATACGGCTCTAGGTTTTGGTCACAAATACTGGGCAAACCTCTTCAGTGACAACGCAGAGATTATCCACAGATTTTCCTCAATGACACCTCTCCTTTTAGTCTCTTTCTTGTTCGATTTCATACAAGGAATTCTATCAGGTTAAACTTTTTGCATATGTATACATGTGTGTCCGACACTATACTTTAGTTTTACACATTCAGTAGAACCGAACGAGCTAAAGCATAAACTGTTTAAATGAATTGATCAGGAGTGGCAAGAGGATGTGGATGGCAGCGTTTCGCTATGTGCATCAACTTGGCAACTTTTTATTGCGTTGGCATGCCAATAGGCGCTGTCCTGGCTTTCAAGTTCAACTTTAGTTATAAGGTAATTCAAGTGGACTGTGCAGGCCATTCGTTCAATATGCTGTTTTATATACACGAGTTTAACTTATATACGCTGACAGGTTAAAACCGTTCTGACATTATCAAGTACCTAAATTACATGTAACGACTGATCATAACTTTTATACACTGACAGAGCAAGTTCTTTTTTTTTTTTTTGCGTGAAAATATATGATGCAGGGTTTATGGATAGGGTTGATTTGTGGTCTAGCCTGCCAATCTTCTGGATTGTTGCTCCTGACATTATTTTCAAGATGGGGAAAAGCAGATCAGGTCTCAAAAACTAGCAATAGAGAAAATGAACTCCAGGCTTAAATTAAGCATAGAGTTCATGAAATCCACTTGCATTGATCATTGGTAATTAGTTAATTCATCAGTTTTGTAATTTGAGAACATTTTTGACTTGTCTACATAGTTTTAGAATAAATCGCATATCTAGGCATTATTTTTTGCGCTTATGAAGGTCAGTATCAGTCCTTAAGTGCATTTATTATTTTGTATCTGAATCTTAATTGAGGACTTTTGTCAAAATAGCTTTTCAGAAAAATATTTTTGGAGAAAAGAAATTTGTGTTTGACCAGTTCATTTAAGAAGTGATTCCTTTAGTACTCCCTCCAGATCAAAAAAGTGTCCACTTAGTTTTTTTTTTTTGGGTAAAAAAAAGTGTCCACTTATCAAATCAAGAAAGAATTAACTTTGTTTTTATAGATTTATCCCTATTAAGTGTTATATGATCAAATCCCAATGCCTATTTAATTAGGGATAGTTTAGTCAAATTATCTATTTTTTGTGAGATTAACTTAATTGACATAGGATCTTGAACACAATAATCTTACATGAAGATAATACGGAAAACATACCTGATGCGGAAGACATTATCACGAAAGCGGAAGCGTTAATTGTAGAAACTGGTTTCTACCCCCTTGCCCTAGCCTTACGTTACCACAGCCGTCAATGATGGAAAAAGTATATAGAATAAGTGGTAACCATAATGGGTGGAGGGAGGACCAATTTATAGGAGTTGAGACTTAATTCGGTACGTCCGTCAAGTAACCGATCTAACAGACGAGATTTATTATTCATTAAATATTAGTTATGAGCCTTACATTAATTGGGCCACACATAAGAATAATAAAAATTCTTACATTCTCCCACTTGGCCCAATGACCACATAACACTAATATTAAATGACATAAAACATTAGTAGCGCATAAAATAAATCTCTTCTATAATGTCCATCATACATACCTTAATATGACAAACCACTAATGCGAGTTATGGCGGTTATACATAATTTTGTGCTACATACTCCCTTCCATATACTACAACATTAGCAACTAATCATACTAGGTTCATAAGTTATAAAACCTTTAACATTATGGTCCACAATAATGTCTCATTGAGACTTATCCTGTAATATCTCAAAACAATAATGTGTACACCATTATGAGAAACAAGAAATTCATTAAAGTATATCAGAAACACATAATTGAGCTCAGAGTGTCAAACATCATAAAGAAAAACATTAATCATAAGTACAACCAAGACCCATTCTATGTACATGTTCTTTAAATGTCTTTGGTTGTAAACCTTTCGTTAACGGATCTGCAATCATGAGATCAGTTCGAATATGCTCAAGTGACACCCTTTGTTTCTGAACTTCATCCTTGACGGTAAAGTACTTTAATTCCATATGTTTGGCACCTTTGGAGTACTTATCGTTCTTGGAGAAGAATATTGCTGCAGTATTATCACAATAAATTTTCAGTGGCTTGGTAATGGTGTCGACAACCCCCAGTCCTGAAATAAAGTTCCGCAGCCATAATGCATGAATTGTGGCTTCAAAACATGCCACAAATTCTGCTTCCATTGTGGATGTAGCAATGACGGATTGCTTAGCACTCTTCCACGATATTGCTCCTTCAGCTAATAGGAACAAGTAACCAAAAGTGGACTTTCTAGTGTCAACACATCCACCATGATCTGAATCTGAGTATCCAATGACTTCCAAACTGTTGGATCTCCTATACATGAGCATGTAATCCTTCGTTCCTTTCAGGTACCTCAAAACTTTCTTTGCATCTTTCCAGTGATCAATTCCTGGGTTACTTTGATATCTTCCTAGCATTCCGACCGCAAAACTAATATCCGGTCTTGTGCAAGTTTGAGCATACATCAAACTTCCAACAATAGAAGAGTAAGGAATTGACTCCATTTCTTTTCATTCTACGTCATTCTTTGGACACTGCATAAGACTAAATTTGTCCCCTTTTTGAATTGGAACAACTCCTGCTGAACAATTGTTCATGTTAAATCTCTCAAGAACTCTTTCGATATAGCCTTTCTGAGACAGTCCCAATAGTCCTTGTGATCTATCACGGAATATTTTTATCCCTATCACATAGGATGCCTCACCCATATCTTTCATTTCAAAATTCTTAGAGAGGAAATCTTTCGTCTCACGTAATATGCCCAAATCATTAGCAGTAAGCAAAATATCGTCAACATATAGGACTAAGAATATAAACTTGCTCCCACTGATCTTTTGGTATATACACCGATCAACGGTGTTTTCCTTAAATCCAAAAGATGTGATGGTATCATTAAACTTTATATACCATTGTCGTGAGGCTTGTTTGAGTCCATATATTGATTTTTTTTAATTTACACACCATTTGACCTTTTCCTTTAATTTCGAAACCCTCTGGTTGGTCCATATAAACTTCCTCCTCGAGGTCTCCATTAAGAAAGGCAGTTTTCACATCCATTTGGTGTAACTCTAAATCATAATGAGCCACCAAAGCCATAATAATTCTTAACGAGTCTTTCTTTGAGACCGGTGAAAAAGTCTCTTTATAATCAATGCCTCCTTTCTGAGTATAACCCTTGGCAACAAGTCTGGCTTTATATCGTTCAATATTGCCATTTGAATCGCGCTTGGTCTTGAAGACCCATCTACACCCGATTCTTTTAGAACTTTCTGGCAATTCAACAAGATCCCAGACTTTGTTGTATTCCATTGATTTGAACTCTTCTTTCATGGCATCAATCCATTTGTCAGACTCAGTACTTTATATGGCTTGTGAAAATGAAACCGGATCTTTATTAAGTCCAATGTCAAAATCTGACTCTTGTAAATAAACCACATAATCGTCTGGAATAGCCGATTTTCTTTCTCTTTGAGATTTTCTCAATGGCCCTGTTTATGGTTCATTTGCGTCAGATATTTGTGAGTTAGTTCCTTCCTGGAGTGTTTCATTCAAATGTTGTTCAGTGTTGTCAAAGTGTTCTTCGACAACGGGAACAATATTTGTTATTGGTGTGGAAGTAGGCACATTCATGGGCAATGGAACATTAACCCTTACCTCATTTATTTCCACACTTTGTCGTTCGACACTCCCACTAACTTCACCATTTTCAATGAATCTTGCATTACCGGTTTCAACAATTCTTGAGCTATGGTTTGGACAGTAAAACCTATACCCTTTAGATTTCTCTGGGTAACCAATAAAGTAACCACTTACTGTTCGAGAATCTAATTTCTTTTCATGTGGATTATAAATTCTAGCCTCCGCTGGGCAACCCCAAACATGCAGGTGTCTTAAACTAGGTTTCCTTCCAGTCCACAGTTCAAAAGGAGTCTTTGGAACTGCCTTACTAGGAATCCTGTTTAATAAATACACAGCAGTACTAAGAGCATACATCCACAATGTTTTGGGTAATGAGGAATTACTTATCATACTCTTAACCATATCCATAAGTGTCCGATTACGCCTTTCTGCAACCCCATTTTGTTGAGGTGTTCCTGGCATAGTATATTGTGCACATATGCCATGTTCCTCGAGGAACTTTGCAAATGGACCTGGACATTGTCCCAATTCGCTATATTTTCCATAAAATTCACCACCTCTATCTGACCTAATGATTTTCACTTTCCTATCTAATTGCCTTTCAAACTCATTGACGTACACTTTGAGGGCGTCCGTTGCTTGAGATTTTTCTTTCAGCAAATAGATATATCCATAACGTGAAAAATCATCGATAAAAGTGATAAAATATTTTTCTCCAGCAATAGATGGAACATCAAAAGGTCCGCAAATATCAGTGTGTATAATTTCAAGAAGTTGGGTGCTTCTTGTGGCACATTTCTTACTATGCTTGGTTTGCTTTCCCTTAATGCACTCCAAACATATATCAAGATCAGTAAAATCTAGATTCAGGAGAATCTCATTCTTTACTAATCTTTCTAACCTTTCTTTGGATATATGACCCAAACGCCTGTGCCACAAGTAAGCAGAACTTTCATTCAGTGAACTACGTTTAATTCCAACATTTTGATGTATAGCAAGAAGGGATTCAGAAAAAACATTATCGAGTTTCAATTTATATAAACCATCAATAAGAACACCAGAACCATAAAAAACAACATTCTTATATAAATTGAAACATCCATGTCCAAACATAAAATCAAATCCAGAAACATCAAGTCTTGAAAGAGAAATCAAATTCCTAGAAACTGAAGGAACATAAAGAGTCTGTAATAGATCAAGGTGATGTCCAGTCTCCAAGATCAAACGATAAGTCCCTATGCCTTCAATTGGAGCCTTCATATGATTTCCCATGAACAAGAAATCCTTATTTTAATTTGTAGTTTGGATCGTAAGAAATCCCTGCAACATAGTGGATACATGAGTAGTTGCACCAGAATCAAGCCACCAAGTATTATTAGGAACTTCTACTAAATTTGATTCGAAACATACAAAAGCACTAAGAGTACCTTTATTTTCGAACCAAGCTTTACGTTTCAGGCAATCTTTCTGATAGTGTCCTTCCTTTCTACAGAAACGACACACATCTGCCTTGAGTTCCTTATGAGCATCCTGTTGAACTTTAGCATGTGCTTTCTTCTTCTTGAACTTGTTGGTCTTCACTTTAAGTCCTTTACCAGCTCCTTGACCCATGAGGTTAATAGAACGACCTCCTTGTTTCTTAAGTCTTGATTCCTCCTAAGTAAGCATACTGGACAATTCACTAACATCCCACTTATCCTTAATAGTGTTATAGTTAATTTGGAATGGTCCATACTCAGGAGGCAATGAGTTTAGAATAAACTGAACCAAGAAGGAGTCATCCACTTTCATCCCCAAAGTTCGGAGTCTTGCTGCAATATTAGTCATCTCGATGATATGATTTTGCATACTACGCGACCCATCAAACTTCATGGTCGTGAGTTCAGCCATTAGTGTACCAGCGAGAGACTTATCAGCAGAACAAAAACGTTCTTCCACAAACTTCAGGTATTCCCTGGCACTTTCTGTCTGTGGAATAGTACTCTTAATGTTGTTGGCAATAGTCATTCGCATAAACATAAGGCACAATCTGTTAGAGCGTTCCCATGCTTTATGGAAAGACTTCTCATCCTCACTGCTCGTATCAGTAATAGCAGCAGGGTTTTCTTTCAGCAGAGCCAAATCAATATCCATCACACCTAAGTGGAACTGGACTTGTTCATGCCATTCAGAGAAGTTCAATCCGTTGAACACAGTAACAGATGAAGCAAGCGAATGAAGAGGAATAGCTGCAAAATAGATATACATGCTTATAAATTGGAAAATAATGTGGATTCAGCAAAACAATAAAAGTATATCGTAATTCTCCTTTGGGTGATACTACGACATACTATCATAATTTAAATGCCATTTTCAACTTTAAAAGGCAATTGAATATTTTCAATCAAACATATACGACATCTTTGGATATACAATACATATTTGATTAAATAATATTAATTTACCTCATTATGTTCACTACTCATAGAATAATTGATTCACCTTTGGGCAAATCCTTAAGTTCTAGCAATAGTGAAAGTCAATTTATCCATTTATTTTCAATAATAGGCATTTTCATTAGCTTAATGGATAAACGACAACTTTTATGCATGCATATTTTTCTTAAACATACTAGTTCGGCCACTTTGGTGACTAACAAACTATATTAACATAAATGCACACATAAAACAATATCATAAAGTTTCATGCACGTGAATACTTTAAACATTCTAGTTTGGCCACTTTGATGACTAACAAACTATAAAAACATAATATATACATAAAACAAATATGAATATATAATGTATGTGTATATCAAACATTCTAATTTGACTACTTTAGTGACTAACAAACTACATAAATTTTAAACACATACAACCGCCAGCACTTTTCATTATTGCACTGATGGAAGAACCAAACCAATCAGTACTTTACGTGGGATTTACATGCAATTGTCAAAGTTCATACATTCCAGAATGCAACATCAATCACTTTAATGGCCTACAATTCTTTAAATAGCTCAGAACAAAATTACTTTATGGCCTAAAGTAAACAGTTAAGAGTCCAATTCTAAACTCAATTAAGCAACTAAAAATCTTTTCATTATGGGTTTAAAAGGTTGGAACAGAACACCCCTTTTATGGCATCCAAATAAAAAGTAAAACTAAACATACGTGTTGAACTTTAAATGGATACCAAAAAGAAAAAAACTTAATCGAGAGACCAAACATTAAAAAAAAAAGAAAAAAGAAAAAAGAAAAAAAAGGGTACTACTTCAATAGTGAGATTATTAATAATATAGTACCACAGGTTTTAATTCCCAGTATAAACACTTCGGTAGCATTCTTTCTTTATTAGCCACCATTGGCCGGAAATTAATGCTCTGTGGATGGCCTGTAAACTTTAGATGCTACATAAAAGAAAACTGACGTAGACATTATCATAGGGCAAATCAATAGAGACAGCAAAAACGTCTAATCCCTTTTTATAAACAGTGAATCATTGTCGGCATGGTAACGTGATTTTGAAAGCGGCAATACCATTAGCATTATTATACATTCAGTACAATAATGTCTTTCTTCTACAAAGATTATTGGTTCAAATATTGAGGCTATGATATCAGTATCACATGTAAGATTAACTTAATTGACACAGGATCTTGAACACAATAATCTTACATGAAGATAATACGAAAAACATACCTGATGCGGAAGACATTATCACGAAAGCGGAAGCGTTAATTGTAAAAACTGGTTTCTACCCCTTGCCCTAGCCTTACGTTACCACAACCATCAATGATGGAAAAAATATATAGAATAATTGGTAACCCTAATGGGTGGAGGGATGACCAATTTATAGGAGTTGAGACTTAATTCGGTACGTCCATCAAGTAACCGATCTAACAAACGAGATTTATTCTTCATTAAATATTAGTTATGGGCCTTACATTAATTGGGTCACACATAAGAATAATAAAAATTCTTACATTTTTGTCTAGGAATTAGTATTTTCTATGGAGTGTGATGGCTAAGTGGACTCTTTTTGATCCGGAGGAAGTACTTCATAGACCGATTGTGTTTTGCCAATCTTTCTAAACAGAGCTTTTGAGTGTTAAACTTGTAAAAAAAATTATCAAAGTTCATTCTAAAATTAGTTCTATTCTTCGATAAGAATATTCAAGATTTAACGTATATAAATATGTTTGAATATATAAAAATAATATCTAACCGATATTTACTGTATAATTTTTCGATAAAGAATGTCAAGGTGAGCATTCTTTGCCGACTGTAGCTCTGTCACAATCGACTACAGATCCCAAGCTTTATGTCTGAATCTTTGTATGTATGTACAAAAACAAACAAAAGTACTGTTTAGCCTAACATCACGTTATGAGTGCACGGCCGCCAGAAAACACTTAATCTAAGCAAAAATCTAAGAAGCGACATGTAACAAAAACAGCGGTGTAGTTAATTTGACAAGTTGGGAGTTCCAACAGATAAAAAAAAAATGTAGGATTTAAGTTATACACTTTGGTAGTCATACGATTTTTTTTGGGTAAATATCTCAAAAGGTCATTGAACTTTGAGAAATTATGTAGTAAAGTCATTGAATTTTGCTACATATTAATGAAATCACTCAACTTTGGCCTATTATCTCATAAAATCACTCAACTACATATGTCATAAAAAACAATCTGACATGGCAATACTAATTAATTATTTTATGTCATGCAGACGTGGGCTCACAATAAAATAACATAAATCCATGTTTTATACTCACACCCACTGTTTCAGAGTAAAATGAGAGTTTTCGTCGACATCTTTTTTGTTCTTTCTGCCAATAACTTATTTTAATGATTAAGCATTTAGTAGTACTAAAACATATAGTTAATACTGAGTATTCTTTCGATCTTTCTCATTTCAGAATTTGTATCTTTTTCTGAAAATTGAAAGGCTTTAGAGCTGCGTTTTGAGAACTATTTGAAAGTTGTTAACAAGATCGGCATTGAGGATATATTAGTTGTTAGGGCTCTGACTCTACAATTTTGCTTGGTTATTGTCATATGTGTATTTGTTAACTGATTTGTAGTGGTAACAATTAACTGTGGTTTAGGGCGTATCGTGGTAATATTTATGATTGCTGGTGGACTAATAGTACTATGTGTATCTCCGTGTGGCTTTTTTGCATGCTTTGAGATGGTTTTGTATAAAGAATTAAGAATTTTAAGGAAACAGTGAGAAGAAGGTACAGATAAGGGGAAAATGGGTTTTGGATGAAGGGTTGGTGAGTGGGTGTGAGTTTAAAGATATGAATTTATTTTATTTTATTGTGTGGCCCATGTCTACATGACATAAAATAATTAATTATTATTGCCATGTTAAATTTTTTTGATGACATAAGTAGTTGAGTGATTTTATGAGATAATAGGCGAAAGTTGAGTGATTTTATTGATATGTAACAAAGTTCAATGACTTTTCTACATAATTTCTCAAAGTTCAATGACCTTTTGACATATTTACCCCGATTTTTTTACATTATTAGCGGAGATGAAGTAAAACTTTTAACTTTATGGATTTTAAATTTTAAAACGATAACTTCAAGTGCTAATAATTGAATTTTAAATTTAATATGTGTACATATTATGAATAGTTTGTTTAAGCAAAAATTATTGAATTCGCGAACCTGTACCTGGGCTTCTAGCTTTACCCTTGATCGTGGTAATTTAACCAACTGTTTCTATTTTCCAAGTTATCATATTAGATGTATATGTTATGAAAATACCTATTGATATAAGTGAACTTATTTGATGGTGTAAAATTTTAGAGACAAATTCAAAATTTTGAGTTTAGCCGTTCAAAAAAAAATGTAGCTTACTGATATCAATTTGAAAAATTATTTATATATATTAAATTGATTTCTTAATAATAAACTCCCTCCGTCCAAGTTTACGTGACTGTTCAGATTTCGCGAGTCGAACTTCTTTCTTTTAACCGTGAATTTGGAAATCCAATCTTTAAGTTTTTTGAAAATAATTTTCATATTTAGAAACTACATAAAAGATACTATAAGTCACAATAATTAACAATTTAAAAGGCAGACAAATAAATCACGGTGAATTTTTTTTTATTTGGTTCTTAAAAAGCGAAATGTGCTGCATAAATTCAGACAAAGGGAGAGTATAATTTATTTATTTTTGCTAAAATAACTGAATTATGCGGAACATCACTTAACAATTCACCTTTAAATTTACCTTTTTACTCTTAATGAAATCACTTCTAGCCACACAAATTTCTACAGTTTATTTTAGACCACAAGTTCAAAAGTTTTTCTTTTATTTCTTAAGTTTTATGTCCACTCAAACACCCTCGAATAAAATGGTCGGAGTGGGTATTATAAAAGGATAATTTCAATAATATACAATACAACATAAAATATCTCATCCACGTAGCCATATTTTTAATTTACATCCGCATAGCCAACCTTTTTTTCTGCAACAGTGTTTATACACACGATATACAACATTATACTTAAACAATGTATCAATCTTATATAAAAGTGTTTAATAATGTATAAAAGGTTCCTTTCCGATAATATTAGAAATATGGGCTATTTCGGGTAAATATTTTCTCCCAATGAACATAGAGTGTTATTTTCCCTATAAAACAGGGGGGTCGATAAGAGAAGCACATCATAGTAGACTTGAGGCACAACAGAAACAATATGGCTACCAAGGATTGCTCATATGGCCCAAAAACTCCCTTGCTGTTACATCCAGCATCATCATCATCCATTGAAGAAAGGGAAATTTCAATTTCATCAAACAGATGGTGTGCAAAGTTGATTGATGTAGAAGAAGCTAAGAATCAGATGTTGTTTTCGTTACCTATGATTGTTGTGAACGGTTGTTTCTACTTCATTAATCTTGTTTCTGTCATGTTTGCTGGTCATCTTGGTAAACTTGAACTTGCTGCCTCAAATCTTGCAAATTCATGGGCTATGGTTACTGGTTTCAGTTTCATGGTATGTGTTAATTCATCTTTCATACTTATATCTCTGTTTTAGGCTACTTTTAAGTTCTATGCATTGACGATGGAAAAAATATATATTTACAATCAGGTCACTTAAAAGGTAATTGTAGGTATGGTAATTAACATGTTTATAACAGGTTAAATTACACACATAGTGTAAAAGATTCATTGTACTGTCAGTTTATATAAGTTAAATCTGTTGCTAATACATCCATCCTCATGGATACTTCATTCATATTATATATAGAAGTTTTTGGGATAATATTTCCTAGTACGTACGTATTAAACATCAGAAAATAAGTAAGAAACGTAATTATTACTAACTGCCAGATGTATCACTAGACATTAAACCTTGATATATTACTTAGTCTTAATAGTATTACATAACTTAATATGTATCGCTATCTTTTTTCCAATATTTGTTCATATTTTCTTCGTTCCTGCCAACTGTCAAATGATAGCCTTGATAGTTCCATATATTACCTTTCTTGGATTAATGTTCTATGCAAGTGTGAAAAAAATAGTTAAAGAGATAATATCCGTGCTTGTACAGCTAAAATGGTCCTGTTGTTTCCAGAAAATGGTTTAAATTACACATGAAAAGAGCACGTCAAAGCTAAGAATTCATATTTTACATGATGCCCTGTGGTTTCGATTTTACTGAGGCAAATCTTAAACTTGTTAATTAAACAATATATAGGTTGGCCTAAGTGGTGCGCTCGAGACATTATGTGGCCAAGGATACGGAGCAAAAATGTACAGAATATTGGGAATACATTTGCAGGCATCATGCATCGTATCATTCTTTTTCTCTATGGTGATTTCTGTTATCTGGTGGTATTCTGATATGATTCTGATTTTACTTCACCAAGATCCTGATATAGCTAAAGAAGCCGGCGTGTTCTTGAGGTTCCTCATACCTGGATTATTTGCATATAGTTTTTTGCAAAACATTTTGAGGTTTCTTCAGGCACAGTCAATCATCATGCCTCTGGCTTTCTGTTCAGTTGGATCTTTAGTTATCCACATTGGCGTTGCCTATGCCTTGGTTCATTGGACAGGTCTTGGTTTTAAAGGAGCATCGTTAGCGGCTTCAATTTCGATGTGGATTTCACTCCTCACATTGGGTCTATACGTGATTTTCTCTGAGAGATTCAGCCATATAAGGCCAGAAGGTTTCTCATTCGAGCCTTTTCATCATGTTCTTACAAACTTGAAGTTGGCTTTGCCCTCGGCTGCCATGGTCTGGTAAGAATTAACTGTAAATTTTTTCTATTACAAGAAAAGTTGACTTATATATTTACAGACATTGTCAATACAATTTTTAACACAAAGGCAATTACAGGCAACTAATCATCGCGAGTGGAATTACTTACCCGTAAAATAATACTAGCGACCTTTTATAACTGGTTAAATTACATTGCTAGTATATAAAATTTTCATTACACTGTCAGTGTATATAAGTTAGATTCTTACAGAATAAAGTGCATTGGCATCCAAGTTGTACTGATAATTTCCTAATTTGGATGTGTACCAGCTTGGAGTACTGGGCTTTTGAGCTTCTTGTGTTATTAGCTGGTTTGATGCCTAACTCAGGAACAACTACTTCTGTGGTAGCTATGTGGTAAGCTTCTGTCCTTTTCAACAACACATTTTCATGATTTTAGAGACTGAATTTTAGTTGGTGACACCAATTATTTTTGTTATGACCTTCCAGCGTAAATACACAAAACATAGCCTACATGATATCTTATGGTCTGAGTGCAGCTGCAAGGTAATGTTACCAACAAAATATTGACATATTTCTGAGCCCCTCCCCCTCAATTTTTTTACTGATACCAAATACGAATGCTCAAACATATTTAGTGTTGATTTGTGTGACAATCTTATCTAACCGTTTAAGCTGTTAGAGTGAGCTATTTACTTAATTATGCCTCAACATGTCTCCTGATGTGCGGGCCTGATTTTTTTTAATGGACCAATAGCCTAATTGGACAAGCTTCCAAATTTGCTTATTTTGTGAAGTGCTTTTCGAAAAAAAACTTTTCGAGAATAAGAGTTTATGTTTGACTAATCAATTTGAAAAGTACTTTTGCCAATATTAGAGCAGTACTTTGTGCTTGGTCAATGTTCCAAAAGTGCTTCCGGAGATTTTTTTTTTTTTTTTTGGCAAAGTTTCTGAAAAATAGCTTCTACAACTACCGAAAAGCACTTATGTTTTTCCTAAAAGCTTGTCCAAACCCCTCAATTTTTTAAAATAAACACTTTTAGAAAAATATAAGCACTTTTGGCTTTGCCGAAACTTGGCCAAACAGGCTATAAGGCTCGCACGTGAAAACTCTTTCTAATAACTGATGAAGGTGAATTTGAACTTAGGACCTGCTTGCTCTGGTACTATGTAGAATTGTGCGACCGGATGTTAAAGAGATCATAGGCCCTCCTATTTACTTAATTGTATTTCAACATGCAGCACTAGGGTGGCAAACGAGTTAGGAGCTAGAAATCCTGATAAAGCTAAGCATGCTATGTTTGTTACTCTCAAGCTATTTGTTCTTCTTGCCGTTGCAGCTGATTTGGCTCTATTTTTTGGTCATAATGCCTGGGCTAGCCTCTTCAGTGATAGCGTGGAGATAATTAACAAGTTTGCCTCCATGACACCTCTCCTCTTAATCTCCTTTATGTTCGATTTCATTCAAGGAATCCTATCAGGTTAAAAAAATTATATAGCATGCATTGCATTATGTGTGCACGTGTGCGACACTATTTTAGTTTTACACATTTAGTAAAACCGTCTAAACAGAACTTGTAAATGAATTGATCAGGGGTGACTAGGGGATGTGGATGGCAGCATTTGGCTATGTGCGTCAACTTGGCAACTTTCTATTTCATCGGCATGCCAATAGCTGGCCTCCTTGCTTTCAAGTTCAATCTACATTCTCAGGTAATTCAATTGCACGCCATGCTTTCAGTATGTCCCATACGAGTTATACACCGACAGAGTAAAAGAGTTTTGACTCTACCAAGTACCTAAAAGATAACTACATGTAACTGCCTAAAATGATTGGAACTAGTAACCTCAAATTATGGTAGATACCTCGCTGCCTATGTGGCTAGGACTCTCCAAAAATGCGGTCTCATTTGTGTTGGATCCTCTAAACATGCACTATTTTTGAAAGAGCCAACATGCACCTGACAATTTGATGAGTCCGATCAACATAACTCGCTACATTACAAGGATGATATAAAAACTTTGGCACTATCAGTCAACAAATTCTGTTGTTCTAACTAAGTTTGGTATTGTTTTTGGAAAACTATATGATGCAGGGTTTATGGTTGGGTTTGATTTGTGGTCTAGCCTGCCAATCTTCTGGCTTGTTGCTACTGACATTGATGACCAAATGGGGAAAAGTAGAAGTCTCAATAAATAGGAATAGAGAAAATGTACTCCTGGCTTAAAACGCGAGTTCATGAGAGTAACTTCATATAGCTGATCCCGACTTGTTTGGGACTTACGCATAGTTGTTGTTGGCGCTGGTTGGCTTGTTGGCCATTAATGATCCAAGGTCTATTTCTTTTTCTCTAGATATTGATAATTGATTAATTAATTTGATTTCTATATATGAGAAGATTTATGACATGGTTAATTTAAAAGGGAGAATGACGTATATGTACATAGTAAGAAACTTATTTACCAAACGCGACGATAGTTTTCAGTTAAAAAACATATCAGGAGTTTTTTTTTACAAAACATATACGAACTTTTCGCTCAAGGCTTGAAAAATTCGCTCAAAATTTCATGTATGAAAAGTATATGAAACGGTATGAAATGTGTATATCTCACTCAAGGCTTAAAAATTTCTCACATTTTTCGTGTTTGAAAACTGTATGAAAAGGGTATGAAATGTGTATATCTTGCTCAAGGTTTAGAATTTCGCTCACATTTTTCATGTATAGAAACTGTCTAAAATCAGTATATAATATGTATATAACTGTATAAATTTTGTATGAAGTTCATGTTATGGAAATTTAATACAACTACAACAACATTGTATACATCTTTCATATAATATTCATACAAATTTAATCAACTATAACAACATACAAAACATAAAATACAATTTTCTCACAAACTCGACATACAATTATCATGCAACTTTAATACAATTTTGAATCTCGCTTTGAAATTTGCAAAAAACATGTTTCGAATCTATCTTAGACTTAGAATTTCACTCAGAATTTCGTGTATAAAAATAGTATAAAACTGGTGTAATAACTAACAATCAAAATTAGAAAGAGCATGGGCAACACCACACGCGTACTTTAAAAAGCTTGTCCTTTTTTTTTCCCTCTCTCTCTCTCTACATTCAGTCCTCCAATTGCAGGGAGAGAGTAACAAGAACAATTCCGCAGCCCAAATTTGTTGGATTCAAGTTCGATTGAATTAATTGATGATCCAGTTCATACAAGAAAGCCAATAGATTAACATATTCAGATTCATTGCACACATTCATATGCTTGTGGATATTCATATTTGTGTAGTTTTGGAGGGTTTGGGTGCAGAGAAGGGTCTGAGTTGAGCTCCTTTTTTTTTTTTGGGGTCCAGATTTGAAACCCAGAAACAAGCGTGAAGAAGAAGAAAGGGGGCTGCGCTTCTTTTTCCTGATTTGAAACAAAATAGAATATTCTGACTTATTAAAAGTGCATCTTCACGGACCTCACTTCTTGAGCTAACTTTTAAGGTTGAGTTAGGAGCAATGATTTTGACTTTAAGAGACGCACTTCCTAATGCAAACCTCTACTCCTAGGAGACGCATTTCCTAGTAAGAGAACTTCAGTTTAACTCGTAAGAGACGCACTTCTTAGTCTGGGTCTTTCTGTTTTTATGTTTCGAAGACACCCTTCCTAATTTGATCCGTAGCTCATAGGAGACGCCCTTCCCAGTTTGGATCTTTTAGGTTTTGCTTTAGGAGATACACTTCCCAGTTTAAACCATAACACCTGGGAGACGCACTTCCTAGTCAAAGTATTTTAGTTTAACCCCTAAGAGACGCACTTCTTAGTTGGGTCTTTTTAAGTCTTGCTTTTAGGAGACGCACTTCCTAATTTAAACCATAACACCTAGGAGACGCACTTCCTAGTCAGAATATTTCGGTTTAACCCTTAAGAGGCGCACTTTTTAGTCTGGGTTTTTCACGTTTAGCTTTTAGAAGACGCACTTCCTAATTTGATTCATTATTCCTACGAGACGCACTTCCTAGTTTGAGTTTTCATATTCATCCATGGAAGACACACTTCCTAGTTAGTACATTTGATTGTACTTTCATCTTTGAATTACATTACATATAGTTTATGATTTTGCTAACACACACAAAAATTTTGCTGGTGCAAACTGGGACAGAAAAATTTTGTTCGTGCTGTTTGTCTTTGATGATTTGCAGGACCCGCTTGAAGAATGGAAAGCAAGTCAGGACCCGCCTGGAAAATGGGACACCTTTCAATTTAAAGTTCAAGAGCCCGCCTGAAAAACAGGGTGTATTTTCAAGTTCAGTCAGAAGTAGCAGGAGCCCCGCCTGAAGAATAAGTTACTTTTGAGATCAGAATGTTTATCTCACCACTTGGGAAAGCGTGAAGATTCAAGTCAAACTTCAAGAGAAGCTGCATAGATAGGATCTCGTTACTTGTATTTCCTTTTTAACTTTTGTTTTCATTTTGATGTAATAACAGGAGCCGCGGACCGGAACCTCGACAGGATCTCAATCGACTCTCCAACTCAGCATATTCCATCACCCTTCTTACTCTTGAACTACACGAGATCTGATTCCCTTATAACCCGGGATATGTAGAATGCCCAAGACCAGGGCTCGATCACACTTTTTTGTTCTGCTCCATTCTCTTCCTCCAAATAATGGTCGGGTCAAAAATTTATCTCGCCATCTACGTCTTTGTCTGAAAACTCTTCGTGCTCCCAACCGAAGAGGGACAGGTTGTAGACAGGTAATTTTTTTTATCCTCCCTGAGTTGTTTTACACGATTTTTAACATTAAATATTTCTTTTCGGCTTAATCTTGCTATTCCGGAATTTATCTCATTTTAGTTGTTTTTTTGTGAAAACAAAAAAAAATATAATACAAAACTAGAGTCGTATTTAAGATAAAGAGAAAATTACAAAAAATATTCTTTTCTATTTAACCGAGTTTAAATGTATAAGTTTGTATTTTTCTTAGCCTAAAATTAGGTGGTTAATATACTTATAAGTGTATTTAGATTTTTATTAAAACGCAGAAAAGACAAAAAAAAAAAAAAAAAAAAAAGAGGACCAAGCAAAAATTTCCACCTCATAAGATTTCTTCCAACAAACTAATTCCTCCCACTCTATTTTACAATACACATTTTCATACACGTACACAATATACACATCACACAAAAAGGTACAAGAAAGTCAAAAACAGATATTAGAAGAGGATAGGACACTTGACAAAAAATGGGAGGGGGGATATTTAATTGGGTAGTCCCCATAATTTTTTCATACACGCAAAAGAGGACCCCGGGGGGGGGGGGGGGGGGTTGTCCATGATTTTAATAGAAAGAGACAGATAGAGAAACAGACAGAGGGACCATAGAGGGAGAACAACAAAAACAAAAACAAAAATCATCATCCTATCGTCACCACCCTTAACCACCGGACAAGTGGTTGTAGAATTAATGCGCTATTGTAATCAAAATTCAAGTGAGTATTTAAACATTAGGATGGTTTTAATTTGAGAATGAATGAAAGATTAAGTTGGTTTTGGGTCGTTAAAGAAGGATTGACCATTTAAAATTGAATTTTGGACTTCGTATGATATCTTATTTGTTCTTTGATACGTGCTATACGCGATTTAAAGCTTAGGCAAAATTGGACAATCGTCGTGGTTGGTAGGCAAAATTTTAGGTTCGTATATTTGCGTGTGTTTTCGTTTACTCGCTTTTTGAATATTATGTATTCATTTCCGGGTGGGATGTCCGGAAAGAAAACAAATGTAAAAATGGTGGCTGCTCGTGGAGAAGACCCCGGGCTGTCGGGGATAGCTTAGAATAGGTTAGCATAGAATAGTATAGGTTTATTCTATCACAGTTTTCTTTTATTTTGGGTTGTAATAATTTGGACTTTTAATTCTTGAGCTCTTCTCGTGTGTGTGCTTGTTTGTTTTGTGTGAGTTTATCTGATTGAGTTTCTATTTAAACCAATACGAGTTAATTAAAGCAACCGTGTTAAAACCACGGGACTCGAGGGATGCCTCACACCTTCCCCTCGGTCAATAGAATTCCTTAACCAGAATCTCTGTCGCTGATCAGTTTTTAGAGTTAAACTTGTTTTGAAAGGGATATTGATTTTACGGTGACTTGGCACACCAAAACTCGATGCCAGGTGGCGACTCTTTTTCTCTAAATAAAATCCCTTTTTGAAACACAAATTTTCGTCACTTTCGATTTGAAAACCCTTTTGAGCTTTAACATAATAAATCATTTTTGTGAGAAAAAAGAGGTGTGACGGCTAGCACTCAACCTGCTAATTTGTATGTGTAAATATAGGATTATAACAGATGCTATTTGAATTGTAATTGTGTTTATATAATAAAACTTTCATAATTTGTTATCAGACCGACTCATTTTTCCTGTTGGGCTCGTACAAGCACAGGCTTCCCATTATCTAGTGATAAAGAAATATATCTGTTTTTCGTTTTAGCGAAATCCATATGAATTACCCATTGTAGTTTATCCATTTTAATTACCTAGCCGGTGAATGAGGTGACTACAAAATTTTAACAAGATTGAGTATATCAAAAGACATGGAGTTTAAAATTTTGTTTATTGCGGATATGAATATGTAATTCGCCTTTGAAGATTATGTATCCCTAGTGTTTTTTTTTTTTTTTTTTTTTTTTTACAAAATTTTTCAATATATGATCAACGATTTCTTGAGTAAACTAGTAGGAGTAATTAGATTTCTCTTCAATTGAGTAATCAGATATAAGCCATAAATAATAATGACGAAAATGGAAGTACTACAATTTAATTATTTTATAATGCATCTTGATTTAAATCAATAATTACAACATGAAAGAAATTGAAATAGCATGAACTAATTAAGCATTTAAATCTCTAAGGTAGGGAAGTTGCATCTACTTTAATTGATGATTTCTCACCTTCAATTTCTATACTATATCCTATCAAATAGAAGTGATTGTACAGATATTGACGTACAACCTCTCTATATTGAGAGAGGTAAGATTTGCGTACGCTTTACCCTCCTCATGGGCGGATTTACATCATGTCGAGGGTGTTCACCCTCGACAAAAATTTATAGTATATATATAGTCTATTTTCTATGTTTATATATATATATTAACTTTTGAATACCCTGAATAAATGTAAAAGGTTAGCTTAAGTGGTCAAGGGTGTTCAAAATTGTCTCTAGCATCTAAGTTCGATTTCCGTCGACAACATTATATTTTATATTTAGCTTTTGTTGTTTTTCAAACCCCCTGAGTGAAAATACTGAATTCGCCACTGCCCTTCCCAGCATGGGAGGAGCTAGCCCTTCGGGTTTGGGTTCGGCCGAATCCAGTAGCTTTGGTCCGAACTTAATTTTAAAGAATTAGAACCCCGAATCCATAAGTTTTAAATCCTGACTCCGTCTCTGCCCCAGACCCCACTTGTGGGACTATACTGGTTATGTTATTGTTGTTGTACAGATATTGACTCAACTAAGCTAATATGAATTATGTCAGCTCTGAACATGGTGGATGCCTGCGGGAGATTGACAAAGGTGCAACCACAAGACCACACGTTTGGGATTCAAACAACGAATCTATAAGGCTGAATTTATCTAAAGCCATTTGAGTAAAATAATGAGATTTTAATTCAAAACCAACAATATCATACTATATTGACTGTGTCTTTAGGTTGACTTAGCCTAAACAATTTCTAAGAGGTGGCTGGTTTTAATTTACAACAATAATGATTCTGAATTTAAAGTAGTGGCTGGGTTCTAAGAGAGCTTGACCATGCCCCACTTGTAGAATTACGTTGGGTATGTGTAGACACGTGATTTTTGACCCTCCCCGTGTGTTTCACCTTATAGTGTTTAAATATTTCTTTTAATTTTAATTCTTGACGTGTCGATTTTATTCTATTTTTATTTAGTAGGCTTATTTGCGAAAATAAAAAAAGAACAAAATATTTGCTATTTTTAGAGTATAAGTTTTGTATTTTAAAGAAAGAAAATTACAAAAATATGCTTTGTAGGTTTTAATTTTGCTTAGACAGTTATTTATTTTAAGATTTTTTTTCTTTCTTTTCAGTTATCTAGAATTAGTTATTAAATATATATATATATTTGTTTTTATTTATTTATTTTTATTTTTACATTAAAAATAATAATAATGAGCAAATGGGATTACACCACCTCATCACATAATGACAAAGCTCCATAACAAACCTTATCACAAAAATAAGAAAAAGGGGGTCACGTTTTTGGTGGAAATATTTTTTCATAAAAAGGGGATAACAAAAAGGGGGCCCGCGGATTTAGGGTCTGTTTTTGTGCACAAAGGAACACGTGAATTGGGGGATTATTGTTAGGGGTGGGGACCACGAAGGGACCTATATCATATTCAATCAAAAAAAAAAAAACCAGGAGGAGCATCGTTAAATATAGAGAGCAGCTTTGTTTTTTTTTTTTCGGGGGGGACTGCCTACTCTTTTGATAGCAGTAGCCCACTATACTTCTCTTCCAACACCTGAACTTTCAGCCGTCATCCAACACCATATGAGCTCCACCATTAGCTCATCATCTTCATCTCCCTTAAACATCCAAAGTTTATGAAAAACAGAGTACCTTGAATCCACTATGATTTCGGGTCTCGTATCTCGTTTTTTGGGCTGAGTTAACGAGGTCGAGGTTGTTGTTTGAAGTCCTGCTTGGGGTTTCTGGCCGCTGGTTCCGCTCAATGTCGCCGGTGAAATATTCGGGTCAATAGCTTCATCGAGTTCCTGTAACTTAAACAAAGATTCATCTATACAAAGGTCCATAGTCCTGTTTGCTTTCAAGTTTAGTCCGCATTTTTCCTCTGTAATCCAATGCTTGGAGATATAAATAGTTATCAATACAATGAAGGAAGTTTTACGCCATTAAGGTCCACTTCTTACTTTTCCTCTTTATTTTTTATTATTACTAGTTCATATATGTCTGTTGGATTTTCGTTTTCCTTTTAGTTATTTTTGAGCCGTTGATTTTGCATAATCTTCGTTTCTGTGTAAGTTTGGATCATGCTGATGTTTAAATGGGGTTATAATACCTTCATGGACCTTTATTTGAACTACTGGATATAAAGTGTTTTGCTGGGTCTTTATGTTGGATTAGATTGTGGAAGATCTTAATATGTTTAGAGTTTGGTGTTGGGTTTAATGATTATTTGAGTTTGTTGGATGGATGTTCAGATTCGTGTTTTAATATGGATTAAATATAGTTGGTCAGCTGTTTAACTTTGGTATAAAAATCAGATGTTTAACTTGGTTACGTAAATCAGCTTTTTTTTTTTTAGTAATCAGTTGGCCACTAATTTAACTATTAAAAAATCAAATCCAAAAGCTTTAGTAAACTTGAGGCGCAAATTACAAGTTGTCTTGATTATGTAAACGTGCGCGCGATGTGATCGCGACAATAAATTAATAATAACCAAATAATTTTAAGTTTCGGATTTTAGAGACAAATAATTGTCTTTAACGCTAGATGAGCTTTAGGCGCGTTTTAAGATGTTTGTTTCGATTAAGAATGCGGCTACGCATCTTATTTCGAGACACCCTAATAACTCAAGGATGCGGTTACGTACCTTGGCCGAACTCTTTTTAATAATTAATTTTGTTTTGAGTAAGAATGCAGTTATGCATCTTATTTTGAGACGCTTAAAAGATCCGGAATGTGGTTACGCATCCGAATTAAAAAAAAAGGGTAAAAAGTTCAATAAATAAAAGTACGAGCAAATCAAGGCTTGGGAACATAATTTATCCAAAATAGATTAAGCTAAGTATAAGTCGATAAAGCGACCGTGCTAGAACCACGGGACTCGGGGAATGCCTAACACCTTCTCCCCGGTCAACAGAATTCCTTACCCGGTCTTCTGTTTTCGCGGACCATAATAAAGAGTCATTTCCTTTTGATTAGGGATTCATAAGGTGACTTGGAACACCAAAACTCAATTCCAAGTGGCGACTCTGAGTAAATAAATAATCCCTTTTCAAAACCGTCACTTCAAATGGAAAAACCCTTTACTAATAAAAACCTGCGCGTTTATAGCGCGGGGGCGCAAAAAAGGGGTGTGACAGCTCTGGCGACTCCGCTGGGGACTTAACCAGAATTCGAGCTTTGTGATATTGCCTTATACTTGGCTTTTATTATTGTTATTTGGATTTATTGTGTTTTGTTGAGCCTAATGTGCTAATTACCGCTCATTTATCGCTTTGATATTGTTGAACTGTATTATAAACTGTCTTCTCTCACGCACCCCTCTGAATCTCTGAAACACTTCACACACAGTCACAGGAATGCAGTTATGCATCCTAACTTTCTGTCAAGATAAAGCCGGAGTGTCTTGGCCCCCGGTGAAGGATTTTAGTCACACATGTTAGGCGGGACAGGATAAGCAATGAAGTCGGAATAGCACTGCTACCGACAGTATTGCCCCTCCCCGGCACGAGTTGTCCGCTCGGGTGACCCAGTCTAGACACCTTTGCCATTAGGTCTTAAACCTAGCAGAACTGAAAACGCAGAACTGATATCCCTAGTAGGCTACGCTTATCTGCATCACGTGCATTTGACTTAGTGGGACTCGGCACAGGGGCCGGGTCTGACTAGGACAGGTGACCTTTTATCAGACCAACATGTGCATCCAATGTGCTAATTGTAATATACTTGGGAAGTGCCTGATTGTTGACCGGCTTTAGGATAACCAAGGGGGTTCGAGAGAGATAAATATCACTGACTTTTGGGCCATTAAAAAAAAAAAAAAAAAAAAAAAAAAAAACTGTTTAGCCCTACCCTTCTCGAAAAAAAAGGAAAAAAAAAAGGAGAAAAGAAAAGAGAAGAGGTCAAATATCATCCCCATTTTTTTTTTTTTTTTTTTTTTGAGTTTATACGAACTACGCGAGCCTGATTCTCACCGTCCGTGAGATACGTAGGCAACTCTCTTCGAGTTCGGCCCCACCTTCTCAGGTTTGAGAGGTTCATTTGTGTCATTTGTGTAGTCCTTTTGTCCATTTGTGTCAGGTTAGTTTGTCAAAACAATAAAGATACTAAGTCACTTTGCAGAGTCCTTGTCATAAAATTAAACGTACCCACGAATCGGTGACAGGGTATTTAGACAATTCACTCTAGGTTTGGTTTTCAAGTCCAATGTTGGGCAACTTTGTTGAGTTTTGCTATCTGGGTCACGGTAGACTGCTGTAAAAAAAAAAAATACAGAGATTGATTGTGATTTTTCTTGCCTTAGCTTTTAAAACCACATATTTTTCTATAAGTTTATTTGTCGTCCACGTGCATTCATGAGTCCAAGTCTAAAAAGGTCATTACTTTCATATCCAACAGGTCTATATGAGTCTTAACCATGTATTTACATCCATAGGTACAACATGTTTTATCCGGGCCGTGGGAAGTGTCAAAAGAGGAAGCGAGATGGGAGTATACCACTTCAGGTTGTTCATGAGGTCCCTTGGAAACTTTGGACATGGTGGAATGAAATGGATGTGCTAGAACACACAAAGATCTTTAAGCATATGGGGTTCTTGACCAACATTATGAAAATCGACCCTAGGAGGGACGTGATTGATGCTTTGCTATCCTTTTGGGACCCTACAAAGAATGTGTTCCGATTTTCAGACTTCGAGCTGACCCCTACCTTAGAGGAAATTGCTGGCTATACCGGACTTGGTGAGAACCTACACCGCCAAAAACTTGCAGCCCCAAGACTTATTTCTGTGAACAGTTTCCTCACAAAAATGAACATCGCTAAGCGCAAAGAGGATGAGAAGAAAAAGGGCAAGGAAGAATTTCTGGATGAGGGTTGGGAATCCCTGGACAAAGGATGGGTTTCTTTAGAATTCTTGTATGAGAGGTACGGGAGAAGAGACGGGTTTGAGAGGTTGGGAAAGAGGCTCAGTAATAAAGGAAATTTTGAAATTTGGAAAGACCACAGTCGTTTTACCTTCATGGTGGCATTTTTAGGAATAATGGTCTTCCCAAGACGGGGGCAGAAAATCAACATCCGTTTAGCCGGGATAGTAGACGTCTTGACCACAAAGAAGGATCATACCATTGTGCCAATGATCTTAGCAGATATTTATCGGGCCTTGACGGTTTGCCAAAAGGGAAAGGGTTACTTTGAAGGGTGTAACATATTATTGCAAATGTGGATAGTGGAGCATATCTTCCGACCCCGTCACGTGGCAAGATTTGTTCATGATCGGAGTGATTACATTTCAAGCTATGAAACTAGGGTAAAGGATTATAAGCAACCGGACGGTGTGGAGGCATGGATTGGAGAATTTCGTTCATTAATGTCAGATAAGATCACTTGGAACTTCCCTTGGTTCCCTTGGAGAGAAGTCATACACACATCTACACATCGCCCGTTTCTCTTATTGATGGGTATAAGGGGTGTTCAACCGTACGTACCATTACGAGTTTTACGACAATTGGGTCGGCGCCAGATAATACCTGTAGTAGAAGACATGACGAATTTTGTATTTGAGGTAAGACCAGAAATCCCCTTGCCTGAAGGATTGGTTGTGGAGATTTGGAATGGCTGTCGGGTAATGACATTCGATACAATGGTTACCGAGCGTCATTCGGGGGAAGTGCATCCGGGATACCCTATATGGCTCGAGAACCAACCAGTTGTGAAAGTTCAACCCAAGAGATCCGCAAAAGGGCCAGTAGATTATGAAGCCGAAATGGACATAAAAATCGCGATGGCGATGAAGGAGCACCATGCCGCCAATCTACTCTTACAAGCAGATTTAGAGCGTGCTAGAGCGAGCTTGGCCCAACAACAAATGGAGTATGAGGAAAAGATCAGACAAGCCCGTTTAGAAGTAGGATCAGATTATCAATCCACACTGCAAACTATACACACAGACCTGGAGCACGCTAGGGCTATAATTCAGCAGCGGGATGTAGAAATTGCCGAGGAAAGGGCCAAAACAGCCGCACTACAGGGAAAGCTTCAACTGGCCACGATTAGGGGGTCACAGATAGCGGAACGTGCTAAAATTATTAGACAAGGTTTGCAAGAGAGATTGAGCATCCTTGAAGAGGATATGCACCAACAGCAGAATGAGTTTGAACGAAAAGAAGAACAGTTTAAAAAAGAGAAGGCTGAGTGGTTACGCTCCCAAGATAAACTTCACGAAAAATTGGAGGAAGCAAAAAGGAACTTGGCTCGCCAAAATATAGGCTCTGATATGTCTCAGTTAATTCAGGAGAGGGAGATGTTACAGGAGAAATTAGAGTCAGTGACCGTGCGTGAGAAAAAGGCGAGAGAAGAGGCCGCTGCCCGTGAGTTAAGGATAAAAGAATTAGAGTACAAATGTGGGACGGTTCGAGGTAGGGTCCGAGGTATGGCCATTCGCTCTTCACAAGCAGGTTTGGAATATGAAAGATTGGGCTACGAGCAGTTTCATTCGCAAATACCTACCTTTGTCAATCATCTCACCCGTGCACTGCAAGGTTTATATAAGGATATGGGTGGCCAGCTGAATCAGAGTCATCATGAGGGGGACAAGGAATAGAAGTGTCGATGCAGTCAACGTGTTCGTCTTTTACCTTTTGCTCTTTCATTTTTCTTTTGAGTCAGCGTTACGTTGTCTTTAGTACTAGTGGAGTCGATTTTATTTCATTTTTCATCCTTTCTTTGAGTCTTTGTAAAAATGATGGAATGAAAGTTGAAAATCAATGGAAAAGATTTTGTTTTCAAAATAACCCAGCTATTTGTACGAACTACGTTACGATCTGATTCATGTTTTCAACATGATACGTAGGCAACCCCCAACGGGTTCGATCGAAGCTTCTAAAACCTGCAAAAAAAAAAAAAAGAGAAAGGAGAGGTTGAAAGAAAGAAAGGGAGAAGAAGAAAAGAGAAATGAGCGATGAAAAAAAAAAGCGAGGCTGCACCTAGATAAGCCGGGATGAGACATAGGGCCTGCCATGGTAGAATTGATACATGCATATGAATGAGTGATTATGAATTGCTTAACCCTAACATTAGCTGTTTTACAGAGAAGAGTTAAGGTAAAAGTGGTTGGTTTGTGGCCATACTGGCAACGCATCATTATTTCACAAGGTCAAAGGGCAGTATCGGAATGACGGAAGGGACTTCGCTACCGATGATCAACATGGGGGATGAAACGGAACGGGTGGCTCAACAAGAATCTGCCATCGCCGAGGAGAATAGAATTCTCAGGCAACAAATGATTGAGATGTTGCAAGGATGGTCGAATGGTCAACAACCTCCTCAGTCAATCCCTGGGTTCCCCGACATCACTTCCGTCGCACAGGCATGCTCACAAGCACCGTTATCTACTGTGGAAGACCCGGTATACCCACCTGGGTTCGGTCATTACACCAATTTGTCGAATACGGCGGAAACTTCTGTAGGTCGTCCTCCAAGGGTACCAATCAGGACCGATCATTCCGGGATTGCAACCACTGGGCCTGCCTACACATACTCACTGTCTAACCCCAATCATGTTGCAAATGTAAGACCCGTTTACACAATACCGCCACCTGCGGTTATGCAAAGGTCAAACCTTGTGCCACCATCTGACATCCGTCAAGAGCAGCATTTTGCACCCGATTTTGCATTTGGGGCTCCTGATCCTTATCATCAGACTCTACATTTTAGTCCTCTAATCGATTCTGAAGGACCTGCTAAGAATGCGGTTACGCATCTTGGCCATGAATATAGAGGTCCTGCTAAGAATGCGGTTACGCATCTTGGCGCTGAGTATGGAGTTGCTACTAAGAATGTAGAGCATGACGAAATGGTTAGGAAAATGAAAAGTCTAGAACAAGCTATGAAGAACTTGCATGGATCAGGAAGCTATAAAAGCGTTTCATACAGTGATTTGTGTATGTTCCCGAGTGTTCACTTACCTCCGGGGTTTAAGACACCGAAGTTTGACAAGTACGATGGGCACGGTGATCCCATAGCTCATTTGAGGAGATACTGCAACCAACTGAGAGGAGCTGGGGGTAATCAGGAATTGCTCATGGCTTACTTTGGGGAGAGTCTGACTGGTTTAGCTTCGGAATGGTTTATTGATCAGGACATTGTGAAATGGCATACTTGGGATGATATGGCAAATGAGTTCGTGCAACAATTTCAGTACAATATTGATCTGGTTCCTGATAAAAAGTCTCTAACCAACCTGAAGAAGAAAGTTACCGAAAGTTTTAGGGAGTTTGCGGTTCGTTGGCGTGAACAAGCTGCAAGGGTAAAGCCACCAATGAGAGAAGGAGAGATGGTGGAGACTTTTCTCCAAGCACAAGATGAGACATATTATCAACACATGATCCCAGCCTTAGGAAAACCGTTCATTGAGGCCATTAAAATGGGAGAAATAATAGAAGAAGGAATCAAAACAGGACGCATTGTCGGCTTTGCCGCGTTGAAGGCAACAACCCAAGCCATTCAAAATGGTTCAGGGAGTTTTGGTGGAAAGAAGAAAAAGGAAGACGTAGCTACGGTTGCGCCTGGGCTACGGCGAAACCCGAGGGGCCCGCCTCGCCAATACACTCAACCCCAACCCCAAAACTACACCCAAGATCCATATAATTACCCACAACACTACTTCCCTCCCCAAAACCCACAATATTCTATTCCGCCCCCTCAGTACCCCATATACAGTACGCAGCCATATGTCCAGCCCCCTTGTTACCCGCAATGGCGTGCACCAACCCCGCAAGTCCGTCCTCCACCTCCACAGACTTACCAAGGCCCTCCCAGATCCAATTTTCGGCCCAGGCCGGAGTACAAAAGGGAAAATATGGTCAAGGATAACTTTACCCCCATTGGGGAATCATATGCTGATTTGTTTCAGAAGTTGAGGGCATTAAATGTTTTAAGCCCAATTGAAGGAAGGATCCCAAACCCTCCTCCGAAAAATCTTGATTACTCTCAAAGATGTGCTTATTGCTCTGATACCCCGGGACACAATATAGAGAAATGTTGGTATTTGAAGAAAGCAATCCAAGATTTGATTGATACACAACAAATTGTGGTGCAAAATGCAGATATACCGAATATCAATCAAAACCCACTACCAAATCATAAAGAAACAAACATGTTGGAGTTGATCTATGGTAGTGATGGGTCTGATGTTCCATACACGCCTATCATGAAGATTGAAGCAGGCGTGGAGAAATCAGTAAATGTGGCAGATTCCGCAAAAATAGCACCTTTGGGGTTAAATGAGGTTACAAAGAGACCAATCCAGTCAGACGCGATGAAACCCTTATTGATTGTGAAGGGAGCTCCAGAGAAGGTTGGGGCAAGTCAGGGAAAACCAAAGTTGATCGTGCCAGGGGTGTCGAGCAGGCCTATTTTAACTGTCAAAGGGGCGTTCACCACTCCTATCATTATTAAGCCAGTGACACAACTTTCAATAGTTGATGCTAAGGCGGTTCCCTGGAATTATAATCAGACTATGGTTACTTACCAAGGGAAGGAAATCATCAAAGAAGTAGACGAAGTAGGGGGCCTGACTCGTTCAGGAAGATGCTTCGCTCCGGAAGAGTTAAGGAAAACCAAGCAGGTAAGGGAAGGCCAAATACCCGTTAAGAAACCAGTAACAGAGGAAGAAGCTGAAGAGTTCTTGAAAAAGATGAAATTGCCAGACTATTCCATTGTGGAGCAATTAAGGAAAACCCCTGCTCAAATCTCTTTGTTGTCTTTATTAATACACTCAGATGAACACCGCAAAGCTTTGTTGAAGATTTTGAATGAAGCTCATGTCCCTACTGAGATTACGGTTAATCAATTGGAGAAAATTGCTGGGAGGATCTTTGAGGTAAATAGAATCACTTTCTCAGATGATGAACTACCCGTTGAAGGTACTGGACATAACCGAAGCCTTCATATTACTGTAAAATGTGAGCTTTCCTATGTCACGAGAGTTTTGATTGATGGGGGCTCTGGTGCAAACATTTGTCCTCTGTCAACCTTACAAAAACTAAATGTAAGTACTGAAAGAATTCGACCAAATAATGTGTGTGTTAGAGCTTTTGATGGAGCGAAAACTGACGCCATCGGTGAGATAGATCTTGTGCTTACAATAGGGCCTGGTGATTTTACCATAGATTTTCAAGTATTGAACATCAATGCCTCCTATAATATGTTGTTGGGAAGACCGTGGGTACATATGGCTGGGGCAATCCCATCCACATTGCATCAGATGATCAAGTTTGAATATGATAGGCAGGAAGTGATCGTTCACGGGGAAGGGGATTTGTCCATTTATAAAGACTCCACTGTTCCCTTTATCGAAGTGGATAATGCTGATGAAACACTGGTGTATCAAACTTCTGATATAGTGGTAGCTGAGCAGATCCCTGAAGGGAAACCCATTCTGAGACCGCAGTTGCCTCCAACATCTGTTATGGTGGTAAATGAAATGTTGAAATATGGTTTTGAGCCAGGAAAAGGCTTGGGGGCTTCTCTACAAGGTATGGTTTATCCGGTGTGTCCATGTGAGAGTCCAGGTCCATTTGGTCTGGGGTTCAAACCAACGGCTCAAGATAGAAAGAGGGTTAAAAAGCGAAAAAAAGAAGCATGGTCACTTACTAAGCCTGTGCCACCAATCTACAAGTCCTTCGTCAAGAATACCAGCAGTTTTTCCCAGCCAGTACTGGATGTGGATTTTGCGTTGATTGGGTGTTTCCAGAACTTGTTTGTTGAAGCTGATATGGTTGAAATGGGAGGGGGTCCCAGTAACGCGGATGTGCAGTTCATTGGCCATGATGTCCAACTCAGCAATTGGGAAGTCACTCCTCTCCCAACCAGGAAGGAGTTTTGGTAGTTTGTTTTGTTTTCCTTTCCTTTATCCGAGTTATTCCAGGGTTGTAATTCGGATTTTTATCTTTCGCTTGTTTTAATGTTCAAACCCTTCTATCCTTCCTTTCAATGAAATGCAATTTGTTTTTTCCGTAAATTCTAATATGTTTGTTTATTTTCTTTTGTACAGTTCTGTTTGTGCTGGTTCTAATGATATGACATGCATGCGGAATTCTCAGCCAGATCTTAAAATCCGACCTAACCATGAAACAATGAACCAAGAAGTTGAATATGATGAAGAAGAAGTATTTCAGGAAATAAGCAGGGATTTGAAACACTTCGAAGATAAAACGAACCCTAATTTGAATGAAACCGAAGCAATCAATCTAGGAGATCAAGATAATGTCAGGGAAACTAAGCTAAGTGTGCATGTTCAACCACATTCCAAGAAAGAATTAATCCAGGCTTTGTTTAAATATAAGGATGTTTTTGCATGGTCTTATGATGATATGCCGGGTTTAAGTACTAAATTGGTGGTTCACAAATTGCCAACTGACCCCACATTCCCTCCTGTGAAGCAGAAATTAAGGAAACTAAAATCAGACATGAGTGTGAAGGTTAAAGAAGAAATCGAAAAACAACTTGAGTCCAAAGTCATCCGAGTCGCTCGATACCCTACTTGGTTATCCAATGTTGTCCCCGTTCCGAAGAAGGATGGCAAAACGCGTGTGTGTGTGGATTATCGTGATCTAAACAAAGCAAGCCCGAAGGATGACTTTCCATTGCCCAATATCCATATTTTGTTAGACAACTGTGCTAAGCATGAGATTGCGTCTTTTGTAGATTGCTACGCAGGGTATCACCAGATCGTTATGGATGATGATGATGCAGAGAAGACATCCTTCATCACAGAATGGGGTACATATTGTTATCGAGTCATGCCGTTTGGGTTGAAGAATGCTGGGGCAACATATATGAGAGCGATGACCACCATATTTCACGATATGATGCATAAAGAAATTGAAGTATATGTGGATGATGTGATCATTAAATCAAGAAAGCAGTCTGACCATGTCAAGGATTTGGTGAAATTTTTCGAAAGGCTTCGCAGGTACAATCTTAAGCTCAATCCAGCGAAATGTATATTTGGAGTTCCGTCAGGGAAACTTTTGGGGTTTGTAGTCAGTCGGCGTGGTATTGAATTGGATCCTGCAAAGATCAAAGCTATTCAGGAGTTACCACCGCCAAAGAACAAAACCGAGGTAATGAGCCTACTTGGGAGGTTGAATTACATTAGTCGATTTATTGCTTAACTCACAACAACTTGTGAGCCCATTTTTAAGTTGTTAAAGAAGAATGCTGCGATTGAATGGACTGACGAATGCCAAGAAGCGTTTGACAAAATCAAGAGGTATCTGTCGAATCCACCTGTATTGGTTCCTCCCGAGCCTGGGAGACCTTTAATATTGTACCTATCAGTCCTGGACAATTCCTTTGGTTGCGTATTGGGTCAACATGATGTTACAGGCAAGAAGGAACATGCAATCTATTATCTCAGCAAGAAGTTTACTACTTATGAGGCTAAGTACACTCATCTAGAAAGGACGTGTTGCGCTTTGACTTGGGTTGCACAAAAATTGAAACATTATCTTTCGTCCTACACTACTTATCTTATCTCCCGCTTGGACCCTTTGAAGTATATATTTCAGAAACCCATGCCCACGGGCAGGCTTGCAAAATGGCAGATATTACTCACGGAGTTTGATATTTCGTATGTGACTCGGACCGCGATGAAAGCCCAAGCCTTGGCAGACCATCTGGCGGAGAACCCAGTGGATGAAGAATATGAGCCATTGAAAACGTACTTTCCTGATGAAGAAGTGTCATGCCTCGAGGAGGTCATTCCGGATAACGATCCGGGTTGGAAGTTGTTTTTTGATGGGGCTGCTAACAGGAAAAGAGTTGGGGTAGGGGCCGTTCTTATCTCAGAATCAGGACAACATTACCCTGTAACAGCCAAGCTTCGATTTTATTGTACCAACAACATGGCAGAGTATGAAGCTTGCATTTTGGGTTTAAGGTTAGCTATCGACATGGGGATTCAAGAATTATTGGTATTGGGGGATTCAGACTTGCTAGTCCACCAAGTTCAAGGAGAGTGGGAAACCCGTGATTTGAAGCTTATACCATATCACCAGTGTTTGCAGGATCTTTGCAGACGGTTCATAACAGTAAAATTTAAGCACATTCTTAGGATTCATAATGAGATTGCTGATGCTTTGGCCACCTTGTCTTCAATGCTCCAGCACCCAGACAAGGCTCACATTGACCCTTTACATATACAAACTCACAATCAACATGCTTATTGCAATACAGTTGAAGAGGAACTTGACGGTGAGCCTTGGTTCCATGATATTAAAGAATATACCGAGTCGGCGAAATATCCAGCACATGCTACCAGTGACCAGAAGAGAGCTATTCGACGATTGGCAAGCGGATTTTTCTTAAGTGGAGGAATTTTGTATAAAAAGACTCCAGATTTAGGACTTTTGAGGTGTGTAGATGCTAAAGAGGCTACAACTATCATGACTGAGATACATTCAGGAGTTTGTGGACCGCACATGAACGGGTATGTTTTGGCAAAGAAAATTCTTCGAGCAGGCTATTACTGGCTCACCATGGAGCGGGATTCCATCCGTTTCGTTCGTAGGTGTCATCAGTGCCAGGTACATGGCGACTTGATACATTCTCCTCCTTCAGAATTGCACACAATGTCTGCTCCATGGCCTTTCGCAGCTTGGGGGATGGATGTGATCGGACCAATTGAGCCGAAAGCGTCCAATGGGCATAGGTTCATTTTGGTGGCCATCGATTACTTTACAAAGTGGGTGGAAGCAGTAACTCTCAAGTCGGTGACTAAAAAATCCGTGGTGGATTTCGTTCATTCCAACATCATTTGCAGGTTCGGGATCCCGAGGACAATGATTACAGATAATGCGGCGAATCTCAACAGTCATCTGATGCGTGAGGTATGTCAGCAGTTTAAGATTACACATCGGAATTCAACTCCATATCGTCCGAAGGCAAATGGGGCTGTGGAAGCTGCTAATAAGAACATTAAAAAGATACTGCGCAAAATGGTGCAAGGTTCGAGACAATGGCATGAAAAGTTGCCTTTTGCTTTATTGGGTTATCGCACAACTGTTCGCACTTCAGTAGGTGCAACTCTTTATTTGTTGGTATACGGGACCGAAGCGGTTATACCTGCAGAAGTTGAAATCCCGTCCCTTCGAATCACTGAGGAAGCCGGAATTGATGACGATGAGTGGGTCAAAACCCGTTTAGAGCAATTGAATCTGATTGACGAAAAGCGATTAACATCGGTATGTCATGGTCAACTGTATCAAAGGAGGATAGCACGAGCACACAACAAAAAGGTGCGCCCCAGACATTTTGAAGTGGGTCAATTAGTGTTAAAGCGGATTCTTCCACATCAGGCAGAGGCCAAAGGCAAGTTCGCCCCAAATTGGCAGGGGCCATTCGTGGTGAAGAAGGTTTTGCCCAATGGTGCTTTGTATCTGACAGACATAGAAGGCACAATGTCTGAAACTGCCATCAATGCAGATGCAGTGAAAAGATATTATGTATGATTTTCATCTCCCTACCTTTGATTTACTTGTTGGGTGCTTGATATTTTTAAGGGTTGATATGACGAAGGCAGTCTATTCTGCTACCTATACATTATGTCATCCCTTGCTACCCCTTTTGAGCCATAGTTTATTTTTCTTTCGCAACCCTCGTTTGGAATCAAGCTTTTCATAAATATTATTATTAAAAAAAAAAAAAAAAAAAACAGCAACAACAACAAAATCAAAAAAAAAAAAAAAAAAAAAAAATTCGGAACTACGTCTGACCTGATTCTTGTCTAGACAAGATACGTAGGCAACCCTATTTTGGGGTTCGGTCCAACCAAAGAGAATCCAAAATTTCCCGTTTCGAAGAAACTGGGACAGAAGTTATTATTTTCTTTTGAGTCGATTCCAAACGTTGTAAGTTTCATCCCTTATTACTTTCGTATTGTCTTTGAGCCTCCATGCCATCCTTTATTTCCAACCCTATCCAAAAGCCACGTTACAACCAAATAAAAGACCTTCAGATCAATCATTAAGAATGTCAAGGCTGAGCAAGCTATGAGTATAAGGCATTTGCATCATTGGCATCACTTGTGGCATCAGCATAAGGGAGATAGAAGAAAAATGAAAATGAGAGAGTCTTATTGGTGAAAACCCTCACGGGCACCGTAAGACGATTGTGAGTTGAGAGAATTGAAAATGAGAGTCTTATTGGTGAAAACCCTCACGGGCACCATAAGGCGATGGTGAGATGAAAAAAATATATAAAAAATGAGAGAGTCTTACTGGTGAAAACCCTCACGAGCACCATAAAGCGATGGGGAGTTGAGAGAATTGAACATGAGTGAGACTTGTTGGTCCACTAATTGTATGAAGGCCTTGATTTTGACGCAGTTGTTGGGTGTATACATTCGGTTTCGAAGTCAAAGGGTTAGTAAGAGTTTATGAATAATTAGGATGGACAAATCAGACTGATTAAGCCAAAATGCATGTCATATCATTGGAGCTGGCTACAACATTCAGATAAGTTTTCCCCATTCTTTTCTTTCTCGAAGAGGACATCCTTCTGTTAACCTCTTTTCATCTTTATCTTTTATTTTGCTTTCGTCGTTTGGATTTCAGGCTTTTTCTTCGAGTCATTCTGTTGTGAGATAAGTAAGAAAGGATCACAAAACTTGCTACCAGTTTTCCCAATTGCGAAGCAAAACATCTTGGCTAGCACATGAAGGTAACATAATTCAGTCGGCGTAAGATACTCAACCAGCTGTCGACCATTAATAAGTTTTGGATTCAGGGAAATACAAGGTTCAATAAAGTTTGAGTTAACGGACATTATGAAACAAGAGATCTATGGTCTGGTGTTGAAGTTACTTCTGAGACATTTTGGAAATCATGTTTGAGTCAGTAATGCCGTGGGTCAACAGGATGCGATAACTGTCTAAAAGCAGAGCCAAACAAGATGAGTGCAAAAAGCAGTGGCTTTCACAGACAAGCCATAAACCAACCACAAAGTTTTGAAACTCACAAATTTTTCTTTGTTTGAAACAGGGACATAAAATTTTTTTCGCTGCCTGCAGGTACATTCTGAAAAATGCAAGGCGCAAGTATTACGAGGACAAAACTCAGGACCCTCCTGGAAAATGGGATTTAGGTTAGCAGGACCTTCCTAGAAAATGGGATTTAGGTTATCAGGGCCCTCCTGGAAAATGGAATTTTGTTTATCAGGACCCTCCTGGAGAATGGGATTTAGTTATCAGGACCCTCCTGGAAAATGGGATTTAGTAATTCAGGACCCTCCTGGAGAATGGGATTTAGTTATCAGGACCCTCCTGGAAAATGGGATTTAGTAATTCAGGACCCTCCTGGAGAATGGGATTTAGTTATCAGGACCCTCCTGGAAAATGGGATTTAGTTGTCAGGACCCTCCTGGAAAATGGGATTTAGTAACTCAGGACCCTCCTGGAGAAGGGGATTTAGTTATCAGGACCCTCCTGGAGAATGGGATTTAGTTATCAAGACCCTCCTGGAAAATGGGATTTAGTTGTCAGGACCCTCCTGGAAAATGGGATTTAGTAACTCAGGACCCTCCTGAAGAATGGGATTTAGTTATCAGGACCCTCCTGGAAAATGGGATTTAGTTGTCAGGACCCTCCTGGAAAATGGGGGTTAGTTCATCAAGACCCTCCTGGGAAAAGGGGGTATAGTTAAGGGACGCACTTCCTAGTTAGTACATTTGATTTTACTTCCATAATTAAATTATTTTATAGTTTATAATTTTGCTAACACTCACCAAAATATTTCCTGGTATGAACTGGGACAGGAAATTTTGTTCGTGTTCGTTGTTTTTGGTAATTTGCAGGACCCGCCTGAAGAATGGGAAGCAAGTCAGGACCCGCCTGAAGAGTGGGAACAAGTCAGGACCTGCCTGAAGAATGGGAAACAAGTCAGGACCCGCCTGAAGAATGGGATGATCAGGAACCCGCCTGGAGAATAGGGCCACCTTTCAATTTCAAGTTCAGGAACCCGCCTGGAGAATAGGGCCACCTTTCAATTTCAAGTTCAGGAGCCCGCCTGAATAATAGGGTCAACATTCAACTGCTTTTCAATTTCAAGCTCAGGAGCCCGCCTGAAGAATGGGGTGTACTTTGGGTTGCTTTCAAGTTCAGTCAGAAGTAGCAGGAGTCCCGCCTGGAGAATAGGGATGACTTTAAATTTTAAAGTTTAGAAACAAGCATGAAGGTTCAAGTCAAGATTCAAGAGAGGCTGCATAGATAGGGTCTTGTACTTGTATTTTCTTTTTAACTTTTATCTTTCATTTGATGTAATAATAGGACCGCGGACCGGAGCCTCAACAGGACCTCGCTCGACTATTCACCTCAATATGTTTCATCTCCCTTCTTACTCTTGAACTACACGTGACCTGATTCCCTTATAACCCGGGATATGTATGATGCCCAAAACCAGGGCTCGGTTGCATTATCTTCTTTCTTTCCCTTCCTTTTAGAACAACGGTAGGGTTAAACTAGTCTCTTTGTCTACTTGTTTGTTTGAAAACTCTTCGTGTTCCCAATCAAACAGGGACAGCTGTAGACACGTGATTTTTGACCCTCCCCGTGTGTTTCACCTTATAGTGTTTAAATATTTCTTTTAATTTTAATTCTTGACGTGTCGATTTTATTCTATTTTTATTTAGTAGGCTTATTTGCGAAAATCAAAAAAGAACAAAATATTTGCTATTTTTAGAGTATAAGTTTTGTATTTTAAAGAAAGAAAATTACAAAAATATGCTTTGTAGGTTTTAATTTTGCTTAGACAGTTATTTATTTTAAGATTTTTTTTTCTTTCTTTTCAGTTATCTAGAATTAGTTATTAAATATATATATATATTTGTTTTTATTTATTTATTTTTATTTTTACATTAAAAAAAAAAATAATGAGCAAATGGGATTACACCACCTCATCACATAATGACAAAGCTCCATAACAAACCTTATCACAAAAATAAGAAAAAGGGGGTCACGTTTTTGGTGGAAACATTTTTTCATAAAAAGGGGATAACAAAAAGGGGGCCCGCGGATTTAGGGTCTGTTTTTGTGCACAAAGGAACACGTGAATTGGGGGATTATTGTTAGGGGTGGGGACCACGAAGGGACCTATATCATATTCAATCAAAAAAAAAAAAAAACAGGAGGAGCATCGTTAAATATAGAGAGCAGCTTTGTTTTTTTTTTTTCGGGGGGGACTGCCTACTCTTTTGATAGCAGTAGCCCACTATACTTCTCTTCCAACACCTGAACTTTCAGCCGTCATCCAACACCATATGAGCTCCACCATTAGCTCATCATCTTCATCTCCCTTAAACATCCAAAGTTTATGAAAAACAGAGTACCTTGAATCCACTATGATTTCGGGTCTCGTATCTCGTTTTTTGGGCTGAGTTAACGAGGTCGAGGTTGTTGTTTGAAGTCCTGCTTGGGGTTTCTGGCCGCTGGTTCCGCTCAATGTCGCCGGTGAAATATTCGGGTCAATAGCTTCATCGAGTTCCTGTAACTTAAACAAAGATTCATCTATACAAAGGTCCATGGTCCTGTTTGCTTTCAAGTTTAGTCCGCATTTTTCCTCTGTAATCCAATGCTTGGAGATATAAATAGTTATCAATACAATGAAGGAAGTTTTACGCCATTAAGGTCCACTTCTTACTTTTCCTCTTTATTACTAGTTCATATATGTCTGTTGAAACAAAATGGAATATTCTGACTTATTGAAAGTGCATCTTCACGGACCTCACTTCTTGAGCTAACTTTTAAGGTTGAGTTAGGAGCAATGATTTTGACTTTAGGAGACGCACTTCCTAATGCAAACCTCTACTCCTAGGAGACGCATTTCCTAGTAAGAGAACTTCAGTTTAACTCGTAAGAGACGCACTTCTTAGTCTGGGTCTTTCTGTTTTTATGTTTCGGAGACACCCTTCCTAATTTGATCCATAACTCATAGGAGACGCCCTTCCCAGTTTGGATCTTTTAGGTTTTGCTTTAGGAGATACACTTCCCAGTTTAAACCATAACACCTGGGAGACGCACTTCCTAGTCAAAGTATTTTAGTTTAACCCCTAAGAGACGCACTTCTTAGTTGGGTCTTTTTAAGTCTTGCTTTTAGGAGACGCACTTCCTAATTTAAACCATAACACCTAGGAGACGCACTTCCTAGTCAGAATATTTCGGTTTAACCCTTAAGAGGCGCACTTTTTAGTCTGGGTTTTTCACGTTTAGCTTTTAGAAGACGCACTTCCTAATTTGATTCATTATTCCTAGGAGACGCACTTCCTAGTTTGAGTTTTCATATTCATCCCTGGAAGACGCACTTCCTAGTTAGTACATTTGATTGTACTTTCATCTTTGAATTACATTACATATAGTTTATGATTTTGCTAACACACACAAAAATATTCTGGTGCAAACTGGGACAGAAAAATTTTGTTCGTGTTGTTTGTCTTTGATGATTTGCAGGACCCGCTTGAAGAATGGAAAGCAAGTTAAGACCAGCTTGAAAAATGGGACAACTTTCAATTTAAAGTTCAAGAGCCCGCCTGAAAAACAGGGTGTATTTTCAAGTTCAGTCAGAAGTAGCAGGAGCCCCGCCTGAAGAATAAGTTACTTTCGAGATCAGAATGCTTATCTCACCACTTGGGAAAGCGTGAAGATTCAAGTCAAACTTCAAGAGAAGCTGCATAGATAGGATCTCGTTACTTGTATTTCCTTTTTAACTTTTGTTTTCATTTTGATGTAATAACAGGAGCCGCGGACCGGAACCTCGACAGGATCTCAATCGACTCTCCAACTCAGCATATTCCATCACCCTTCTTACTCTTGAACTACACGAGATCTGACTCCCTTATAACCCGGGATATGTAGGATGCCCAAGACCAGGGCTCGATCACACTTTTTTGTTCTGCTCCATTCTCTTCCTCCAAATAATGGTCGGGTCAGAAATTTATCTCGTCATCTACGTCTTTGTCTGAAAACTCTTCGTGCACCCAACCGAAGAGGGACAGGTTGTAGACAGGTAATTTTTTTATCCTCCCTGAGTTGTTTTACACGATTTTTAACATTAAATATTTCTTTTCGGCTTAATCTTGCTATTTCGGAATTTATCTCATTTTAGTTGTTTTTTTGTGAAAACAAAAAAAAAATATAATAGAAAACTAGAGTCGTATTTAAGATAAAGAGAAAATTACAAAAAATATTCTTTTCTATTTAACTGAGTTTAAATGTATAAGTTTGTATTTTTCTTAGCCTAAAATTAGGTGGTTAATATACTTATAAGTGTATTTAGATTTTTATTAAAACGCAGAAAAGACAAAAAAAAAAAAAAAAAAAAAAAAAAAAAAAAAGAGGACCAAGCAAAAATTTCCACCTCATAAGATTTCTTCCAACAAACTAATTTCTCCCACTCTATTTTACAATACACATTTTCATACACGTACACAATATACACATCACACAAAAAGGTACAAGAAAGTCAAAAACAGATATTAGAAGAGGATAGGACACTTGACAAAAAATGGGAGGGGGGGTATTTAATTGGGTAGTCCCCATAATTTTTTCATACACGCAAAAGAGGACCCGGGGGGGGGGGGGGGGTGTTGTCCATGATTTTAATAGAAAGAGACAGATAGAGAAACAGACAAAGGGACCATAGAGGGAGAACAACAAAAACAAAAACAAAAATCATCATCCTATCGTCACCACCCTTAACCACCGGACAAGTGGTTGTAGAATTAATGCGCTATTGTAATCAAAATTCAAGTGAGTATTTAAACATTAGGATGGTTTTAATTTGAGAATGAATGAAAGATTAAGTTGGTTTTGGGTCGTTAAAGAAGGATTGACCATTTAAAATTGAATTTTGGACTTCGTATGATATCTTATTTGTTCTTTGATACGTGCTATACGCGATTTAAAGCTTAGGCAAAATTGGACAATCACCGTGGTTGGTAGGCAAAATTTTGGGTTCGTATATGTGTGTGTTTTCGTTTACTCGCTTTTTGAATATTATGTATTCATTTTCGGGTGGGATGTCTTGGAAGAAAACAAATGTAAAAATGGTGGCTGCTCGTGGAGAAGACCCCGAGCTGTCGGGGATAGCTTAGAATAGGTTAGCATAGAATAGTATAGTTTTCTTTTATCGCAGTTTTCTTTTATTTTGGGTTGTAATAATTTGGACTTTTAATTCTTGAGCTCTTCTCGTGTGTGTGCTTGTTTGTTTTGTGTGAGTTTATCTGATTGAGTTTCTATTTAAACCAATACGAGTTAATTAAAGCAACCGTGCTAAAATCACGGGACTCGAGGGATGCCTCACACCTTCCCCTCGGTCAATAGAATTCCTTAACTAGAATCTCTGTCGCTGATCAGTTTTTAGAGTTAAACTTGTTTTGAAAGGGATATTGATTTTACGGTGACTTGGCACGCCAAAACTCGATGCCAGGTGGCGACTCTTTTTCTCTAAATAAAATCCCTTTTTGAAACACAAATTTTCGTCACTTTCGATTTGAAAACCCTTTTGAGCTTTAACATAATAAATCATTTTTATGGGAAAAAAGAGGTGTGACAGCTAACACTCAACCTGCTAGTTTGTACGTGTAAATATAGGATTATAACAGATGCTATTTGAATTGTAATTGTGTTTATATAATAAAACTTTCATAATTTTGTTATCAGACCGACTCATTTTTCCTGTTGGGCCCGTGCAAGCACAGGCTTCCCATTATCTAGTGATAAAGAAATATATCTGTTTTTCGTTTTAGCGAAATCCATATGAATTACCCATTGTAGTTTATCCATTTTAATTACCTAGCCGGTGAATGAGGTGACTACAAAATTTTAACAAGATTGGGTATATCAAAAGGCATGGAGTTTAAAATTTTGTTTATTGCGGATATGAATATGTAATTCGCCTTTGAAGATTATGTATCCCTAGTTTTTTTTCTTTTTTTTAATTTTTTACAAAAGTTTTCAATATATGATCAACGATTTCTTGAGTAAACTAGTAGGAGTAATTAGATTTCTCTTCAATTGAGTAATCAGATATAAGCCATAAATAATAATGACGAAAATGGAAGTACTACAATTTATTTTATAATGCATCTTGATTTAAATCAATAATTACAACATGAAAGAAATTGAAATAGCATGAACTAATTAAGCATTTAATCTTTAAGGTAGGGAAGTTGCATCTACTTTAATTGATGATTTCTCACCTTCAATTTCTAGAGCCTGTTTGGATGAACTTATGCCTATAAGTTGTTTGCAGCTTATAAGCTAAAAAAAATAAGTTAGGGTAGTCTAACTTATTTTTTTTGACTTATAAGCTGTTTTCAGCTTATAAGTTGCTTTAGATAAGTTAAGTCAAATTGGCCCAATTATTTTTTTGAGCTTATTTTAAGCACAAAATGACTTTAAGCTGGCCAGTCAAACACTAAAAAAAACTGAAAATAGTTTATAAGCCAATTCAAACGGGCTCCTAAACTATATCCTATCAAATAGAAGTGATTGTACAGATATTGACGTACAACCTCTCTATATTGAGAGAGGTAAGATCTGCGTACGCTCTACCCTCCCCATGGGCAGATTTACATCACACAAAAATTTACAGTATATATATAGAGTATATATATATATATATATATATATATATATATATATATATATATATATTAACTTTTGAATACCCTGAATAAATGTAAAAGGTTAGCTTAAGTGGTCAAGGGTGTTCAAAATTGTCTCTAGCGTCTAGGTTCGATTTCCGTCGACAACATTATATTTTATATTTAGCTTTTGTTATTTTTCAAACCCCCTGAGTGAAAATACTGAATTCGCCACTGCCCTTTCCAGCAGGGGCGGAGCTAGCCCTTCGGGTTTGGGTTCGGCCGAATCCAGTAGCTTTGATCCGAACCATATATTTGTATTAAACTTAATTTTAAAGAATTAGAATTCCGAATCCATAAGTTTTAAATCCTGACTCCACCTCTGCCCCAGACCCCACTTGTGGGACTATACTGGTTATGTTATTGTTGTTGTTGTAAAGATATTGACTCAACTAAGCTAATATGAATTATGTCAGCTCTGAACATGGTGGATGCCTGCGGGAGATTGACAAAGGTGCAACCACAAGACCACACGTTTGGGATTCAAATACAAACAACGAATCTATAAGGCTGAATTTATCTAAATCCATTTGAGTAAAATAATGAGATTTTAATTCAAAACCAACAATATCATACTATATTGACTGTGTCTTTAGGTTGACTTAGCCTAAACAATTTCTAAGAGGTGGCTGGTTTTAATTTACAACAATAATGATTCTGAATTTAAAGTAGTGGCTGGGTTCTAAGAGAGCTTGACCATGCCCCACTTGTAGAATTACGTTGGGTATGTTTTTATTGTTGTTTTAAGAGGACGTGACTAGTTTTGATTTAAAACGGGAGCAATAGTTTTTGGCCCATGACAAAAAAAAAAAAAAATTTATAATCCTTTTACGATAGATCTTCACTGTGTAAGGAAATTAGTTAAAAGGGGTCTTTACAAAATGAAAGGAGGTATATGTCCCTCATATGACCCTCTATATGTATGGGCGATTCTGATATAACACAGAGGCGATCTGTTATATTTTGTAGAAGGTCATTTAATCAATTTACCCTTCATTTTGTACTCATAAGATATCTGGAAAAGAAAAAAAAAACACATAAAAAATCTGGAAAAAAAAAAACATTTTCTTCTATTCAATTTATAAGGGGGCAAGAGATCTCATGTCCTCATTTAAAACAATGGCGCGGCTCGAAGTGCTAGTTTTTATTTAAGACAATGGCGCGATTTCTAACAGGACTTGGTTGATCTAGATTTAAAGCAATGGTACGGCTCATTTGAAGAGGATGTTGATGACTCTGATTGTCAGCAAAGGCGCAGTTTATTCTGAAAGGACGTTGATAGTTTTCATTTAAAACAATTGTGTGGCTTTTAAAACGTGGCCGTTCTTGCTTGACAACAAAGGCGGGGTTTTGAAGAGGATGTGGCTGGTTATGATTGGCAACAAGAGCACGATTTTCGGATATGCAACTAGAAAACCAACTGCCCATAGTAAGAGATCTATGAATATGAGAACCAATAACGAGTAGATGTACTCAGTTTGATCAACTGAATTAAAAAGAATTACACTTCAGACTTTAGAGGAAGGACAAAAATGGTGCAGAAGATATAAGAAAAGAATTGATCAAATTGTCAACTAAGAGGAGATAACGAATTATTCCTCGCACGTTAACTCATTGTTACACAGATATACTGCATTAAGTTCACATAACACCTATAACTAAGTTCCTTGGTTTAGAAATTACACTTGCTGATGGGAAAATGATAGAGCAATGTTATGAAAAGCAGTACGAATATAAGCAGGAGGGGAATCCGTACAAGAGAAACTTCAAAATTTCCACAGAAGCAAAAGCTAATTCAACGAAGAAAACCATATTCATGAATCCAGGCATAAACGATAAGGACCACACTGTTTTAAGGAGAACTTCATGTTCATGTCCATGTTTTGGATTCAAACACACAATGAGAACCCATAAGTCTCACTTGTGCCACAAGATTTTATTTCTTTCCACGAAGCTTTGCACCAAGAGCTCTCTCCAGTTTAGAGATAATCTGTTGGTTTGGAATTGCCTTTCCGGACTCGTATTCTTGGATGATTTGTGGCTTCTCATTTATCAACTGCAAAACAACAAAGGCCCTCATAAAATTTACTTCGTTACAAATTAACCATCTTCTCTGTCTGTGTAATAACATTTCTCTTTTTCACTTGGGCGTGGGCCGTGGGGCGTGGGGTAGTGCAAAGTGAGAGGAAGAGGTATATACTTGAGCAAGTTGAGCCTGAGTTAGCTTCTTGTCTTGTCGTGCTTGCATGATAGCTTTCTTCAGTTCAGTTGGTACCTTTTCATCTGAAAAAGTAAATCAAAGTAACATAGGACGCTTTCAAAGGAGAATGATATTGTGACATACTGACAAAATAAGCGCAAAATAACACTAGAACAAATCGGAACTGCTCAAACATCTTAGGTAATAAATTATCAAGACAATGATTAGGGGAAACAAAAGAAAGAAAGAATAGATTTAAGGAAACAAGGGAAATAAAAAACAGAACAGGGGAAACAAAGACGCTGAGAAACACCATGCCCAGGAGAAACTTTATAGAGACGACTAGTGAATTAAATTCTTTTTCTTTTCTAATTTATAGATTGTGAATTCATCCTGTCTCTAAAGTGTAATTGATGCAGAGAGAGAGCAACCAAATGGATGTCAATTTAAACTTGATCATGTCACAAGAAAGAATGCATTATGACTGACTTAAGTGTTGGGAATAAAATAGACCCGCAAAATAATATTCACGGTATTAGTGATAAACGCGGAACACTCAGTTATGGTTAAATCAGCAAGAATAAAATGCAGCAATAATGACACCAAGATTTTACGTGGAAACCCTTCTGAATAAGGGAAAAACCACGGCCAAGAGGAGCAGCTGATATCACTATAGTAAGGAATTTTACACTGTGTAGTAACGAGTACAAATACTCCTAAGACCACTACACCCTCAAAAGAAATAACACTCTTTTGATTTTCCCACCTCACTACAATATCACTCACACTCTATTTTTCTTCACAGACTATTTTCTTACAGTCTATGGAATACCTCACTTTGCTCTCACTCAGATGTATTGTCTGAGATTTTGGTGTGTATAGCAAATGATCTTGGTGATGATACAAATGAACCATAAGCCGCCTATTTATAGGAATGAATTTCCTATGATGAGGTAAACGCTTACATCACGACTATGATGAGCTAAGCGCTTACATCACGATTATGATGAGGTAAGCGCTTACATCACGACTAAGATGAGGTAAGCGCTTACATCACGGCTATGTGAACAAAAGAATTGACTTGTTGGCCAATTCCACAATTGCTACCAATGTGATTTTGTCAAAGGAAGAAAAATCTTCCTTTCTTAAAATATGGGATAGAGGACTGGACCCCACAAATCTCCCCCTCCAGTCCCATTCACCTGAAGGAGGGTACACTGGCTTCTAATTTGAGTGCATGCCGACAAGTTCTTTGCACGATTCGAACTTGTCTCTCGGTACCACCTTGGTCAGCATATCTGATAGTGCGACACACTTCTGCAACTTCGACTGCCATGGTATAGCTCCCCCCGAGCTTCCTCTTAGATACCTGAGTATCCACTTCATAGCTTCCCAATGCTCTTTCCCTGGATTTTTGAGAAATCTGCTAACAACACCGACTGCATGAGAAATATCTGGTCGAGTGCATACCATTGCATACATCTTGTTGGTACGAGTTTTTCGAGCATACAAACTTTCAAGATGCTTCCATAGGGTCCGAGCATGTGTCTCCCCAGAAATATGTTTCAACACATTATCGTCAACCCACTGTCTAATAAAGCCGCAAACCTGCCGATGCACCAAATTCCACTCTTCATCTGATTTATTATCAGGCTTTTTATTGGCAAAGACAGGTTGATGAAAATTCTTGACATAGAGCAAATCTTCCATTTTGCCCTTCCAAATGACATAATTTACGCCACTCAAAGTAACCATTCTACTAGTGTTGGCTTCCATCATTTATCACAAATACAAATACTATTTTATTCGAATACCAAAGTAATTCTTTTCTGATGTGGAAGTTCAGACTGTGCTGCAACCACAGAGCATACTCAGACAGAACCTTGGCTCTGATACCACTTGTTGAGAATAAAATAGACCCGCAAAATAATATTCACGGTATTAGTGATAAACGCGGAACACTCAGTTATGGTTAAATCAGCAAGAATAAAATGCAGCAATAATGACACCAAGATTTTACGTGGAAACCCTTCTGAATAAGGGAAAAACCACGGCCAAGAGGAGCAGCTGATATCACTATAGTAAGGAATTTTACACTGTGTAGTAACGAGTACAAATACTCCTAAGACCACTACACCCTCAAAAGAAATAACACTCTTTTGATTTTCCCACCTCACTACAATATCACTCACACTCTATTTTTCTTCACAGACTATTTTCTTACAGTCTATGGAATACCTCACTTTGCTCTCACTCAGATGTATTGTCTGAGATTTTGGTGTGTATAGCAAATGATCTTGGTGATGATACAAATGAACCATAAGCCGCCTATTTATAGGAATGAATTTCCTATGATGAGGTAAACGCTTACATCACGACTATGATGAGCTAAGCGCTTACATCACGATTATGATGAGGTAAGCGCTTACATCACGACTAAGATGAGGTAAGCGCTTACATCACGGCTATGTGAACAAAAGAATTGACTTGTTGGCCAATTCCACAATTGCTACCAATGTGATTTTGTCAAAGGAAGAAAAATCTTCCTTTCTTAAAATATGGGATAGAGGACTGGACCCCACATTAAGACCATAAACACCATTGCAAATTCAAATGCACAAGTAGTACACGTGTTTTGGGAAACGTATGGTCCTTAAGTATTTCAAAAGGAAGATAATGCATACCCATCCAGCATATGAAGTAGGCAGCATAAAGTAAAAACTGAAGACATCAAAGCAATCAAGGGGTAACTATGATTTCTACTCACAGACATAACAGAGATTAAGCAAAGGTAATTGTCCCCTAGCAGTTTCTCTAATATGTTGTCAAAGGTGTGGCTCAAACTTACGAGATAAATTCTCAGTATCTTCATCAAGTTTCCTGGTGTTCAGAGATGTACTACTAGAGGCAGCCTTGTTTGATCCTGCATTAGCTGCATTAGATGATAGGTATTATCAGAACAGCTTATTACTACAAGCAAATTACATGAGCTTACAAAAGTAAGAACAGGTGACATGGCAGCAGTATAAGGCACAAAGTATCTGAATACTTCAACAGATAAAGAAAACGTGGCAGAAAAAAGAACTAAGCCAGAAAGAGAACACTCCAAACAGTCAATTATGTTCACACTTGAATGAACCCATGTTTACAGAAGTTTCCTTAGTAACAATGAAGGTTTTATCCTTTAGCAAGTCGCCAATCTCAGAATATACATGAAACTAGGCCAAATAAAACAAAAATTTTAATAGGTGAAATTCTGGTTTTATAACTCTACTAATAAGAAACAACATGAACTGATGAAGAGAGAAGGACAAATTCAAAATTACAAGTTATCCAGCTTCAGTATAATTTGAGAGGAATTTAAGATATTAAGTACTATTTTCTAATTTCCCCTGGTTTCTCCTTTGCTGGTGCTTAGCAAATATTGGTGAAACAATAAACTGCAGGAATATAGAAATTACTCTACCAGCACACCAGGATAATGATACAAGATCAATCAACATACACTTAAGCAGCAAATTTGCATGTTCAGTATTTGCAAAGGTAGTATGACTGACTGACTTCAAAAAAATCGACCCCGTTACGCATAAAATACAGCTACAGCTGAGCAATAATTCTAAAGTACAGCCATGATTAGCATAATTGAACATATTTATTAAATAGATTTAGGTCCATTAGAAATCATAAGCACATACAAAAAATTGATCACAGAAAACTGACATATGGAAATTAGCTGATAATCTAACAGATACGAAGGATGAATCCTAGCTGAAAGAGAAGTAGCATTCATACAAAGCACACAAATTATACAGGTAGACAAATTAAAGTAACAAAATTGCAAGCTATGTTGCTTGGACTCTTCAAAAATGTGGTCGGGTAGGTGTCGGATCCTCCAAAAGTGGTGTATTTTTGGAAGATCCGATTCGGGTGCAGCAGCATTTTTGGATAGTCCGAGCAACATAGATTGAAAGCAATAGCTAAGCAGCAACTCCAGTTTCGACTCAATCCAAACTAATCGAAGTCGGGTATAGGAATCCTCCATGTCCATTATGTTATGCACATACTGTCACCAAAAAACCAAAAAAAAAAACCAAAAAAAAAAGAGAGAGAGAGAGAGCAGAGAAGATCAAGCAATACAATATAGGACCTAGAGATGAAAACAACTAATTGAGCAAACAATGAAACGGCCTAATGACTACAACTACAACTATGCCTCAATCCCAAACACGCTGAGATAGCTACATAACTTCTCCGTCTCCATCCCGTTCTAAACATAAAGGGATGTAGCATACACACAAGCACACAGATTATACAGAGAGAGAAATTAAAGTAACAAAATTCCAAGCAATAGATGCACAGCATCTAACAACAACTACAATTTCGCCTCAACCCCAAACTAGTCGGGTATATGAATCCTCCATGTCCATTATGTTATGCACATTCTATGAGAAAAAAGGAGAGATAATAAAGCAACAAAAAGAGGAGCTAGAAATGCAAAACCAGCAACTGAGCTAAGGATGCACAGACTAATTACTACAACTACAATTATGCTTCAATCCTAAACTCGCAGAGGTAGCTACATAAACTGTCTAAATCCATCCGTTATACACAGATTATCAAAACTGAAAGGAAGGCCAAAATATATATATATATATATATATATATATATATCAGCTTGGTATTTCTGTTTGTAGACGTTCATGGCAGCCTCGTCGGCTTGCACAGTTATGTGTATATATATTGTGGGTGTGTTTACCCTTGTCGGCCTAAGTAGAGGTTTACTCTCAGAGTTCACAGTTACAGAGTGGTACGCTCGGGTGAAATAAGGCACTGGGTGCCGGCCATGCCTCCCTAGGTTTGGGGCGTGACATATATATATATATATATAGATATCAATTGAAAAAACTGAGTTCAATAATCCTACTTCACAAAAAACAGCTCAACAAACAAATTTTTTTTTTTTGGCGACTACTGTTAAAGAAAAAGGTTCATTTGCTACTTATATATAGGAGGGGCCTTTGGGTATTTTTGGGTTGCGACCCGACCCTATAATTTCACGTGACACCACCATTTGTATAAATCACATGGAGGAAATTATGTTAAGACGACTTTACTAGTAGAAGAAATAAATTTCTTTATTTAAAACCTGGGGAATACAAAATCTAATAAATTAATAGTGACACTATATCCACAAAATATTAGTGAAAATATTAATTCCCTCCATCCCTGTTTATACCACACTTTTTTTTTTTAATCAATCTAAAAAGAATAACACATTTTTATATTTAGCAACAAACTTACTCTAAAATTCTCATTTTAACTCTATAAAATGATTTCTAACCACAAAAATCCGTGCCTAGTCAAACACCTTCAGCGGCAAATGGAATCTCGAACTAGTTGAGGTAAATACCACATAAAAGAAGAGAAACAAGCAACACAAATCGAGCTAGGGATGGTAAAATTGATTTTTCAACTTTTCAGAGAGAGTTCAATATGAGATTGTACGGAGAGTTCGGTCGCGTATTTTTCCTTTCAAACCCCGACCCTGTAATTTCACGTGACCTCACCATTGATATAATCATAGGAAAATTAAGATGGTTATAGTAGAAATTAGATTAAAAGAGAAAAATCAAACACTAAAAAATTTGATTAGTTGAACAAATTTAGAATCTGTTTATTTTTATTAAAATTAATATGTTTGATTCTGAATACATAGTCGATTATTAAAATATTGTACCTAGATCCAAACTGCTAAATATTTGATATATAATTCAGATAAAGTAATACTAGCATATATCCAGAAAAATCGTATTTGTAGTTATTATACAATGGAAGTCTGATATAGAAGGCAAAATATGAGAAAATAAAATAATTAAAAATATTCGCAGCGGTATTGATTTATATAATGTTGTATAAAGTTGGCAATGGTGACTAGTGATCGAGGGGATTGGTAGTAGTAGCGACCTTTGGTGGATATGGTTTTATTTAACTTCAAAACATTGGTCATCCAACCTAGATCTTCTAGCATGCATGGATACAGCTCTTGACATATTCCTTTGGTATTGCATCTCCCACGAAATGAAAAGGGAGTACATCTATTTAGTATTAAAACAAAATGAACTCGAATACAAAGGAAAATAAGAAATCAAGACGTCAACTTGTATGGGACTGAGACGTAGTTATTGTTATAGTTGTCGTTGTAAAGGGTAATTGATTGATTCATCCATTATAATAGTGCTACCATTGAACATGGGGGAAGAGAGAACCACTAAAGCATAGGGCCTCCCAAGTACAGAAAGTTCCTAAACACAGTATAGCCACTGATGAGTATTCTTCTTAATTTTTACTTCCACAAGAAAGAGAAATAACCAAGGTATCATCAGAATAACAGTAATGTCTTCATAGACAAACTGGTTCGCCTAACCTAGCTCATTAATCTAAACTTTTTTCCTAATTCATCTAACAAGCATCTTTATCATGAAAGAGATGATCTCCTGGAACAAGATATCCTCGATAGCATAAACCATTTCACCTTTCATTGTCATAGTTCTTAAATAACACGGCCATTAACGTTCAACTTTTGTCACTAACGATTGTTGTCTCTGTCAAAACTGCATGCTTCTGACGATTGTTTTCTTCATTTGCAACAATCATATCATCTGGCGACGGTTCCTGGATGACAAATATTATCCATTTTTCAGATCAAAAGTAACGAAATCGAACATAGAAATTGTTGTAAGTCTAACAGAATAAGAAGGAACTAGTAGCTAAACTATGATACAACTGGTTCTCTGGGAAATTGTTGTAAGTCTAACAGAATAAGAAGGAACATAGAAATTTTGTCTAGGATTGACTCCATTTTGTTATTAGTGTCTCTGATCTACAGATCTTACATTTAGAAATTTTTATTATTAGTTAAGTATATGTTAATCAAATATTAGAAGATGGATACACTGAGTTTCTGGAAGACATACGAGAGAAGTGGCAGTTCACAAATTATCATCTCAGAAACGCAACATAAATAAGGCAACAACCCACAATCAGATTTTAACGGAACAAACTTTCTATGAAGAAATGCTAGACCAAAAGCCTTACCGGACAATTGGATGTACCCTCTGCATTCCCTTTTGCTGTTTCCGGTTTATCATTGCTAACATCTTCCCAGCTTCTATTTGCATTGACTTCACTCGTGGAGTTTTGCTAAAGACAGAATAATACCAAGTCAGCTACCACAACATAATCTCCTCCAATAATGTCAAATTTATAAGGTATCTAACCAAGCATATAGAAGCTTGCATAGAACTAACCTCTAACACTGTGGAGCCACCGCCATTATCTTGCTGGTTTTCATTACCGGAAGGCTCTTTTTGCTGAGATACTTCATTGCTGCCAATATTTACATTATCTGTGGTATGGCTTTGACCACTCAAACTGTTCTTACCACCATCACCCTCATTCCCCTGCAATATTTCAAAAGGTTTACAGATTCAATTTATATGGCACTAAATATAATAACTTGAACAGCCAGTGTTCCACTTCGCTTCGCCGAATCAGTGCAAACTAATATCGGTTTTGAGCTTATACCTTCATCGTCAATCATGTTGGAAACTTGACCACACTAATGTTAACTTGTTAATGTAAAAGGGGACAACAAAAGAAATTTGTTATAAATCTATCTCCTAGTTCTAGCCACCCTCTCCACTGTCAATTTGGTGATGACTACCATTGAATCAATTAATCAACCTCACCTCAACCCAAACTACTTGGGTCGAGGTCGACAATATGAATTCTCTATATTTTCCATTCTACTGGGGATATTTTTCATTCCAATTAGTATAAAGACAAATTGGGGTTCTCTACACTAAATCTTCTCTACTCCCACTTACCGCTGCAAGACCTAATGGGACTATGACAACAGTTGTGTTCAATCCTAATGGGTGGGGACTATGTCCAATTAAACCCAATGGAAGATCAGTAAATAACATGAGCCTTCAGAGTTTATTAGAAGATTCACCAATTATCGCCTGCAGACAACACAATGGATAGAAGCCTATTAATGTCACGTACAAGAATTTCACAAATGACCTGACCATAAGCCCTATGTGCCCGCCTTTGTTCAGTTGGCTATAGCAATTGAATGCAGAACAAGAGCTGCAAAACAAAATCTTAAACCTCTTCTTCCATCCTTTTCTTACCCAAGCCAACTAAATTCCCCAATATCACGGTTCTTATCATAGTTCTATCCCAATGCAGCATCCACCGCAAACGATTTCACAAAAAAGTTATAATCTTGACACCCCCTGTTCCACCTCCGTGACATCATCATCATCATTTTCAGTACCATCTTCATACTCAGCATTATTATTTTTTTGGTGAAGTAATTAAAATGTATTAGAATGGCATCAAGAAGATGCAGAGGTTACAACTAAGCATAGAGCTGCTTCAAACAAGAATTAACATGAAGCTGGCTAAGCAAAAATCTGTAAACCAGTCAAAAGATCCAAAAAGATATCCCCTAAGACCCTACTATGCTAGAGTTAGGGAGCTAACAAAATCCAAAAAATTATCCACACTGTTTACAGGGGAGAAAAAGTGCCAACTGAAAAGAGTAACTAAACATCTAGCCTTAATGATACTTATGGAAGTTGATATTCCATCAAAACATCTGCAATTTCTCTCTTTCCAAATACTCCAAAAGATTGTTGCTGGGATCATCCTCCAGATCCTTTTGATAGTCTTGTCAACTCTCCAGCATATCCAGCTAACATAAGCATCTTTGATGGAAAAGGGCATCACCCATTGGAGGCCAAACAAAGAGAGAAGAAATGCCATATGTTAGCTGTTATGGGGCAATGCAAAAAAAGATGATTGACACTCTCATTGTCTTGTTTGCAGAAAAAACATCTATTGATGAGAATGATGCCCCTTTTCCTGAGATTGTCTTGAGTAAGGCAAGCCTTATGAAGGGTTGTCCAGGTAAAACAGGAGACCCTAAGAGGTTGTCTTGTCCTCCAAATATGTTTCCAGGGAAAATCTTCAAGGATGCCATTCTGGGCACACCCAAACTTGTAACATTCTTTCACAGTGTAGACCCCTTGCTTGGTGCTGCCCCAAAGTAATCTATCTGAGATTTGTGCATCTAAGTTGCATTCTTCAAGTGTCTGTAGTAGAAGAAGAAGTTCATTAATTTCCCAATCATTCAGGTTCCTTCTGAAGATTGGGCTCCAAGCATTGTCAACTCTGTATTGTGCAACTGTTGCTTCCTTGTTGGTAGCTATCTGGAACAGCCTAGGAAAGGATTCCTTCAGAGTAGTGTCCCCAATCCATTTGTCTAACCAGAATCTTATCTTGATTCCATTACCAGCTTTGAAAAAGACTTTCTAGAAAAAAAATCATCCTGAAAACTGCTAATGTGTTTCCAGACTCCTACACCATTAGGTTCTGTACTCTTCTTTGGGCTCTAATGGTCATGAGATCCATGCTTTGCTTTGATGATGTCCCTCCAATACCCCCTCCAATACCCTGCCTCATTCTGCCTATATCTCCAAAGCCACTTCATAAGCAAGCTTTTGCTATGCAGCTTTAGGTCTCTAATTCCCAACCCCCCTTAAGCCTTGGATAGCATAACTTTCTGCCATTTCACCAGAGAGAACTTATGACTTTGGCTGTTACCTTCCCACAAGAATTTTCTCCTTAACCTGTCTATCTGCTTCAGGACTGAACCTGGCAAAGGAAATAAAGACATAAAATATGTGGGAATACTATCCAATACACTATTGATTAGAGTGAGTCTGCCCCCCCATAGATAGGTACTGTAGTTGCCATGTAGCTAGTCGCTTCTCCATCTTTTCAATTACTCCATTCCAAATCACAGTGGATTTGAAGTTAGCACCTAATGGTAGGCCCAGATAAGTGATGGGAAAGGAGCCTACGTTGCAACTTAGAATATCAGCTAGTTCCTCTAGATTGGGAACCTCATTAACAGGATAAATAATGCTCTTGAGCATGTTGATGTGTAGACCAGAAATGGATTCAAAGACCATAAGGGTAATGTTGAGGTTGTGACTTTGTTGACTGTCTGCTCCACAAAAAATCAACGTGTCATCTGCATAAAGTAGATGAGAAACATTGGCTGTGGTAGCAGGGTCTCTACCCACCTGGAATCCTTGAATCCACTGTAGCTCTTTGGCCTTTGCTAGCATTTGAGAGAGTCCCTCCATGGCCAAAATAAAGAGGAAATGGGAGAGTGGGTCTCCCTGCCTTAGCCCTTTTTTAGAAGAGAAAAATCCAACAGGGCTCCTGTTTACTAATACTGAGAATTTCACTGTTGATATGCAAAAAAAGATCTACCTAATCCACCTATCTCCAAACCCCATTTGCTTCAAAATGTTGATCAAGTAAGCCCAATTTAGTTGATCAAAAGCCTTTTCTATGTCCAGTTTACATAGGATCCCAAATTCTCCACTTTTGAATTTCCAGTCTAATACTTCATTTGCAATCATGGAAGCATCAGGCAAATTCTTCATAAATGCACTCTGTTGGCCAGAGATTAGAGAGCACACCACCTTTTTAATCCTCTCAGCTAGGGTCTTTGCCAGTATCTTGTATACACTACCTATAAGACTTATAGGTCTGAAATATCTTAGCTCCAAAGCTCCTTTCTTCTTTGGGATGAGGGCAATGAAAGAAGCATTACAAGACCTCACCATTTGACAGTTCTGATGAAAGAAGTTGAGTGCTCCCATTATGTCACATTTCATGAAGTTCCATGAACTCTGAAAAAATGCCATGGTGAAGCCATCTGGTCCTGGAGCTTTGTCTGGAGCACGTGACTTTAGGGCCTCTGAAACTTCCTGTTCATTGAAGGGTAATTCAAGCACCTCTTTTTCTTCAGCACTGATAGTGGAGAGTCCCTCGAAAACAGCTGAGGGTCTCCATGATTCATTCTCCTGGTACAGCTTCTGATAATAATCAAGAATACCCGCCTTTATCAGCCCCTTGTCTTCAATTAAAACATCTTCTATCTTCAATCTGTCAATGCAGTTACCTCTTCTATGTGAGTTGGCCATTCTTTGGAAGAACTTAGTATTCTTATCTCCTTCTCTCAGCCATAAACATCTGGATTTTTGCCTCCATGAGATCTCTTCAGCAATGGCAATCTGTTGAATCTCAATTTTGAGATTAACTGACTTCAAATTCTCCTCCGTAGTATGAGGTCTTTGTTCAGCAATTTGGTCTAGCCTTCCCAATTCCGTGAGGGCTTTGTGTCTTTGAGAATCAATCTTACCAAAAACCTCTTTGTTCCATTTAGTGATATCCCTCTTTAGATGTCTAAGCCTCTGGATCAGGACATAGTCAGGAGTGCCCAAAATAATGTACGAATTCCACCAATCTCTTACCATGTCTAGGAATCCATCTGATTGAAGCCACATGTTCTCAAATTTGAAGTAAGAGGATGAAGCATCCCAGTCCCCACTTTCCAAGACAAAAGGCTTGTGGTCAGAGAACACTCTAGGCAATGGAAACTGTTTAATAGCATTGAACATTTCACTCCACTCGGGTGAGATTAAAAACCTGTCAATTCTTAAGGCTTGGATAGGTTCCTCCCCTCTTGACGCTCCTTGGAGAGGAGGATCAATCAATTCTAAGTCTTGAATGGTGTCAGAGAAGCCCAACATAGCTCTTGATCTTGTGGTGCAATTCATTCTTTCCTCCTCAAACCTACATACATTGAAATCACCTCCAATTACCCACAAATCAGACCACAGACCCCTAATAGCTGCTAGTTCAATCCAAAGTTCATCTCTTTCTGGGTTTGTGTGAGGCCCATAAACCCCTGAAAGAACCCATTTAAAATCTTCAGTAAGACTCTCAAATCTGCAAGAAAGGGAAAAGATACCAGCTTCAGAGTCAACACAATTCCATAATCTTTTGTCCCACATTATCAGGATTCCCCCTTTGGTACCAATTGCCTTAAGTTCAGCCCAAGCTATCCACCTATTTCCCCAAATTTGTCTGATTAAAGTAGTATTCCATTCATCTATTTTGGTTTCCTGTAAACAGATGATGTTTGCCCCCCATTTATGGATAAGAGATTTCAAGGTGCTTCTCTTATTTTTATTGTTAAGCCCCTGCACATTCCAGATGATTGTTTTGACTTTCATCTAGAAAGAACCTTGAGAGACCTGCCCCTTTCCTTCTTTCTACTGCCCTCTTGAAGTCCCAAGCCAATTTTTTTAGTTCAGCATCTGCTTTGTTCTTCCCTTTCCTAGAATCCCCATTTTTCAACTTTTGCTCTTGCATTTGTAGTTTTCTCCTTTCCTCCATTCTAAGAATAATGTCAAAAATTTCATGTTTGAAACCTATTACATTCACCCCCAAAGCCTTGCAACTTGCAAGCTTTCATCATTGTCAATTTCGACCATTTAGAAGTTTCCACCACCACAGGTGTATCAACAATTGGCAACTGCTCACCACCCCAATGCCAAGGAAGTGGTAAGAAACTGTTGAAAGAGTGAGCAGTGATACCCGAATCTGACTCCTCACAAGGAGAATCTGAATGAAGGATGGATTCGGTTTTGCATGGTGTGACGGGCATACTGTACATGTCTGCTTCATCGTCTGCCTCTAATTGTGAAATTGCTCCATCAGAAGGCTCCCAATCTCTAAGTTTGGATGCTTGAATTTCCAATTCGAAGTGATCAAAAGAGACCGCTGCCTGAGAAGAAGAGGGAGGTCTGAGAATGCAAGGATCAATTTTGGAGGCAGTGGCTCTCCATATTTGCGTTGCTCTGTAATTTCGTTTGTCTGCTTCTGGTTGGGCCCTTGGAATAAAAGCCGTTGTTTAGATCTCTTGTGGCTTTCCCTTTGTGGGCTTTTCCTTTGTTGCTGCTGATTTTATTTCCCCTGTTTTGGGCCGGGCCATTAAGAGGTAAAACCCTTAATTTGTTATTTGTTTTAACAGCCCCTGTGCCCTTCACGTGCGATAGTGTGTAAAGAGGACTCTGGCTCCTTCTGTCGTACAGTATTTTCTGACCCATTCAAAGACCCAGTGGATAATGGAGGAGACCGGATCTCCAGGAGAATCGATAATTCAAATTTCCAATCTTGCAAATCAATACTCAAACTCGCCGGAATCTGCTTGCCGGTATTCTTGATGCAGACACGAGCCCAGAAAAAATGGGTTATTTCCTTCGTATCTTCGTCAACACCGATGAAGCCTCCACGTTGATTCCCAATTTGTTGAAACGTATCCAGTGACCAAGCATTCAATGGAATCCCAAAAACTTTAACACAGGTATTTTCCGATCTTTCTTGTTGGATAGAACTGATACCCGGCGACCACCAGTCAAGGGAGAGGTGCCTGCCATTCCAGAACCAGTCCCCCGCCTTTACTCTCGCTGCTTCATGTCTGGAAGGAAGTTCAAAGAGGAATCGATTGTGGTCCATGGGGATGACTTTGAATCCAGCAGTGATTCCCCACCTGATTTGAAACCATTTATGGATGATTTCGTGGTTTGGGCTATGGTGGAAAGGATCGTTGAAGGTGCCTACCAGACTTCTGTGGAGTGGATGGCTTTCGAGAGTGTTACCTAGTTTCTGGTTTAAATCTGGCCAGCTTTCAATGTTAGCAGCAGCTTTATAGGATTTAGTCATTGGGGCCGGTGGTGGAAATCGAGCCGAAATGTTGTTACCGAGAAATCGAAGAATTTTCTCCGCAATATCAGACCAGCCACTGTTGGAGCTCAACTCTGGGATGATCACTGCCGCTTTGAAGGAACCATGCCAAACTTCTACTCTCACAAATCTGCCATGAACATTGTAGTTTGATAGACCCTGTATAGGCTTTGTTGTTGTTTCCTTCCCCACTTTCTGTATAGCTTCCCCGATCCTTTTGATGCTTGTTTGAGGGCTTCACACACCCATCTGAGCTTGTAGGCGTCCATTGTAACTTTGCTTATGTATCTCCTGCCCCTTTCGATCAACGAATACCATCTGAACTGTCTGTCTCCTAAATTTTTAAGCTCAAAAGATTTATCACCAGAAATAAAGAACATTTTGTCACCCATGGTGGAAGATTCCGATGGTAGAGAGCCACCGGAAAGGGTCCCTCAGGCCCCAAGGGGCCTTTGGAATTCTACCTTGGGAGAAGTGCCTGAGAGCATTTTTTTATCTGTATTGATAGAAATAACACCCCTCAGCATTATTTGAGTACTCAAATATTCAGATACAGCCTTCAGAGCCTAATGTTTACCTTATCAAAAACAAAAAGATATAGCCTTCAGAGCCTGGGCCAAGTTCACGACAAAACGGGCCAATTCTTCAGCAGGGGGGTTTGTGGACAGCAATAGATTTTTGGACACCTAAGCAGGTCGGAGAACCTACCGCCTTTCTCACAACCATACCCACGGGCCACGGGTAACCTACCTTCACAATATTGTCTAGGATAAACTCCTATTTGTGACGAGCTATTAATCCATAAATCTAACTTATATTTAACTTTTAAAATATAAGTAGTTACTTACATTTTATAAAATATTATACAGGAGTTTCATGGAAGAGATGCTCACAACAAAGTGATAGTTCACAAACTATTACTCCCTCTGGTCCAAAATAAGTGAATTTTTGGGGTGTGGCACACCCCTTAAGACAGTTAATTGATTACACTAATCAACGGGTCATATGACAGTATTACCTTTTGCTTTCCCCAAGCTTTTCTTAAAAGTAGATTCATGGAACCAACTTTCTACGAAAAATACATACCAGACCAAAAGCCTTACCGGACAATTGGATGCACCCTCTGTGTTCTCTTTTGCTGATTCAGAAATATCAGTGTTGATACTGGCTTCAATTGGGCAGTTATGCTAAAGAAAGAATACAAGTCAGCCAACACTTACATAATCATATCAAATACTTTCAAAGACCAAGCATATAGAAACTGCATAAAACTAACCCCTAACGCTGTGGAGCCCCCGTTATTTTCTTGTTGGTTTTCATTACTAAAAAACTGTTTTTGCTGCGATAATTCATCACTGCCAATATTTACAGTCTCTGTTGTATTGCTTAGACCACTCAAACCATCTCTACCACCATCTTCATTCCCCTGCAATGTTTTATTGAAGAAAATGTGATTTTGATTCTGGGGCTGATTTGAGACAAAATGACAAAAATGGTCCCTTATATTTGGTGGTAGGTTCAAAATAGTCCCTTAAGTATCAACTGAGCAGTTTTAGTTACATTGTATGGCAGTAATAGTTGGCATCTGCGCCATTGATTACTTACCAGTCCTTCTGATCCAGCAACTGTGTCCTTCTTAATTTTGGCCGTCTCTCGCAGACATTGCCTTTTAGCAGCTCTTCTCCTGGCAGCTTTACTACGGCCCTGACAGAGAGAATTGACATTTTAGTTACTTGAAGACAATTAACCAGATCTTTAAGAGTAAATTTAAGAAATGCAATTTGCCCTGATTTTATATTTCATTTTGGATAAATGAAGGTAAAGTTACCAGCGTACAGGACGTCGATGCTAATGTACTAACCAAAGCAAATTAAACCAGAAACAACATCCAGCTAGCCAAAAAACACTATTGTACTAGCTTCACAATGCAATATAGTTTTTCACTACACAATGGCAGCATAATTTTTTTAAGTAAAGGCAACAATATTATTATTTTTTTGATAAGGGTAAAGGTAACAATATTATAAATCATTATCAGAAAAGGAGTGCCAAGAGTAGGAAAAACATTAACAGGCATAGAACAAAAAGTCTTGTAGCCCGACACAATGATCCTATGGTATCTAAAATTGAAACTACATCATCTGAGAACCTTCTTTACACCAAAACTGAAATTAAAAAAAATACAGTTCATCTTAATCTTCTGCTCAGTGCTGATAATATATTCAAAACATCTTGAGTTTCTCTCCCTCTAGATGGCTATTGCTTTTTATACAGGATTTTTTGGAAGAGATGCTCACAACAAAGTGGTAGGAGTAGTTCACAATTTTCTTTATTTTTTTGATAAGGAAGTGGTAGTTCACAAATTATTAATCTCAGAAACACAAGCTAAATAAGGTAAATAACCCAGAAGTAGATTTTCGTTGGAACCGACTTTCTACGAAAAATACCAGACCAAAAGCCTTACCGGACCATTGGATGCACCCTGTGTGTTCTCTTTAGCCATTTCAGGAATACTATTGCTGACAGTGGCTTCAAGTGGAGAGTTGTGCTAAAGAAAGAATAAAAGTCAGCTAACACTTGCATAATCTCAAATACTTTCAAAGACCAAGCATATAGAAGCTGCAAAAACTAACCTCTAATGCTGTGGAGCCACCACCATCTTCTTGTTGGTTTTCATTACTAAAAGACTGTTTTTGCTGAGATAATTCATCACTGCCGATATTTACAGTATCAGTTGTATTGCTTAGACCACTCAAACCGTCTTTATCACCATCTTCCTCAGTCCCCTGCAATGTTTTATTGGAGTCCGAAAACAAAATTATTTCTGTTTATGATTTGTGTGTAAATACAAACAGTCCTGGACTTTTCTAGAAAACACAGATAATAACTTTTGTCTGTTCATTTTACGAAATACCTTATGGTTCTCTCTCATGTACTTGCTATGGCTTTCCCCTGTTCTCTCTAAATCTCCTGTTTGATTCTTGGTGTTCTCATATTTTAAACTGTTTACACATTTGATTTAACATGTCTTGACATGGTCGAATCTCTCCTCTTTTTTATTTTGCTTGGTGAAAAATTATGAAAAATGCAATTTTCTTCAATTATTAGTCTAAATTCTTCCAAATTTGTATACCTCTCAAGCTCCAAGATTAATTTTATATGTTTTTGGATTGTATTTGATCCATTGAGTCACATTATTTGACCATTTTCATCTAATAAGTTGAGTTATTCGAGTTATTTTGGATTCAACCCCTTAAATCAACAAGGCAATGCAGTAAACAAAGCAACCCATAAAATGACTTCATTATCAGAATACTTCATACTTTACTCTAAGAAGTCGTTGTTCAGAGAGTTTATCGTTTTTGGAATAGTTCTTTATTTTGTTTTAAAATCAGTATTTTGTTATAAAATTTCCAAATTCAATTTGGAGCTGGATTCCAAATTTGGAGAAGTGCTCCAAACTTGTTTTTTTATATTCATAAATTTCAAATAAGGTGCTCTCTTCTCTCCTTTGCAAAAAGTATAACCAAACACAACTCCAACTTCATCAATTTCAAATAAAGTGAATAATATTTAGATCTATGGCCAAACAGTACTAAGTCTACAGTATATTAACCAGCTGATGCCGCACCCAAGGGTGTGGCCTAGTGGTCAATGAAGTGGGTTGAGCACCATGAGGTCTCAGGTTCAATTCCAGCAGAGACAAAACATTAGGTGATTTCTTCCCATCTGTTCTAGCCTTGGTGGACAGAGTTACCTGGTACACGTTGCTAGTGGGAGGTGAGAGGTGGGAGGTATCCCGTGAAATTAGCCGAGGTGCGCGAAAGCTGGCCCAGACACCACGGTTATCCAAAAAAAAAAATGATTCTCAAAACTCGTCATCAATGGCTGCCTCTTTCATTTTCTTACTTTATTTCTTGCTACTCCAACAAATTTATTCTCCACAGCAACCCTCCACGCTTCTCTCTTTAGATAGCAATTCATCACTCAGCCAGAATCTTTACCCAATAAGGCCACTCCAACAATATTTTTTGAAGTCACAAAACCAATAAAATTACCCAAAACCAAACCTTGTGCACATCTAATCCTTCGACATGATTTTGGGTTCACTTACGGAAAACCACCAGTTCTTGCAGATTACACACCACCTTTAAATTGCCCATCTCAGAATTTTGCCAAGATTGTGCTTGAATGGAAAGCAACTTGTAACGGGAGGCAATGCAATTAGATACTACAAATGGGATTTTTTGGACTGTCAAGAAGAACATTTCTAGGTATTCTTCTTTGCTTACGAACAATCAAACCCTTGCTATTTATTTAGGGAACATTGGTGACAGTACCTAAACAGGGGTTCACATGTGAATTTTTGTCCTGCTGAAGTAGGTGATTTTGATTCAGGGGCTGATTTGAGAGAAAATGACAAAAATGGTCCCTTATATTTGGTGGTAGGTTCAAAAATAGTCCCTTAAGTATCAATTGAGCAGTTTTAGTTTCATTGTATGTCAGTAATAGTTGGCATATCTGTGCCCTTGATTACTTACCAGTCCTTCTGATTCAGCAACTATGTTCTTCTCCTTAAGTTTGGCCATCTCTTTCAACCATCGCCTTTTATAAGTTTTTCTCCTGGCACATCTACTACGGCCCTGACAGAGAGAATTGATATTTTAAGTACTTCAAGACCATTAATCAGATCTTTAAAAGTAAATTTGCAAAATGCAATTTGCCCTGATTTTATATTTCATTTTTTTAAGGGGAGCCTTGGAGTAACTGGTAAAGTTGCTACCATGTGACCAGGAAGTCACGGGTTCAAGCCGTGGAAATAGCCTCTTGCATAAATGCAGGGTAAGGTTGCAGCCTGCGTACAATAGACCCTTGTGGTCTGGCCCTTCCCCGGACCCCGCGCACAACGGGAGCTTAGTGCACTGGGCTGCCCTTTTTTTATATTTCATTTTGAGAACCTGAACAAAAGAGGATTTCACCTAGCTCTAGATGTTACTTATGTGGGGAACAAGCAGAGACAGTCAACCATCTTTTTTTGCATTGAAAAGTGACAGACCAGTTGAGGCAGTTCATTCTCAAGATGAAAAAAATCAACTGGGTGAAATCAGGAAGTATAAAAGAAGTAATGAAGTGTTGGAACAGAGATGGCAATGCAGCAAAGGAGGAGGAGAGATGGAAGATGTCCCAGCAAGCATATGGTGGACAGTTTGGAAGGAGAGACATCAGTGATGTTTGAAGATAAGCAGAGCAGCATGCAGAAAATGAAGATGAATTGTTTAGCTATTTACTATTTTTGGTGTAAACAGGAAATGTTAGATCAAACAGAAGATATTTTAACAGCTATTGACTGGTTGTAATTTAGTGGAAATAGGAAGGCAATGTAAGCTGTAATACACATTTGGATGTAGTTATACCTGTGGATATATAGATTAATTGTTACCATTCTCAAAAAAAAAAAAAAAAAAGGTAAAGTTATCAGCGTACAGGACGTCGATGCTAATATACAAAATGAAGCACAAATAAACCACAAACAACATCCAGCTAGCCAAAAAACACTATTGTCCTAACTTCACAATGCAATATAATTTTTTACTACACAATGCCAGAATAATTTTTTTAAGTAAAGGTAACATATTATAAATCATTAGAAGAAAGGGAGTGCCAAGAGTAGGAAAAACATTTATAAGACCAAGAACAAAAAAGTCTTGTAGCCCATCACAAGGACCCTATGGTGTCTAAAATAGAAACTGCATCATCTGAGAAACCTTCTTGACACCAATACTGAAAATAAACAAAATACAGTTCATCTTAATCTTCTGCTCAGTGCTGATAATATATTCAAAACATCTTGAGTTTCTCTCCCTCTAGTTGTTCTAGGCATAGTCTATTCAGACCTTTCATATTCAGGAATAGTTGCCATTTTTTGTCAGTGACAGGGCAGTGCAAAAACAGATGGCTATTGCTTTTTATACAGGAGTTACTGGAAGAAATGCTCACAACAAAGTGGTAGGGGTACTGGAGTAGTTCACAATTTTATTCTTTTTTATAAGGAAGTAGTAGTTCACATATAATTAATCTCAGAAGCACAAACTACATAAGATAAATAATCCAGAAGTAGATTTTCGTGGGACCAACTTTCTATAAAAAATATCAGACCAAAAGCCTTACAGGACAATTGGATGCATTCTTTGTGTTCTCTTTTGCTGTTTCGGGAATAGCATTGCTGACACTGGCTTCAATAGCGGAGTTGTGCTAAAGAAAGAATACAAGTCAGCTACACCACAGACATAATCTCATCCAATACTTTCAAAAACCAAAGCATATAGAAGCTGCATAAAACTAACCTCTAACGCTGTGGAGCCACCACCATTTTCTTGTTGGTTTTCATTACTAAAAGATTGTTTTTGCTGAGATAATTCATCACTGCCAATATTTACAGTATCTGTTGTATTGCTTAAACCGTCTTTACCACCGTCATCCTCATTCCCCTGCAATGTTATATTGGAGCCGTCATTCGAATTAGCCAAATTTGAAGTCTGAAGTTCGCAGCCTAATACCTGAAGAGAGACCCGAGTTCAAGCAGAATATTATTTCTGATTATGATAATTTTGCGTAAATACAAAGTCTTGGACTGTCCTAGAATTGACAGATAATCAGTTTTGTCTACTTTCTAGGGCTTTCCCCCATTCTCTCTCATTTCCTGTTTGATACTTGGTGCTTTCATAATTCAAAATTCAAAATGTTCACACATTCAATTTATGAGGCAATGCAATACGTGAACAGCCACTATGTCACTCTGCTCGGCCAAATCAATGCAAACTAGAATAGTTGAGTTTATACCTTCATGGATTAATCATAATGGAAACTTGACCATGGTGATATTAACTTATTTTCTTGTAAACGGGGACAATAAAGGAAATATATTACTGCCTCCGTTTCAATTCATATGTTTTACTTTCCTTGTTGGCCTGGTTTAAAAATAATGCCACTTTATATATGTAGTACTAATTCTTTAAATCTAAGATCCTATTGGCAAATTAAAGACCACAAGATGTACACGGCATTTTGGTACATTACACACATCTTATGTTTAAAACCACAAGATTCAAATGTCGCCTTTAATTTCTTACTCTGTGCCCAGTCAAACTAAGACAAATAACTTGTAACAGGGGGAGTATAATTCTATTTTCTTCTTCTCGCACCACCCCCCCCCCCCAACACACAAAAATCCCGCCCGAAAAAAAAAAGAACCACAAAAGATCTCTCATTCTGAAAGTGATCTAAACTTCTCAACATTGCCAGCATCTTGACATCCGGACTCAAAAGATGATAAATTCTTCACTGACAAATGGTAATGACCATTATTCAATCAATTAACGGAAACTACCCGGGTCGAGAATATGAATTCTCTACATATTCCACTTTCTTGGGCCGCATTTCATTCCAGTACATATAAAGACAAGTTAGGTGTTCACTAAACTAAAGACTCTCTATCCACACTAATCTCTAAAATACATAATACAAACTATAATAACAAAGATTACACCTTGATAAAACCAATGGAACAACAGTATATATACACTAAGCTTATGACTATCATTCAATCAATTAACCCAAACTATCTGGGTTGATACTACAAATCCTCTATATACACCACTTTGTTGGGCCGTGTTTAATTCCAATACGTATAAAGACAAATAACATATTCTCTAAACTAAAGATTCTCTATCCACAGTAATCCCTATCATACATAATGCAAACTATAACAAACAAAGATTACACCTTGATAAACCCAATGAAAAAACATCAAATTACCTGACCCTCCACCGGTTTATCAGAACATTCACTAGGCTTATTATCACCTGCAGTTAAAACGATAGACGGAATCCTACTAATATCCCATCCAAGAATCTTACAAATGACCTGACCAAATGCCCTATGCGCCTGCCTCATATTATCTATAGTAATCGAATGCTGAATAAATGCCACACAATCCTTAAACCTCTTCTTTGACCCTTTTTTACCAACCCCACAACACACAAGACAACTAAATTCCCCACCACTCTCACAATTCTTCTCATAATACTCCCTCAATGAAAAGAAATCACCTAGTATTTTTGCCTCCACGGGGAATTGAACCTAAGACCTCATGGTTCTGAAACCACTTCATTGACATCTATGCCACATCCTTGGTGCAACTTATTCAAGCAGTTAACCCAAACTACACTGGTGGACAATACGAATTCTCTATATGTTCCACTCTTTTAAAGCACATCTCATTCCAATACGTATAAAGACAAATTACAGGTTCACTAAACTTAAGATTCTCTATGCACACTAATCTCTATAATACATAATGTAAACTATAACAACAACGATTATGCCTTGAATCTCAAATAACAGTTAATTACCTGAGCCTCCACCGGTTTATCCGAAGATTTACTAGCCTTATAACCTGCAGTTAAAACAATGGATAGAAGCCTACTAATATCCCATCCAAGAATCTTACAAATGACCTGATCATATGCCCTATGTGTTTGCCTCGTGTTAGCTATAGTAATCGAATGCTGAACAAGCACCACGCAATCCTTAAACCTCTTTTTCCACCCCTTTTTACCAACCCCACAACACACAAGACAACTAAATTCCCCACCATTCTCCCCATTCTTCTCATAATACTCCCTCAATGCACCATCCTCATCAAACAACTTCGCGAAACCATGGCATTAACAATACCAATACTATTCCCCATTCTAATACACCCTAATTAGTACTATTTAAAAATTATGCAAGGCAGGTTATTCAATTCAACAAACCAATCAGTCGATAAAAAATAATGCTGGCATAACTAATCTCAGCATTAATAATACTCCCTATTCAGTAATATTCTTTTACACCCTACCATTCAGTAATATTCTTTTACACCCTACCAAACGACCCCTAACAACAATGATTATGCCTTGATAAACCCAATGGAATAACAGTAAATTACCTGACCCTCCGCCGGTTTATCAGAAGATTCACTTGCCTTATAACCTGCAGTTAAAACAATGGATGGAAGCCTACTAATATCCCATCCAAGAATCTTACAAATGACCTGACCATATGCCCTATGAGTCTGCCTCGTATTAGCTATAGTAATCGAATGCTGAACAAGCGCCACGCAATCCTTAAACCTCTTTTTCCACCCTTTTTTACCAACCCCACAACACACAAGACAACTAAATTCCCCACCACTCTCCCCATTCTTCTCATAATACTCCCTCAACACACCATCCTCCTCAAACAACTTCGCGAAAAAACCATAACTTTTCTCCCCCTTTTCCTCATCATCATCATCCTCCTCGTCATCCTCCTCAGCATCGATCGAGTACTCAAAATAGTCCGATACCGCCTTTAACGCCCCTTGGTGGGCCCTGTTCGACGCGAAATTAGCCAATTCTTGATCAGTGGGCAAATGGGGTTGCAAAATTGGTTGTGGTTTAAAGCTGCCCCACCCTGATTCCGTTACAGGTGGAGATTCGACAGGTTTCGGGCAAGGCCATTCAATACCTGAATCTATTATAGCTTCCTTATTGAGCTTTTTCGGGTTCTTGATTTTCCTTTTCTTGAATTTTGTTGAACTTGAGGGCTGTAGAGGAATTGGAGTTGGGTGGGTGGGTATAGGGAGGTGGGGGTGGGGGTGGGGTCTAGGGGGACCTTGATGCCATAAAGAATGGAGGTAATGAACTTCTTGAATTAATCTTTGCTCATCATATCGATTCATTGGAAAACGTGACATTCTTGAACTATTTTGGCAAAAGGGTTTGGGATTATATTGTTGAAAAGTTAGAGAATTGATGGAAAGTTTAAGGGTTGTGAAGCAAAAATCATCAGTTGTACTGTTGAAGAAAAATGGGTTCTTGAAGAACTGAAAAGGGGATTTGTGTTGTGTTTGTAGACTACTGGAGTGACTAGTATCAGTACTCCTTGCTTTGGGTTGCTGGCAATGAAATAACCAAAGAGTCATTAAGCAAGAAAAGGAAAAATTGAGGTCCAAATTTGACATTAAGCTTTATAAAATACTCAGTTCGTTCACTCTTACTTGTTCGCTATACTATAAATTAAACTTTCAAATGTGAGTTTTGTTATTTTTTTTTTCTTTTTTTCACAGTTGCTGTCAAAAATAACACATTGAGTTCGATAGATATTTAAAAAGACTAAGAGCCTGTTTGGATGGGCTTATGCCTATAAGCTGCAAACAGCTTATAAGCTAAAAAAAATAAGTTGGGTAGCCTAACTTATTTTTTTTGGCTTATAAGCTGTTTTCAGCTTATAAGCTGCTTTAGATAATCTAAGTCAAATGGGCCTAATTATTTTTTTGAGCTTATTTTAAGCACAAAATGACTTTAAGCTGGTCAGCCAAACACTCAAAAAAACTGAAAACAGCTTATAAGCAACTTATATGCAACTTATAAGCCAATCCAAACGGGCTCTAAAAGTGTTAACTTTTAGCAAACTTACAGGACCAAAACTGTTAAATGCATACTTAAGGGATTACTTTTAACCAACTCTTAAAATGAAGGGACCATTTTGGTTATTTTCTCTAATCAAATTGACCCAATTTCAGCTCACTTTTTCATACATTAAGGACTATATGGATATTTATTATATATATATATATATATATTTATTATATATATATATATATATATATATATATATATATATATGAAGAGCTAAAATGATCATTTATTATACAGTAAGGATTATTTCGATTATCCGGTGTATATATAAAGGACGGAAGTGATCACTTTTCGCATACATCAAGGACTATTTCAGTTACGTAATATATACGAAGGAGCGTGGGGGACCTTGATGCCACAGAGAATGAAGATAATGAACTGCTTGAATTAATCTTTGTTCATCATATGGATTCATTGGAAAAGGGGACATTTTTTTTTTTGAAGTATTTGGGCAAAAGGTTTTGGGATTATATTGTTGAAAAGTTAGAGAATTGATGGAAACTTTAAGGGTTATGGAGTGAAATCATCAGTTGTGTTGAAGAAAATTATGTTCTTGAAAGTGGCAACTGAAAAAAGGATTTGTGCTGTGTCGTAGACTATTGAGGGACAAGTATTTAGTACTACTTGCTTTGGGTTGCGAGCAATGAAATGAACAAAGCGTGGTTAATTAAGCAAAAAAAGGGAAAAATTTAGGTTCAAATTTGACCTTTAACTTTATAAAATAATTCTAATTTATCTTTTATTAGTAATTGAGATCAAATATACCCCTATCATTATCAAATGATCCATATATATACTTATTCACTAACGACTACAGGAGCTTCAAAGTTGGGAAAAGGTTTAAATTTGTCCTTAATTATACAATATGGTCCAAATTTGTTTATGTACTTAGCGAAATTATGCAGATTTTATTTTTTAAGCCACCATCCATCGATCAATCATTATTATAATAATTCATTATTATAATAATTGATTCTCTTCCCTCTCCAAAACACCACTTGAAAATCATCATTACTCCATTGTCATTTCCATCCGATGATACTCACGGAAGAACATAAATACAATTCACACAAGACAACCCATTTTGAAACATCAGTTCCAACCCTTTATTTTTGTCATTTTTCCTTGTCACGGTGTCACCTATGCATGATATCACAGACCCGCAACTATTATAACTCCACCTTGACAGCCATAGAGCCCGTTTGAATTTACTTATTTTTAAGTGACTTTTAATCGCAAACCATAAGTTAGGAATTCTAGCTTTTGGCGTTTGACTTATTTTTGTCATTTTGGGTTAAAAACACTTCTTTATTTTACCCAAACACTACAAAATGACTTAAAACAATTTTAGCTTAAAAGCACCTAAAACAAGCCAATCCAAACGGGCTCATAATCTGTTGCAAATGATTTAGAAGCTAAATAGGAGGTTGATGTGGAGCTATGACATCGCTATTGATGATCCGAAAAGGATTAGTGATGAAGTTCCAGTAGAGGTTGAAATTTAATAATAGAGCTATATTTAACCTCAACTATCAACGGATGACATATTTGGACTATTTCGCAAAATTCAACTGTAAATTTTTAGACATTTTCCCTTAATCAATAAATGAGTCATGATCCAATTTACACAAAACTCTCAAAGTTTGCTTGAATCAAAATGAAAAATGAATAAGAAAATGAGTTATAATCTCACCTGTCTCGACATGGTCCTAGATTAAATTTTATGTGTTTTAAGTTTGGATTACATTTGACCCATCATGTCACATTATTTGACCATTTCATCTAATAAGTTAATGATGTTATGAATATGTTTGTCCATTAAGTTACTTAGCCACCTAAATGGCTTAGCCATTAAGCTACTTGGCCATTAAGTTACTTGGCCATTAAGCATATATTTTCCTCTATAAATAGTGGCCTTATGTAGAATTGAAATAAGAAGAAAAATAATTTGATATCTCTCTACATATTCTCTCTACATATTTTTTCTGTGTATTTACTGTTGCACCTCATTTTTACCGAAGGCTAAACAAAGCACAACTTATGGAGCTCTGAAATAATTAATTATGTACAGAGTCGCCACCTAGCATTTAAGGTATACTAGGGTACCTATAAATTATTAATATATGCAGCTTAACATGGTCTACGAAAATAAGTGAGATTCTAGGTAAGGGTTCAAATTATTCCGAAGGGAAGGTGTTAGGCATCCTTCAGAATCCACAAATGTGGTTCCCGGCTGGACCAATTTAACTATACGAGGGATGTGTAAAAAGGCTTGATTATTATTTACAAAAATTAGTAGAATTTAGACTGAAGAATAACTAATATGACTATTCACATAAATAATCGTGCAATACGTATTTTATACATATGTGATATAATAATTATTTTTAAAAAAAAAAAGTTATTTGCAACTTAGAAGCTTGGGTATGTGAAAAGGGTATAAGGAATGGACATGAAATTATTTTGCACTCAAGGTGAGTTAACTAATTTAACTAGCGAAATATGTACGCCTAATCAATTAATTATGAGAGTACATTCTAAAGCCTAAATATTGAGGCAAATCACCCTATTTATTTACTTAAGTGTGCTAAGCTATTGAATTAAAACTCTAGCGAAACATGATAACTATAAAAATATTAGCTACGAAAATAATAACTGCCTAATATTGATTTATCTAAAACACATAAAATTTAAATCACCTAAGCAGATCATAAATAAATACCATCAACCTGCACCCTAAAAAAAGTAAAGTTTCACTATATTTTATGCTTGTATAATTTAATAATGTAAAAAAAAATATATATATATATATATATAAACAGAGAATTTAAGAAGCTATTTGAACTTCTTTTGAGTGTCATCTTCAAAAAGTAACTCCGGATACCTGCATGAGACTTAATAAAAAATGTTAGTAAGAAAATAAATAACTATCAGATGAATTAAAGAAATAATGAATAAACTTAAAATAAATAAAAAAAACCCGTCTTTGTACATGGAAGGCCTTAGAAATCGACGGAAATTTCTTCATCGGCCATTTGGGTTTAGTATTCACCCAAATGAATTTAAATAAATGCAAAAAAGGATAAAAGTGTCGTTGGCCGCAGGGAATATTTTCCGGGCACAAAACAAACATTTATTTTAGAAAAAGAAAAAGAAAAAAAAGAATGCTAAAAGTAGTCTGAAAATGCACAGTAACATAGCAACAAAAACACAAAGATGAGATGCAGTTCATCGGCAAAATTAAGCCATTAAACTAGCATGAAAAGGTCCAAAACAAACTTAGAACAATGCAGCGAGCAAGAGCCAAAGTCGAAGCTCTGACGAGAACATAATAATGAACACAGTAGCTTCAACGATAACGGGAATTCGCCGGAGATTAAGATCAGGCCAAACATCCAGAATCAAGCACACCAATAAGAGATTGTACGAGTGAGAACGGAAAAACAATAACATAGTATAAATGTTGTCGTCGGAGCTTTGTTTTCCTCAGCCAGCTCCATATTTCCAGTGTAAATCAATGGAGAAAATGATATGACAATACAAACACATATATACACAAAATACACAGAACTAAAAAGAGGTCACAGGCTATGTCGTGATTCCGTCTAGATTTGTACGTTTTCTGGTGGAAAATCTTAAAAATCAGAAACGCAAAAAATGAAAATATGAGAGGAAAGGAGCGAGTGGGAGCAACAACTGGGGGGGGGGGGGGGGGGGACGTGGTTGCTTGCTGCTCCAGTTCATTGGAGCAGCGAAGAAGATGAAGGGGGCTAATTGGTGTCGTTTGGTTCGTGTTTGGAGGTTGTTTGGTTGGAGGAAGATTTTGCCCAGTTTACCGGTGGCTGGTTGCAGCCCATCGAAACAGTGATAGGGAAGAGGGAAAGAGTTAAAAGGACTGCTGGTTGGTTGCAGTGTGATGGTTTGTTGTTGTTGTTGACGGAGTTCACAGCCGGCGGAGTGAGGTGGTGGTCGGCGGCTGTGGGTGAAGAGGAGGAAGGGGAAGTTGTGGGGCAGTGGAGGTTCATGGCTGGTGGTGGAGAGGGGTGTGACGGGGTTCGGTTGGCTGCTCCTCCTGGTGGTGGAGGTGAAGGATAAGGAGGCGAGAAGGGGGGGACTATTTTGGGTTGCTCCGGCGACGTGAGTTCGCCGGAGAAGGTGGCGGAGAGGCGGCTGGAAAGAGGGGTGAGGGGAGGAGAGAAATGGGGCAGTGGCGTCATTGGCGGTACTGGGTTGGCGAGGACGGAGGAAAATGGTGGTGTAGTTGGGTGCGTTGCCGGAGCTCCGAGCTCCGGCGTGGTGTGGCGGCGGCGGCTGTTGGAAGTGGGGGGAGGGAGAAAAATGTTTAGGGTTTTCAGAAGAGAGGGAAAAAAATCTGAGTGTTCAAGTGTTGTGGTGTGTGTAAATATGTGTTGGATCCCATCATTAAATTAACCCCCCCTTTTCTTATAATATAAACAAACACCCCTTTTTATGCCCAAAAATAATGAAGCCATACCCCTTTGTCCCCAACCCATCATCTCAATTAACTCTTTTTTTAAAAAAAAAAGAAGTGATGAGATCTTGACTTGACCAAATTTTACTCTGCGTTTAAAAATTAATTACTCTGATTTTCTCTGCACTGTCAGACTGTACTAAAATATAGTTAATTAATACATGTATAAATAATAACGCAAGTATAAAATATAAACATTAATGTCTATGATATGAAAATGTATTGCTATAAAATTAAGAAACAATTATTAATTGCACAAAAAATGGTAGTATTACGCTGTACATGTGCAAAATAATGATTCTTGAAAAAAATGACAATAAATTGAGAAAATTCCTAAAATAAGGATAATCATCAATAAATTGTTGAAAAAATGTAAAAATGTGTAAAAAAAATGTATTTCGTGCTCTTTAACGAATCAGGGCCCCCCAAAACGTTAATTTTAAGCACGTCGAGCCAAAATTAGGTGTCAACAACTTGTCCCTCTTCGACCGGAGACGATGAAAGAGTTTTCGGACGAAGACGTTGACATTTAGCCTATTTTGGCTCGACAAAGAATTGCTAAAAGGATATGTACGGAGAAAGAGGCCAGACGTTGGTAGAGCTTTGACAATACTCTCAGTTTGTTGGCAGGGTTGCGATAAAAAGAAAAATGATAAAAAGGGAAGGATTGTATACTTGCTGGGGAAAGAATGATTCTCGCCCCGATGTGACCGAACTCTGCATAGAACTTCCTACATATCTCGTCAATCACGAGAATCAGGTCAATGTAGTTCGAAAGGTGATAACTAATGGATGCTGTGGCAAATTTTGATCGTCCAATCAAAATTTTGCCCCAGTGTTGTTAGAATGGTCCTAGCAAGTGTAGGATGAAGAACGGTCGTGCTATGTAACGCCTTTGCTTCGGCGAAGAATGCAGGTGCAGTGCAATGCGGCTGCGAGCATACGCAGGGGCATTTGAAAATAATTAAGCAATGCAGGTGCGGTGCAATGCGGCTGCGAGCATACGCAGGGGCATTTGAAAATAATAAAGCAATGCAGGTGCAGTGCGATGCCTTATGCAGAAATTTTCAAGGGGGCGGTGCGCAGCCCATGCAACATGAAAGGCGGTGCACGGCCTTATGCAGAGATTTCCAAGGGCGGTGCGCAGCCCATGAAATATATGAAAGTGATGCAAAGGGCGGTGCGCAGCCCATGCGTCATATGAAAGGCGGTGCGCAGCCTTGTGCAGAAATTTTCAAAAGGGCGGTGCATGGCCCATGCAACATGAGAGGCGGTGCGCGGCTTTATGCAGAGATTTCCAAGGGCGGTGCGCAGCCCATGAAACATATGAAAGCGATGCAAAGGTCGGTGCGCAGCCCATGCATCATATGAAAGGCGGTGCGCAGCCTTATGCAGAAATTTTCAAAAGGGCGGTGCATGGCCCATGCAACATGAAAGGCGGTGCGCAGCCTTATGCAGAGATTTCCAAGGGCGGTGCGCAGCCCATGAAATATATGAAAGCGATGCAAAGGGCGGTGCGCAGCCCATGCATCATATGAAAGGCGGTGCGCAGCCTTATGCAGAAATTTTCAAAAGGGCGGTGCATGGCCCATGCAACATGAAAGGCGGTGCGCGGCCTTATGCAGAGATTTCCAAGGGCGGTGCGCAGCCCATGAAATATATGAAAGGCGGTGCTCAGCCTTATGCAGAAATTTTAAAGGGCAGTGCATAGCCCATGCAACATATGAAAGGCGGTGCTCAGCCTTATGCAGAAATTTTCAAAAGGGCGGTGCACAGCCCATGCAACATATGAAAGGCGGTGCTCAGCCTTATGCAGAAATTACAAAGGGCGGTGCGCAGCCCATGAAACATATGAAGGCGGTGCTCAGCCTTATGCAGATGCAGTGCAATGCGGCCGCGAGCATACGCAGGGGAATTTGAAAAATAAATAAAGTAATGCAGGTGCAGTGCAATGCGGCTGCGAGCATACGCAGGGGCATTTGAAAACAATAAAGCAATGCAGGTGTGGAGGGTAATGCCTTTGCTTCGGCGCGAATGAAGTGCAGAAGGTAAGGTCCTTGGGCCATGAAATGGTGCCTTTAGGCGATGAGAATGATGCCTTTAGACTATGACGCCCTCGGTGTCCTATTGTGGGGCTGGACGAGCCAATGCAGTGTCCTACTGTGGGGCTGGCCGAGCCCGTGCCTTTTCTCTCGAAATGCGCCATTGGTGGAATTTTTTAGGGCCCCCTCAAAAATTCTGTCCCAGTTTAGAAAACAAACAAAGATTTGCATACTTCCCGCGAAATGCGATGTTCACTTGCGGGGTTTTTTTTTTTTTTTTTAAGCTACTCAAAAATGTTCTCCCAATTTCATGCTTCAGCGAAAAAAAATACGAGGATCTTTCATGGTAAGACCAGATGTCGATACCTCGTAGAGTTAGTAACAACACAACAACATTGAACTATATTTACTCTGCAACGATAAAAAACAAAATTAAGAAAAATAGCAAAATCATGAGAGCAAAATCTAGCAAAAATGATTTATTTTTTTTTTATATTTTTTTTTTAAATAACAATGATTTATATAACATGCCTCGACTTCAATTGGTACGAACAATTAGTATTGTGCATAAGAATTCGCCATTATTTATCGTCCAACAAACCAAGATCGACTTATTGGTAATTTCTACAACTTCAAGTGGTACCTCAGACATACCTAAGGATCGACAAGATTGGTTCATTTTGTTTCAAACAAAGACTTTGAACTATACCTATCCTCATGTTTCAAGTGCCCTCACCAGAAAGAAAGTCCTTTTTCACACGTATTCAGTATTTTGAACTTTGGGACGTCTAGAGAAGTACACTCAAACTGAGAAAGATGTTCAATGCTTGCAATTGTGATACCATAAGCTTGGCCGTCATGTAAGTATCCACTAATGAGAGAAACCTTAGCATAGGATCACGTAGGGCTTGTTATGGGGTTGTAATGTAGGCTTGGGAAAAGGGTAGGATATTATTTGGGTAAGGAGTGACTAATCCTTCCCTAAGCATTGCACTATGTCTGTGCTTAGTATTTCTGTGCTCTGACGCTGATCTACTTTGTTTTATTGTCCCTTTCTTTTGTACTTGTGCGACATCTTTTGCAAGTTAAAGCCCTTTTTTCCTCTTTTTTCTTTTTTTGAGTTTAGGGTTGCATGCCCAAGACTCTGTGGGGATTAAGAGAATTGACCTGGGTTGTATGCCCGAGGTCTTGATAATAATTCCGGGTTGTATGCCTGAGTGTGAAAAATAAAAAGAAATAACGGGTTGTATGTCCGAGATCCCAAATGACTGAGTTTTTTTTTTGTGTGGGCTCCTTCTTGCTTTGGGGGTCGTTCTTAGCCTTTGTTTTTCTGGGACGGTTGAATCCCTTTTTTTTTGGAAGCTTCAGCTCAGATCTCTATCCGCGGTTGCACGTTTTTAGTGCGCTCAGGGAGGTTGGGCCAAGAGAGAGATAGTGCATGTAAGCACTCAGAAATGGTATAGGCTTATGATGTGGTGGTCAAAAAAAGGCTTTAGGCTCAAAGGGGGAATACTAGGGATAATGTCATTTGGTAGGCTAGAAAGGCTCAAACGGGTCAAAGAAGGCCTACGATCCTTTTCTATGCTTAGTGTTACTCATAATTTCGCCTCAACAGACATTCAGGCCAAGTTCTAGATCACAATGCAATGCAATTGAACGATATCTAAAGCTCACCACACAATGCACATGAAACAATGAGGTTTGTTTTGTTCTTGTCTTACAAGCATGCAAGAGAATTTTTCAAGTGTCACTTAAAGTGTGAATGAGAGGTACCAAAAGAATCTATAGTTTACCACGAAGTCAGTCCTCTCCATCATATTGATTGTTACTTGTTTCTTTCCTATGCACATTCTAACTGTGTTGGTACCAACCAAGTCAAAGATATGAATCTAAAAAATATTTTTTTATTTTTTGAATAGGGGTACCGAACCCAAAAAGGGTTGCCTACGTATCTCATCTTTGATGAGAATCAGGTGCGCGTAGTTCGTTTAAATAGGATAGAAAGAAATAAAATGTTTTTGTGATTTTTCAAAATAAAGGATTTTTTTTTGTGATTTTTTTTTAATAATGAATAATGAATATTGAACCCAAAAGGGCTGCCTACGTATCTCATCAAAGAAGAGAATCAGGTGTGCGTAGTTCTTCCAGATAGGATAGAAAGAAATAAAATATTTTTGTGATTTTTTTTCAAAATAAAGTTTTTTTTTTTTTTTATGAATAATGAATAATGAATACCGAACCCAAAAGGGCTGCCTACGTATCTCATCAAAGAAGAGAATCAGGTGTGCGTAGTTCTTGCAGATAGGATAGAAAGAAATAAAATATTTTTGTGATTTTTCAAAATAAAGGATTTTTTTTTGTGATTTTTTTAATAATGAATACCGAACCCAAAAGGGCTGCCTACGTATCTCATCAAAGAAGAGAATCAGGTGTGCGTAGTTCTTGCAGATAGGATAGAAAGAAATAAAAAAAAATTGTGATTTTTCAAAATAAAGGATTTTTTTTTTGTGATTTTTTAAATAATGAATACCGAACCCAAAAGGGCTGCCTACGTATCTCATCAAAGAAGATAATCAGGTGTGTGTAGTTCTTGCAAATAGGGTATAAAATGCATGATTGAAGAAAAAAACATTTTACAAAATGCAGGGTTCAACGCAAGTCAACTAAAAAATAGTTAGATAAAGTGCTAAGGTAGTGCAAAGCAAATAACAACAATATTTATTTAAAAACAAAACATGTAACAAATAAAGAGTATGTGAAAAATGAAAAAAATGTTCGAAATAAAAGATAAAATTCAACCTAGCTAAAAATAACTGCAAAATGGGATGTACAGTAACCTAGGAATTCTAAGAGTTGGTTTTCCTATGACACAAGGCTCCCGAGCGGACTACTCGAGTGAGAAGGCTACGCGGTCCCCGTTACTCGGGCACCCCGCGCATACGCCAACTCTCCTAAAATTTGAATTCTACGAAAAAACAAATCGCGGGTGCGCAAAACACACCTCGCGTGTACGTGTGATAGTGTGAGTTTTCCAGAAGTGGAGGAAATATGAACGGCATGCCATTTTATATAAACCGATAACACATATGAATATTAATATAAAACCACCAAAAGATAGCAATCAAAGAGAAACAGTAAAAGCAAGATGCATAATTTACAATAAAGTAAAAAATGAGTATGGTAAATAAAACTTGCTAGTAAAAAAGGCAATAATACAGTGTATGAAATTAAAAGCAGATATGTACGTAAACAAATAAGGGAACAAGGGAAAGGATATACATGACGAATAAATACAGGCAAGTAAAATAAAGAAAAATTCAAATAAAGACAACATACCTCGAATAACAAATTGAGTCCATATGGTTAGAACCTAAGTGTCCCCAGCGGAGTCGCCATGTTGTTGCACCTCATTTTTACCGAAGGCTAAACAAAGCACAACTTATGGAGCTCTGAAATAATTAATTATGTACAGAGTCGCCACCTAGCATTTAAGGTATACTAGGGTACCTATAAATTATTAATATATGCAGCTTAACATGGTCTACGAAAATAAGTGAGATTCTAGGTAAGGGTTCAAATTATTCCGAAGGGAAGGTGTTAGGCATCCTTCAGAATCCACAAATGTGGTTCCCGGCTGGACCAATTTAACTATACGAGGGATGTGTAAAAAGGCTTGATTATTATTTACAAAAATTAGTAGAATTTAGACTGAAGAATAACTAATATGACTATTCACATAAATAATCGTGCAATACGTATTTTATACATATGTGATATAATAATTATTTTAAAAAAAAAAGTTATTTGCAACTTAGAAGCTTGGGTATGTGAAAAGGGTATAAGGAATGGACATGAAATTATTTTGCACTCAAGGTGAGTTAACTAATTTAACTAGCGAAGTATGTACGCCTAATCAATTAATTATGAGAGTACATTCTAAAGCCTAAATATTGAGGCAAATCACCCTATTTATTTACTTAAGTGTGCTAAGCTATTGAATTAAAATTCTAGCGAAACATGATAACTATAAAAATATTAGCTACGAAAATAATAACTGCCTAATATTGATTTATCTAAAACACATAAAATTTAAATCACCTAAGCAGATCATAAATAAATACCATCAACCTGCACCCTAACAAAAGTAAAGTTTCACTATATTTTATGCTTGTATAATTTAATAATGTAAAAAAAAAAAAAAAATATATATATATATATATATATATAAACAGAGAATTTAAGAAGCTATTTGAACTTCTTTTGAGTGTCATCTTCAAAAAGTAACTCCGGATACCTGCATGAGACTTAATAAAAAATGTTAGTAAGAAAATAAATAACTATCGGATGAATTAAAGAAATAATGAATAAACTTAAAATAAAAAAAAAACCCGTCTTTGTACATGGAAGGCCTTAGAAATCGACGGAAATTTCTTCATCGGCCATTTGGGTTTAGTATTCACCCAAATGAATTTAAATAAATGCAAAAAAGGATAAAAGTGTCGTTGGCCGCAGGGAGTATTTTCCGGGCACAAAACAAACATTTATTTTAGAAAAAGAAAAAGAAAAAAAAGAATGCTAAAAGTAGTCTGAAAATGCACACTAACTTAGCAACAAAAACGCAAAGATGAGATGCAGTTCATCGGCAAAATTAAGCCATTAAACTAGCATGAAAAGGTCCAAAACAAACTTAGAACAATGCAGCGAGCAAGAGCCAAAGTCGAAGCTCTGACGAGAACATAATAATGAACACAGTAGCTTCAACGATAACGGGAATTCGCCGGAGATTAAGATCAGGCCAAACATCCAGAATCAAGCACACCAATAAGAGATTGTACGAGTGAGAACGGAAAAACAATAACATAGTAGAAATGTTGTCGTCGGAGCTTTGTTTTCCTCAGCCAGCTCCATATTTCCAGTGTAAATCAATGGAGAAAATGATATGACAATACAAACACATATATACACAAAATACACAGAACTAAAAAGAGGTCACATGCTATGTCGTGATTCCGTCTAGATTTATACGTTTTCTGGTGGAAAATCTTAAAAATCAGAAACGCAAAAAATGAAAATATGAGAGGAAAGGAGCGAGTGGGAGCAACAACTGGGGGGGGGGGGGGGACGTGGTTGCTTGCTGCTCCAGTTCATTGGAGCAGCGAAGAAGATGAAGGGGGCTAATTGGTGTCGTTTGGTTCGTGTTTGGAGGTTGTTTGGTTGGAGGAAGATTTTGCCCAGTTTACCGGTGGCTGGTTGCAGCCCATCGAAACAGTGATAGAGAAGAGGGAAAGAGTTAAAAGGACTGCTGGTTGGTTGCAGTGTGGTGGTTTGTTGTTGTTGTTGACGGAGTTCACAGCCGGCGGAGTGAGGTGGTGGTCGGCGGCTGTGGGTGAAGAGGAGGAAGGGGAATTTGTGGGGCAGTGGAGGTTCATGGCTGGTGGTGGAGAGGGGTGTGACGGGGTTCGGTTGGCTGCTCCGCCTGGTGGTGGAGGTGAAGGATAAGGAGGCGAGAAGGGGGGGACTATTTTGGGTTGCTCCGGCGACGTGAGTTCGCCGGAGAAGGTGGCGGAGAGGCGGCTGGAAAGAGGGGTGAGGGGAGGAGAGAAATGGGGCAGTGGCATCATTGGCGGTACTGGGTTGGCGAGGACGGAGGAAAATGGTGGTGTAGTTGGGTGCGTTGCCGGAGCTCCGAGCTCCGGCGTGGTGTGGCGGCGGCGGCTGTTTTAAGTGGGGGGGGGGGGGAGAAAAATGTTTAGGGTTTTCAGAAGAGATGGAAAAAAATCTGAGTGTTCAAGTGTTGTGGTGTGTGTAAATATGTGTTGGATCCCATCATTAAATTAACCCCCCCCCCCCCCCTTTTCTTATAATATAAACAAACACCCCCTTTTATGCCCAAAAATAATGAAGCCATACCCCTTTGTCCCCAACCCATCATCTCAATTAACTCTTTTTTTTTAAAAAAAAAGAAGTAATGAGATCTTGACTTGACCAAATTTTACTCTGCGTTTAAAAATTAATTACCCTGATTTTCTCTGCACTGCCAGACTGTACTAAAATATAGTTAATTAATACATGTATAAATAATAACGCAAGTATAAAATATAAACATTAATGTCCATGATATGAAAATGTATTGCTATAAAATTAAGAAACAATTATTAATTGCACAAAAAATGGTAGTATTACGTTGTACATGTGCAAAATAATGATTCTTGAAAAAAATGACAATAAATTGAGAAAATTCCTAAAATAAGGATAATCATCAATAAATTGTTGAAAAAATGTAAAAATGTGTAAAAAATGTATTTCGTGCTCTTTAACGAATCAGGGCCCCCCAAAACGTTAATTTTAAGCACGTCGAGCCAAAATTAGGTGTCAACATTTACTTCGTAGTTTTTATTTCATAACACGTTATTAGCACGAGACTCTGTCATCTCGAGCAAATACTTTAAAAGCCTCGAAGGTATTGATTTCTTTGTTTTCCTTTACTAATGGCAAATCTTTCTAGACGTGAATTTGTAGCCTTAGATATATCCGGTAATAGCTATATGTCTTGGATTCTTGATGCCGAGATTCACCTTAATGCGATGAGTCTGGAAGACACCATCAAAGATAAAAATGAGGCATCAAGCCAAAACCGTGCTAAGGCAATGCTATTCCTCCGCCATCATCTTGATGAGAATTTGAAAATGGAATATCTCACGGTTAAAGATCCTCTTACGCTGTGGAATGATCTGAAAGATAGATATGATCACCTGAAGATGGTCATACTTCCACAAGCACGTTTTGATTGGCTCCATTTAAGGTTCCAAGATTTTAAATCTGTTAAGGCATATAATTCTACAATGTTTAAAATTATTTCTCAATTGAAATTATGTGGTGAAAATATTACTGATCTTGATATGCTGGAGAAAACATTCTCCACTTTTCCTGCCTCGAGTATGCTCCTGCAGCAGCAATACCGAGAGATGAAATTCAAGAAATATTCTGATCTAATCTCACATCTTCTAGTGGCTGAACAACATAATGAATTATTAATGAAAAATCATGAAAGCCGACCCACTGGTACTGCCCCATTCCCTGAAGTGAATGAGGCAAATTTTCGCCATTCTAGGCGTGGAAGAGGTCGTGGCCCCAGTCGTGGTCATGGTCGTGGTCGAGGAAGGAACTTTAATCATGATTCTCGTCTTGAACCAAATAATACCCTTCACCACCAGCAGTGTAAAAGGAAGGATGAAAAGCATGAAGCTGTGCAAAAGAAAAATTCAGAAAATAAATGCTTCCGATGTGGAGGAAAAGGGCACTGTTCACGTACCTGTCGTACGCCAAAACACCTAGTTGAGCTATATCAAGCCTCCCCCAAAAGGGCAGAAAATGATGTCGAAGCAAATTTTATTTCTGAAGATAATGTTGAGCCCATGCATCTAGATGTGGCAGATTTCTTTGAACTCCCTGAAGGGAAAATAGATCATCTGATCGGTGATGGATCTGTATTAGCTTAGATATTTCATACATGTCGTTTGTATTAGCTAATGTGGTTATGTTTCCATACTAATATATGAAATAAAGTGTGTGTAATACTTTGTCTAATCATAATATCTACTTCGATGTTTACTTTGCCTATTCTTTCGTTTTGAAGAATATATGGAAAATCCTCAAATATTATTTGGATCAATGACCAATCATGAAGATATTTGTGTGATTGATAGTGGAACAACGCATGCTATATTCAAAGATGAGAAATACTTTTCTTACTTGCGTAGAAAAAGGGGAAATATTAATACAATTTCTGGCAATTCGAAATTAATTGAAGGCTCCGGAAGAGCTACTATATTTCTACCTAAGGGGACGAAACTTGTTATAGAAGATGCATTATTCTCTTCTAGATCCCCAAGAAACTTGTTGAGTTTCAAAGATATCCGCCGTAATGGGTATTATGTCGAGACATTAAATGAAACAAATGATGAATATCTCATTATTACAAAGAATGTCTCCGGCCAAAAATATGTTTTGGAGAAATTATCAACTTTGTCTTCTGGCCTGTACTATGCAGAAATTAGTACAATTGAAGCGCACTCAATCGTAAACCAGAAGTTTAACGATTCAGGAACTTTTGTGCTTTGGCATGACCGAATGGGTCATCCTGGATCAATAATGATGAGACGAATTATTGAAAATTCAAATGGGCATCCACTTAAGAACCTGAAGATTCTTTAAAGTAGTGAATTTCATGTGTCGCTTGTCATCAGGGCAAATTGATATCCAGGCCATCATCAATGAAAGTTGACATTGAATCCCCTGCTTTTCTAGATCGTATACATGGGGATATATGTGGACCTATTCACCCATCTTGTGGGTCATTTAGATATTTTATGGTTCTAATAGATGCGTCTTCGAGATGGTCTCATGTGTGCCTCATATCGTCTCGCAACCTGGCGTTTGCGAAATTATTGGCACAAATAATACGCTTAAGGGCACAGTTCCCAGATTATCCTATAAAGGCTATACGTCCTGATAATGCTGGAGAATTTACATCCCAAGCTTTTGATGATTATTGTTTATCAGTTGGGATAAAGGTTGAACATCCTGTAGCACATGTTCATACCCAAAATGGCCTTGCTGAGTCATTTATTAAGCGTGTTCAATTGATAGCAAGACCATTACTTATGAAAACACGGTTGCCTACAACCGTCTAGGGTCATGCTATCTTACATGCATCATCTCTTATTCGTCTCAGACCGACTCATTATAATAAATACTCCCCGTCACAATTAGTATTTGGTCATGAACCAAATATTGCTCATCTCCGAATCTTTGGCTGTGTTGTATATGTGCCTGTAGCACCACCACAGCGCACTAAGATGGGCCCCCAAAGAAGGTTAGGAATATATGTTGGGTTTGAATCACCCTCCATTATTCGCTATCTTGAGCCATTGACGGGAGATTTATTCACTGCCCGACTTGCAGATTGTCGATTTGATGAAACAAATTTTCCACAATTAGGGGGAGAGAGAAAAGAAATCAAAAGAGAAATTGCGTGGAGAGTTCCATCACTATCTCATTTTGATCCACGTACCCCTATCTGTGAGCAGGAGATCCAGAAGATCATCCACTTACAGAAAATAGCAAATCAAATGCCAAACGGATTTACTGATTTGAAAAGAATAACTAAGTCGCATATCCCTGCAGAGAATGTGCCTATTCGAATTGATGTTCCAAAGGGACAATCTACTAGTGTCATAGCCTCTGAATCTCATCCACGCCTGAAGCGTGGTAGGCCATTGGGCTCCAAGGATAAAAATCCTAGAAAAAGAAATACAAACAATGATCCGAATGACATTATGAAAGGATCTCATGAAGAGATTCAAAATCTGATTAATTCTGATATTCCTGAAGAAATCAGCAAACCCGAGACTCCAGTGAGTAAAGAACTATCATTAAGTTTTACTGGTGATGAGGGCAACTTGAATCGTTCGAAAATTGTGGTGAATAATGTTTTTGCATATAATGTTGCACTAAATATTATGAAAGGCAGTGAGGATCAGGAATCTCAATCTGTCGAAGAATGTCGACGAAGATATGATTGGCCAAAATGGCAAGAAGCAATTCAATCAGAATTGAATTCACTTGCTAAGCGTGAGGTTTTTGGACCTGTAGTCCAAACGCCTAATGGTGTAAAACCAGTTGGTCACAAATGGGTCTTTGTACGGAAAAGAAATGAGAGAAATGAAATTGTGCGATACAAAGCACGCCTTGTTGCACAAGGATTCTCTCAAAGACCCGGCGTCGACTATGAAGAAACATATTCACCAGTTATGGATGTTATAACTTTTCGATACCTCATGGGTTTAGCTGTCTATGAAACCCTTGAAATACATCTGATGGATGTGGTTACAGCTTATCTTTATGGTTCACTTGATAATGAAATTTATATGAAAATTCCTGAAGGATATAAAATGCCTGAAGCATTTGGTTTAAAGTCTCGGGAAATGTATTCAATCAGATTACAAAAATCATTATATGGTTTAAAACAATCAGGGCGCATGTGGTATAATCGCCTAAGTGAGTACTTGATAAATGAAGGATATATAAATGATGTCATTTGTCCATGTGTTTTTATTAAGAAAACAGAATCAGGATTCATTATACTTGCTGTTTATGTTGATGACATAAATCTCATTGGAACTCCAGAAGAGCTCCAAAAAGCGATTGAATATTTGAAGGAAGAATTTGAGATGAAAGATCTCGGAAAGACAAAACTCTGTCTTGGTCTGCAAATTGAACATTTCGCTAAAGGGAACTTTATCCATCAATCTGCCTATACTGAGAAAGTTTTAAAACGATTTTACATGGACAATGCGCATCCTTTAAGTACTCATATGGTTGTTCGCTCACTTGAAGTGAGCAAAGATCCGTTCCGACCCCAGGAAGAAAACGAAGAGCTACTTGGTCCTGAAGTACCATATCTTAGTGCAATAGGTGCACTTATGTATCTTGCTAATGCTACAAGACCTGACATAGCATTTTCTGTTAATTTGCTAGCAAGATATAGCTCTTCTCCTACACGGAGACATTGAAACGGGATTAAACATATATTGCGATATCTGAAGGGAACTAGCGATATGGGTCTGTTTTATACTAACAAAGGTAGTACAGATCTTGTTGGTTATGCAGATGCAGGTTATTTATCTGATCGACATAAAGCTCGGTCTCAAACGGGCTATCTGTTTACATGCGGAGGTACTGCTATATCATGGCGATCGACCAAGCAGTCCATTGTTGCTACTTCTTCAAATCATGCTGAGATAATCGCTATTCATGAAGCAAGTAGAGAATGTGTGTGGTTGAGATCAGTGATACATTTCATCAGAGAAAGATGTGGCTTGAAGTGTGATACAAAAATATCCACAGTATTAGATGAAGATAATTCTGCATGCATAGCTCAATTACAAGGAGGTTTCATAAAAGGAGATAGAACGAAGCACATTTCACCAAAGTTATTTTTCACACATGATCTCCAGAAAAATGGTGATATTGATGTGCAACAAATTCGTTCAAGTGACAATCCTGCAGATTTGTTCACCAAATCTTTGCCAACTTCAACTCTTGAGAAGATGATATTCAAGATTGGAATGCGAAGACTCCGACATCTGAATCTTGGTCTTTGTCAGGGGAGTGAAATACGCGTTGTACTCTTTTTTTCCTTAAACAAGTTTTGTCCCATTGGGTTTTCTTGGTAAGGTTTTTAATGAGACAGCTCTCACAGCGTATTACTAGATATGTGCACTCTTTTTTCTTAATAAGGTTTATCCTAATAAGGTTTTAACGAGGCACATCATCTAATTAATGGACATCCAATGGGGAGTGTTATGAGTATGTTTGTCCATTAAGTTACTTAGCCACCTAAATGGCTTAGCCATTAAGTTACTTAACCATTAAGCTACTTAGCCATTAAGCATATATTTTCCTCTATAAATAGTGGTCTTATGTAGAATTGAAATAAGAAGAAAAATAATCTTATATCTCTCTACATATTCTCTCTACATATTTCTTCTGTCTATTTACTTCATAGTTTTTATTTCATAACAAATGAGTTATTTTGGAACAAGCACTAGTACTAAACAGAGCAAACCAGAAAATGACTTCACTAATTATCACAATACTTCATTCTTCACTCTAAAAAATCCATATATTAACCAGCTGATACTCAAAGTTCTTCATCAATGGCTATCTCTTTTCATTTCTTAGTTTATTTCTTGCTACCCTTATTTTCCACAGCAACTCTTAGACACCAATTCATCAATCAACTAGATTCCTTATCAAATAATGCCACTCCAACAACTTTTTTTGAAGTCACAAAGCCTATAAAACTACCAAAAACCAAACCTTGTTCACACCTAATTCTTGAACATGACTTTGGGTTTACTTATGGAAAACCACCAGTTCTTGCAAATTATACACCCCCTTTAAACTGCTCATCTCAGAAATTTTCCAAGATTGTGTTGGAATGGAGGGCAACTTGTAAAGGAAGGCAATTTGATAGAATTTTTGGTGTTTGGCTTAGTGGGGTTGAGATTTTTAGAAGTTGTACTGCTGAACCAACTGCAAATGGGATTGTTTGGACTGTTAAAAAGGACATTACTAGGTATCTTTCTTTGCTTATGAAAAATCAAAATCAAAGTCTTGCTGTTTATTTAGAGAACATTGTTGATAGTACCTATATTTGTGTGTACCATGTGAAATTTTTTGTTCAGTTCTATAATGAGCTGAAATTAGGTGATTTTGATCATGGGGCTGATTTGATTAGAGAAAATGACAAAAATGGTCCCTTAAGTTTGAGGATAGGTTCAAAATAGTCCCTTAAGTATGCACTTAGGGGTCGTTTGGTTGCCGGTTAGGAGCTAAGTTATTCGTGTATTAAATCTTGCATAAGTAATACCATGTTTGGTAGCATTCTTTTGCTATATATAAAATTCAACACATCTAATATGGTTTTTGGTTTGCAATTTAGAAACTCGCATAACTAATACATGTATAAGTTATGAGAGAATCTATGTATTATTTTATGCAGTATAGAAGATGGAATAACTAATACATGAATAACAAACCCTGCATAACTAATCCCTGCATTAAATAATACATAGATTCTCTCATAACTAATCCCTGCATTACTAATAGCTGCATAACTCTAACTTAGCAACCAAACAACCCCTTAATGTTTTGGTCCTTTAAGTTAGTCAAAAGTTAACGCTTTTAGTCTCCGTCAAATATTTTCCAAACTCTGTTTTAGATTTGAGTGGAACTATGAAAAAAAAATTAGCGGGAACTCACATTTAGAGTTACAATATTTGTAGTTTTTGCTATTTTTAATTTAATTCTAGAGGCTGGTGCAGCTTTTTGAGGTGTCATTTCTGCTCTTTTACATCTTTTTACTGTCGGTGTAGCTTTTTGTGCTGCATCTTTTATGATTTGATGGGACTTTCTTTGGTGTTTATAGGTACTCTTCTTTGCTTATGAAAGATCAGACTCTTGCTGTTTATCTTGGGAACATTGTTGATAGTACCTATACCGGGGTTTACCATGTGAAAGTTTTTGTTCACTTCTATCCTGCTGAAGAAAAATTGGGTGATCTTGATTCTGGGGCTGATTTGATTATACCCATTTCAAGAAATTCGCAGTTGAATGATGGGCTGTGGTTTGAGATTGAAAATTCGACTGATGTACAGTTGAAAGATTTCAAGATTCCCCAAAATGTGTATAGAGCAGTATTGGAAGTTTATGTTTCATTTCATGAGAATGATGAGTCTTGGTATGCAAATCCGCCTAATGAGTATATAAGTTCAAATAATCTCACCATCCCGGGGAATGGAGCTTTTAGGGAAGTGGTGGTTAGTTTGGATGAAATGGTAGTTGGTGTAGTTTGGCCGTTTACTGTGATTTATACCGGCGGAGCCAATCCCCTCTTTTGGAGACCGATTAGTGGAATTGGCTCGTTTGATCTTCCTTCTTATGACATTGAAATTACGCCATTGTTAGGAAATATTTTAGACGGGAATGCTCATAAGATTTCATTTAGGGTCGCGGATGCTCTGAACGTGTGGTACGTTGATGCAAATTTGCATCTTTGGTTGGATGGAAAAAGTAAGAAAACGGAAGGACAGTTGTTGAAATACAGTTGCTCGACCCTTTCCTTTTCGCTGCGGACCAATTTTACCAGACTTGATGGATCCTTTATCACAAATGCTAGTAGGTCGGTCAAATTGACCGGAAGGGTAAAGTCGTCCTATGGAACGATCACTACAAAGTCGTCTCAAGGTTTAAGTTATAGAAACTATATGGTCATGGGAAATGAAGGGAACTTGCAAATAGTGGATCAGATAATTGAATTCAATGATACTGTTTCTTCTTCTGTTCACTCGCTTAAGTCCTTCAAAAAGTATCTGTTTCGGTGGTACTCTGATAATGTCGATCAAGGAAACCAAAGCTATGCCTCGATATCGAATCTGACATTGGGATTAGATGAGAAGAGGGTAAAGGCTTCCAAGTCTGGATCTTTGGTTAGTTCTGTTAAAAATTTACAAAAAGCGCAGGGCTATATGCTTGTAAAGGGCCAGTTAGTAGTCAAAGGACTTGGGAGTACCCAACAAGTATATAAATATAACGAAGATTCGTGCTGCTACTCCAGGAACATAAGCAGCTCAAATTACACTATACTTTATGATAAAATGAGGAATAACTGCGGAAAAAGTAGTAGGTCTCATTGGCCTTTGAGGATTGGCAAACGGTGGTCTCTTCCTGGTTGAAGGGTCTTTTTGCAATCTCATCTTATTGATGATAATGATTATATCTGACTTTTCTCAATTCCATTGTCTTTCTCTCCTTGCTGATGAAGTTTCTCTATGTGGTTGGAGTAGGCAACTGTGTCATGGTCTTCTAATTATGATGCAAATGCACTACTGCAATGCCTCTTTTTTCTTGCACTTGTAAACTTTGTAACTTCGTTAATATATGCTGTTTTGCTAAAAATATGTCTCGAAAATTTGACTTTGCGTATTTATCTTTTCTTGTGTATCTTTCTTCAAACACGAGGAAATTTTGCATCTTTGTCAAAGTTTACAGGCGTACCATCCTGGAGAGCTTGTTAGATGCCTTCTTTCTTGGTGGCTTCTCTTTGCTCCTGCTTCAGTATCATTTCTATATTTTGTTCACCCTAGCTACATGTTCATGAGTGTAAGATGTGGCCTTATTTGGCATGTGCCAATTTAGTTGGTCACAAATATTTGTTGGAGCCAAAGCATGGTTATGGCTCCAAGTTTGTTGGAGAAAATTTGACCATTTATTAGTTTCTTTATTATAGAACTTGGGCTCCAAGTTTTGCTCCTATAAAAGGAGTGTTATTTCTTCATTCCAAGAACACACCAATTTGAGAAGAACTTCGTTGAGTTTGTGTTCTTCTATAGAGAGTACTTGTAAGAGAGTTGTGTTAGGAAACACTTGTGTGAACCCTTTATTGGAGTGATCTTGTGAGGTTATTCTCTTGGGGTTTTGGGATATTAGAGTATTTAATTACTCTAATTTTGTACTCTCTTTTGTTGTTTTGTACTCTCTTTTGTATCTGTTGGTGTTAGTAAATTTGCTCCTCTTTTGATTGTGGATGTAGGTCAAGTTGACCGAGCCACGTTAAATCTTTGTCTCCTATTATCTTTGTTATTGTCTCTAATTATTTGCTTTGTCTAATTCCACACTATTCCGGACTCCCGACCCTAACAATGAGGAATGTGTGTTCGCCTTCCAATGACTTGGCATTTCCAGCGTAGTTTCATTTGCAGTTCTGGTATTTGAGAAAAGTATAATATGTTTCTCTTCCTATTGGTTCAAAGGGAAATGTTTCTGGTTGAGAAGCAACAAAAGCTATATTGTTGAGAAGCAACAAAAGCTATATTTTGGAACTTTATCTTCTCTTTAGCTCGAGCTATATTCTAAGGTATTGTTTTTAAAACTTGCTAAATCTTGATCTAGAGGGAGCAAGTATGATCTTATTGATCTGTAATCCTATGTTCCGAATGGGAGAATCCGTTGTTTCCTGGATCAACTTTGATCAGATATGGTCTAAATTTGTGTTGAGAACTTGAGATTGAAAAGGCCTTCCTTTAATAAGTACTACTTGATACTCAGATTACTTCTGTTGTTATTATATGTCATTGCATTTTGATCATGACTTAATCTCAAACTAATTGAGGTCGACTATATAAATCTAATGTATCTATTCAGCTCTATTTAAATTCGAATTTACTATTTAGATGATTCATTATAGTTAGACTATTTCAATGTTGGCTTATCACCTTGTCACAAAAATGGAAGTGCAAAAAAAAAAAAAGGAAGGGTAAGTACCTCCATCTAAAAATAATGGAAGGGTATGTATAGAATTACAATAGGTAGAAATAAAAGAGTTAAACAATCTCTATTTTTTTTTCTGGTTTTTACTCGGTATTTGATACCTGCTTTGTAACCTTACTAATCTTATGATTGATTGTCCCACTTTGAGGATAAAACACTTTCAAGTTTCAACTAATAGTGACTTCATACTCTGGGTTCAAATCAAAAGCCTTTAATTAAGAAAGGATAAGTACTTAAATAAATATGGCTATAGTATTTTTTTGTTGTAGTTTATATGTGCTTTTTTCAATTAAACAGTTTTACTATTAAATAAAATGGTTAATTTTCCAAGGCTATCGGAATTACTCACTTTTATCCTCCGTTACACTTTTGATTCATTCATAGTTACACTTTTGATTCATTCATACTCATGTTGTTAGCAATTCATCGTGTATTTGCCCTTAAATATTAAAGCTCTAAAGTGAACTAGGTGGACTTCACTCGCCCAAATTATGCAAGAGAATAAGTCCAAATTTAGCAATCAACTTTTGATTATGGTTTAACTTTAGGGAGAATGACGTACATATACATAAAAATAGGGTATATTTACAAAATATGATGATATTTTTTAGTTTATAAAAAATAATGATAGATTTCTTACAAAATATATATGAAATTTTCAGTCTAAGGCTTTAAATTTTAGCTCAAAATTTTATATATGAAAATTGTATGAAATGTGTATATCTCGCTCAAGGCTTAAAAAATTCGCTCAAAATTTTGTGTATGAAATATGTATATCTCGCTTCAAGGCTTAAAATTTCACTCAATATTTTGTGTATGAAATACGTATATTTCACCCAAGGCTTAGAATTTTTACATTTTTCGTGTATAAAAATTGTATAGAAACGGTATGAAATATGTATATAACTGTATAAAATTTATAAAAAGTCCATGTTAGGTTTTTGGAAAATTAATACAACTACAACAACGTTGTATAAAACTTTCATACAATATTCGTACAAATTTAATGCAATTTTGAATCTCGCTTTGAAATTCTAATGAAATTGAATACAACTACAACAACATTATATACAACTTTCATATAATACTAATACAGATCTAACAAAATCAGAAAAAATAGATTTTCTTTTGTAATCCATGAGGTAAAACCGGAAATTAAAATCAAGGCAAAAGGGAGAGACTTTGTCATCGTCGCAGTACACCGTCGTCAAGTGGTAATCCAATCTTCATTGTTCTGATATTTCAAGAAAGCTCTGTTTCGTTCAAATTCTAAACTTCTCAATCAAAACAAATGGAGAATACAACTCATATATCCAATTGAGAAAAGCTTTCCACAGATCCATGAATGGCGCCAGGTGTCGAAAACGAGAGATATAATATGAAAATCTCACCATAAACACAGATCTACAACTACTATTTTGTAAAAACATGGAATGAAAACAGCGAAAAAGGGAAGGGAAGGGTGGCAGCTGAGAAAAGGGCAAGGGAAGGGAAAGGACGTGTGCGGCTGGGAAAAGGAGAAGGAAGGGTGGGCTTTTAATTTTTTCAGATTTGATATGTTTTGTAATTAAGTTGTTATGTTTTGTAAATAAGGAAAAGTATCCTTATGTTTTGTAATATAGAGTCTAAAGTAGTATTATTAGGTCATTTTCCCTTAACTTTAGCCCTCACCTTGTTAGGGCCAAGGGCAAAACCAAGACTTTTTTTAACCAAAAATCTAACAGATGACAAAGTTGCTTAATTTAGTATACATGACAAAATTAACCAATCTTTTGTTTGTTTAATTATTGTTTTTCAACCATTTTCAAATACGGATAAAATATTGTGATTAGTATTTTTTATGTGTTAGTAATTAGTAATTCTTAAGAAACTTAGGACAGGACCGTTTGGCCATAAGAATTATTCACTTTTTTCCATATTTTTTTTTCACTTTTTTCCAGAATCAACGTTTAGCCATGAAAATTCCAAATACAACTTGAAGTTGTATTTGAAATTTGAAAAACAAAAAAAAAAACTGATTTTCAAGTTTTTTCTCTTTTTTCACAACCAAAACAAGTACATTTCAACAATAAAAATATAATTTCGAAAATTATAGCCAAACACAACTCCAACTCCAAAAAAAATGAAAAAGTTTTTTTTTTTTTTTAAGTTTTTGATTTCGATAGCCAAACGCCTACTTTAAAAAGAAAACCAATTTTTACCAAAAATTAACTACTTTAACCATTGCACTTATAACCATTTCATCTTTCTCCCATTTTTGGCAGTTAGCCAGTTAATAGTAAAGGGAAATAAAGAAAGATAAGGATATCAGAATTTCTCCCTCAAAAAATTCTCTCTTTATAGCCATGGGTTTTTCTCCCTTAACAACAACAAGGTCTCTGCTTTCCTTTTTTCACCTTTCCATTTCTCATTTATTAGTGAATTCTTTTTCTTCTAAATAATTTTTTAAAGTAATGCATTTTATGGTTTTTTCTCCATTAACAACAAGATTTAAGCTTCTTTTTTTTTTTTTTTTTTTACACACAAATTTTCACTTTTTGCATATTTCCATTTCTCTATTATAATAAGTCATTTTTTTCCCCAATTCTTTATATGTACAAAATTTTTAAAGTAATGTATTTTTAAAAACAAGATTTAAGCTTTTTTTTTTTTTTACACAAAATTTTTCACTTTTTGCACTTTCCCATTTCTCTGTAAGTAGTTTTATGTTTTTGCCAATTCTTGATTTGTACATTATTTGTTAAAGTAATGTTTTTTTTTTTTAATTGTGCAGTGGGTGTAGTAGTAGTTATTGCAATCTTGGATTAAGCTGGAAATCATCAAGTTTGTTTGTGCAATTAGGGTTTCATTCCAATGAGGTTTCTGCTAAACCTACAAAGCTCAATGCTACTAAAGTTTTAAGGGCCTGCTCCTCTTCTTTGGGTATATATCTACAGGCCCATATAGTTGACTTTTTTTTTTTTTTTTTTTTTTTTTTTTGATTCTGTATATACTTGTATATTTTTTCACGTTGCTCGAATGTTTTTGTTGCTTATAGTTACTTGATTATTTACTTTAAAATGTTATTTGGTATGATCATATGAAATGAGCATGAATGAAGAAGTGAGGATTCATATAGTCAATGGCGGAGCCAGAAACTTTGTCAAGGGTGTTCAAACTTAGCCAAGTAAATTTTCTTTAAAAAGAATAAATAGGTGCACCAAAATTTTTAAATCAAACTATGATATATTTAGTTCAAAAATGACTTTTAAGATTTGTTTACTTGAAATAAGATTAACTAAAAAGTAAAAAAGAAAAGTCAAATAGAGATGTTGTGAATTGGTACAGGTAATTTTGCTCTTTAAAAGAGTAAAGCCGCTGGCTGCTGCTGAGAATTGAACTTGGGCCCTCCAAGACCTTCTGAACAGCCTTTACCGCTAAACCAACTTCTCTAATTGATTCAAGGGTGTTCAGAATATCATATATCATGATATAAGACAGTGTTTCACCTACATACACCGTATAATTTTCCGGCGAAGGGTGTTCGCCTGAACACCCTTGGTGGGCTGTAGCTCCGCCCCTGCATATAGCCGACCCCAACGTGTCCGGGACTAAGGCGTAATCAGGGGCGGAGCTACAGTGTAACTGGGGGGTTCGGCTGAACTCAGTAACTTTTGCGTAGACCCTATAGTTGTACTAGAAAATCTAGTAAGCTTATATATTTATTTGCATCCGAACCCACACACAAATGCAAGCTGATGATTCAGTGGTTTGAGGCGCGGCTTGTAAGGCCCTTTGTTTCCCCGAGATGTGGGTTCGAGACCCACATGTTTCATTTTTTACGCTAGTTCCTATTTTGCTATATATATGCTCTCTTTTTTAAACAATAAAATAATATGGCTCACTCCTGTATTAGTTTTTCCCTAGGCTTAAATCGTAAGCTTTTTTTTTTTCTTTTTCCTATGTGTAGGTTTTTATTTTTAAAAAACAAAACATAAAATTAATAATTGAAAAAAATCAAAAAAGCAACGTCTGCTCTAAAACAAAACATCCGACTGTTTAATATATTTATTTCAATATATTAATTACCGGTACTTGTTCATTAGTTTGGCGGTTGTTATACATTAACTTGAGGTCATTGTCCTGTCTTAAAATTCCAAACCCCCAAACCTCAAATCCTGGCTCCGCCTCTGGGCGTAATTGTTGTTGTTGGTGTTGGTATAGTAGGTGTAGGAGGGGGTCGAAGTACGTAACTTTTTGTGTGCATTTGGTCATGATTCCGTAATTTTTGGATGAAGTTTAAATTTTAGGAACTAGATCATGGTACTATTGTGAAATGATGTTTAAATAATATCGAAAAACCATAGTCAAAGAAAATTCTGCTTGTCTATGTAATAGTAATTCAGTCGTGTAAAAGCGGAGGGAGTAGAATCCGTTGACCTTTTCGTATAAATTTTGCTAAGATCCTTAGACCTAGTAAACTATGGTTCTGGTTTGCTATAGTGACGTAGTGTAAATCAGGATCTTACACCTTAGCAAATGTACTTTGAGGTGGATGGAATTATGTATCATGTTTAGTGATGGAAAGGAAGAAGGAGCTTCTTACAGAATCAAGCTTCCTCAAGCTCAAGAAATCACAGAGAGAGAGAGAGAGAGAGAGAAGTACAAGTGGATACTTTTACGAAGATGGACTGTAGTGCTTAATTATGGTATCTGTGAAAAAAGTGACATGCTAGAGAAGTTGTTAGAAGATTGATCACTTTGTTCAGTTGTCCTAAGATTGTAGTTGCAAGCAAGCTGCGATTTTTTTAGTCAGGATTCAGAATGGAACGTATGGATACTGTCTCTTTTGTATTATGTTCCTTTGTGTGCTTGCAGCTGGGGTTTGTGGGGTATTGTCTCTATTGTGTAAGATATACCATCTTAGCAAATATCAATTTGATCATTGCTGTGTAGCATTACATTAGCACTCTTAAAACTTGGTGTAAAAAATAGAGTACCTTTACAGTTATATCTTGATCACTATGACATGTGTATTGATTATTTCATATTAGTACCTTCTTATCAAATAGGTAATATATTTGCAGACACTTTCGAGAAGACGATGGTATAAGTATAACATACTTTATCCCTCTGGATACTAGCTTATGATTGTGCCTCTGGTAGAATATTAGGTTAAATTTTGTTGACCTCGTAGTGTTGAAGAAAGTGTCCTCAGAGTTTCAATTTACCCCCTCTTTTCATAATAAGCAAATACCGAGATAAACTCAGAAGGATTCACTAGTCACCGATTCAAGGTGTTAACCACTCATAGTGGAACCATGTTGCTATTGATTTACTTGGTCTAATCAGGTCCAAAAACTGCATACTAGATCGTCCTTTTTTTTTTTTTAATAACCGTGGTGTCCAGGATAGCTTGCACGTACCTCGATAAATTCTGCGGGATACCTGCTATCCCCCACCAGCAACAACAACAGGTACCAGGTAACTCTGTCGACCAAGGCTGGCTAGACAGATGGGAAGAAATCAATGTTGTGTTTAGTAGATCGATTAATTTTTCCCTGATAATGCAAAAGCTCTCTCGTTGTAAGACTGCGTGTTTTTTATATGCATATAAGCTCTTTCGTCGCTTTGTGCCGGCGATGGGGGTAGGATGGGGGTTAGGTCAAGCTATCAGGTTTATGTGGCACTTCACTTCAGTTCATCATCTAGATTCTTTGTGGGTGACTCAACTTTGTGCTTCCAAATGTTTTTCAGATCCACTTTTGGTGAAGGCTGCAAGAAGAGAACGGGTGAGTCGTCCGCCTGCATGGATGATGCGTCAAGCGGGAAGGTATATGGCTGTTTACAGAAAGCTTGCAGAGAAACATCCATCCTTCAGAGAGAGATCAGAGACAACTGATCTCATCGTGGAAATTTCCTTGCAGCCCTGGGAAGCTTTTCGTCCAGATGGAGTAATCATCTTTTCGGACATACTTACCCCTCTACCCGCATTTGGTGTCCAATTCGACATTGAGGACGTGAGAGGCCCAGTCATTCAGTCTCCCATTCGTTCCGAAGAGGGATTGAAATCATTGCACTCCCTTGACTTGGAGAAACTACAATTTGTGGGAGACTCACTTAGGATTTTGCGGAAAGAGGTATGCTGTTTTCTTACTTATAGGATTCTTACTATGATGTCTCTTCATGTAAAATTTAATGGGACAAAGTAGAGAAAATGACAAAAATGGTCCCTTACATTTGAGGGTAAGTCCAAAATAGTCCTTTAAGTATGTACTAAACAGTTTTGGACCTTTAAGTCTGTCAAAAGTTAACACTATTAGTCTCCGTCAAATATTTAACAATTTATGTTTGTTAGATTTGACGGAAACAACCGAAACCCTTTTTAACCATAAACACCAAGAAAGTCACATCAAATCCTAAAATATGCAACATTAGACACTAAAAAGATATTAAAAAAAAGTAGCAAGACTTATACCTCAAAATGTTGCACCAGATTATAGAAATAAATCAAAAATAGCATAAACTAACTTTTGGCAAATTTAAAAGAACAAAATTGCTCTATGCATACTTAGGGACTATTTTGGACCTGACCTGAAACATAAGGGACCATTTTTGTCATTTTCTCAGAAAAAGAAATAAAAGCTAAAGGATTTATTTCCCTCCGACAAAATGTCAGGTTGGAGAGCAAGCTGCAGTTTTGGGTTTTGTTGGAGCTCCTTGGACAATTGCTACCTACATAGTTGAAGGAGGTACAACTCGCACATATACTACAATTAAGGACATGTGCCATACCGCTCCACATGTTTTGAGAGCTCTATTATCTCATTTGTCAAAAGCAATTGCCGAGTATATTGTTTATCAAGTGGAGTCTGGAGCTCATTGCATCCAGATATTTGATTCATGGGGTGGACAACTCCCACCTCATATGTGGGACCTCTGGTCAAAGCCTTATATTGATGAGGTAAGCTAGAAACTTTTTTTTGTTAGTCAGGGAAATTACCAAATGTCCTTCTGCTCAAATAGCACCTTTTTGTCAAAAAAAAATTGGGGGCGTAGGCTGGATGGGGAGGTCAATAGCGAAAGTTCACTGGATTTTCAACTTTTAGCTTGTTTGGCCAAGCTTCTAAAAGCAACTTATTTTGAAAACTGCTTTCCAAAAAGCACTTCTGCTGAGAAACGGTTTAAGTGTTTGGCTAATTAATTTGAAAAGCACTTTTGAGCAGAAATTAGAGTTTGACCAAGCTTTTAGAAAGTGCTTCTAAGTGTATTTTCTCAAAAGGGCTTTTCACAAAAGTACGTTGAGGAGAAGCTACTTTTTTCGGCTTCTCAAAAACAGCTTCTGCTTCTACTCAAAAACACCTTTTCTTCTCCTAAAAGCTTTGGCCGAACACCTCAATTTTGAAAAAAACACATTTTTTTAATGTAAAAACACTTTTGGCCTTGGAGTGGCTTGGCCAAACAGGCTATTTGTATAACATTGAAACATCCTGAAGGTTTGAGTTGCTCAATAATGCTTTCAAGACATGTCTTGGTATTCAGTTAAAAGTTATGTGATTTAGGAAGTAACTGTTGCATCCGATATCTGATGCCTTATATATAACTGATGAGTCCTTATAGTATTTGGTGGATTAGGCATGGAAGTGTTCACAGATTATGGTCAATAAGTGTTACATATCATGGAGGATGTTTGGACTAGAGGGAGATTCTTTGAGTGCTTTAGTAGTCGGTTGTGTCGAAATGTCATTCCTTTATTAGTCATTACATAAACTTTCTCTCATTCTATTTCCTTTTTGAACACCTCTCAGATTTTTGAATGCAGATAGTTAGTTTAATTAAGAGAAAGTGCCCACAAACACCTCTTGTGCTCTACATTAATGGAAATGGTGGACTTCTTGAACGGATGAAAACAACTGGAGTTGATGTAATTGGACTTGACTGGACAGTGGATATGGCGGATGGAAGGAAGCGACTGGGAACGGATATTGGTATTCAGGGGAATGTGGATCCTGCTACCTTGTTTTGTCCTCTTCCTGCATTGACTCATGAAATTGAAAGGTTTGTTGCATAACTGAACCTTATGCTATAGTCATCGCTATGGTTAATAGTTAAACACTAATTTACTTATAAAATATGTTTAGAACTGTATGCTAATTAGAATAATTTAGAACAATGATATTAATCTGCAGTGTAGAAAGTTTTGATCATGGTTTCATGTTGTAGACTCCTGAATATTTTTTGAGAAAAATATTTTTCTTTGGTGTAATGATTTTTAGAGGTATGACATGTCAAGTTGTTAATGCCTTCTTCATGTACCACTTCATCTTGACGCTAATGGTCCATGCGGTTTAATGATTTTTAGACTTCATGACAAGTAAATCTTCTATCTTTTTCTCCATACCCAAAAATACGAAAATTGGAGGGAGGGGGTCGGTTTTAGATAGTTGTTTGTAAGGCTTCATTCAGAAATTAAAGGGGCCCGCCGGGCATTCAACGTCTCTTCTAGTTCTGGAAAAAAGATCTGACTACTTTTCTTGGACAGGGTTGTCGAGAGTGCGGGGACCACGGGTCACATCCTCAATCTTGGCCACGGTGTGCTCGTCGGTACGCCTGAAGAAGCCGTTGCTCACTTCTTTGATGTTGCTAAAAGCTTCAATTTTGACAAGGTCGAGAATCAGGCGTCTGAGGCGGATAAAGTTGTAGCTTGAAGACAACAATTTTGTAATGCAGGCTGGAAGCTTGTTGTGTACCAACAGCTGATGTGCAGAGCAGTCTTTGTTCATTTAGTAGCTGGGCTAGGATGCTGGTTCACCTTAGGTCCTTTAAATTGGTAGAGGAGACTAATGCTTGTGAATAAACTAGCATCATTCTTTAATCTATTTCTTGGAAATAATTGAGCAAATTTTGTCATATTATTAGTTCTTTGTGTGAACTATAAGTTACGGGTTCAAGCCGCGGAATCATCACTATGGTTGTGGCAACTGGCTCAAGGCAGGGCAAAATTGCTCTTACTTACCGCGAGGAGGTTGAAAATCTATTACATAATAAGTTGATCTTCATTCATAAGCAAATGTACTTGGTGCTTTCGTATGTAAAGAATGCTTTTAGCTTTTTCCACGACTCTGTTCCCATCTCACCCGTTGCTCTAGCTAATTGTCGATCCAATTCAAGTGCGACTTCTACATTATGTATGGCTGTGGTTAAGGGCATGTCGGTTGAAATAGATTTTTCTTTTGATCAATCAGAACCCTTTCTCAGACTGTACAAATTTCTTTCAAAGCATATGACTTTTTGGATGTAGATGATAATATCTATACAGATGGATCTTGCACTGCGCTGCCGTTTTTATTAGTTCTTCTATCATTCTCTCTTCTTATAAGTAGCCATAATGTTTCCATAGAAGCTCATTAGCTTTCTAACTATAATTGCAGTGGTTTTTGGAAGTTCAAACATGTGAAGCTCCATCTTGTATTTTCAATTCGACTCGTTCTACTAGCGGCTTTTCACTTTGATAGGAGTAGGTGCTTGTACCTCGCTCGTTATCTATAAAATGAGCCTCCAAAACTCAGTTCGATGGGATATTACTCAACTTGTTCCTTCACATTAGACTTGAAAGTTATCAAAGACATGACTATACTTAAATATATAGAGAAATAGATGTTCTCTTGGAAAACAAAAATCTGGTAATGTAATCTAATAGTTTATAATAGAAATGGAGAACTTCTTTGGTAGATAGCGCTTTGTCCCTTGATAATATTACTTAACGTGAATTTAAATTAATCGGATTAATACATATTTCAAATGCCAAATACCTAACCGGAAAAAGTAAGTTGACTATGCCAGCAAATCAGCAAAACAAATCAAGTCAGTGAACCCCACTTCCATCAGTGTTGAAAGAATTTGAGACAAATATGATACCCCCACTGCAACAATGACTCATTACCATCCATTTCATCTTGCTTATTGCTTTTTAATTTTTTAGTACGATATATATAGCCTTAATATGTTTGACAAAATATTATAGAAAAAGGCCTTTCAATCTAATGCTTCCTCTCATTATTTTTCTCCATGTGCACGAGTCACTATTATGTGATGCATCAACAGCATGATGAGAAAAAAAATTGATTTAATAAAAAACAGAAAAAAGACAAGAAATTAAAATAGGGTGATTATTAATTGGAGGACGTTGGATCTTGAGGAATTAAAATATATTGTCAGTTATATTGGATAAATATTTATCCGCAGGGCGCACACGATAATATTTATATCAAATCATATTACCTTATCATGATTAAATGATCGTAATTCATTATTAAACATATATCATACATCTATCGATATGTTATAAACACCGGGTACAACTAAATTTTTTTTACCATCACATTTGGTATAGCATAAAATGAAAAAAGAAAGATCCTCGTCATTCCTAGTCAACATCGACAACCTTTTGAAAAAGTTAAAGGTATATATGTTGTTATTTTAGCTTGATTTGTAAGGTGGCAAAAGAACATGGTACGATGCCAATTAGGAGCAAGACAAAAAGGCTGATTTAGGTTAGGAAATCTCCCAAAAGGCTGAAAATAATGATGACAATGAGGATCTCCTACATGAAAAGATGATCATACAATGAAAATTATTACACACATTTATTATGAAAATCAAAATAGAGCTAAAATACCATGTTCCCTCTTCATGTTCATTAATTGAATATAATAATATAGGTACAAGGATTCCTCTCATATCATCAGGTCACCAACTTTTCTTGACCTTTTGCCATTGGACAGACATGAGGCGTCGATCTGTGCATGGCTCTTACGACTTTGATTAGTGAGTCAGCCTAATCTTTCATTGTAGTTAAGCTAGTGTTAATTTTTCACTAAGAGATAAAAAACATAAAGAAATTAAGTAACTATAAAAAAAAGCCAAGAAAATTCAACATATTACTTTACTTTACTATATTATATAAGGGTCAATCCAACTTTTTTTTAGTACTTAGTTGGGGACTTTAGTTACATTACAACTAAGCCTTACCAACTAAGAGGTTCCTTCTTCCAAATTTGCCCCCCTATTTGTCTTTTATTAGTTCATCTACTATAAGGTATTATATAAAAATTAAACACTTTCAAGTCTTTTTTGGTAATTCAAAATCCCTTAGACTAACTTTTTAAAGATGATGTGACATGTACTTTAGCTTTTTCATATGCCATATTTTTACTCCTACTATATTTCTTTATTACTTAGGGTGCCACACCCAAATTTAAAAAATTTCAAGCTCCTCTTGAAACACTTATAAGAAATTGTGAACTGCGATGATGTTAATTAAAAAACAAAAACACCAGTACGTGTAACTTGAATGGGAAAATGCACCACATTTGCAGTTACCTTAATTTAAACATGTATTGCACACAAGAATTGAATTTAATTGTCCAATGAGAAACTTTAAAAATTTAACAGATAAAATTGATCTTCGTTTGAATTAGATGTTGTTACATAATTTGTTTATTTTTATCTAAATTATTTGTTAACAATATTGAAATTTGAATCTTTTCATCACCGTGTTGTGTTGGTTTGTACGTTGATTAGCTATATTGTTCATGTTTAACAAAATTAACTTTTTTCGGATATTATTTGGTTTGTACGTTGATTAGCTATATCGTTCATGCGTACTTAAATATTACATAGTTTCTAAAATGATAACATAATGAACAATGTATGTAGCTTATACTCCATTCACCTACAAAAAAATAGTGTCTGGCGTACTACGCGCATTGGTGAATCCAGGATTTTCACTAAGGGGTTCAAATATGAAAAAGTAAGCACACAAAGAAGCCAAAGGAGGTTTAACATCTAATATATATACATAAAAAATAATTTTAACCATATATAAATAGTGTAATTTTCAACCGAAAGGGGTTCGGATGAACCCCCTTGACCCTTCCTCCCTTCGTTTCTAAATTCGCGGTATGAATTCATAAATATATTTCTTAATATAAATTTACACTTTAAAAATTACATAAAAAGAAACTATAATCCAAACTTAATGCAGTAGTTAAAAATGTTGAGGACAGCTTTAAAAATATGTAGCTAATGAAATAATTTTTTAGTTAAGTAGTAGTAATGTCAAACAACTTGTGATAAAAGAGAGTAAGTTTTTTTTTGTGATTTTGAGTATCATTTTTTTGGGGGGGGAAGGGGGAAGGGGAGGGGGTAAAAAAATGTTAGGCAGTATTTGTTAGCATAGTGAAACATGGTTAAATGGATCATTCCGCATTGAAGCTTCATTTGTGTTTGAGAAAATAATCAAATTATATATTTTATAAAATAATGTTCCACTTAAACTACCAAAAGGAAAAAAATGTCATTTTCTCATTACATAACTTTAGAAAGTAAAAGGAAAGTTTAATTATATTGAGAAAAAGAATTAATTTTCTTCCTATTTTCAACATACTTTGTATAATTTAAATGAATTGACATCTACAAATATTGTAAAGTATAAAATTTTCTTTAAAAGTTATCTTTGTTTTATAAGTAACCTCATCAAAATCTCGGTAAAGAATAAATGTAGCATATAACTGATGTCTCTAGAACCAAATTATTTTTCATATGACTTATGTCTCTAGAACCAAATTATTTTTCTTCTTTTTGGAAGAAAACATTATAGTTCATAATGGATGTTGTTAATCACATATATGCTATAACTAAGTTGGATTTCAAGAAATTATCAAAATCTGAAATTTAAATAAAATTCAACAAATAATAAAAAATAAGAGACTTTATGTCATGTAAATGTTTGAAGGTAAGTCTAAAGTAAGGACAAAAGAAATCTATGTTCAATTTTTAAATACTTTTGTTCAATTTAAATATTAAGTCTTTTGTTTTTAAAAGTTTGCAAAGACTATTGAACTAATTTTTCAATAACTTAATATAAAAAAAGCAAAAAAAATAATTATAAATAATTACAAATAACTTTTAATCTTAATTTTGAGCCCGGGCTTAGCATGGATCAAATGTCACTAGTAATATATAAATATCAAAACATTTTAACTGTTATGAAATATATTATGGATGTCCAATACACAAATATAATGCTTCTCCTCCACCATCTTAATGGTTTCTCCATTTTCCTCCACCATCTTAATGGTTCCTCCATTTTCTCATATATTGAATGCATATGTAGCACTATAAATAGAGGCATAAGTTTTCATATGAAATACACTTGTAACACATTTTGGAAGAATAGTAAAAATCTCTCCTCTTTTGTCATTCTATTTCTATGGTTTTCATCCTTTAATATTGTGACTCTTTTAGCTTCATTTTATAACACGTTATCAGCACGAAGTTCTAACCAATTGAGATAGTAAAATGTTGCCAGTAGCATCCTTAAGTGTTGATAATACCGTGGCTTTATGCGAGGGTTCCAGGTAAGTAATACTCTTCAATATATTCACTGAATACTTTTGTAAACTCTTCAAGATAAAACACACTTTAGTCATCGAATGTTGAATTTTTCACGTTGCCATGTCTAATAGCCAAAACATCTTTTATGTTGTTCCATGTTTATCACGAAAGCTTATATGCCATATTTGGAATCCAAATTTAATTCACGTATGAAACAATCTTATATATGGATGGGTATGCTGAAGTTATAAACATGGATATTTTGATCTATATATGGCTGGATTCCCTTTTTAGGAGTGGTTAATCTATGCTTTGTTATACTGCTTGAACGTGTCCAGCTAAAGTCATGCCCTAGATCCCCTTATTTATATCTTTTGAATTCTTCAAGTTATACACCTTTGATTCTAACTATGAGTAGAAACAAATTTGCTAGCACTTCGGCAGAACTTGAATAAAGAGAAATCATTATTGCTCCTGAAAAGCAATATGTGATGAGGCATCAAAATTATGGTTGATGCAATTTTTGGTTACTGTCTATCAATATGTAAATTTATTCTATAATAATTTTGTAAATTTAATATATCACGGTGCTACATATTAGCTCCTAAAGTAATAATTGCTTTGAAGTCAGGTATACTCTGAAAGATATGTTAGAGAAAATTTCTCTACATCATATTTATGCCTCGATTTGCTCCAGAAGTAACAATATGTTAAAAGAGGTACTAAGCTATCATTATTTGATATGATTAAGCCACTTTCAGATATATTTCATTCCTGAAGAATGAAACTTCTAATAAATGTTACAAATACGGATCTATTCCCTGAAGTGAATGTGATAGTATGTAGTAAAGCTTATAAATATGGACGTGTTCTTGGTTGTGAAGAAATCACGACTCAACTCCAGAAGAGGTAGAATAATTGAGAAGAAATATTTCGAATATTCTATGCTTTACTTCCGGAGTAGTAAACTCATAAAAATTGCTCCCGAAGTAGCAAAACTTTGAACTCTACTCCGAATGTTATAACCTCCGAGCTCTACTCCCCAAGTAGTAGAATTCTGAAATTTACTCTTGAAGTAGTAAATAACTCTAAGATCTACTCCTGAAGTAGTAAGACCTTAAAATTTACTCTCGAAGTAGTAAACATTTAAACTTTACTCCCGAAGTGGTAAAACTTTAAACTTTACTCATGAAGCAGAAAGAATCGGTAAAATATTTGAGAATTATTCTGAAGCAATATCTTCTTGTGCTTAAGTAAAATAACGAGTTATTGATAAATGTCGTATAGCAAGCACATTTGAATAATCAGGATTCATTTCCCGAAGTGAATGAAGAAATACCACAACCTATCTCTTAGAGAGATAAAATACAAGGAATATACATTTTATTTGTGTGGTATGAAATTAAGGCATTGCAACACGTACCTGTCGTATATAGAAACATCTTGAATAATTTTATTAAAGTATCATTTTAAAGAAAAAGGAAGCAGAGTAAAGTGCTTTCTACTATAACCACATTGATAAATTATGGTTAGTTGTTATTAATTTCCTTGAAGGAAATAAACATTGGTGTATCCCTTTCCTGAAGGGTGTGATTACTATGTGGTTGCTGCTTTGATACAAAATATTCAGATGTTAATGGTTAGTCTCCTTGAAGGAGATATTTGAAATACTGAAGTTAAAACTTAATGTTTACTTTTCGTAATTTACAATTAATAATGTCCATTGAATTACTGTTTCTTTCATGACACCAGTAGTGTCTAACCAATTTTTTCCTATGATACTAGCAGTATCTACGCAATATTTGGCGATACAAAAATCAAGGACTCTAGAAGAGATAATTGTTTGTTTACGAGTATCATGACACCAACAGTGTTCAAATAATATCTGATTATGAAAAATAAATTAAAGTCTCTTGAAGAGGTTATACATGATTGCACCATTTATCCCAGATCGTAATTGTTATAAATCGTAGTAAACCTGAAGTTTACTAGCAATAAAATTGGTTATCACATTGGGACTACAAATGATTGAAAAATTGAATATTTTTAAGTTACTATGGGTAAGGAATATGTATATGAAACGTTACCCGAGTATGATGGATCACATGTCACAATAAACCAAAAGTTTATGACATAAAATCTCATGCAATATTAAACCAGAAGTTTACTAAAATAAATAGCACTCGTCATGGTAAACTTAAGTTTTACGGATATAGATAATTTTATTAGTTGGAAATACCATTTTGGTTGTCCTGATTTAAATCTGATGTGCTAATTGAGTATTAAAAACATATTGAAGAACTAGAAGATTCTTCAAAAAATTGTCTGTGTTGTTTGTTCTCATGATAAGTTGATTACACCAGCTAATGTTGGGGCTGAATCCCCAAAATTCTGAAAAATATAAAAGGTGAATGTGGGCCCCTTCACCTGCAATGTGATGTCTTAAATAGATGCATCTATGAGACGGTCACATGTATGTTTATTGTCAACTGGCAGTTTGACATTTACGAAGTTGCTTGCTCAAAATGATTGAGTTGGAAACACAATTTTCAGAATACGTAATCAAGACAATCATCTTGATAATGCTGGTTTATATCTAAGTTGGTTTGGCATTAGATGCTTCCATAATACAGCTAAACCATTTCTTATGAGAACAGAGTTTCAGATGTTGGTCTGAGATATGATATATTGCATACAACAGCATTTGTATGCTTCAGATCAATAAATGTTGATAAATTCTTCCCTCATATTTGGTTCAGGGTCAGGAACTAGATATTTCCATCTTTTAGCATTTGATGTGTGGTACATGATTAATGGATATACCATGATGCACACAGATGGATTTTTCCAAAGAAAATGGGGACATATGTCACTAAAATAAGAGGGAGAGAATAAGCAGCTAAGAAATATGTTGTGAATTATCATCAGTATGATCCTCAGATAATTCAAGTCAAATGCTGGAAGCATTTGCTGACCCAACTATTTCATATTTCATCTGCAAAATACTCTTAATGTCCCTGAAGGACAGAGTCTACAACATGCATGGAGCATGGTAGACCAATCGGTTCTAAATATAATAATCCTTGAAAAAGGGAGGAGCAAATGATCATAATAAGGAGGCAAAATGCTCTTGAAGAGCCGACGACATAACACTTCATGAAGCCTTATGCGAGGTTCAGGTACTTGAAAATGATGAAGTGATGAGATCTCAGTAAGTTATGTCGAATTGCGAACCGATACAAAATGATATCTTGTCGACGATATCTTTGATACAATATGGCGCGCAATATTGTATAAGATTGTGAGGATCTGAGTACTACGTCTCTTAAAGCATGTTGATGTAGAAATAATTACCAAGTAAAATGATGCATCTTGGTAAACGTAATGTTTATTGGACCAGCAGTCCAAACATCAGAAAATGTCACATTATTTATACTGATGGATGCTGTCACAGCCTATGTGGCTTACTTGATGAAATTTATATGAAAATTCCTGAAGGATATAAAATGCCTGAAGCATTTGGTTTAAAGTCTCGGGAAATGTATTCAATCAGATTACAAAAATCATTATATGGTTTAAAACAATCAGGGCGCATGTGGTATAATCGCCTAAGTGAGTACTTGATAAATGAAGGATATATAAATGATGCCATTTGTCCATGTGTTTTTATTAATAAAACAAAATCAGGATTCATTATACTTGTTATTTATGTTGATGACATAAATCTCATTGGAACTCCAGAAGAGCTCCAAGAGGTGATTGAATATTTGAAGGAAGAATTTGAGATGAAAGATCTCGGAAAGACAAAACTCTGTCTTGTTCTGAAAATTGAACATTTGACAGATGAGATCCTTATCCATCAATCTGCTTATACCAATAAGGTTTTTAATGAGGCAACTCTCAAAGCGTATTACTAGATATGTGTACTCTTTTTCCTTTATTGAGGCTTTTTCCCACAGAGTTTTTCCCAATAAGGTTTTTAACGATGCACATCATCTATGGACATCCAAGGGGGAGTGTTATGAAATATATTATGGATGTCCAATACACAAATATAATGCTTCTCCTCCACCATCTTAATGGTTTCTCCATTTTCCTCCACCATCTTAATGGTTCCTCCATTTTCTCATATATTGAATGCATATGTAGCACTATAAATAGAGGCATAAGTTTTCATATGAAATACACTTGTAACACATGTTACACCCCATTTTAACCCGAGTTAGAGCGGAGTACAACATATTGGGAATTCCTATATTGTTTTGTTTTAAGGAGTCGCCACCTAATTGATTTTACGGTGAATTAGGACACCTAGATATTAACTAAGGTAAAGCTAAAGCTAAACCTCTGTTAATGGTCTACTTAACCAGTGTGATTCTAGGTAAGGGTTCTATATTATCCTAAAGGGAAGGGGTTAGGCATCCTTTAGAATCCGTTAACTTACGGTTATCTGACCAAACTTAGGTTAATTAATCAATGTTGGGTATAATATTTAAATTTTAAGAAAATAGCTTGTGCAAACAAGACTTGTAAAAATATAACAATTGGTGCAAAAGAAGATTTTAAATGTCATTTTATAAAGAAAAGGACTTCAAATAATAATGCTGTTAAAAATGGGATTAGTAATTCGCGTAAGAGGAGATTTTAGAATGCTATTTGAAAAAAAGTTTATGAATGTTGCTAAGGTTCTTGAAATAAAATGCTAATAAAAACCTATAGGAAAGAATATAATAATTTGTATAAAAGGAGACTTCAAGTGCCATAAAATTTATAAATATTATTAAGGCTTTAAATAGAAGTGCTATTTAGAATGAAATTTGTAAAAAATATAATAATTCGCATAAAAAAAAGAAGAAACTGCAAATGCCATTTGAAAATAAACTTATAAATGTTGCAAAGATTTTTAAATGATGATGCTATTAAAAATAAAATTCGCATGAAATGTATAGGCAAAAGAAAGTGCGGGTTTGCGTAATGCTTTAACAAACATTTGAAACAAACTGAAACGATGATGTATTGATTGACTTTGCATTTTAGAAGTACAAAATATTCTTTAATTCCTATTTACATGTTAGTGATATTTCAAAAAATTCCAATAAAATATGAATCCTTTGCCTCAAGATATGAAATTAGGCTGTTTGCAAATCAGTTATTTTAAATAAGATAAATATTAGATGCTTATAAATAATTTTGACATAAAAGAGAAGAATAGATTTATGGGATTGATCATTAGTCTTTTATCTAACTACCCCTTACTAAACTATCCCTACTAATTTCCAATAATTCACCAAAAAGCTAAGGGAGAAAAACGAAATGAGAACAAGTGTTAGTCAAATAATATACAAATTAAGGCATAAGATAAGGCAGAGGTATAAAAATCAAATGGGCAGCCCATTTGGGCCGCTGATCTGCTGCTATTGGGCTTTTGCCCCAGTTTTACTGTTGCAGTTGCTGCTACTGTTCCAATTTATTGTAGGGGGGAGGCCACGGCCTGTTGATGCTGTGTGGATTGGACTCGAGAAAAGAGTAATGTTTCGTTGGGCTTTAGCCCAACATCGAATGCGGAAGAAGACGAGTCCGAGGGGACTCGTATGCGATGGTCATGCATAAAAAAAGAAACGAAAGAAAAAGGATTAGGATACCATTAGATGAATAGGATCAATATGTAAAATATACACTCGAAGCAGACCATGTATATGCTGTGTATAATCGAGTATACCTCTTGTATACACATATGCTATTAAATACAACATGCTTGCACTATAAGAATCTAAAGATTGAGCAAATAGCAATACAACAGGCCTTACAGATTTAATCATGTACTCCTAAATCTTTCACGGGGCGGTTTGAGGAAGAAGGCAGTAATTCAACACTCCCGAAGGTATTTATACATATATACTAAACATGGTGAACTTAAGCTTAGTACAAAAGGGCAGCTGGTTCCTTATAACTGAACAAGATGGAATAGACTAAATTAAAAATAAGGACTTAACAACTACGGACTGAACGTGATAAAACTATTATTTCACGAAAACAGGGAAGCTAAAAAAAACATTAGGCTTGCTACAGCAAAGGCAGTAAAAATCAGACCTGCTTTCACTGAAACGGAGATACACAATATATAGATTAAATATATTGGCAACATACACCGCGTACCAAATCTAAGCGTGGCATATTGCAAAATACCTACTGAATCTAGGAAGGGCATTTATAGTGACCATTCGCACTGTCCAGTTCCATTTCCACATTAACAAGGCAACATATTAGTATTTATAGCCCCGTATCATCATTGCCAGTGGCTTATAATTCCAGAAAGAGTTATTTCAGCATTCATTAAAGCCTAGACAGCCTCTAATTCCACAAACCTGACTGACTGGTACCATTTAAGAAGGGATGATCATGTTTTAGAGGAATGTTTGCATATGGGGAATCGTATAGAGAAAAATAGTTGTTTTAAAAATAAAAATAAAAAAAGATGATCTTTATGTCTTCAAATCTCCAACTTGAGCTAAAAGAGGTTTCAACAGGTTCAGATTTTACAACCACACTCAACCCATTTAGAGTCACGGTCCTGTTCGAGCTAGCTAGGAACCACATCTAACAAGAATATAAATTAAATGATATACCCAGATGACAAAGGAAGCAAAGAGACTGGATTCAAAAATATCAAGATTTAGGAAACAACAGTGTCTTGACCATGCTATTATTCCATTCAACTGCCTAAAACTTTATGCGAGCAGTTCCAAATTAACAAGAAAGAAGACTGAATTAACACATGTACATGTTTGATTGGACTTAGCTGATTCAACACAGATTCACACGTAATGGTAGCATTCAACCAAGGCATTCTCAAATAGACATATTTAACGAACACCGATATGGAATGCCAAGTGCAAATACTGAGAACTAATTCATTATACTATATTCACATGATTCGTGTGTATACACCAAATTCTCGAGTTAACAAACTTCTCATCTAAACTTGGAAGAGGTTTATCATGCTTATACATAACCAAATCTAAGCATCTTCACCTGAATGCTCATAAAGAACAACCTAAAAGATAGCAGATACAATACAGAGGGCTCAGATCTTGCTTTGAACTAACATTTAAACATGCAGGGTCATACTGGATTTTAATATATCACGTATCATTACTAGTTGACATAATCATCCTCGTACGAACTTATGTGAACACATAATTAATAAAGCAAGAACTAATTGAACTGAATTAAGACATAGACAAATGGATACTGTTGAACTACTAGACTGGAAATTAAACCAAGCTAAACATAGACACCCAAATATTTTAACTTCTGCGCCGAGATTAAACTAACTAAACATGGATATTCACAATGCCACTAAGCTAAACTAAATTAACCAACCAAGACAACAGACAACGTATGAACACATAAACACTTATCGAACTACCGGACTAAAATTAATTGACTAAAGAAGAGTTGTTCACATACTTAAACAAACTAAACTGAATCATCACAAATAGACATGCTCAACCACACAAACAAATTAACACAGAAACATATAAACAGGTTTATCTAACTTAACCAAACTAAACATGCTTTAATCGCAGAATACAAGCTAAAACAACACAGAGCAACCAAGAAAAGGGCAAAACGCAATAAAAGAAAAAGAAATGGAGAATTACCTTCTTCGAATGCAGCGAATCTGAGGTGCGGGGGGTTCTAATCTATGCCCCAAACACTACGAATCTTGCATGCACTCAGATTTAAAATGGTAACAGAGTTTAAGAGAGCATAAAAGATTTCGTATTTTCGAATGAATATCAAGAAACGTTAAGGGTTTTCATTTTTAAAAGAAGACTGATCTTTCTCAGAAGGATTTTAGGGGGGGTTTTGAACTCTAATCTTTGGGTTATCTACGGCTAAAACAATTTCCTCCGTATCCTCCTCCAAAAAAAAAACCTCTCCCTCTGAACGATTCAACTCGTCCCCTTTTATAGGTTTTTACTTTGTGTTGAGGGAATAGAGAGAAGGAGGAGCCGGGGAAACAAAATTAAGTGGGGAACAGAGGGAAATGGGAGTGGGGGTAGGCGGCGGTGGTGGGGAACAGGAGCAAGTGGGGAGCGGAGAAGAAGGAGGGAAAAGGGGGAAGTGGGAGCGGCGGCGAGAGGAGATGAAGGGGAAAAGAGGGAGCGGGAAAAGAGAAGAGAGGGGTGTGGCGGTGGGTATGGAGGAAAATGAAGGGGAAACCCTAAAAAGGGTTCCCCTTATTTGACTGAAAATGTATCGGACCCGGTCCACTTGTGGACCGGATCAAATTTTTAGACTGGGTATTAAAGGGTGGACTAGTGAATTAAAACATGGACTGATCTAAAAAATTGAGATAAAAATATGGTTTAGTCCAAAAAATATTAGGAGTTAATCGGACTTTGATTTGGGGTCCGGTAAGTCAAAAATACGGACCGAGCGCAAGAAATAGCTTGGCTTCTAAATTTGAATAAGAGACACATTTTGATTAACGATGTACTAAGGGGCCAGAATATCCCTAATACGGAGATATGTAATTATAAAAGACCCGGGTAAAAATTATATGATGTTGTAAATGACCGTGCAATAATATTTAATAACAAATGTTATCATTAAAATGTGCGAAGTAAATGCGATGCGTATGCGGAAGTTGGTAGAAACGTTGAGAAATGCAAATTTCAATAATACTAAATAATAGCAGCAAATAAATAGCGGTAATAATACTGCTAATAATGATAACAATAATGATAATGGTAATAATGATAATGTTTATGATAATGGTGATAAAAAATAATAATAGATATAATAATAATAGTAGATAACAAACATTGATAATTAAAAATGATAATAATTAATAATAATAATAATAAAGATGATAATAATTAATAATAAGATAACAATAATAAATAACAATTATTGATAGTGACAAAATGTTAATAAATTAATAATAATAACAATAATAGTGGTAATAATAAGATAATAATAATAATAAGAAATAATAATGTGATAATAATAATAATAAATAACAATTATTGATAAAACAATGACAATAATTAATAATAAAATAACGATGATAATGATGATTAATAATTGATAACAAAATAACGCTGATAATAATGATTAGTAATTAATAATAATAATAATAATAATAATAATAATAATAATAATAATGATAATGGAAATAACAAGAAATAATAATTAATGACAATTAATAATAAAAAATGATAATTTAAGAATAATAATAATAATAATAATAACTGCAGTGGAATAATAAAACGTGGGTGTTAATAAAAGACTAATAATTATAGTAAAATTAAAAAATGCATATTTTTTAATTTCTCAAAATACCAGAGGTATAAATAGGTATTTCGGGGGAGAGACGGGACAAAATTGGGTGTCAACAACACATTTTGGAAGAATAGTAAAAATCTCTCCTCTTTTGTCATTCTATTTCTATAGTTTTCATCATTTAATATTGTGACTCTTTTAGCTTCATTTTATAACATTAACCTATATATTTCATAATTTTCGGTCAAAAAAATGTCATTTGACTCTCCTTGGACAATCTACTAGTGGGTGGGTCACTAGGTTACCACTTTCTAAACCTTTTGACACTGAGCAGGCGTCAGCATCACTGACCTCTATACATGATCTTACGATTTTACCAAAACATATAATTTTTAAAGACTTAATTAAACCTAGAAAATTTCACCTTAAAAGAGGATTAGTAATTAGTACAAGGGCGACTAATTACAATTAAGTCAGTGTCCTTATCAATGAAAAATTGAAAGATTTCGGTAAAGTTGGAAACAGCAGTAGGGCCTCTTATAATTTCTTAATATTTTGTAGATATGGTGTCTCTTGCTTTTACTTGGGAGCCCATTTTGCAAGGCAAAATCTCCTTTTTCTCATATGTTTATCTGGTATTGCTCTTCCCTTTTCACTTTATTCTCAGTTTATATCTACGAAAACTTGTACATAATCTCATTGGTTTTTTAAGAATTAATTAACCACGGCTCCTTCCATGAGAATATTTATAAGATTATCACCTTCTTTAACACGGTTAGAATGGCTTTAAGCTTTGTGCAGTTCTCAATCAATTATTTTTCCTATAACATTTTTTTCCGGGGTGAGGCAGAGCAAGATTCCAATTTATGAGTCATGGATTTTGGAACGACGACTTCAAATGCTAATAAGTGAGTTTTACATTTAATATATGTACAGATACATTTGTTTGAACAAAAGCTACTGAATTCGGCTGAACTCATATCTGGACTTCTACCAACCCCGCTTCTGAGGGTAGGGAAGAGTTGGTGTGTGGGTGGTAAAACCCGTAAATGAGTGATAATATACAAATATTTTTGTTATATGATTTTTCATTACATTTTTCTATTAACCTTCAACATGTATGAAATTTTCTTTCCTCTATCTTTATCGGATTCGATAAGAAACGAGATAAACTATACTTATTCACGAGAAAAACTCGGTATTTGGAAATACAAGGGAATTCAAGAGGTTGATATGATTTTATTTTACATTAATAATATTACTCCTATTGGATAATATAGCTGACTCCGCTTTGGGAAACAGTAGTTGGTTTTCAAGACCCTAGTACTCACAAAGGTGTTGGTAAATTGAGAGGATTCTTTTTTCCCCGAAAACTGAATAGATCATTTTGGAAAAGTTAAGTAATTAATTATAATCTTCACAAGAATGGATTCTGCTGAACGGTTTTCATGGATTTAATTATATTGAAATTAATATAGTTAAGGTCTGCGTACGTACAGGTACAACCTACCCTCTCCAGACCGACCACTTGTGAGATCACATTGAGTATGTTGTTATTGTTGAAATTAAACATGTCGTGTTAAAAATAAAGCATGGTTAACGAGTCCTCAATATGTCCCTCTCCCTCAAATTATCTCTTAATTAATTAGTAACTTATGAGAAAAAAATCTATGAGAAGGGGATGGAAAGAGAGATGGCGTGAATCGAGTCCACATATATTGAAGGAAGGATTCATCTATACCACTAAATTATAAATTATGATATTCCCTAAATGTGGTTTCGTTTATATTGCTAGACTGGAATTCTTAAATTGTTGTCTAATTAAAGTATCACTAATTCTATTTTGGTGGTCAAGATTTTTTCTCCCACAAAAGAAACACAATAATGTTATTAAGCTTTCGAGAATGATATTTCAATTCCATAGAATAACCTAAAAGTCTATGCAATAGAAATAAGGACACTAAGGTATATACATGTATATTATGAGTTTGATTTTTATTCTCTATTAGCTAGGTGTTATGGTGGTTCTTACCCTATATGAGATTTGCCTAGTAAAGAAATCTCTTTATGGAGTAGGCCCCAGATAAACTACAAATAATGCTGGAATTCAATGGCTTATCACATCAAAGGTCTATAGCTATGAAATATATCATAAAGGTATGAAGAAAAAAATTACCGTCCTTAATTAGCTAGTTATTACTACCATTAGGATGTGATATATATACTCCATGGATAAGGTGGAGGATGAGTTCCTTTGTTATTAAGCAGAGATCTTCGGTTCGAGCTTCGAATATGAAGTAACCTTTCTTAAAGAGCGTTTTACCTTCAATGCTCCAATCTGAATTTAGTCGGACCCGAACATGGATACATGACATTGGGTGAAAAATAAAATAAAATAAATAACAAAATAATAATAATAATTAAAAAAAAAAAGAGATGAAGGGGGAGTTGGGGAGTTGGGGGACGGAGGGTTTATGTTACATACAGAGACATAAAATAAAAAAATGCATGTGTTTACTCTCTAACAATTCAGATATTTGGATAAGACAATCTCACATGTTACCCTATATGACATTTGCTAGGTAAAGAAATTTCTTTATGGAGTAGGCCCTAGATAACTACAAATAATGCTGGAATTTAATGGCTTATCACATCAAAGGTCTATAGCTATCAAATAGTATGTCATGAAGGTATGAAGAAAAAAATTACCTTCCTTAATTAGCTAGTTATTACTCCAATTAGGATGTGATATATAATACTCCATGGGTAAGGTGGAGGATGAGTTCCTTTGTTATTAAGCAGAGATCTCCGGTTCTAGCTTTGGATATGAAGTCACCTTTCTTAAAAAGCGTTTTACTTCCAATGCTCCAATCCGAATTTAGTCGGACGTGAACACGAATACATGACATTATGTGAAAAATAAAAGTAAAAATAAAAAATGAAGGGGGAGTTGGGCAGGGAGGGCGGGGGCGGGAGGTGAATTTATGTTACATACACAGATATAAAATAAATAAATTCATGTGTTTACTCTCTAACAATTCAGATCTTTAGATAAGACAATCTCACATGGTATCAAAGAGGGAAGGTCGATTTTACTAGGACCTTGCACCTGATCTTGAATCCTACCGTGATCGGTTAATAATGCAATGAGTTAAAGTTTTTCTTTTTTTCATCAATGTTGACCTAGTTGAGGCTTGTCCATATATGCATCAGCAAAAAGCAAAAATAATACTCTCTCCGTCTCAATTTATGTGATATTGTTTGATTGGACACGAAATTTAATAAATAAAAAAAGGCTTTTAAATCTTGTGGCTTAAATAAGCCAAAGATATATGTATAATTATAGATCATCTTATTAAGCGTAAAAGGTAAAGTTTAAAGTTAAATGTTAAATTGTTGCCAGATAAGGAAATGTGTCATTCTTTTTGGGACGGACTAGTAACTATACTGGGTAAAATATTGTTAGAATCACTCTTATAAGTATTAAGTGAACAAAATGCCTAAATCATTGTTATGTGTATCTTTTATTTTCAACAAGCATTAGTCTGTGATTAACTTAGAAAAAAATGCTAGAGCTTGAAAGAAACAAGAAAGAAAAAGAGAGTAGCACATAGATTAAACTCATTTATGAAGACAAAATGATACGATATTGTAAGCACCCAAAGAATGCAGACAAGCGATGAATTTAACATAAGCAACATGAACACCTTGGCATTACAGTGTATATATGTGTGTGTGAGCGATAGAAAAAATAAGTAGGGGAATTGAGTTTAATCTTCTCAGAATCAACTACATATGTATAGTCGAGTTTGAGGTTGATACCACAGGTATGAAGTTCTAGTGCAATTCAAATTCAGACCCTTTTAGGCCTTGGGAGAAGCTAGAGGAGGACAAGAAGAAATCACAACAACATCAGCAGCATGTGCAGTCTAAAATTTGTCAAACTGATTAAACTTTAAATAATTTTTAACTATCGCAATGTTTTAATTATAGATGCTCAAAAAGACTAGCTATCACGTGTCATTTCTATTCCAGAGCTCCAGATGTACATTTTCAACTCAGAACCTATAAGGTCCAACTCCCAAATCATGTCATGAGCAAAATGGAAACTCATACATTTCCCTCCAATAGGTAAGGAGTAAATATGACCAACATTAAATGAAAAGTATATGTATTATAGGAAGAAGAATGTCAAAGAGAACAAGTAACTGCCGGGAAGAACTCAGGAATTTCAAATCCCAGCGATATGAATCCAGATTAATGGTTTAATTTCTATACACTGACAGAGTAAAAGAATTTTGTGCCGACGTTCACAGGAAAGTCTTATTAAACATGATCAAGATCTGACATATATAAATATGGTCTGATTTAAGACATAGAGATGGGGAAAATGGAACAGTTGAAAAGATTCTTCTAAAACAGGCAAAAGACAAAATGTACACTGTTATAACTTGGAGTCCAAAAATGGAAGTGATCGTTTCTTGTTTAATTATTGGAAGATCTCCAAAAGGAATTGTTATGTTGTATTAGTATATCTGTTGTTTGTTATGTTATATTAGTATATCTGTTGTTACATACTTACGTCTACCAAAATACAACTTCTTCATACCTATAATATACTCTATTTTATTTTCCATATATACAAAATTCTACTCTGGCTATGTAATCTTAATTTAATCTTCCAAACTATGCTTATTGGACACCTAATGGCAGAATCCCAAATGAGACAAGATATTATATAAAAGAAAAACACAAAGATTTTAAAATTCAACTATAAGACCCCCCAAATCTAAGATCGCTATACATGTCTAGAGAGAGAGAGAAAGAAAGATATGATAAACCAAAATTGATAGTGCCCAAAAGTTATTAATGGAGTAAGAATCCAATTTTTTACTTTTTTTTTTTTTAATTTTTCTTGAGTGATTAGTCAAATTTTCACTCAAAACTCAGAAGAAGCTATGTACTAATTAACTTTAGGGTTTTGAACTCTATTTTAAGCTAGGGTTTACTGACAAAGCCCAACCCGAGTCTAACAATTCTAGCACGAATACGAACAGTGAAAGTGTACCCAGACGATCTTCTAGACATTTAGACAACCGGCTCCGAGCTCATTAAATTTTCACCATATAATGATTTTTAATATACAACGATATTCCAATCCAAGCAAAATACTAAGAGAAATTAAATTACCTTAATTCAAAAGTATTCTATGTATAGCACTATATTTTACAAAACACCGCATTGGAAAAAAAAAGTTACGATCCACTTCAAGAAAAAAAATTACAAATACTCTTATTATAATTAAAAGCTTTAAATTTTACCCATTCTTTTCATAGCAATCAAGAAGATTGAAGCTGAAACGTTGTAGCAGTAGCACCATCATTGTTGTTACTAGCCTTAATTTGCAAATTTGGCCTCTTCTTCTTCTTCTTCTTATATGGAATTCCCCTTGCCTTAGCTTGTGAATCTCTTACTTCACGTAAATAAACACGAATAGCACCACTTGCAAAAGGGTTAGTCTCTTGCAAACCACCATTTTCTTCATAAGCAGCTCTAAGCCTCCCAATTAGGGCATCTAAGCTTCCCCATGCTTGTCTTAATGGACACGTACACGGGCCGGGCGGTTCAGGTTGTCCGAAAAATAGGCAACCCTGCATGTGAACCTTAGTCTTCCCGAACTGATCGAGGTATCGAAGGAAATCTAACACATGGTTATAGTTGCACTGGGGTAATGGTACGGGTGGCCTTTGATTTTTCAAGTACTGACCGAACGTGTTCCAATCGCGACGTTTTTGCGACTCATATCGACTCAATTGTGGTGGTGATGGCTGGCGATGATGGTTATCAGGTGGTGCTATACTAATAGCAGCACTTGATGATGATCCTTCTCCTACTTCTCTTATTTTCTCACTTGACATCATAGTTTTTTGCAACACTAGGATGAATCTATGTGTTTTCCTTCAATTTTTTGTGATTTTTTTTGAGCTAAGAGAGACTATGAAAATGTTTTTTTAAGGAAGAAGAGAGAAAGAGAGAAGTGTGAATACTGAATAGTGGAGAAAAATTGGAAATAAATCAAATTAATCATGGGGGCACTGAGGAGACATGACATGGGGTCCAATTGAAAGTGCTTTAGTTCATCTTTTCTTCTTTCACCATATTGTTTTCTTTAACTGTACCATTAGCAATAAGTATGGCTTTTTGAAAAAAATTCCTTATTTTTTTATAATTGTGCTAGCATCATACCTGCAATCATTATCAGGAATATTAGCAAAACTAAGCACTTTAAATTAACCCTATAGTGATTTATTTATTTATTTAAGCCATCATCTTAAGATTGTAAGTCTAAGGTGTGGGGGGTTTGACTTGGACCCCTATCATGTTAATTTATATGTAATTAAATTACAATGAGTAGAAGGGGACATGGAAGCCTTACCTCTACTCGACAAAAGGATTGTTAAAACAATCTATGAAAGGGTAAGCCTATACCTTTCCTTTCCCAACTACAAAAGAAGCTTAGCTTACCAAAAAATTACATTTCTCATATCGCCTCCTAAAAATAGGAACTTGGCCTTTGTCAAGTAGCAATAGTCCCTTTACCTCTCTAGGGAACTCTTGTAGAGAGTAATAGAAGGTCCTAGCACTACTTGTAGCAGCCAATTTAGCAAGATAATCTGCAGCCTTATTAACTTCCCTGTAGTAGTGTGAAATCGGATGAGTAGTGTTGTTCAACATGTTGCTAGCAGCCCTTACCAAGTTCTTCAGTTTGAGATTATCAGTGTACTTGTTTTTAGCATATCAACAATCATTAGACTGTCCAATTCGAGATGAATGCACCTGTAGCCATGATTAAAACACCATTCAATGCCAGTTTTAGCAGTCATTGCTTCTGCTTGATTGCTGCTAGCACACTGGATGGGCAGAGAGCAAGCTACAATAAGGTCTCCTTGATCATTTCTAACAATAGCACCTATACCAGCATATCGTAAAGATGACTTGTATTTACTTTTCAAATATCTAATAGTGTAAAATGTGTCGTCCTGATATTAATGTGTAGATCATATGAGAGTGAAAATAATCAAATATACAAATAGTTACATGATGGAAGAGAAAAAGAAAAAAGGAGATAGGTGTAAACTATCTCCAAACAAGAATAAGGTGAGATTTTTAGGAAAACTCTAACCAATGAGTTGTCTTAGCGTATTTAGAAGCTGAAAAGTAAAGATTAAGATCCCAAAAAACCCTCATTGGTAAAATTAAAGCAGCTGCTATAATAATAAGGATTATTTTTATAAAGTATAGCCAGGATTTGAAACTTATAAATTTTAAAGTCTAAATTATTTAATTCTAAATTAATAATATGTACATATTTAATGAATTTTAAGATAAATATTATATTAAAATTAAAATTATTAAGTTCGATTAAATCTGTAACGAATGATTTATCTCCACCCTGACTTTTCAATCAGAGAAATAAGTCTGTTACGCCAGGAAAATCATCATTTTCTAGTATTTCCGAAAGTGACAATCGTGAAAGGTGTATGCAAATAGCGATGGCTATTGGCTACCTTTATTTTGGAAAAGGAATAAAAATACGCATGGCCCCATTTGATTATTTTCTTTCAAAAATTTACTACTATCATTATCGATTCCTGTAGATTTGCCCTCCAATATGTGTACGTAATTGGGGAAACCAGATAGATGTAAATCAAATAGAAAAAGGAGCAACTAGGATTCTATAAGAATTTCATCAGAATTTATTTCTATATATATACATGGATAGTGAAAGCAAATGTTTATATTATAACGTTATTCAAAAATTATTTTTATATAGATTACTTTTCATAACAAGTAAAATTTATTATCCGAAAAATAAGACAGGTTACAAGCAAATCACTTTACTAGTTAAATTGTGATGGAAATTTCGTAAGCACTGCTTAGGAAAACATGAAATTTATGATTTATTTTTTAGAACTTATAGTTTATCTAATTCTGTATTTACTTATGGGGTGTATTTACCTATTGAAGAGTTTTTCTATTATTTTTCTTATTTTGATTGGTATAATTCCCTTATTGAAGATGTTGTTTTACTTGTGCAAATTCATTTTTTAATATATATAAGAGATGCAAGCCCCTTGGTGAAAATGTTGATTTTAGTTTTGTTGTTAATGGGTGTGATTCCTTGTTTAAGATACTAATTATGTTCGTTTCTTGATTTGACCCGAATAAACTAAAAAGAGATGAACCCGACCCGAATATACGTTCCTACCTAGATGTACATTGAAGAAAATTGTGGCACCCGCCACCTTCAAATCCTAGACCCGCCTCTGATGATATCATTCACTTAATATTTTCCATAAATACGACCTTTTTACGAACCTTATCTATTGTTACATAAAATCATGATACGCAATCTGAATCATATATCTTTAATCAACCACTAAACATAATCTTTTAGTTGACCACTAGACCGTCCGCTGAAATTTCATTGCTAATTCAAGTGTTTGAATATTATGAATAACCATTCACCTGTAGTGGAAAAGCAGGCAAATATTATAATCTGGGATTTAATTTGTTGACTTCCAAGATCCTTGCTTATACTATACAATAAGCAGATATGATTAAAAGTAAACTTGCTGGTCTCAACTTGAAGAAATTATATAAATATTTTTAACAACCAATTTCATTTGAATATTGGTATTCAGAATTTACCGATCTGATTACTTAAATATGCATTGCGTAAGCGTATATAATTTAAGGAAAAAACAATCCCAACTGAATTTTTTGTTAAAATAGTGCACTGGCCACTTTCTACGGTATTTTAAAAAAATAATCACTATCATGAATTGTTATAAAGTTTCGCCTATGAAGAAAGTGATAATTTGTGAATTTTATTATTTTCAAGGCTCGAACTTGAAACTTTGATTGCTAAAGAGAAGAGATTTTATTCATCCCGTCACATCCCTAGACTAGGGGTGGATACAATGTAGTAGTAGCGGGTTCAAATCCAGTATTATCGACACAGTTTATGTGTAATCGATTAAAAAAAAAAAATAGTAATAGATATGAATCCATAACTCCGAAAATATAATGAGATTAACGTCAAAAATCTTAAAATTTAAACACATTAAATTTAAATCTCGAATCCGCTTCGGTCAGAGGTGAACTTCATATATATAAGCAAAAGAACTTTCTCATAGGCGGCACTCGACACTAGTAGTGCCACAAAAAATTAACCTCGTTGAGTATTACAGCTGTGGCCCTAATCACTAATAATATTTTCCTAATTATAATTGTGAAGACAGTGTGACTAACAGCACTGCCCATAATGCTTAATTATAGTATTATCCAGCTAATACTACTGTGCTTTAATTTGTCACTAATGTTTCTGTTTTTATTTCTCTTTCCTTGGCCTTTTTTTTTTTTTTTGGTTGGGGGTGTGGGGGTGTTTATTTCGTCTAATCTCTTTCTTCATGTTTTTTTCCTTAACTTCTACGTGAGAGTATAACTTTTTTACTATAACGATGTAAACGGATTTTTAGATTATTATCTCGTCTAAAAAATAGCTACACATAAATATTTATATTAAGTAAGAATTAGTTATTTGAAAATGAGATCGCTAACCTGTTGTAAGTTGTAACATACTTATAGCCTGTTTGGATAAGCTTTTAAAATGTTACTATTAAGTGTTTATTTTAAAAAATGAAGGTGTTAGGCCAAGCTTTTGGTGAAGAAATAAGTGTTTTGATTATTAACAGAAATTGGTCTTTTTCGCTTTTAAGCAAAAGCTAGAAAAAAAAATTCTCCCAAAATAAGAGTTTTTTATTTCTTAGGACAAGATTAACCCTATTCATATTTTCCAAATAAATAACTTCCATTTTTCATAATTTTGACACTTGAAAGTATTGTTGAAAACAATTGTCAAACACAAACTACTGATAAAAGCATTTTCGAAACGAATAATTAGCCAAACACAAACTTTTACTTTCTCAAAGCACTTTGGAAAAAAAAATCTATTTGATCATACTAAGTATTTCTCAAAATAAACTGATTTCGGCATCTTAACCAATAAGCTAGTAAATATAACATTGATGGTATAAAAGTTGTTAACGTTATCGGTGTATATAAATTAAATCTTTTACAGAAAGATGTACACAGAATTGTCAAAGATTGCCTTAGTTAATTTGCTTCTTCTTTCCTGATTTTAGGCAAACTTGTAAGAAAATGTCAGCAGTGAGGGCTGAGTGCATGCATCTATCTATATCATCTCATTATTTCACTTTAAGACAACAGTTTCCAAATTTAACTCTATGAAAAACTAAGCCAATGAATGGGAAGTACTCCTCCATTTTAGGCAATCTATAGTCACAAAAACAACCTGGATTGTGATGGAGTGCTAAGTACTCCTTTTTTTTTTTAATTGAAGATCTCGAGTTTGAGCCATAAGTATGACATCGCTTTGTTAGGGAGCGTTTTACCCCCAAATATGGGACTTCTCGACGTGAATCAGTATTTAGTCGGCCCAATGACAGAAGCGGAGCCAGAATTTAAAGTTTATGTGTTCTAAACTTGTCACCAACCTCGTAGCTCGTCTTAGTTACTGGGTTCGCAATTAAATATTTATATATTTTAAATTAACTTCTTAGTATAAATACAGTGTCTAAAAAAAATTCTGAGTTAGTCAGAACCTACACCGAGTGCTCTAGCTCCGGGCCTACCCAGGAAAACAAAAAAATCAAGAGTCACAAGAAAAGAATATATAGTCGTCGCAACTACCTTATGTACAAAATAAAAAGTTAAAAAATCTTTCTGTGGAAGTTAGTTTATTTTATTGGCTTCTCTCCCCATGTGAGAAAATGTGTTGTTTTTGAACTACAAAACCAATTTATTACAACTCAAATCTCAGCCAAAAAGGGAAATTTTAAATGAACACGACTGTGTGAATTAACACTGGTTAATGATCTTTTTTGCTCTTTTTATGGGGTAACTAATTGAAAATTAATGAAACTTGATTTGTGGAGACTCATTACTTTTGTATATAGCATTACCAAACAAGCAAAGTCTTTGGACTTCTGAAGTATTATCTTGTTTAGGATTTGACTCATGTACAATGCTGAAAGTAAATTTTGTTTTAACTCAGTGTAGTTTAATTGGCATAACATGTTTATTTTGTTTCTAGATTACAAATTAGGCCTTGCTATCGGAGGCATATGTACAGTTCTAACATAAGAGTTAGGTAGAACTCAATAACTTTAATAAAAATAGAAGCAGAAAATAAAATTTATGAGTTCTGAAATTAATTGCCACCAAATTTGTAGATTGTCTTATAGAGTTACTAGGTTCACAAACTTATACATATTTAATGGATTTTATAATACACAAGGTCTAAGCAAAAGCAACTGAGTTCATCCGAACCGGTAAATACTCTACTTTCGTCCCTGCCTAAAATTTATATCCTTTGTCTTGAGAAATTTGCAAATTATTATTTTAAAACCTGAAACTTAAAAAAGGGATATAATTTCATATCCATAAACTTCAAAACCATACCTCTGCTACCATAGACAGTTGCATGTTATTGTTCACCTTAACCCAATGCTATCGGTATTTATTTATTTATTTATTTATTTTATATTTCATTTTATTGAAGCTAGCTATTGAATTTGATATGGTACATTGTTAAAGTTGTTCTTTGATGAGTAAACAAATCACATTTTACTTTCTTAAAAAGATAGTACTTTGTTTAGATAATTTTACAACTGAATCAGGAAAATGTTGTTTAGAAGGTTTAATCAAACCTAATTATGATTTGATTCGATAACCAGTTGTAAATTCAAAATAAGTATGCATTAGCCCCACTTAAATATTCCTACTATCCATTTCTATGCACTATTGTTAATAAAGTAACCTATTGAGTGGCTTGATGATGTGAAAATAAGGAAACCAAGTAATAGGTATCTCATCTTACACTTCTGGGCCCTTAAGTGAGGAATGTTGTTTTGTCTTTGCGGTGTGCCAAATTTTAGGACATAGGGGTCTTGTTCCTCATTTATACACTTCTCCAAAAGCTTGGAGGGCTCGATTTCCATGTCGCCAACCAAATATAATGTAGAAAAATATTTAGAATGAGATCTAGAACCAACACGCCCCAACTCCAAAACTGCATTATTTTTTGACATCCTCACTAATGTATAATCCCTCAACCTCGGCATCATCAACAATATTCTGGTCGAATGGTTGGAATTCCTTTTTCTGCTCCACAAGTTGGCCAGTATCCACAACAATTGGTGGTTGGGCATCAGACACCCCAAACTTTTTATTCATTAGAACCTGCAGGTCATGGATATCTGAGCCAAATTGGTCTATCTCTTGTCTGAGCTCAGTTCTGCCTTCTATCAATTGTGTCACCATGTTTGTAAAACCATCACGGAGAAACCCGTGAAATTTCATTTGTTGTGCTTGTTCCGTTAGCCAAGATCGGCTCACTATCTCACTTTCTTCAAAGTTATCGCCTTACAGGAACTCACTCTCTTCTGTTGTTTAAGGTTCATCTTGGGTATTGGCTAAACCTGTAACTTGCAGATCATTACAAGTTTCAGACTCGGCCTGCATCTCTGTGAGCTTGGCACGAACCCTCTCTATGGCCTTCCCTAGTTCTGCGTTTTGCTCTCTTATTACTGTGTCGTGCTCCACTATTTGTTTCATCATATCTCTAACCCGAGCAAGACTTTCCGCATCCTTCACTTCATTACTCTTGTTAACATCACAAACGACAAGAGAATCATAATAGGGGCTCGAGGATGGGGAATAAGAGTTAGGACAACCATTCCAATTGCCATCTTGACCACCACATATACTACAAATATTCTACTCAAAGGATTGGGTAGATGCAAATAACCCATTCCCGGAAATATTATGACAGTGTTTTCACAGGTTGGGTCCTCCACAAATCAGACAAGAATCACTAAAATTGGAACAACCAATATTCGACCAATTTTTATTCCAAGATGCCAGGTCAAGAAAGATAACAAAAATATTAAATTAAAAAAAAAAAAAAAAAACTTGTATAGACAAAAGAAAAGTCTAATCTAGATAAACAGTTAATTTCTAAGTCCCCGGCAATGGCGTCAAAAACTTGTTGCTCCCAAACGAACACGCAAGTATACGCGGTCGTATCAGTAGTATAGGATATTTAAGTCTAGATATCGTACCCACATAGACTTAGATTTTATACTGCTTAACTAATTCAAACGTTGTATAACTATTCAAGAAAGTGACAATCAAAGTATTTTGTTGTGACTAAACTAAAAAATGAAAGTAAACAATTGAGGATAGGTGTTTTTGTGACTGAGACAATTGTGACGAAGACTGTAAGGTTTATCAGATGAGAGAAAGTTCCAGGGTCATGGCTTTCAACAATCCAGTTGATCCGCTGACAATTCTACCATCTTATTTCCTGGGTTACTAGTTGACGGGTTAATTGTAACTTTATGATATTCTCTCGAACTACTCACAAGCTTGTACATGCTACTATAACGCCTATATCTCTATGGTCATCAGAGGTAACAAGAACGCATTTATTTTTCCGTATTCAACTAAGTAGGGCTAAAGGGTATATCTCTCCTCAGTAGCGAAACGATAATATCGAACAAACTCTATTTATTCTTATTACATACGTGAATTCTCTTTCTCAAGTTTAATTCACGCACCACAGATAGTGTCTAACTATTGGCCAAATAATCAAATAATTAAGCACAAGAATAAATAAGCAACCCAAAATATGAAAATTTAATCGATAGAAATTGTTGTCAAACCAACTATCATGTCTTTCGCTACAACCCCAGAATTAAGAAGTTTAGATACTCATGATTCTATATGAAGAACAAGAATTCATGAATAATCTAGGGTTAAAAAGATGAAAATAAAATAAAACTAGAGAGAGAAAGTAAAACGACAGCTTACAAGTCTTCTAATAATCCGAGCACGACATTTACAACTAATAAAACGTGTATTTATAGCCTAGAGTTAAAACTAAAATAAGTAGACCTAATCCCGGTCGAACCGGAAAAACTGTTTGCAAACTGATGACGCGCGGAGGCTGCTGCGGAAGAATACCTTGTAGACTGTGGTTTGATTGACGCGCGGCACCTCTGCCACGTGTGGGTGTTGCGAATCTGTTCAGTACCTCTTCTTCACTTCTTCCAAATCACGTCGAAATGCTCGGAATACATCCAATCTTCGTTGTGCAACTTGAAAGCACAAATACCGCGACATTAGAGCGATTATACCAAATTTAGCGCAAAAGGTACGATAAAGTACTAAGAAACCGAGGAGAGACAACGCAAAACATAGATATTTGTGCCAAATATCACTTGATCTCTAATTTTTTTTTTCTGTATCTTAATTAAATGGTTACTATCAATCACTTATAATTTGCAAATAATTCCGAATTAAGGAGTGACAACATTAGAGTAAGCATTTTAAACTGCTAATTTATTATTCTATATATAATAACACTTACCTAAATTGGATATATTTTACCAACTCATAGTATTGGAAGTGATAATTAGCTTGAAGTTTACTCTTTCATTTCCAAGTACCTCATGCCTATTGGAAGGCTCTAGCTAATCAAGTAGAAGTGTTAAATTTATATTGCTAGCAAAGTTTACTCATAGAAATATAATACTAGATGATATATTTATTTCGATTTCAATTAAGGGTGTGTTGGTACGGCGAATGTCTTTTTAAAAAAAAAAAAAAATTGAAAGATGACCCGTGTTTCCAAAAATGTTTTCCGGTATTTGGTACTTCTAGACTTTCCTTTTTTATTAAAGATTGATAATAAAAAGTCAAAGTTAAGCTAATGACATGAAGTTTAGAATAGAGATATTTGTGAAGAAAAATGACTTCTAACAAAACTGAGGGAAGTCATTTTTTCCTTTTTGATAGAAGTGTTCTCTCTCGAAAAAAATTTCTAACTCCCAAATACCAGAAATTTTAGAGCCAAAAATAGACCTAAGTATATAGGATTCTAGAGGTAGCTATCTAGTGTTCGAAAATCATTTTGATTCTTTATTGAGCTTTTGTAATTATGTAAACTTAAAAATATAATTAACCTTTGGTTCAATGTATAATGCAGAAAAAGCCAAGAGTTAATTCCTTGTAGGGATAAATCAAGAAAGATGTGTGACAATGCATATTACAAAAAAGTCAAGAGTAATGTCATTATAGTGATGGATCAAGAAAATGCTACTATGTGATAAATCATTTTAAAGATTAATTTCATTTGATGTGATTTAAAGTAGGCTTGAGATATGGAATTCCATTTGAATGTGACTAAGAGGGCAGCTGGTTGAGTTGCTTTTGGATAGTGAATTACTAAATGAGTTTAAGTTATTTGTACATGCGGCCTAAAAATATTTACATATTAATCTGGTCACTTATAATGTAATCACGGATAAAAGTCATAAAACTCTAATAAGAAAAATTAGTAATATGATAAAAATAAGAAGTAACCTGATATATGGACTTCCATTCCTAATTGTTTCATTTTGATTGGCTGCTATGAGGCAAAAGATCCTGCAGATTATGATTATTGAGCATAATGGAGATAATTACCTTCCTTATCCTTATGTCCCTTCATTCCTTCTGTTTTACATGAACTTTACCCTAAGGTAGATTAGTGGCTTGACATATTCCACCGGGCTTCAAAATACTTGCAGGTTGGGAAGAATTTCACATATAACTATTTTTCAACTTCTACACATCAATGTCCTGGAATTTCACTTATAGAATTTGAAATTTCAGGACAATGACTACCTTTCAAAGCCCTAAGGTAAAATTCTCAAATAGCCATTTCACAGTCCCTATAATAGAATATATTCACTGCTAAGGAGTTTGAAATTTCATAGGTGAAAATTCAAAAGGATGTTCTGAAGTTTTCTTTTTTAAATTTGAAACTCCATGATAGTGGCAGGTTTTTTAAAAAAGAAAAAATTAGGGTCGAAAAGTGGGAGTGGTTGTTATTTCGAATAAAGTTCACAATATGCACTTTTCAGACATTTTTTTTTTTTGGTGCGGATTGCCCTTCAAAAGCACTGGTCTTTAAGTTTTGCCCCTTAAATTGGAGGTCTTTAAGTTTTGCCCTTCGCTAGAAGCCCTTGGTTTCGGGTTCAAACCCGCGCTCAGTCAAAAAAAAAATTTAAAAAATACCCCCGCTCAGTCAATTTTTTTTTTAAAAAAAATCGCAAGGCAGAGTTTTGCATGCCTCATGTAGAATTTTGAATGCAAACTGTACCTGCAGGCAAAGTTTGCAAAACTCTGCCTAAGGTGGAGTTTGAAACTCTGCCCGAGGTAGAGTTTTGTATGCAAAACTTTGCCTGCAGACAGAATTTGCAAAACCCTACCTGCAGGCATACAAAACTCTATCTGCAGGTAGAGTTTGAAACTCTGCCTGAGGCCTAACTTTGGCCCGAACAAGCCTAATTTGCTACAAACTCTCCCTTGCAATTTTTTTTTTTTTTTTATTGAGCCGGGGTTCGAACCCCAAACCTCATGGTATTAGGCGAAGGGCAAATCTTAAAGACCACCAATTTAATGAGCAAAAATTAAAGACCACCCCAAAATAAGGGCATTCCTACGAATTGCCCCTTTTCAGACTTTCTAATTAAATACTAGCCATTAAGTAGTTGCAAACTCCACAATTAAATTTTTAACTTTCACCAGTGAAATTCATAATAATGACGATTTTTCAAAGACACGACTGAAAAGTGATTAGTGGACGCTATTTCTGGGTTGTCATCCGACCTTCAACAGAAATAATTCAGCCCATTGAGATATGGAAGCCCAATGGACAATCTCCAGTAAAGGACTGGACCACTTTGCAGATCTTGAGGAACTACAGTGACTAGAGAGGCCCAAAAAAAATGCATAAACGCATCCCATTTAGAGGGAAAAAGAACTAGCTAAGTGCTTATTCCATAAATAGTCTTGCCTCTTTGACATATTCAGATTATTTTTTACATACATGTAATAGAGAATTAATTTGTTTAAATTGTACATATGTTGGATTTCGAAATTGTGCTTGTGACTTAGAGTTTGTTGGGTGATTTAAGTTTATTCTTACTTCCTACACAAAGGCGAATTCATGATTTCAAATTAACAAATACATGTTATTGAATTCAAATTCCAATACTTATTACAGGAATAAGAAGGGTAAACTATTCAAAAAAAAAAATTAAAATGATAATACTACCTGTAGCAAATGGCCGTAAACCCGACCATCAGCAGAAGGCAATTATGGTTGGTAATTCAACTTCAAATTAATTTCATTTTTTTTTTTAACTCAGAGTGTTAAATAAGCATAAAATTTAATGTAAGTATGATACTCCCTCCAGATAAAAAAAAGTGTCCACTTAGCCTTTTTTTCTTGGGTAAAAAAAAAAGTGTCCACTTATTAAATCAAGAAACAATTAATCGTATCTTTTCAGATTTACCCCTATTAAGTGTTATGTGATCAAATTCCAATGACTATTTAATTAGGAGTAGTTTAGTCAATTTACATTTTTTTTTCTTGGAGTGAGTAGTTTCTTAAGGGGTGTGCAAATGGCTAAGTGAACTTTTTTTTTATCCGGAGGGAGTAATAAAAACAACCATTTAGTTAGTCATTATACATACCCTTTTTTAAGAACTTTGACTGCACAAGTTTGACTGCTTATTTCTTTGTGTTATGCCTAGAATCACGCTAATACTAGTGTTTATCTATTGTAGATAATACACATTATTCATCGCGAGATGTGTTAGACATACAGTATGACATTGCCGCAAAAGATGGTGATAGGGTGGTAAGTATCATTTCATCATCAATTAGAGGTTTCAGATTCGAGTACTGAAATTAAAGTTATTTTTTGTAAGAAGCGTTTTACCTAGGAGTGTAAAATTAACTCATAAAAACATGATTTATCTAAGTTTATTATCCATTTATTAACTCAACCTATTTTGACCCGCCTAATTCAGCTTATCAAAAAGTTGGGCCGGTACGTAACCCAAAGAAAAGAAGTTTTATTAAGTAATTAAACTAATTATCAGAAAACAAACAAAGAAATTAAAAACATGGTAACTTTTGGAAGGGTTGGGCTATATTCCTGAATGTACCTCTGCTTACCATAGACAGTTGCATGTTATTGTCCACCTTAACCCAATGCTATCGGTATTTATTTATCTATTTCATTTTATTGAAGGTAGCTAGTGAATTTAATATGGTACATAGTTAAAGTTGTTCTTTGATGAGTAAACAAATCACCTTTTAGTTTCTTAAAAAAGATGGTACTTTGTTTCGATAATTTCGCAACTGAATCAGGAAAATGTTTTTTAGAAGGTTTAATCAAACTTAATTATGATTTGATTCGAAAATCAGTTGTACATTCAAAATAAGTATGCACTAACCCCACTTAAATATTCCTACTATCCATTTCTATGCAATATTGTTAATAAAGTAACCTATTGAGTGGCTTGATCTCTAATTTTTTTCTTTATCTTAATTAAATGGTTACTATCAATCACTTATAATTTGCAAATAATTCCGAATTAAGGAGTGACAACATTAGAGTAAGCATTTTAAACTGCTAATTTATTATTCTATATATAATAATACTTATCCTAAATTGGATATATTTTACCAGCTCATAATTATATTGGAAGTGATAATTAGCTGGAAGTTTACTCTTCATTTTCAAGTACCCCATGCATATTGGAAGGCTCTAGCTAATCAAGTAGAAGTGTTAAATTTATATTGCTACCAAAGTTTACTCATTGAAATATAATGCTAGATGATATATTTATTTCGATTTCAATTAAGGGTGTGTTGGTACGAGGAATGTCTTTTTCAAAAAAAAAAAAAAAATATATATATATATATATATATATATATATATATATATATATATATATATATATATATATTGAAAGAAGACTTGTGTTTCTAAAAATGTTTTCCGGTATTTGGTACTTCTAGATTTTCCTTTTTATTAAAGATTGACAACAAAAAGTCAAAGTTAAGCTAATGACGTGAAGTTTAGAATAGAGATATCTCTGAAGGAAAATGACTTCTAACAAAACTGAGGGAAGTCATTTTCCTCCTTTTGGTGGAAGTGTTCTCTCACGAAAAAATTTCTGACGACCAAACACCAGAAATTTTAGAGCCAAAAATAGACCTAAGTATATAGGATTCTAGAGATAGCTATCTGGTGTTCGAAAATCATTTTGATTCTTCATTGAGCTTTTGTAATTATGTAAAAACAATATATAATTAATCTTTGGTTCAAGGTATAATGCACAAAAGCCAAAAGTTAATTCCTTGTAGTAAAGGCTCCGTGTTTGGCAAAGCAACATGCTCTTTTTTGGGGGCAAATACATCCTTATCAAACATGTCCTTCAATCTCTCCCCATATATACACTCACTGCTCTTAGCCCTCCTAAAGGTATTATCAAACTTATGGAAAGACACTTTTCCAGATTCTTCTAGGGGTCTACTTCTGATAAGGATAAATATCATTGAAGTTTCTGGAAGAGTTTTTGTTATCCAAAAAGTGAAGATGGATTAGGCATGAGAACTATGAAGGATATCTGTGGAATCCTTGACATCAAGAGATGGTGGAGATTCAGAGGACAAGATTCTTTGTGGTCTAAGTTTACTAAAGCCAAGTATTGTGTTAGATTTCATCCTGTTTCCAAGGTTTGGGTTTCTGGTAATTCACACATTTGGAAGAACCTTACTCAAACTAGAATAAAGGTTGAACATAATATGGTTTGGAGTATTAACAAGGGAGATTGCAGTTTTTGGTGGGACAACTGGACAGGGTATGGTGCATTAGCAACATATAGCCCTGATCATAGTCATTCAATCAAGATTCATGTGAAAGACTTCTTTGATAGTAATGGATGGAATGAACAAAAATTACAAACTGTGCTACCAGATTGGTTAATCCAAAACATCATTGCTATGAAGATTGGATCCAACATTAGAGTGGACTATTTATTTTGGAATGCAACTAGTGATGGGGTATTCTCAAACAAATCAACTTGGGACAGCATTAGGGATTATGGAAATCCAGATCCAATATACAAGAATATTTGGCACAACAGTGTTATATCCCATTTTAAACGGGTTAAAGTAGAGTACAACATATTGGTGATTCCTATTTTGTTTATTTTAAGGAGTCGCCACCTAATTAATTTTAAGGTGAATTAGGACACCTAATTATGAACTAAGGTAAAGCCTAACTAAACCTCCGTTAATGGTCTGCTTAATAATGTAATTCTAGGTAAGGGTTCTAGATTATCCTAAAGGGACGGGGTTAGGCATCCTTTAGAATCCATTAATTATGGTTACCGATCAAACTTAGGTTAATATCAAAAATATAATAAATAATATGTTATAAGTAATTCTAGGAAAGATGTCTCATAGAATGCATATACGTAATAAAAATAGAGAAACCTTGCAAATAAACAATAAAATGCGTTTTTAAACTTGCATAAGGAAATAATTATTTTCAAAGGCCAAAAATCAATCCATTAATTATGGTTACCGACCAAACTTAGGTTAATATCAAAAATATAATAAATAATATTTTATAAGTAATTCTAGGAAAGATGTTTCATAGAATGCATATACGTAATAAAAATAGAGAAACCTTGCAAATAAACAATATAATGCGTTTCTAAACTTGCATAAGGAAATAATTATTTTCAAAGGCCAAAAATCATTTTTTTTATAAATCATACATCTTAATGCCATTTTATTTTAATAAAATAATTCCACCATAATTTGCGTGAATTTTAAATAAGGAATTGCATATAAATAATGGCTTTTAAAAGAAGATTTAGCAAATTTGAACTTTGAATAAAATTATGGTATGTGAATATGGCGATGCAAACAAAAATCTAGATTTATTTTATGAATATGATGCAAAAGAACGTGAGTTTTCTTTTCCTTCTTATTATTTTTTATTAACTGTACCCGGCTAAAAAAATATGTGTGATTGGGTAAATCTCGAAAAAAAATTGCTTATAAAATATACTTGAATTCATATTTGCGTATTAGCGACATTTTAAAATTTCTAAGATAGTAAGAATAAAGCATGATTCCTTTAACTCAAAATATGTATTTACGCTATTGAAAATCAATTGTTCTAAAATAAATATTATAAATACTATAAATAATTTTAACATAAAAAGAAGAAAATGAAACTATGGAATTAATTGTTGGTTTCTCCTTAAATTAACTACCCATTATTAAAACTAAACCCCACTAATTTCGCTAAGGTTCATCTAAGCTAAAAAAAACAAAGCAAAGTGTTAGTCGCACGATACAAATTAAATGTACAAAAAAAAAATAGAGGAGCAAATATGATTAAATGGGCTCAGCCCATTTTTAGGACTGCAGCGATCGTTGCTGCTGTTGGGCTTTGGCCCAGAAATCTTTTTTTTTTTAATTTGCTGCGAACAGGGATTGACTCGAGAGAGAGGTCATGTTGGGCTTTAGCCCAACACCGAATGCGAAAGAAGACGAGTCCCTCGGACTCGTATGCGATGGTCATGCATAAAAACGAAAGAAAAAGATTGGTACATAACCAATAAATAAGGCTAAACATGTATAATGTAAATTCAAAACAGACCAGTGGACTATGTATATACTGTATATATTTAAGTATACCTCATGTATACACACTCATAAGGATGTATAGAAGGTTAATATCGGAAAGCTTTTGCCCCCGTCTTCCCGATGTTGCATAAGTTCCAAGGGATTTCATGAATCCCAGGCATGGCTAACACCGGGGAGGGTTCAAGCTTAATCCATAATGACCAACTAACTTCCCTATCAATGTGCTAACCACGACTTACTTGTAATATACACTTATATATATATATATATATATATATATTCAACAATGATATATTTATAATGTAAGAGCATGCAAAATTAACAGATTCAGGACATATAACATGCTTGCAGAACTGAAATTTATTTCCGAATCAGTTGGCACAAATTAAGCAAACCAACCAGTGGTCATACATCTGATGGTATACCCGAAATGAAAAGATTAAACATTGCCTAATCATGGGGAATTTTAAACAGGGAAAACAGTGACACCGAGCATTTACACTAAACATGATGAACTTAATTAACAGAGGAACGAGGAGACTTGAACATAACAATCAAACATGAGAAAATCACATAGAGGACAGCTGGATTAAGCAACTTGGATAAGTTAGAACTTCAACCAAACATATATTTAGGCTTAGGCAAATTTTTTAATGGTATTCTATCTGTGGTGACATAGCCTACTCGAGCAGTACAGATTTCAACTTGTTGACATACTTACGACATTATTTCAAGATATACAAAAGGCACTCCACAAAAAGGGGACACAACATTCATCAAGTATCAACCAGATATACATACTAGATTCATATTCAACTTGGCATATACCAGATGCCTGGAAACAGCAAAACACGCCAAGAAGAAAGGGGAGAGGTGCGGCATGACACAAGTGAGGCAAACCAGAATCAGTAGGTTTCAAATAGAACTGATCAGATGCAAGTAGGCATGTATAGGACAAGTTCTTAAGTCTTTCATGCCTAAATCCTAAGGAGAGAAGGTGAAAGGGAGATATGAAATGTCTTAGCCATATCTTGTTTAAGGATGAATAAAAATCAGAGTTCACACATTAACAGGGGGGCATCTTCATGTTTCAGTCAGATAATAGAACTTTACACCTAGACCATTGATTAGGCTTTTAGACCAGGCAGGTCCAGATTTAATTACTGTTAAAATAACCTCTCAAGTATGACACTTGTTTAAAGAATTTTCAGACTAGCTTGTTAACCAGAGGAGGAAACTGAGAAAAGAAACTAAATTATTTCATGCCCAAGAAAGGCAGATTAAACAAGACTGCTCAAACAGGTCCAAGGGGTAATCATATAGTATGCATATCATGTTTTAGCAAATAAGGAATCTCAAACACTTTTCCAGATTTAGCAGGTCATTTACACAAGTTTAAAGATGCTAAGATTGTGCTCATAATGCTTTTAATCCTTTTTAAAACATACCCTATGACTCATACTACTACCAGCAGTCAACCACATAGCACAGACTCCACAGGTTAGATCAATAAGAAAGTTTTTTTTTTTTTAATAAAAGTCCACTAGGCTTTTGGCCTAGGGCTAATTTTATAAATTTTATCAAAAAATCCAGAAGTTTGTACAACTCTAGCCAAAAGGCTAATGAAAATACAAAATTTAAACTAATGATCAAATTAAGACTTATAACTTGTCTTAATTTGATATTACAAATTGTTAAAAAATTACTAATAGAATGAAATTTGAAATAATTGCTCCATAAAGAACTTTTGTTTCTATATCTCACATGCTCTATATTTGGCCCTCTATATGCACCAAGGCAGTACATTTTCTAACTAATGACCAGTTCTCAGTAGGATGAGCATCCCGGGGTGCTAATACCACCAACTAAGAAACAACCACTAAATAGAAACTGTATGCCCATGTGTACTCAAGAGGTCTGTTGTGTTCCATGTGCTCAATCATTAGGAGCAGTAATTCCACTTCATGTCATTTGTCAAAAGTGCCTCCAACCAGTTGCAATTTATGCTGGTAAAACTTCTCAACATCCTGATTACACTGTGTTTCGCTGCTTGTTGGTATTCCTTCAGTGTGGTTGTTCTGTGGTACCTGTTGAATTAAAATCCTCCATTTATGTTAGTTTGTGTACCTGCAACCATTAGCAAACAGTTAGTGTAAACCAAATCCTTCACATTCTCCTCCCAAAGGATTTGAGTGTGAGGACCTCCTTTTCTCCCACCTTCCCCCTATATTCAGTCTCCTTAACATGATCTAATTCTTAGACAGGGCAGCTGTAATTTGTCACTGTTCACAATTCTTTTACAGTGGCTCTCCATGTCATGAAAGGAATTGAATTGTATGTCCTCTGTGTCCAAAGCTAAATTAGCCAAGTGATCTGCTAATTTGTTTCCTTCCCTATAAATATGCTCTATCACCACCACTTTTTCCTCACTTATTCTCCAAATTTCTTCCACCATAGTAATGATTTGCCAAGGAATTTCCCATGTCCTTTGAATAGAGTTCTTCAGCAAAAGTGAATCTGTCTCTATCCTTATTTGATCCCATTGACTGTCTTTTAAATACCTGAGAGCCTGTAAAATGGCTAGGGCCTCTGCCTCGGTGTTGGTGCTTTGAAGATCCTCTATTTCTCTGGCCTATGCTTGTATCACATCTCCCCTTTCATCCCTTACACAAAAGGCCCATGAACTCCTACCTGGGTTTCCTCTTGAGGCTCCATCAGTATTGACTTTTATCCATCCAATATCTGGAGTTCTCCAAGTCACTGGTGTTACTCTTATCTTTGGAGAATATCTCTGTAATGTCTCAACAATCACACTCCAATTATATGGTGCATACCTAAAATTTCTCCTTCTCACCTTCATGAATTGAATCAAAGTATGCATCACCTGGTAAATGAGTTTTGTGATTGACACATTCCCTTCATGTCTCATAGTGTTTCTCCTCTTCCAGAGTTCCCAAATAATAATAGCAGGGACAGCTTGGTTGATGCATTTGGCATGTAGTCTACTAGGCATATCCCACCATCTGTTAATTATTTGGGTAACTTGCAAATTCTCAGTATTTATTCCCACTGGTCCACAAAAATACTTCCAGATGGCTTGAGCTGTTGGTGAGTGTAAAAAGACATGGGAGGTATCTTCCACTTTTGGATGTTGACAACAATAGCATCTGGAAGGGAATTGGTGTCCCCATTTCTTCAACTTATCATCCAGTGGTAGCTTGAACTTCCAAAATCTCCACATAAAAAAAAAGATATCTTTATTGGTAGTCCTTTGATCCACATCTGCTTATACAAATTACTGGGGTCTTTTCTTTGTCTGAGCAATTGAAATGCAGACCCAACTGTGAATTTCCCCCTCGAATCTAATTTCCAGAAAGCCTTATCTGCTTGGCCATTTTCATTTGGTGGATTAATGTGCTGCACAATATGGTCTGCTAGATCCTCAGGAAGGATTCTTCTTAGCAACTGTTCATCCCATTGCTGATAAGGGCTGGTTAAACTAAAAAACATAAGACATGATTAACTAACAAAGAATAACCTAAGGCAGCATATAGGAATTAATAAATCTAACTATAACTTAACACATTATGCAGGATGGTCTGTTAAAAAAAAAAGGAGCATTATTCATCTGTTAATCATGCTTAATAACCAACCAAACTAGCACACATAATTCTATTTTTTTAGATACAACTAAACCAAGCAAAAAATGTAACTAACATACTTAAACAAACTGAACTAATTTAACACATATAGACATGCTAAACTACTTAATTTAAACAACAACATACAAAGCAGTAAACTAAACTACACTAAACTAAAGGTAACATACAAAGCATGACTTAGCTATATAAACTAAATTAACTAACACAGAAGCATCCAAACATCATTTTAAACAAATAGAAAATATGAATTTTAACTTAACAATAGGCTTAATATACTAACGATCAAACTAATCCTATTCTCATACTAAGTGAACAGATCATAAATAATAAGTAAATAGAGCTAAACAAGAATGCTAGTCTAACCACAAACTAACATGCCAAACCAAAATGGACTACACTAACATACAAAACATAGTAGAAATCAGATGCTTAAAATAAATGAGGAAAGCGGGATTACCTTCTTCGGGTGCAGCGAAGTGAGGCTTCGAATCTCTGATATACCTCGAAACACTGCAAGCTATGAGTTTGTATATACTCGGATCCGAACCAATACCAGGGGGCAAAACCAACAGAAAAGGATTTAGCATTTTTGAATCGATATTAAACAATATTATGACTGCTAAAAAAAACTAATATTTTGTAAGGGGATTTTTGGGCGGCTGAACAACTTGTATTTTCAGGGGAGTCAGGCGGCTAAAAGAACTTTTTTTTTTCTAAATGACTCCAGAAACGATTATTTATAGGAGGAATTTTTAGGGTTTGCCTGGGGTTCAAAAATTGGGCGCTATTTCTTGGTTCAACGTTCAGATTTTGTAGGTATTTTGACCTACTCGATTAGAAAAAGAAGGTAAATAGACAAAACCCATTAAAACTTGTACTCGAAAATACAAAGGAATTGATAAAGAAAAGATTTTAATTTCACTAATGGACGAAATCCATTAAAAACGTTTCAGATCGACAACAGACAACGAAGGAAGACGACGACTTACCCTGGTTGAACACTGACGGACATTAATTTGCTTTTCCTAAAATGACTACGCAGTATCTGTAGAGGCGAAAGAGTCTCTGTTGATTGCCCTTTGCGTCGAGGGAGAGAGAGAGAGAAAGGAGAGAGAGAGAAGCAGGGGGGGGGGGGGGTGCGGCGGATTTTTAGAGAAAGGAACCCTAGTGGTTCATTTGTTGAATGACTCGGGTCGGGTCACCAAGTAGTGGGTCGGGTTATTGGGTTAAAATAATGGGCTGCTGAATTTAGAGTATGGGCTGGGTCGTTGCGGGTAGTGGGCTGATATAATTTAGGCTTTAGCCCAAATGAATTTAGGATTGATTACGAACTGATTATTATGGACTGGTCCGAAAATAATATGGATTGATTGGGCTCGGATTCGGCTGAATGAAATAAACAATTTGGGCTTCTAAATTTAAATGAGAGACCTATTTTAATTAACTATATACTAACGTGTGCTAATATATTAACTAATATAAAATATATAATTATTAGTGCTCAGATAATAAAATTATATGACATCGTAATAGCCGTGCAATAATATTTTTTGAAAGTCAACAGTAAATAAACGATATTATTTAATTGTGCGAAAATAAATGCGATGCGTGTGCATAGGATGGTAAAAAATGTTGGAATGATTAGAATGCGAATTATAATAATACTGGTAATAATAATAATAACAAAAAATAATAATAATAATAGTGGTAGTAGTAACGGTAATAAAATAAAAAAGAAATAATAACAGCAGTGACTACAACAGGATAATGAAACGCTGGTATTAATAAAAAGCTAATAATTGTAGTAAAGCATAAATAATTAGTTCTTAAGTTGCCAAATATATTAGAAGCGTAAATAAATATTTTGGAAGAAGGCGGCACAAATTTTAACTTATCCTTTTTATCTTGGAGATTGCTGAAATCTAAACTTCCTTTTAATGATACTATTTGCAGGTTTGGAAACAACACTCCTATGGATTGTTTATGCTGTGAAACACCAGTGCCAGAGACCATTCAACATCTGTTTATTGATAGTGAACCTGCCCAGAGCTTGTGGAAGTACTTTGGTCAACCCATGGGGATAAGTTACAGAAGTAAAACAGTAAAAAGATTTCTTCAAAATTGGTGGCTTACTAAGGGGAAAAATGTTGTTCAATGACTCATGATCCAAATTGTTCCATTAGTGATATGTTGGGAACTATGGACAACAAGGTGCTCTTGTAGATATGGCAACCAAACAAGTTTTTATACTAGAAGAATGGAGCAACAAATCTTCTAGAATATCAAGGCTGCTATGAACAAAGCTTATCCACTTCAAAGAATGGATTTGCCCTGGATACAACTTTGCGAAAGAGTGGAAAATCTGAGACCTAAAACTATCACAAAAATTGTGGTCTGGAACAAACCATGCAATGGGTTAATCAAGTTTAATACTGATGGAAGCTACTTGGAACAAAGTGGTAGAGCTGGCATTGGGGGTATTGCTAGAGATAGTTCTGGGGATTTCCTTTTTGCTTTTGGTATGCCTATTCAAAGTAGGGATCACAATATTGCTGAAGCAATGGCTGCTAAATATGCTGTACAATGGCTCAAGCACAATGACTATCAGCAGAGCATCACAGAAACGGATTCTTTGCTCATTGTAGATATGGTGAATCACAAAACCACCAGCAACATATACTTGAAGGATATTGTAGAGGAAACTGTTAACATTGCTAACACTGCTGACTTCACCTTTACACACTGTTATAGAGAAGCAAACACTGTGGCAGATTTTCTGGCTAAATTAGCTACTACATTGAATCAGCCTTCTCTATTTTACGGGATTGAACATTTACCAAAAGGTGCTAAAGGTCCTTATGTTTTGGATAGAATTCAACTGCCAAGTATAAGGATTAGATATGACAAGGCCAACTTTTTTGTTAGCTAAGTATATTGACTGATTGAGTCTTGTGAATGATTAGCAATTAGTGCTATATCATTCTTTTTTAGTGATTGCCATGCAACCAGTGATGTATATTGGGGTAAGGTGTAGTCACCCCCCCCCCCCCCCCCCCCCCCCCCTTCTTTTGTGTTCTTCATAAATAAATACATCACCAGGACATCAAATCCTGGTGGCTGGAAATTTAAAAAAAAAAAAATCCTTGTAGTGATTAATCAAGAAAGATATGTGACAATGCATAGTACAAAAAAGTCGAGAGTAAAGTCATTATAGTGATGTATCAAGAAAATACTACTATGTGATAAATCATTCTAAAGATTGATTTCATGTGATGTGATTTAAAGTGGGCTTGAGATATGGAATTCCATTTGAATGTGACTAAGAGGGCATCCGGTTGAGTTGCTGTTGGATAATGAATTAGTAAACGAGTTTAAGTTATTTGTACATGCAGCCTAAAAATATTTACATATTGATCAGGTCACTTATAAGTTATAACTTAATCACGCATAAAAGTCATAAAACTTAAGAAAAATTAATAATCTGATAAAAATAGTAAGTAACCTGATATATGGACTCCTAATTATTTCATTTTGATTGACTGCTATGAGGAAAAAGATCCTGCAGATTATGATTATTGAGTATAATGGAGATAATTAACTTCCTTATCCTTATGTCCCTTCATTCCTTCTATTTTACATGAACTTTACCCTAAGTGGCTTTACAAATTCCACTGTGCTTCAAAACACTTGCAGGTTGGGAAGAATTTCACAAATACTCCCTCCGTCCCATAATAAGTGTCACCTTAGCCAAAAACACGCATATTAAGAAACCAATAATGCAATGTGAAGTTTACCAAATTATCTCTATGTAATAAAAATGAATTACTTTTACCTTTTGAGTAGAGCATGCATAAGAAGTAACCTTTTGACATTGGGAATCCAACAATACCAAGTTACTGTGTGGCTTTTCCAATCATCATTTAGATGTTACTTTATTGTCTAAGGGTAGAATTGAAAAAAAACTAGTCAATTTATGTCTTGGTTTCCTAAGGTGATACTTATTATGGGATAAAAAAAATTGGCTAAAGTGACACTTATTATGGGACGGAGGGAGTAACTAATTTTCAACCTGTACACATCAATGTCCTGGAATTTCACTTATAGAATTTGAAATTTCAGGACAGTGACTACTTTTCAAAGTCCTCAGGTAAAATTCTCAAATAGCCATTTTACAATCCTTATAACAGAATATTCTCACTACTAAGGAGTTTGAAATTTCATAGGTGAAAATTCAGGAGGTTGTTCTGAGGTTTCATTTGTGAAATTTGAAACACCGTGACAGTGGCAGGTTTTTCTTAAAAAAAAAAAATTAGGGCCGAAAAGTGGGAGTGGGTGTTATTTCGAATAAAGTTCACAGATATTTCAGACTCTATAATTGAATAATAGCCATTAAGGAGTTTCAACTCCACAATTAAAGTTTTAACTTTCATTAGTGAAATTCATAATAATGACGATTTTTCAAAGACGCGACTGAAAAGTGATTAGTGGACGTTATTTCTGGATTATCATCCAACCCTCAAAAGAATAATTCAGCCCATTGAGATACGGAAGCCCAATGGACAATCTCCAGTAGATGACTGGACCACTTTGAAGAGCTACAATGAGTGGAGAGGCCCAAAAAAAATGCATAAACGCATCCCATTTAGAGGGAAAAAGAACTAGCTAAGTGCTTATTCCATAAATAGTCTTGCCTCTGACATATTCAGATTATTTTACATACATGTAATACAGACTTAATTTGTTTAAATTATACATATGTTGGATTTCGAAATTGTGCTTGTGACTTAGAGTTTGGTGGGTGATTTAAGTTTATTCTTACTTCCTACACAAAGGCAAATTCATGATTTCAAATTTACAATTACTCCCTCCGTCCCATAATAAGTGTCACCTTAGCTAAAAACACGCATATTAAGAAACCAATAATGCAATGTGAAGTTTATTAAATTACCCTATATAATAAAAATAAATTACTTTTTTTTCTTTATTAGAGCATGCACAAGTAGTAATATTTTTGACATTGGGAATCCAACAATACCAAGTTACTATGTGGCTTGTCCAATCATCATTTAGATGTTACTTTAACTTGTCATTTTTTGTCTAAGGATAGAATTGGAAAAAACTAGTTGATTTATGTCTTGGTTTCCTAAGGTGACACTTATTATGGAACAATTTTTTTTTGTTAAGATGACACTTATTAAGGGACGGAGGGAGTACATGTTATTGAATTCAAATTCCAATAGTTATTACATGAATAAGAAGGGTAAACTATTCAAAAAAAATGTAAACTGATAATACGACCTGTAGCAAATGGACTTAAACCCCACCATCAGCACAAGACAACTATGGTTAGTAATTCAACTTCAAATTAATTTCATTTTTTAGAACTCAGAGTGTTAAAAAGAGTGGTAAATGAGCATAAAATTTAATGCAAGTATGATAATAAAAACAACCATTTAGTTAGTCATTATATATACCCTTTTATAAGAACTTTGACTGCACAAGTTTGACTGCTGATTTCTTTGTATTAATTAACGATAATGTCAAAAAGTTTTAAAAGTTAGTACGCCTTCATTATGCCTAGAATCACGCTAATACTAGTGTTTATCTATTGTAGATAATCGCGAGATGCGTTAGACATACAATATGGCATTGTCGAAAAAGATGGTGATAGAGTGGTAAGTACCATTTCATCATCAATTAGAGGTTTAAGATTTGAGCACTGAAATTAAAGTTGTCTTTGGTAAGAAACGTTTTACCTAAAACTGTAAAATTAGCTCACAAAAACATGATTTGCCTAAGTTTATTGTTTATTTATTAACTCAACCTATTTTGACCCGCCTAATTCAGCATATCAAAAAGTTGGGCCGGTACGTAACCCAAAGAAAAGAAGTTTTATTAAGTAATTAAACTAATTATAAGAAAACAAAGAAAGAAATTAAAAACATGGTAACCATCGGAAGGGTTGGGCTATAGTTCATTGTTTAGCCATCTCAATCCAAGTAATATTTACGCAGATTAGTAACATGCTCATTTATCAATCCCATTTTAACTTATCTGAATTCTATTTAACTTACCCATTTGACATCCTTAAGTTTATCTTAAAATAAAAAAAAATTAATATAAATTTAAATTAATCAGACCTCAAAACAAATATCAAATATATCATGTGAGAAGCAAAATATTATCAATGCTTCATTTTCTTTTAGCTTAAATGAGGGTCTTTGCCTTTACTCAACATTATTGTATTCTATATTAGAGGACAAAGGCCAATTAATTAATATTCTTGAAAGTTTGGACCCATAGGCAAGCACAGACAAAAGGACCAAAATCATCCATAATGTTTGGGTTTGGATCAAAATCATACATATTCTTTCACATGGTGCACTAATAGTACATTATGTTTGCATAAGTGGTGCACTTTTAGTCACAATCCCAAATAAATTTAACGGAAAAGAACAAAAATGCCCCTGAACTTTTAGAAAAGGTATAAAAATACCCTTTATTCATCTATTTTGCTAAAACTACCCCTCAATTCAACTCTTTGAGAATTTATTTCCCTTGACTAACGGACAACACTAATTTTTTTTTTAAAAAAAATAAAATAAATTGCACATGACATTTTATTACTGAAAAATTGATTTATTCTTTTAAAAAGAAATCTGAAAAATCGTTATTTGTAGAATAAGGAAAAATAATTTTTCAACATCCATTTCTTTAAAAAAACAAATGTAGTAAGCCTTTTATATATATATATATATATATATATATATATATATATATATATATATATATATAAAACAGAATTGGATTTTCATTAAAACATGTGGAATTTTTTTAAGTTTGGAAAAAAAAAATTAACGGGTGGAAACCCCATTTTTTTTTTAGAAAATTCAATTTTTAAATCTGAAAAACTGATTGTTTTTTTAAGTAAAATGTGCAAAACTAATACTCCATAATTTTCTTCTAGATTTAAAAAAAGATAGTTTTCTGGTTTTTTTTTTAAACACAGTTTTTCCATAAAAAATTTAATTTTTTCAGATTTTTATAAAAATCCAATTTTTCACATTTTGAAAAGAAAAAAAATTAGTGTTGTCTGTTAGTCAAGGTTTTACTCGTTAAAAAAAAGTTTTCCAAATTTAAAAAAATTCCAAGGTTTCAGATTTCTTTTTAAAAGAATAAATCAATTTTTCAGTAATAAAATGTCATGTGCAATTTATTTTATTTTTTTAAAAAAAAAAATTAGTGTTGTTCGTTAGTCAAGGGGAATAAATTCTCAAAAAGTTGAATTGAGGGATAGTTTTAGCAAAATAGATGAATAAAAGGTATTTTTATACCTTTTCTAAAAGTTCAGGGGCATTTTTGTTCTTTTCCGTTAAATTTATTTGGGATTGTGACTAAAAGTGCACCACTTATGCAAACATAATGTACTATTAGTGCACCATGTGAAAGAATATGTATGATTTTGATCCAAACTCAAACATTATGGATGATTTTGGTCCTTTTCTCGGCAAGCACATCGTGTATTGGCGGTTTCTGCGGATCTAAGACTTGTGAATTCTAATCTTTTTGTTTCCTATAAGAGCAACCAACACCTCGTTGAGATCTGTTTCAGTTATTTTTCTTCCAATAAAAATTCAATGATCATAACAAATTCTCCTGGGATGACTTTTTTTTTTTTGAGTTACTTAAACAGAAGGTCATAAATAAGAAAAAGGTAGTAATTTTACTTTTGAACTGTTTGAGAGAGTGTATTCATATTTTTCGTTTTGTTTTTGGCATAAAAGTGTTTTTGTTGGTAGTTAAGTGGTTCAAATATATGGTCGCCGCAATAAAAAGGGCCCATTTTGCCTCTAAACTATTGAAAATGTGACAATTTTGTCTTCTGCTCCCTTTAGTTCAGGGGTAAATTGGTCCTTTTGCATTTCACTATAAAAGGAAAAGGGTCGAATGTATCCCTTTAGAGCCCGTTTGGATTGGCTTGCTTATAAGTTGCTTATAAGTTGTTTTCAGTTTTTTTGAGTGTTTGGCTGGTCAGCTTAAAGTCATTTTATGTTTAAAATAAGCTCAAAAAAATAATTGGGCTCATTTGACTTAGCTTATCTAAAGCAGCTTATAAGCTGAAAACAGCTTATAAGTCAAAAAAAATAAGTCAGACTACCCCAACTTATTTTTTTAAGTTTATAAGCTGCAAACAGCTTATAGGCATAAGTCCATCCAAACAGTCTCTATATTTCAATAGTTTTACCCTTAAATGAAGTCGGATTTGCAAAAACGTCCTTGGTCGTCCATGTTATGGCTCTTCTATATAGTTAAAATTATTTCAAATTTTGGAACTAAAATCTATGGCCAAACGGTCTCTTAGTTTCAAAAATAGTTTACATTGAAACAAATTATCTTCGTTGTTGGTCTTTTTATTAAAATATATCACTTGTCCTAACGGAGCCAAGAGAGTACGGGAAAAGTATAGGGTAAATTTTACTACAACAAAATATGTTTTTAGCGGCAATTAATTTGCGGCAATAACTTAATTACCGCTAATTATATTCTAGAATCACTTATTACCAGCAATACCAAACTTCTGCTCTAACAATAAATGCCGCTAAAGGCTTTACCGACCTTGGATCTAATGGCATTAACCAATTGCTGGTAAACGTTTTTTTGGCAATAACTATTGCCGCTAAAAGGAAAATATATTGCCACTAAAAGCCTATTTTGGTGTAGTGAATTTGGCCCTTTCCCGAAGTACAAAGATGAATGTTTTCTCTTAGGTATTATTTTTCTTAATCTTCTTTTGTCACATATTTTTTTTACGTAAAATTCATGAAATTACTTACTTTAATTGCCTTTTAAAGTAGTTAATCTTCAACTCTAGATTAAAAAGAAAAAAAAAGCTAAGTCCGGCATATATAATGTGAAATGAAATATAACCAAAGAACGGTGAAAATACAAGTGCATTAATATCAAAACATATATATACCTAACATCATGTATTGATGAATCAAATCATGACATCTGTCAAAAAGCGCATTGAGTTTTTTCGGAAGGAAAAAAAAAATGAAACATATCTCAGCCCCACCAACCACTCTATATACTCAACTATACTTCAATCTCACCATCAAAAGACGTGGTCAAGCGGATGGAGCTGCTCATTCCTTAACCAGAGATCTCGAGTTCGAATCTCGTGTGTGTCGGAAGCGCTTCCCCCGAATGGACTCCAATGCCGGCATCAGGCACCGAGTGGGAAAACAAAACAAAACAAAAAAATAATATTTCAATTTCAAACAAGTTAGTGTCAGCTATATAAATTCTCACAATATTCATATAGTTATTTAAATTTAAAATAAATTTAAAATTTTCTATTTGGTGCTACAATGTTGAGGTATGTGATGACAGTAAACAGATTTTTATGATAAGGAGCTTTTAAAGATTCGAATATTCATCTACGTGGTTCTTGATTTTGAAAGCTTGAAGCATGACTGATAAGCTGAGTTCCACAATAGATAAGTCAATAATGAATGTAATAATTCATCGAACTTATCATTATTTTATTTTACAAAGTCAAAAGATTATGCACCGACTGTTACTTTTCAAACAAAACGGTCTGGCATATTTATTTTTAAACTAAGAATATGCTGAAACTGATCCTAGAAAACAGTATTCCAAAATAGGGGTTTTCTTAAAATTGAAGCATAATATATTCATGGTTGACTAACTACAGTAATGTCTTTGTTATTTTCTCTTAGTAGTTAGCAAGTTAGTCTCCTCCAATTATCATGTTTTAAAATTATTTTACCAAAAAAATAAAATAAAAAAAATTGGAGCATATTATTAATAATATATACATCCCAATACACGAGGTGTTAAAATCATAAAATTTAATTATTTTAGTACATTACACACATCTTTAACTTAAGATAACGAAATTCAAAAATATTTCTTACTCCCTTAAACTATGTGCGCACTCAAATTCGAACATGTAAAAAAAAAAAAAAAACCAATAGAGTAATAAATTAGGAAATATTAGACTGAAAAAATTCGTAACAAGAAAAACGCAAACCCTTGAGGAAATATTTATAACTGAAAGGTTCATTGCCAGATTTGTGATGGATATGTGATAGTTTTATGACGGAATCCAACCTTGTGGACGAAATTTGTGATGATTTTATTCTTATGTCACCAAATTTCTGGAATGCTTGAATTTCTAATAGATTTTTCTAACACATATTTTATTTTTCTTGTAATGAACTCGATATATTGTGACAATTCTTTATTTATTCCACATAAATTGTGAAACTACAATTCGAATTGTGAGTCTTCATTTTTTTTAATTATTAATTAAACAAAATTAGTTTGTTCTATGATATCTTAAGCAGAAAATTACATCCCAACATCTACTCACTGATTAAAGTAGGAAGGTAGGAATTAAAGCCTTCGAAGGCTTTAATTACTTTTTATAGGTCCTTTTTTGTCCGATTAATTATATATCTTTTTAGCTATCATCAGTCACTACAACCAGTAAAACCTTTTAAAAGTAAACAAAACTAGTCAAAATTAAAACTAATGTGGGGGTCCTCTGACCTATATAATTCAAGTTTGTCTCAGTTATGAATTTTGACTTGTCTGTGTAGCTATCATGCCTTTTTTGTAATTTCTTGCAATATCATGTGAAAAAAATAACTTCGTAAATTATAAGGTTCGATGCAAAGGATGATTATTGGACCAGAAATATATACATGTTATATTTATCGATGTTTATCAAATTAAATAATTTAATTTTAGTACCTAAAAATTAAAGCTAAGTGGAAATACAATATAATTATCGCTCAAGTTAACTATAAACTAGTGAATTAGCCCGCGCTTTGCGCGGTCGTAAGACACTTTTCTAAATTTAAGAAATAATAATTTTATAAATTTAATTATGATAAAAAAGATTTTATATATCTACTTACAAAAGTAATTCTATAAGTTGATCAATAACGAATGTAAATATTATAAGTGATTTTCAATTTTTATGGTGCAATTTACATACTTCAAGTACTGTATATGTTATAAGCTGTAATATTTCAAACTTCTATAAATGAGTTAATCAATTGAAAGTCATTTTGTACATATTAAGCAAATTTTTTTAATTTCTAAAAACTGAAAAGAAGTTTGAACAATTATAATAGAATTGTTAACTATAATGTGATTTCATTGAGAAAAAGAACATGATAAATCAATATAGGACGGGGAGGAGAAAAAAATTAGCTCGGAATGTTGGCAAGACTTTGTGTTCTCCATACAGACTGTAACCATGCTATGGAGTACAATACATTAGGTATTCTCTTTAAACCTTCTGAAAAATAATATGACTCGTTGCTACCCTCATTTAATAAGACTCTTCATTGTCCTTCACAACTCTTTATTGTTACCTCTATTACCATTATAAATAAATTATTTGGAGGAGGGGAGATGACCAAAAATGAAGAAAAAACTAAGATCAATGAGAAAAAAAAGATAAGTACCTTATCTTGGCCTATAAACTATGATCACTTATTGATATCAGCTCGCGGCTATAAAAAAACGTATCAATTTTTTATTGAATATTAATGTCACATTGATTCTACTATAGTTCCTTTAATAATCTATATAAAATTCTTTTAAGAAAGAAGATATATCTTTTGTTATAATAGCGGAAGACTTAATCCTTAGAATTAGAAAGAGAGAGAAAATTACACAATAAAAATACAGAGCAATGGAGGAAGGAATAAAATAATGAAATGACTTTGAGGAGGCTTCCGTGCAATACCTTTCTCGCTAGAAGGATCTATGAAAAGAACTTCCATTATAAATTTTTTATCATATTAAAAAACTATAGATTGAAACATCCAGGTAAATATGAAACAACTCTTAAAATCATATACTCCATTTATTTTTGAATATGTAAGACAAAAAAAAATTGTCAAAAGGATATATAGAAAATACCAATGAAGAATATTAAGAACGCAAACCTAAGATGTCACCCACTTTTTTATTTTTCTTCCTCTAAAGCGTTCTTTTTAGTATTTTGTTTTTTCACGTGAACTACGCACAATTAAGTTAATATTAACATCATTTACATTCCCTCAAATAAAATTTATAAGAAAAGGACAAAGGAAAAAAAAAACATGAAAAAAGTAAAAAAATAAAAAAAATAAAAAATAAACAATTAGTATATGTGTTCCGTGTCCGATGGAATCAAATTCCCTAATTTCTAGTACTTACACCGTTCCTTTTTTTTTTTTTTTTTATAAATTCCATTTATTTCTTTCCTTTCTTTTGTAGATCATTTTTAAACAATAAAACCGAGAAGTAATACGACAAAACATTTTTCTATTTGTCATGAACTTAATACTAATTATTAAATAATTAACATCAGATGGCAAGAGAATGGCAAGTATTATAATTTTTATAGTCTAAGAATTCCATTTACATTATTCACATAAAAGAAAAATAAATAAAAGTGAAGGAAAACCCAAATTAAAGGAAAGTAAATTTTGAATTCCAAATAGCAGAACACGTCAATGACGAAATTAATTTGTCGCATCTGGCTGACTCCTATTCCGTATACTTTCTTTGCTCTTCTTCTTTCTGTAAAATATTCCTCTCTATACTTTTTTCCTTTTATGTCTGTTTGTTCCCTTTTTTTATTCCCTCTCATTAATTCTGTTTAAATTACGGAGGCAAATCTTTTCAATTGTCATCCTAATTTCCTATAAAGTTCCATAAATATTTTTTTTTTGTTTATTAGTTTTCTTACCATTTTAGAATGGCCACTGCATACAGTCTCTCTATATAAAAAAGAAAAGAAAAAAAAAAGCGAAGAACGAAAAAGACATAATTTTGAAAGGCAACATACATTGTTTGTATTGTTCATCTATCTCGGATGGTGACTTGGTGCAAATTCCTTGCTTATTAGCCACTTGGTAACGTTCCTTTCTACTCCACCCGTTCGAAGAGAATGAACACATCCACAATAGACCATGTATAACTTTTAGCTACTAATATTTTTTGGAGTGCTTTGTGGTTCTTTACTTGATTTTAAATATCATTGCCCATCAGATTGATCTTGTATGTATATACAGAAGAGATAACTCTTGCTCTCCTCACATACACGTTCAAGCCGTTTTTTCTTGCCCTTTTAATTCTCAATCAATTACAATGTTATAACTCCAGCAATTAAAAATGTCATAACTGCAAATTAAAGGTCTGTTTTCTTCCTTTTATCTTCTTCTTTTAGTATTGCTTTTAAATCATAAAAAGAAGGAAAAAAAGGCAAAAAAAGGAGAAAAAAGATAAATACAATTGCTAGCCATAGAGAGGTGCCACATTACCTTGTCTATGCCTAGCTTTATATTATATATAGATGTGTGAACTTCACATTCATTAACTTTATATAAATATGAATTCGGATAAGTTTTATCAGAAGTACATAATTGATGCCACTTCCATTTCACTCAATCGTTTTCTTTTTTTAGACTTTAAGTCCAAAGAAGTCCTCTATATTTCTACGGATTACAAGAAATTAATTATGTGTCATTCAGGAAAAAAAAAAGGAGTATTATCTCATTTACTTCTATGTTTGTTTTCCACCTAGTGTCTCAATAACTGTTTTGGGATCCAACTAATTTCGATTCGTGTCAGAAGGTAAATCGCTTTCTCTAGTCGATTTCATTCTTAGACTTCGAAAAAAAAAACCTCATGATTAAAAGTAAAAGAGTACTTAACAATTCAGCACAATCTTACACTTAAAAGAAAACCTATAAAATTAATCCACATATAAAGATTGGTTAGTCTTTCCTAATTCAATGGGTATATATCATCTTTTTTTCTTCACTTTTTGATCCTCGCATCAAATAGCTTTCTTTAGAAAAAAAATAATTAATTAGGGTAATTCGTTGGTGTTGGACGCTGAATCATCCCTTATCAATGCTTTATATACAGTTGCAAGATTCTACAATACACTCATAAGCATGTGGACAAAAAATGTACATTTCAAATAATTGCAGGTTAAATGTGTTTAATCAAATATTAAAGGAATAAAATTAAATTTTAACAATAACTGAGGGACTAAAAGTCTTGTTAACCCAATTAAAAAACTTCAATAATGACAAAAAGTAATTGATAAATGGAATAATTCGACTATTAAATCTACATATTATTACTAGCTAGTAGGTAATATTGACGTATCGACGTCAACAAATAATGTTGATAAATCAATGCCTCATTTTTCTAACTTAAGTTAGAGTTGTGGTTTTTGCCTTTGCACAATATTATTGTACTAATTTATAAATTAAATATTCTTGAAAGTTTGGATCCATAGGCTATATCACATCTTGTGCTGGCGGTTTATTCGGATCTGAAAATTGTTAAATCAAAATCTTGTTTCCTAAAAGAACCACCTCTATGCTCCTCCACAAAGATTTTTTAATTGTACTCGACGTTTACTCCAATCACATCAGTTAATCATAATTAAGTAATATATAGATAATAACATATATGTTAAGTAATCTTTTTTTGTTTCTTGTTTGGTGTACGGTATTCACTTTGAAGCTCAACTAATATGGATTCGTACAAGAAAGTCTCACTTTAGGGGGTTAATGCTCTTTATCAAAGGCGATTTCATTCCTATTGTTTGAATCCGATATCTCTGCTTAAGAGTGAGTGAATACATATCACCCAACCACAATTTTTATTAATATATTAATTAATTATGATTAAATGGTCAAAGTATATGTAGAAAACATATGTTATTTCTTAATCAGTTCGATGTAAACATCAAGCGTGAGAGAACAAAAATCCTCACATGCCGCGATCCCTAGTTTCACCAATCACCTCCTACCGGGGGCACATTTAACATTATAATAACAAGTTCAACAGAATTCAATAATTCTTCTATCTTAGACCTTGTATTTATATTTAAAAAATTATTTAATATATAAATAATTTATCCACAACCAAATAAACTTTTAAAAGTTATAATCTAAAACGTATAAACCTAAAATATTGGATCTGCTTCTACCTCCCATTTCATCAAAAGTAAATATAAGTTCTCTATTTTGGTGCTTGATGTTGAGTATGTGATGACACTATTACACAAATTTTCATAAGGAGCTTTTTAAGAATATTCAAATATTCATCTCTAGGGTTCATATGTCCTGATTTTAAAAGCTTCTAGCGAAGGTGATAAGTTGAATTGCACAATTAAATAAGTCGTATTAGTTGTAAATGAACCTATCAAATATTTTATTTCAACAAGTCAAAACATCACCGAGCATCACTTTTCAAACAAAACGTCGCACTTTAATTCATAGAGTCTGGCATATTCATGTTTGACTAAGAATATGTTGAAAAATGATTCTACAAACATATGCTAAAAATAGTTTTTTTCTTAAAATTGAAGGATGGTATATGCAATAACTTTAAGGCATGTACTTGGACAACTTACATGTTCATGGTTGACTAACTACAATAATGTCTTTTGTTATTTTCTTCTTTGGCAGTAGGCAAGTTGGTCTTCTCTTCTTGCCAGTGTCCAATTATCTTCTTTGTTGTGTCTGCTAAGCAGAGATGGATGCAAATTTAATGAATTTTTTTATTAAACATATAAAATCTGAGCAAAAGTTTCTAGGTTAATGTAAGTTTTTAATTTCTAAGCTAGGTTCACCCCCATCTATGTATGGTCTTTTTTTTAATCATTTAATATTCAGAATTCAGTGACCCATTTTAATCCAGATTCGGCTAGCGGGATCTATGAATACTCTATATTAAGTATTTCTCTATTTTCAATACTCGAACTCTTGACATCTGATTAAAGGTGGATTGATCTCATTCAACACTCAAAAGGGAAGACAGCAAGGGCACGACTCCTCAAGTTGATATATGCTAAATATGTACATGTTTTATGGGCGGAAAGGAACACCAGGATATTTGAATACACTACCAGATATACAGAAAGTCTAGCAAGGGAGATAACATGTGTGGCCAACTTCGGGACTGCTAGAACGATGAAGTGCTTGATTCAGAATCTCATCTTCTAATTTGCAAAGCTTGACAATTGTTACTTTATTGATTTATAGGCACAAATGTATAGGGATTGAGTGATCTGTACTTTTTCTATTCTGATTAGCTAGCTGTGTCCACACTTCATTTTGTAACGCCGTGCTTTGGTTATTAACGAAAGCTTTTAATTTTCCAAAAAAAAAAAGGCGGATTGATCTCATTCATCCAAACAAAGCTCTTGCTGATTGCGCGTGATCCTAAGTTGACACCAAAACTAAGATGAAAAGAAATATCTTTGGTTTTACCTCCTTCGTACAGTTTGAAGAATAATACTCCCTCCACCTCGATTTATAGTGCATATTTTCATTTTTAATTTATTCCTAAAAGAATGTCATACTTTCTTATTTACAAAAAATATAATCTTAAATTTCTCATTTTATTCTTAATGTAATTATTTAAAGCTACAGAGATGGTTATGACTTATTTAAACTACAAGTTTTAAAATTTATTTTTTTCTTTCTTATACTACATGCTCAGTGAAACACCACTATATAAGTTGGATGGAAAGAATAATAAATTAGGCAAATCATATGGATAAAATTTAAACTCGGTATTGTGATTATATTTTGACTTTTTTACTTTTTTTCCAAAAAAACTTTTGAAACTATTATTCGAATTCTGACTTCTCCAGTATATATTTTATTAAACAGAATAAGTTTGTTCTTTAAAGTTTACGTCCCAACATCTACTCACTGATTGAAGTTATAAGAACCCTTTAATTATTTAATTTAGGTTTTCTATATAATGTAATTACTCTTATCTTTTTAGCTAAACCTAATACAGCCACGATTCATCACTGACTGCACAACCAATTAAACATTTTAAAAGTAATCAGAAACAAACATAATTGATACCACTTCCTTTTAGTTTATAAAAGGGTTGCTCCATAGAAGAGGTTGCCTAAAGCTAAATGAAAATTGTTATTTAATAGAATTTATATATACATGGTGTGTTTGGTACAAGGGAAAAAACATCACGTAGAAGTGTTCTTTATGAAAAATATTTTTCTACAAAATAAGTACTTCCTACATCCTAATTTATGTGGCGATGTTTAGATTTCGAGAATCAAATTATGAGTTTTTCTTTGACTGAGAATTTTTTATATGTCTTTTAAATATCTTAAATTATCACTTTTGGTGACTAATAAGTAATAATATCTTTTGCTAGTTTCCAAATATGTAAAGTTTATTTCAAAAAACTTAAAGATTTCATGTCCTAATTGGTATCAAAATTAATAGTTTGACTATCGAAATTCAAAATGTGCCGCATAAATTGGGACATAGGGATAGTTTGGCGGAGAGAAAAATAAAGTACATTACATATATACTCCTAGGATTGACAACTTACCCATTCAGTAACTTTGATATTGAACGTTCCCAATATAATAGACGCATGTTGACATTTCTAACTCTTTTTTTGTGTGTGTGTGTTTGGTTGGTAATTAGTAGTGTTTCCCTTACAGGCTATTTGAAAAGGCCATTGATTATAAGAAATTATTTGTGCCATTGATTATAAGAAATTATTTGTCATTCATAAAGATTTTAGGAGTGCTATTATCTCATTTACATCTTACTACAAACTTTACTTGCAGTTGAAGAAAAATTATAAAACCAATAGGCATATATAGACTAGTTAGGCTTTCTATATATGTGTATCACATAGCTAACTACAAAATCAAATTGGGTCGCTCTCAAACTTATTTTTTTTGGGGGGGTGGGGGTGGTCTTTGCATCAAATAATTTTCTTTAAGAATCCATAAATAGGAAGTGAATAGAAATTGGTTGGTATTCTGGGATGAATCATCCTGTTTGCTTTAATTTATACAGTTGCAAGATTCCTACATCTCATAATGTGTATAAACAATTCATTAATTAGTTTATTTAAATATCAATGATGAGTGGCAGCAAATAGAACTGATGATTCATTGATTCCTCCCAATTCTATAAACGCAAAATTGCTATAGTGTTCATAAATTAGTCATTATATTCCATCTTAATGATTCATCATTCAAAAAAATGATTTTGCCCGAATTAAATTATTTCAGGCAGATCAACCTGAATTTGTTCTTATTTAATATTTTTTATCATTGAACCTATTGAGCTTTTTGAATTATGAATTCGAATTAAAATTTATTTAGCTATTAGTAATTTTTACATAGAAATATATAGTTTGTACGGGGAAATGTTGGACTCAGCAAGAAAATAGATAGAATAAATTTTATTAGACGTAACATATTAAAAGAAACTTAATGGACATAATTTTTAAAATTATTTTTGTAATCTTTACTTTAGGAAAAAAAAAATGCTAAAGTTCATATTGGTCATTGATTAATGTGATTCTATATAAACTGCAGTAAGATTATGTCAATATACAACGGTTAAAGTTCTCCATAAAAAAATATATGCTAACTAATATGTAAAACTTTTTATATGGAGTCGCCTTTAATAGAAAAGATTTTATCTTTAAATTGAATTTTCCGGCCCAAAGCTGAAATAAACGGACCCGAAAGCAATACCAAACACCAAATATCCGGTGAGAATCCCAAAAAGAATTTTATTTTATATCGTCAGATTAAAGTAACTTACATTACACGTAATTGTTTACTACCTATGCTAAATAGTAATCTAGAAAAGAAAGTAAATAATCATTAATAAGCAGCTAAAAATAATTAATGGTGAAAATATTTATTTACACCAAAATATAGATCAATGGACCTTAAATCCTATAATTAAACAGTTATCTAAAAGTCTATGCAACATTATCTGAGCTATAACCTTGAGCATTCATCTGTTTAAAAGGTGTAAAAAGATATTATATTTTCTACTGGCTTTTTTCTTTCTATTTGTCTTCTTCCTTAATTACAATATGCAAATACATATTCTACCCATGGTGGATGTGGTGTATGTTTAGCATTATGCATCTAAGATATTCGATTTTTTATGCAGTTGAATGTTATCAAACTAAATAATTATATGCAGAATTCACAATATTATCACAAAGTTTTTTTGTAATAGAAGGTACAATAACACTATACATATTAGGTGAAACTTTACTAAATGTAGGAAAAGAAGGTCGGTCATTTTTCGGGGTCCTAGATTTGCCAATATATATATATATATAAAAAAAATTGCTCGATTACGACCTCTGTTAAATTTTTGATTCATTCATATCCTTATGATGTTGTCGTTAGTAAATTATTTTATATTTGGCCTTATAATTAACATAATTTCAATGTAGAATAGGTATAATTAATGTGTCCAAATTCTCCGAGAAAAAAGTGTAAATTTATCCCTCAACTTTTAATTAGAGGATCAATGTAAAAAAGGAATTTTGTTTCTGACGGTGGAGTGATATTAGAACAAAACTTCGGAGGAGGCAAAATCGGGTGATAGTTTTTTCAGTCTCTAAGTTATTGGTAACTTTTAATTTTGGTCATGATGATATTTAATTAGAAATATTTACGGAACGTGACGATAGTTTTCTATTTACAGACCATAATATTACAAATCCGATACAAAACATACTTTAAAAAAAAAATGTTTTTTTTTTAAATTACTTTTATTTTTTTACAAAAAAATTTCGCTCAAAATTTAATGTATGAAAACGGTATGAAAAATGTATGAAATGTGTATTCTCATTTAAGGCTTAAAAACCCCGCTCAAAATTGTGTGTATGAAAACAGTATGAAATTTGTATCTCCCTCAAGGCTTAGGAGACGTTTGGACATGATTTGATCTCATGAGATGAAATCATGTTTGGGCATGCAATTTGGATTTCTTGAGTTGCAGTTTTTTTTATAATCATAAAAACCCCACAAGTTGTGAAAACCATCAAAATTTTCCCAATTCTTATACAATCTTACCAAATGAGAAAATCATTGTTCATAATAAAATTAATACACTACTAGAAGGCCTTTCTAAAGTTTATGTTAGATTTCTGTAAAATTAATACAACTACAACAACATTGTATACAACTGTGATACAACATTCAAAATTTAAAATAATCGCTCAAATTTTTGCGTATGAAATGTGTATATCTTGTTCAAGGCTAAAAAGTTCGCTCTAATTTTGTGTGTGAAAAACGTATGAAATGTCTATATCTCGATCAAGGCTTAAACATTATGCTTAAATTTTTATGTATGAGAATGGTATGAAATGTATATATCTCGCTCAAGACTTAAAATTTCATTCACATTTTTCGTATATAAAGTTCATATTACGTTTCTGGAAATTTAATACAACTACAACAATATTGTAACAACTTTCATATAATATTCAAGGCTTAAAGTTTTCGCTCACAATTTTGTGTATGAAAATTATATTAAAAATTTCGCTCACACATACATTTTTCATACACCTTTCATACACAAGAATTTGATGTAATTTTTTAAGCCTTTGAGCAAAAAAAAAAAAAAAAAAAATTAAAAAAAAAAATCTGAAAAGAAAAAAAAACGAAAAATATATAAAAATCCGTTATGTTTCGTAAAATATCATTATGTTTTGTAAATAAGGAAAACTATCTATATATTTTGTCATAAAGAGTCTTAAGTAGATACCCTATGCCATTTTCCCTTTAATTAAGCACTTTAACCTTCATTTAATGGGCAATTTGCACGATTGCCCTTCGTTGGGGGTGCTCTTTAATTTTTGTCCCTCAAATTGCTGGTCTTTAATTTTTGGCCATCGCCTAAAATACCCCGAAGTTTTGAGTTCGAACCCCAACTCAGTCATAAAAAATAAAATAAAAAACGCAAGGCAAGGCAAGACTTTGCAAAAAGTCCGCCTTATGCGGCAGAGTTTGCCTTAAGGCAAAACTAAAAGTTTGTTGGAGATGACAGACTTTGCCTTATAAGGCAAACTTTTAGTTATGCCTTAAGGAAAAGTTTGCCTTATGCAGCAGACTTTGCCTTAAGGTATCGACAAACTTTTTGCAAAGCCCTTGCAATTTTTTTTTTGACTGAGCGGGGTTTCGAACCCAGAATCTCGGGATATTTTCGGTCACCTTTTTAAGCGAAGGGCAAAAGTTAAAGACCAGCAATTTGAGGTACAAGATTAAAGACCACCCCAAAAGAAGGGAAATCCGAGCAAAAAAAAAGTAGTTTAATTGTAATTTGTGTTTTTACTTCTTTTAGGTAGGAAGTATGTCCTATCTGGACTATTTTTAAAATAAATTATTGTCAAATATGGAGTAACAATACAAGCTTAATATAATAAATGGATAATTAAGTGATGAAAAAGTAAATAATTATGATAAATTTGTAAATTCACAAGCAAAGAGATCAAAAGTACATATTTCAATTAATTAAAGATTAAAGATGTTTAGTCAAATATAATAAGAACTCAAACAAACATTTTTATCAATGAGGGACAAAATGTCCTACCAATCCTTTATTTTTGTGAAATATTTCTATAAATATGTTTAGGTCTTGATAAAATGAAGTAGGAAAGATCCCCATTGTTGTTGTTTGTTGGCAAAAGGTGGGTCTTGATTCTTGAAATTCTGATCATCCTCAAAAAAGGTAATGAAAGATCTTTAGGCATATTCAAACAACAATAATAACAACATACTCAGTGTAGTTCCACAAATAAGATTAGGGGATGGAAGGATGTACGCAGATTTTATCTCTATTTTATGAGGTATAGACACTATTTCCGATAAACTTTCGGCTCGAAAGAACAGATAAGGATGTGAAGCATGATATCAGAAAAAAATATGACAACAAAATAACAAGATAAAACACAAAGGTGACAACAAATAGCAAGAGGAGACTACTGATACTACTAATAATAGTGAAAAGGACAAAATTAGGCATATTCCTTTACATAAGAAGTAGAACCAAAAAGCACTTTACTGAACCTCAAGTACTTCCTTTCGACCTAGAATTGAGGCATGAAACGAGCCAATCACATTTATTCAAGAAAATATATCCCAAATATAAAAATTATACTCTCAATATTTCAATTTGTGTTACACTTTCTTTTAGTTTGTTTAAAAAAAATGATACATTTATTGTATTTAGAAATAATTTATAACTTAAAACTTTAATTTTTACACTTAATCAAATAATTTACCACCAAACTAATATTTATAACTTGTTTTAGTTCATAAATTTAAAAAAACTTCAATTTTTTTTAAAACTTCGTGTCTAACCGAACTATTTAAAGCAAATTGACTTATAAAGCAGATAGTACTGCAATAATGGTGCCAAGAGCCACCTCTCCATCTATATATATATATATATATAACTAACATCATACACTGCTTTTTGCATCACACTCACCTCTTATCTCCCCTCAAATCAAATCCCAAATTTCTTCTTCATTTGTACATCAAATTTCAAGATTCAGGTACCCCTATATCTCTGTAACTTCCATTTTTCATTTTTCACTAGCAAATTCAATAGAACCTACTTTTCTTTTTCACTATACATTTGTAGAAAAACTGTCAACACATGTGGATCTGATCTCAGTAATTTTCCTTTTGATTTTTGTAATTCCATTACTTATGTGTTCATCTAACTTTGATTCATACTCTATATACATGTTTAAAAATTCACTAAATAAGCACAAATAACCAATTTTAAACATAAAGTTCAAATCTTGGAACTGTTTGAATTAAAACCAATTTGTAGGAAAGAGATTGTTTTGTATGTGTTTTTTCTCATTCATTTGTAGATCAAATTTCAAGATTCAGGTACTCATATATGTGTGCTATAGTTACACTAGCAAATTCAATTACAAATTCAAGTAAAGTTACTATTTTTCCACTCATACAATGTATATATTTGTAAAAGAAATGTCTTTCTAAACACCCATTGGCCATTTTTGCAATCTGAATCATGTGGATCCAATCTGTTAAATGATTTTTCTTTTTGATTTTGTAAATCCATCAATTGAAAGTTAGGCTTATGTAGAGTGTTACTCATGTGTTCATCTAGTTTTGACTCAGATTTTGCATGCGTTAAGAAATTCACTAAATAAGCATAAGTAATTGTTTTCGAACCTTTAAATCAAACTAGTTGTGGTAGAATATGGAACCCGGTCCCATAAAGTTCAAATCTTGAAGCTTTGCCTCAGACCCTGTATATGTATTGAACCGAGTTGTGGTATACCGAACCCATAAAGTTCAAATCTTGGGCGCAGATGTAGAGTCTTACTTATGGATGCACAATAACCTAGCACTTTTGCCCACCCTTTATATGTGTTAAAACAAGTTGTGGTAGAATCCAAACCCATAAAGTTTAAATCTTGGATTCGCCTCTAAGTGTGTTAGTCGATAAGAATTTAACTCACTGGATTTTGCCATCTGGGGTTTTCCGTATGACATAGAAATGTGGCTTACAATGGTCTAATACTCCATATTTTTGTGGTTTCTGTGATTTGTAAAAATCAATTATTTTGTTGTTTGCAGGGTGTTTGATAGTTGAATTTACGAGTGGATAGGGTTGTGGAAGAGTGAGAAAATGGCGACTCGGAATTTGGAGAAATTGGCATCCATTGATGCTCAATTGAGGGCTTTGGTGCCTAAAAAGGTTTCTGAGGATGACAAGCTTGTTGAGTATGATGCTTTGCTTTTGGATAGTTTCCTTGACATTCTTCAGGATTTGCATGGAGAGGATCTCAAGGAAACGGTATATACATTATGTTTTTTTTTTTTTTCACTTTTGTTGGTACATCCACACTTGTTGATCTTTTTTTGAGGAATTATGTTTAATCCGGGAAATGATTAGCCAATCGTCGGTCATCTTCCAAGCTACGTTGCCACACTTGTGTTGAATCCTCCAAAAATACACAACTTTTGGCGGATCTGACATGTATCTGGGGACGTATTTGAAGAGTCCGAGCAACATAGGTTTCAAGTTTCATTGTTTTTCCTTGGTTTTAGATAACCGAGATCAAATTGGATTTGGTGGTTTGGGTGGGTTGTTTTGCTTCCTTTTTCAATTTTTTTCTTGTTTGAAGCTAAAGATTTTATATTCATTCTCTAAAAAAGATTGGATCTTTATATCTGTTTTGATAGAGTTGGACATAAATATTCATTCTTTAACAATTTTAAATTAAACTGTATTTTGTACTGACATATGCTTTCTTATTGGTGGATTACTCATAAAGTGGCTGTTGTTTGGGTAGTTTGACTAAGGTAGTGGAAATGTTCAAATCTCTATAGTCATTTGTGAGATCCTAAACTTGGTGTTGACCAAACTGTCCATTGAGTTGATTGCACTTCATTAACATAAATCAATTGAGAACAACTTTTAAGACCGGGCCGGGAGTTTTGGTTCAATGTCAAAGGTAGTAAAATGTCGGATGTGTGATAGGCAGACGTCACTAGTTCGAATTTTAATGTGAACCAAAAAGGGTGTTTAAGTGGAGAAGGGTAGAAGGACGGACACTCACTGAATTTTGGAGTTGAAAACAACAGATTTCTTGATTATCTAAAAAAATATAGTAACTACATGTAAGACTGGTCAGTGTTAACATTTTTTTCTTTAATCTTATACTAGGTCATGGAATGTTATGAACTTTCTGCGGAGTACGAAGGCAAGCGTGATCCAAAGAAGCTCGAGGAGCTTGGTAATGTGTTGACAAGTTTGGATCCAGGGGATTCCATTGTCATTGCTAAAGCTTTCTCTCACATGCTTAATTTGGCCAACTTGGCCGAGGAGGTGCAGATTGCCTACCGTCGACGACAAAAGTTGAAAAAGGGTGACTTTGCTGATGAGGGCAATGCAACAACTGAATCTGATATTGAAGAAACTTTCAAGAGGCTTGTTGGGGACTTGAACAAGTCTCCTCAAGAAGTTTTCGATGCTCTGAAGAATCAGACAGTGGATCTAGTCTTAACTGCTCATCCTACTCAATCTGTCAGAAGATCGTTGCTTCAAAAGCATGGGAGGTCTGCTCTTTAATTACCAATCTTTTCTTCTCTTGAGCAGTTACATATGTCTCTTATAGTATGTTTGGCCAAGCATCCAAAATGTGCTTATTTTCAAAAGTGTTTCTTGTCGTAAGTGTTTTTCAGAAAAATACTTTTGGAGGGTAGCAATTTGTGTTTATATCAATTTGAAAAGTATTGACCAATAATCTGTCTTGACCAAGGTTCTAAAAGTGCTTATTTATGGGTTGGAAAACAACTTCTCCTACTATTCAAAAGCACTTATGTTTTCCTTAAATTCTTGGAAAAGCATTTCAACTGTCTAAAATAAGCACTTAACTTTTTTTTTTTTTTTTTTTTTCATAAAAAAGCACTTTTGACGTGTTATCTCTTGTTCCGACTTTTCTTATGTTTTCAGGATCCGAGATTGTTTGGCTCAGTTGTATACTAAAGACATTACACCGGATGATAAACAAGAGCTTGATGAGGCTTTACAGAGGGAGGTAAATATCGATTTAGTTACTTTGATGCATGTCATTCCCCTGAATGAGTTTCTGTAGTTTTATCTTAATTTCCAGTTCATTTCTATAGATTTTTTTGACTATTCTGATAAGTATTTGGTGCTTCAAATACATAAAAAGTACTAGAAAATCCTTTATATTTTCTACTGACATATAAATCTCTGAAAGATTAAACAACTCATAGAAAAGTATAGGACGTAAAGTAAAAGTGTTAGCATGGATAGAACATATTCTCAACTTATAGGAATCTCCTATATAGATCTTTTTCTTCCTTTGTGTCCTATCTTTCGCCAAGTTCTCATGAATCCCAAGAAATTGTAGGTTCTTCATACAATATCTGAATTTTCTTGCTTCACGCATATCGTCAAAATTTGAACTCAGCCTCTCTTCTTTATTTCCTCCAGCAATGTCACCATTCATTTTCACTCCTTCATTCTTCATTTTGACTTGACAAATTTAAGCGATACTTTTTTTTTCCCTATAAAGCTGTACAGCTAATTTACCTGAATCGATCATGCATATCAAACAAAATTGGAAAATGAAGACAACGTGATGGTTTTCTCTCTTTAGTCTATATATAATATTTTGGCTTCTTTGTTTCTGTTCTCAATTTTCTCCGATATTTATTTGCAGATTCAAGCTGCTTTCCGCACCGATGAGATTCGGAGGACTGCTCCAACTCCACAAGATGAAATGAGAGCTGGAATGAGCTACTTTCATGAAACTATTTGGAAGGGTGTCCCGAAGTTCCTTCGCCGTGTTGACACAGCTCTTAAAAACATAGGGATTAACGAACGAGTTCCTTACAATGCTCCTCTTATTCAATTTTCCTCTTGGATGGGTGGTGATCGAGATGGTACAATTTCTTTCCGGTAGAAAATGCTAATTTCCAATAAGTTTATAGGAAGTTGAGAAAGCAAAGTACGAGAAACATTGCAACATTCCCTATAGCGAAATGCTGTTATTAGAAAACATATACTCCCTTCGTCCCAATTCATGTGACACTCTTTCCTTTTCGGTCAGTCCCAAAAAGAATGACACCTTTCTATATTTAGTAACACTTTAATTTTAAATATCCATTTCACCTTAATGAGATGATTTGTAACCACACAAACATCTATGGCTTATTTCAGACCACAAATTTCAAAAGTCTTTCGTTCATTCTTAAATTACGTGCCCAGTCAGACACCATCTCATAAATTGGATGGAAGGAGTATATACATAACACTTTTTTGGTAATGGATCTTTTGAAGACTCCTCTTATGTTTGTCACCTATCTTTGTCTGATACTAAATGTAGGTAATCCAAGAGTGACTCCTGAGGTGACAAGAGATGTCTGCTTATTAGCAAGAATGATGGCAGCGAATTTGTACTATTCGCAAATAGAGGAGCTCATGTTTGAGGTATCGACGAACAACTTAATATTTTCCAATTTGCTCTTTGATCCATCTTGAAGCATTGTGTCACTTCCAAGGTCTTTTACATGCTTCTAACTCGTACGTTCTTTCAGTTATCTATGTGGCGTTGCAATGATGAGCTTCGTGAACGAGCAGCTGAACTTTACAATTCCTCAAGGAGAGACACCAAGCACTACATAGGTAACTAGTGCAATTCTTTTTTGAGGATTTTGCACAAATAGCAATCAGAAGGACAAGACAAGCAAGTTCCACATATTAATATTATAGCTTGTTTGACCAAGCTTCTAAAATCAGCTTCTTTGAAAAATTGATTTTTTTCCAAAAGTGCTTTCAGAATAGTACTTCTGGTGAGAAGCAGTTTGTGTTTGGATAATTAATTTGAAGCACACTTTTGAGCAACAATTAGTGTTTGTCCAAACTTTTAAATGTGCTTCTAAGTGTATTTTCTCAAAAGTGTTTTTCAAAAAATTACTTTTGGGGAGAACTACTTTTTTCAGCTTCTGCTTACACTCAAAAACACTATTTTTTCTCCTAAAAGCTTGGTCAAACACCTTAACTTTTTTTTAAAAAAAAGCACTTTTAGCCTTGGAGAAGCTTGGCCAAACAGGTTATTAGTAGAACTGTCTTAATTTTAATTTGAATCAGTGGTAGTCTCTTTAATGGATGGAGAAATTGTATAATTCGAGCCTTCAACTTTTCCTTTTGATGTAGAATTCTGGAAAACAATTCCACCAAGTGAACCATATCGTGTAGTTCTTGGAGATGTGAGAGATAAGCTGTATCAGACACGTGAGCGTACTCGCCAAGTGTTAGCCCATGGAATCTCTGATGTTCCCGAGGAGGCAACTTACAATAATATTGAGCAGGTATCTACTACTTGTGACCCTTTCTATATGAAGAGCATTCAATTAATCGAAACGTGCATCTTTAGTCCTTTTATGTAGAAATATGCTGTATTTGAACTACTTTTAGAAGTATATTACCATCAAATATGGAATATTAATACAAGATTAACATAACATATCAGTGATTAAGTGGTGGAACGGTTAATAATTATGGTAAATTTGTGAACATTCACCGACAGAGTGAATGTTAAGCAGGGAACGATCATTAATCTTGAATACATCACTTTGTTTCCTTGAATAACTCGAGTACTTGACATACTAATTTGAGAAAATAATTGCTTTTGTCTGAATATGATGCTTATGTGGTTTGTACATTTTATGCAGTTCTTGGAACCTCTTGAGCTCTGCTATAGATCTCTTTGTGATTGTGGTGATCGTCCCATAGCCGATGGAAGCCTATTGGATTTTCTAAGACAAGTTTCTACCTTTGGACTCTCATTTGTCAAACTCGACATACGACAAGAGTCGGACCGCCACACTGACGTCCTCGATGCCATTACCCAATACTTGGAAATAGGTTCATATCGCGAATGGTCTGAAGAACGTAGACAGGAATGGCTTCTTTCCGAACTCCAGGGCAAGAGGCCTTTATTCGGACCCGATCTTCCAAAAACCGAAGAAATTGCTGATGTCTTAGATACCCTCCACGTCATTTCCGAACTCCCATCAGACTGCTTCGGGGCATACATCATTTCAATGGCCACCGCCCCATCCGATGTGCTGGCGGTTGAGCTCCTACAGCGCGAATGCCATGTCAAGAAACCTTTACGAGTGGTCCCCCTTTTTGAGAAATTGGATGATCTGGAAGCCGCTCCTGCTGCTGTTGCACGTCTCTTCTCGATCGAATGGTACAGAAACCGGATCAATGGGAAGCAAGAAGTCATGATTGGGTATTCGGACTCTGGCAAGGATGCCGGTCGGTTATCAGCAGCCTGGCAGCTATATAAAGCTCAAGAGGAGCTAGTAAAAGTTGCCAAAGAACATGGTGTGAAGCTAACTATGTTCCACGGTAGAGGTGGTACAGTAGGAAGAGGAGGTGGGCCCACCCATCTTGCTATATTGTCTCAACCACCTGACACTATCACAGGATCTCTCCGTGTCACAGTTCAGGGTGAAGTTATTGAGCAATCGTTCGGGGAGGAACACTTGTGTTTTAGAACTCTCCAACGTTTCACTGCTGCTACCCTTGAACATGGGATGCATCCACCAGTCTCTCCAAAACCAGAATGGCGTGCACTTATGGATGAGATTGCAGTTATTGCTACAGAGAAGTATAGGTCTATTGTTTTCAAAGAACCCCGATTTGTTGAGTATTTCCGCTTGGTAAGTGTCCGAGGAAAATGCTACTCCTCCGTCCCAATTTATGTGACTCTTTTCTTTTTAGTTAGTCCAAAAAGAATGACACCTTCTATATTTAGTAACTTCAAAATACCCATTTTACCCTTAACTAGATGATTTATAGCCATACAAGTATTTATGGCTTGTTTTGGGCCAGAAGTTTCAAAAGTCTTCCTTTCTTAAACTTCGTGCTCAGTCAAACACCATCACATAAATTGGGATAAAGGGAGTGCCTTATATCTGTTCTCAATTCTTTGGTACAAGTAGATATAATAATAGACATTGCATTGAGTTGATCTGTGTTAATCTTTCTTTCGATAACGATTGCAGGCCACACCTGAGCTAGAGTATGGTCGGATGAACATTGGTAGTCGTCCATCAAAGCGTAAACCCAGTGGAGGAATAGAATCACTCAGAGCTATTCCATGGATCTTTGCCTGGACTCAGACTAGGTTTCATCTCCCTGTCTGGCTTGGCTTTGGGGCAGCATTTAAGTATGCTGTTGACAAGGATATCAAAAACCTACGCATGTTTCACGAGATGTACAATGGATGGCCGTTCTTTAGAGTCACTATTGACTTGGTTGAGATGGTGTTCGCCAAGGGAGACCCAGGAATTGCAGCTTTGTACGACAAGCTTCTCGTTTCAGAAGATTTGTGGTCCTTCGGTGAGCTTTTGAGGTCCAACTATGAGGAGACAAGAAGCCTGCTGCTCCAGGTAACTCTTCACAAATCTTGAAAAGTATCTATCATCACTTGCTATGTCTGGTTGCTTGAAAGGGGGCCTTGGTGCAACGGTAAGGTTTCCTTCATGTGACCTATAGATCACGGGTTACTGATACTTGCCTTAGGGTAGGCTGTCTCTATGTTGCTCATACTCTCCAAAAATGTTGCTGCAATCGTGTCGATCCTTAAAATATGCACTACTTTTGAAGGATCTGACATGCATGCTGCACTCGTGTTGGATCCTTAAAAAATGCACTACTTATGGAGGATCCTACATGCACCCGACATTTTTGAAGAGTCCGAGCAATACTACATCACACCCTTTTATGTTTGATTGCTTGAGAACTCATTGCTTCAAGTTACATTTTCAACTGTTCTTTCTTAATAGATTGCTGGACACAAGGATCTTCTGGAGGGAGACCCCTACTTGAAACAACGACTCAGGCTTCGTGATTCCTACATCACGACCTTGAACGTGTTGCAAGCCTACACTCTAAAGCGTATACGTGATCCAAGCTACCATGTCACACTGAGGCCTCATATTTCCAAGGAATACATGGAATCGAAGTCAGCTGCTGAACTAATTACTCTGAACCCTACAAGTGAATATGCTCCTGGCTTGGAGGACACACTCATTTTGACCATGAAGGGTGTTGCTGCTGGACTGCAGAACACGGGCTAATGCAAAGAACCCCGGTCGTGTTTTTCTAATTATATACTTGAAAAGCATCAATCTGGTTTACGAAAGATGATGCATTGTTCATCATGTTGTGTTTCTGTTATGTTTTTGAGGTGGTGTTGTATTTTTTCCACCCTATAGAGATCATGTTTGATCGAGTTGCTGGTCGCTAGGCCTCGAAAATAAGACTGCATTTGAGCAATATTGTACCAGCATGAACTGTAATCCCATTGCTGGTTTAATGAAATATCTGTTTGCTTCCAACATCCAAAAAAATGGACTTCTTTTTTGAGGTTAATTTCTGGTTCTGCTTTCGAGTATCTTTCATTAAAACTGATCATGCACTTCATATTTTCCCGGTGATTGCTCGGGGAAATATATAGCCCCTCACGTCAATCTCACTAGCCTCTCATTGAACGACGACAGGGGAGCAAATCCAACTATAGACACTCGCATTGGGTTTAGGGATAATCAAGCGTGAACCGATGACTTCCACCGCATAAAGGTGACACTCTATTGCAAAGTTACATCCCATACCTATCACATCGAGAAATAGAACTGACTAATCTTAAGTTAGATGGTGGATCGAAATAGAACTGACTAATCTTAAGTTAGATGGTGGATCGATCATAAGGAGAGTATGAAACTAAAGCAAACAGTGATATATCAAGAGTCTATGAGAGGTCTACCATCTCTATTGCTTTTCCTTCAACGTTTCACGATCGTAAGTTGACTGTTTTTTTTTTTTTTTTTTTTCATGTTGTCTATTTATCTTTTGGAAGAATCTCATACACATTTAAAAAATTATTGGAGATGTACCATATGGTTACAGTTTACCTAGTTTTTGGTGAAGTTTACTGACTATTGTAAGAATTCAAAATAACTTGTAGGGTGTGTTTGCCTGTTTGGTACAACTGGAAGTTATTTTTCTCTGGTATTTGGTTGACAGAAAACATTTTTAAAATGGGGAAAAATGACTTTTCACACTTCTGGGTGAAAATCATTATAGTTACAAAAATCTAGACTTTAATTCCATATTGTTATAAAATGGAAATAAGTACTAATATATGTAAGTAGTAAAAGTCAGACAGAGAGAGAAAAGAGCAATATTATACCTCGTTTTACTATTTTTGGTTGGTCTCTCCATCAACAGAATATTACTTGAGAATGTTATATTGCTACAGTGATAGACCAACTAGGACAGAAATAAAGCATTGGGTCGAACTCTGCTTTGGTGTCAAGGTAATAGCTATGAATAGTTATAGACTTCCGGGAAAGAGTAGAAGAATGAGACCTATTATGGGACATACAATGCATTACAGACGTATGATCATTGAGCTTCAACCAGGTTATTCTGAAACATCCCGAAATTTAATTGATTTATTTATTCCCTTTTTACATATGGAGGAAGACAATTTATATTTACAGGACAATTAACACACGGTTCCTTTATCCCCTTTTACCTTTCGTGATAAATTGGCTAAACTCATAAAAAAAAAAAACAAAAAAAAAAAATAGCATTAAAATCGATTTTTATTGACCAATCAGAATATTAATTGAGAATGTTATATTGCTACAGTGATAGCAAATAGGCTCACGTGGCATCATCCACAAAACTTTGTGACCAAGTATACTCCTCTCCAAGTCCCAAATGGACAAACATATTACTATTTACGACACATGATATTTATTTCAACTAATATTTAAATATTATTATTAATCTTTAGTACTCAAAATTTATATCAATATACTCTCCGATTTACTAATATCTTTATGAATCTTTAACTTATATATATATATATATATATTTTAACTTATATTTCTTCCGAGAAACATTTTCCACGCACAAACCCAACATTGAAAAATACTATAGGAAAACATTTTTTTTATAAAAGATTATTTTGTCGTACCAAACATTCTCCTCATTCGAAAGTGATGAAAAGACAAGATCGTTGAAATGGAGTGGATTAAGAATCACGCAGTGTCTGCTTTAAATATTAGTGGAGATTAAAAAAAAAATACTATGTGATATTTTCCATTTATTTATCTAAGTCTTGACAGACTTAGTGTATAAGTTATGAGTTCACCCAAATTCAATAATTTTAATTCAAACTCTGTCTATTTATGTTAAAAAATTCATTAAATATATATAATTTTAGATCTGCCTTTGATGCATGTGCTGACGCGAGATAACAGATACACTCGGCAGAATTAAGTTATGTGCAGGCAAATTAATCTGAATACCACGATTATAAAAAGGGAAAAACAGACAACGTTGCCAAAGATAACGTGGTAAGTTGTTGTTTAATAATTGTAGCTCAATTGTTGTCTGCTTCTGTCACTGGTGAGTCGAAAAATTGAAATTTTATTTGCTAAGGACAAGTACTCATTTCATCTTCTTGTATTACTAGTGGGTGGTGAGTCATCAAAAATAAAAATGTCTTAGATGAGGACAGATGTTCTTTATTACCAATTAAATATGGCTGTTCGTGAAACCTTTTGCCCCATTTTGCTGGCCAATCTTGAAATATACTTCGTCCACACGGAAAAGGTACTTGCATGTGAAGTTCAAAACCTGCTAGCTTACTAATAATATAATATAATGATGATTATGATATGTTGATTAGGATTGTTCAAGAAAATCCGAAAAAAATCGAACTAAATCCAAAACCAAATCAGGGATGATTATGTTCTTTGACTTGATTTAGTTTAGTATTAAATTAAAGATAAGCCGACATTAATAACATGTCTAATTCCACAATAAAAGAGATTTGTTTCCAAACAAATTTGTCCATCAGTATTATTGAAAATCATAATGGGAATATAGGCTGTTACGTCTCCACATTGTGTGTCTGGTTCGATTGTTTAGCCAACTCTTTCAATTGAATAATGCTTGATTCCCAGCATCTACGTCTGAGTCAAATTGAGCAAGGGCAACCATTTCCTATATTGTGCCAATTCTAGTTTCAAAATTACCGCATACTTGTTTTATACGGAGTAGTTTTCAACCAGGTTGTGATATGTTATTAGTCAAGCACTAGCACCCCTTCAGAGTAAGTCTTTTATTGTTATCAATGAAATCAAAAAAAAAAAAAAAAAACAATGCATTTCATATAACTTGATACTTGTAACTTAATTCTTTACTCATTCCATACTGGTTAGGCTTGGTTTGATATTTAAGAGAAAAAATTACCAAACTAACTCTATATACAAATATTTAATTTATAATTTTTTAAGAAAGGAATCTTACAAAACTTGAGATGTACATAGTCCACATTGAAGGATTACTTAACAGTCAAGTTCAAAACTAATATTATACTAATAATATAATGATGACTGTGATTGATGATCCTTGCAGCTGACGTGATGCTAATTACGCTATTTCCGTTAAATTTCTAGGCCGGTGGTGGATGATTGTTTCCCAGAAACTACCAAGTCTACTTTAAATGTATTTTTTATTCTAACTTTATTGAAAAGGCCATTATACTATGAAGTAAGTTTCCTCTCTATAAATATTATATCTTTGAACTCTTTGGACAAGTCATTCTCAAACAAAGAATCCATTCTAAGTTCTTCTAACATACCTTAGCTGAAGATCTTGTACTTCAAGCTTGAAAACAAAATGTCTCCTGAAGATATGGCTAATGCGAAAGCCATCATTTCGACTGTTGCATCTGTTGCTGCTACAGCGATGCTCGTTCGAAGCATCGTCCATGACTTCATCCCAAAGGAATTCCGAAGCTACATAAGTTTCTACGATCTCTTTCATCGTTTCTCTTCTCAATTCACCATCCTCATCCATGAATTTCAAGGGCCATCCCCGAACCTGGTGTTCGAGGCGGTTGAAGTCTATTTGGGAACCATAGTGAACTCTTCGACTAAGAGTATCCGGTTAGGCAAGACGGAGAATGACAAGGGTCTTGTTATTACCATGGACAATGACGAAGAGATCGTCGATGTTTTTGAGGATATTAAGGTGACATGGAGAATGGAGTGTAGGAAAATCGACTCAGGGAGCCAGAATGAAGAGATAAAAGATATGATTGCAGCTCTATGTTCTGAACTCAGAGTTTATGAGCTGAGTTTCCATAAGAAACACAAGGAAAAGGTGTTGAAATCGTATTTGCCTTTCATTATGGAGAGATCAAAGGCCGCGAAAGAAGAATCCAGGGCTATAAAGTTGTTTTCAAATTACAGAAACTGGGGTTCTGGTGGTATGAATCTTGAACACCCTATGACATTCGACACTCTGGCTATGGACGAAGAGATAAAGAGCGCGTTAATCGATGACTTGGCGGGTTTTGTGAAGGGGAAAGACTACTATAACAGGATCGGGAAAGCTTGGAAACGAGGCTACTTGCTCTATGGCCCTCCTGGAACTGGTAAATCAAGCTTGATTGGTGCTATGGCGAATCATCTGAACTATGATATCTATGATTTGGATCTTACGGAAGTTCGTAGCAATTCGAATCTAAGGTCGTTGCTACTCGGCATGTCTGGCCGTTCAATTCTTGTGATCGAGGACATTGACTGCGGCATCAAGCTAGAAAACAGAGAAAAGGATGAAGAAAAGGAAAATAAACACAACAGGGTGAGTACATAAATCAATACGAGTTCATTTTTCAGCTCAAATTACATTTTTTCTTAGAGAAAATGACAAAAATGGTCTGTCATGTTTGAGGGTAGGTTCAAATAGTCCCTATGCACTTTAATTGTTTTGATCCTTTAAGTTTGTCAAAACGTAACACTTTTAGTCTTCGTCAAATATTAACTAACATTGTCTGGTAGATATGACGGAAACTATGAAAAAAGAAAAAGAAAATAAGCGGCAACTCACATTTAGAGGAACTATTTTGTCGTTTCTGCCATGTTAATTTATTTTGAGAGTCTGGTGCAACTAGTTTTTTGTCTTGCATATTTTAGGATTTGAGGGGAATTTCTTGGTGTTTATAGTTTTTTTTTTCCACTGTTTCCGTCAAATCTACCGGACAGAGTTCGGTAAGTACCTTACGGAGACTAAAAGGGTTAACTTTTGACAAACTTAACATAAGGGAACAGTTTTGTCATTTTCTCTATTTTCTTGCCTCAACTCATGTTGCTTCTGTTTACACCAGGTGACACTGTCAGGGATACTTAATTTTCTTGACGGGATTTGGTCGTGTTGTGGAGAGGAACGGATAATTGTGGTCACGACCAACCACATAGATAAACTAGATGCAGCACTGCTGAGACCTGGACGAATGGACATGCGCATACACATGTCATATTGCAAGTTATCAGCGTTCAAGCAGTTGGTTTTCAACTACTTGGGGATTCGTCAACACGAAATGTTTGATCAGATCGGACAGCTCCTAGAAGAAGTGGAAGTTACTCCGGCTGAAGTTGCGGGAGAACTGTTAAAGAGCAAGAATCCCACTATATCCCTTCAAGGTCTTGTTGAATTTCTTGAAAATAAAATTGCAGAAAGAGAGAGGTTGAAAGCTGAGACAGATTTGACAGCGAAGAACGGGGTATCAGAGGAAGAACCGAAAGATGCAACAAATCCTGAATCTATGCTCGATTCTTCCGAGGATCTTACATTGTTGATCTCTAGATGAAGATGGAGGCTATTTTCTACCCTCCTTTTTCTTTCTTCTTCTTGTTTTCTTTAAGGAAGACGATTGTAGGACCTGAGAGAGATGTTTATCCCATATCAACTGACAAGAATAAATATATTTAGAGTTGTTTTTCTTAAAGCTGGGAAGTACTTTGAGTTTTATCTACTTTTTCTTTCCAGCAAGATGCTTCCAAACATGGTTACCCTATGTTTCATCTCACAAAAGCATTACATGCCAACTCTTGGCGTTAAGAACTGCCAGGGTCAACAGAAATTGACACGACTAATGGTAACTTTCTGCAGGCGATGGATAGATATATACAACCAGTGGCGGATCCAGAATTTTCATTCAGAGTGTTCGGAAAAACAAAAAGCTAAATATACACTGTCATTTTTTACCGAGGGTGTTCAAAAGTTAATATATGCATATAAACACAGAAAATTTATCATATATATACACTGTAATTTTTTGTCGAGGGTGTTCGGGTGAACACCCTGGCCTCCAACTAGATCCGCCCCTGTATACAACAACTGAACTTTAACCCCAATTTAGTTGAGGCCAGCTATATGAATTCCCAATAACCATCCGGTTCCTTTGGAGCTCTTTCCATCCAATACTCAATAGTTTACTTTTTAAGACAAAGTTCTTTAAAACCAGGAATTCTCTAAATCTCACCCTTCTCTCTACACTAACATATAATCTTTGACAAAACTGAAAAAACTTTAGCCAAACACCAGAGCTAACATATGTGAAATCTATTCATTTAAATCTTTAGCAATTTAGATATGAAATACAAAAGCAAATCATAATTGATTAGACCAGTTGTTCTTAGATTTGTTTGAAATGCCAATGAGAATAAGTTGTTCTAGATATTGAAGATTTGAGAATTATAAATTTAGAATTTCGTGTTTCCTTCCAACATACCCTATGGGTTTATCAATCCAACAAAAACTCATTGTCAGGGGGCAACAGAACCTAATTCACCACCAAAATCTACTCTAGATCTTCTCAAAATGCCAAGTCTTTGCAATTAATATGGTCAGGCAAATGCTGATTTCAGTAGGTTAATAAATCATCTGTCAAATATTCACGATAGCCTCATTCCCATATGATTCATCTAGGACATGCACAAACATGCTAAGCAGACACGGACTTGAGGTACCAAAAAGCTAGCAAATGCTTTGCAGAATGATACTCAAACTTCTGGAAATAAATTAACATGTTTATATGAACTCAAGCAAAAAATTGAAAGTTGATTTATACCTTTATAGACCAATTCCATACCAAGCTACTAGTTCAAGTGTAAAAACGAAAGTTTATTCATCTACTATAGGGCCTTAGTACATACTCTGTGCACAAAAGTTATACTCAGAAGCATACAACTTTCTCCTTCCATAAGTAGCGAGTGTGTCATTTCTCAAGAAGTTGGGAAGATCAGTCATTTCTGGTTCCTGAAGTTTACGATTTACAGTACGAAGATAATTACCTTCAACTCTCAGAAGAATTTACACTTATCAAATAGGCTCTTTGAAGTAACTTAGATTGGATAAAACAAGAGACAACACTCTTTCATACCTGAGCTGCATCTAAGTGTAAATCTTTCCCTCAGCCATACGTGCTGCCATCATAAGAGTTTCTGTAGCTCCTGCAGGGGTAATCAACTTGGAAGCTGGCAATCATCCAACACTGCATCTGCATAGTAGTCTTCAAAAGAAAGTCCTAAAGGAAATCAAAAGAAAACTAGTGAATACTCCAGAACACGCTTCATCCTTAACCAGATGATCTTCTTAACCAATTGTAACTAGTTGATGAGTACTATTTGAATGCAACAAATTGATCTTTTTTCTTTTCTTTTTGCAAACTCCACAAGGACTTAATACATTCACGAGGTAGTTTAAACAAACTTATTAGCTTTAATGGCTGAAACTTGTGGATTTGAGTCGTCTTGATGGGAAACTGAAGGAGATAAGCCAGTGAGAGAGAAAAAGAATGGGATACAGCTGCACATTGGGAACTTAAGAATTACATCATTAATAAAATTCTACTCCTATAATTTTACTCAAAATCCTACTTAGTTTTCATGCGATGAACAGATTACCATCTCAAAAACTAAAGAGTAAATATACTACTGAAAAAACAGGAATTAGCGACAGACAACACCAAGTTTTTCAATGACCCAATTCAAGGCCGCAACATGACATCCAACAAGCCACTACCCGCTAGGTGAACCATCAATGATAAATCAAAGAAAACAGCGTAGTTAGGTCTCAAAAGTCTCATAGCATAGAGCTTCAAGCATTTACTATTCTAGTTAGAGACCAACGTCTTGGGGCTAACATGGGATCCACTCAAGGACATAATGATTTAGGTAAATATCTAATGCATTTCCCGACCGGAGAAGTCATTTTTGGAGGAAAAACTATGCGTTTTTGGGATTAGACACAAAACCAAAATGACACCCCTAATTTTTCTTGGCTGTGAGACACATCAAATTTGAATCTAAGTGCCCATAGAAAATGCAAATCAAATAAAGAAAACAAAAATATTAGAGGCAGAGGGGGGTCAAAATTCTTGAATTAATAGAATACAATTAAAAAAATAATTGAAATCGTTCCGAAGGGAATATGTGTCCCGGCACTGCATCATAACATAGATAAATGGAAGTACCTCAACAACATCATGTCATAGTCATGAGGGAATATAACACACAGTAAGTAGCTCAAAATAGTGTAAATGACATAGCACGGGCTCGTCCCACAACATACTAGTAGTTAGTAATAACGGATGATGACTTAAGTGACCTAATGGATGTAGAGTTCTATTTTGTGGTTACTAATATTTAGGAATCTGCTGTAACTTACTCCTCCTATTTACGCTCTGTTGATAGTCATTATCTTTTTTTTTATGTTTATCTTAGCAGATATAGGGGTTGTATAATTCTTTATATACGGTGCCATACCAATCAATAAACAGTACATTATTTTTCCCATCTTCTATTCTCTTCTCTTTAGTTAGAAAGCAGTAATACAAGTTTCAAGTCATGCTTTTGGAAAAGCAAGCAAACCGGAAGCTAAAAGTCTCACTCACCTCCACGCTAATCCTATTTAAGGACGGATTAGTGACGCATTACAAAAAAAATAACTTGTTAGCTACGGGCTATTTAGCAACAGGATAGGGATTCCATAGCTATTTCGCTACGAACAACTTAAAAACATTTTGACTTTAACTAGTATATCTCTACAAGAACTCCCCATTGCAGCTCCCTGAATTTGTCCCTTTTTCTTATTTTGGCACCTCAACTAAGTGTTGTTCCTATTGAATCCTGAGCTCGTCCTCAAGTGTGTCTATCAAACCCTCTAAATCTGATTTTTATTAGAAGCAAAAATTAAACTGTGGTAATGAAGGTGAAGTAATATTTAAATGTGTGGTAAGCTATTCTTTAGGTCATGGATGTGTCGGTTTCTGCTGGTTCAGCTCTTCCATTGCCAGCTTAATTAAGAGCTTACTCTTTTTTTCCCTCTCAATTACTGTTAATCTTAGCTAAAAGATGGCACAATTAAATTAGAATATATATATTAGCATGTTGCTACATTGAAGATAGAATACTGTGCAAGTCAGATTGTGTTTGATAGACACACTTGAGGACGAGGTCAGGCGCTCAATAGGAACAACACTTAGTTAAGGTGCCAAAATGAAAAAAATAGGACAAGTTCGGGGCTGCATATGCATTAAGCCCTCTCCCTTCATGTGAAGGAGTTCAGAGTTCGAGGATCCAAACACCTAGGTGCCGCTTGGCCTTAAAAATTATTCATTCTTTTCCGGAATCAGCGTTTGGCCATGAAAATTCCGAATACAACTTGAAGTTGTATTCGGAATATCAAAAACTCAAAAAACTTGTTTTTCAAAAAAATTTCACTTTTTTCACTTTTTTACAACTACATTTCATCAAAAACTACAATTTCAAAAACTATGGTCAAACACAACTCCAACTCCAACTCCAAAATTCCAAAAAAAAATGTTTTTTTTTTTTTGGTATTTATGGCCAAACGGCACCTTAATTTTGACTAAGAACTCGAATACAGATTCTTCAAATATTTTTAAAACAAAATTTACTTAACATAAAAAGGGACAGAGGGAGTACAACATTTAAGCTTCAAAGATTGAGGGCAGCATCAAATAAAGCTATGCTTGTACCAAAGGCAAGAAATTTAATGATTTTTTTATTTTTTTTTTATAATTTGTCTATTGATCGAATCAGAAAGAAGATTACGTCGAAATTTGTATGCTTTTTTCACAGTCAAAAGTACCAATCTTGATTGCCAGTTTCTACTGCACAGTGCAGACATAAGAACTAAGAAGAAGCTTAATTAGTGTGACTTTAATTAATGGCCAAATACATGAGAAAATGACAAGCTAAGGCTTAAAATAGTTCCTTCAGTATGCATTAAACAGTTTTTATCCATTAAGTTTGCTAGAAGTTAACATTTTCAGTACAGATAAGTAATTATTCTCTTTCAATTTATTTGTTTTACTTTTCATTTTAATCTGTTTCAAGAAGGTTGTCTCTTTCCTTTATTGACAAATATTTTAATTCCAATTTCATGTGACAGGTTAAAGACCACAAAATTAAAGGTCATTTTTGTAAAATCTATATATCTTTAATTTAAGATCACAAGATTCAAAAACCTTTTTTACTCTCTTAAATTTGTGTCAAACCAAAACCAGACAAATAAATTGAAATCGAGGGAGTATTATAATTAGGGGTGGCAAAATCAACCCACAAAATCATGACTTGCCCAACCTGCTTAGGTTTGGATCGGTTAATGATCCGCTTATTTTGTTAACTCATCTCATTTTGGCACGTTTAATTCAGCTCATTTAAAAACTGGGCTGGTGTGCATCTCAAAATTGATCTATGAGAAATTTATCTAAATACTTTTAAAACAATATTTCTTTATTTGATATGTTATATATAGCCATTAATATAAGGAAAAAGATTTTATTAAGTACTTATACAAATTATAAGAGAACAAACAAAAAACTTAAAACTGAGTTTGAGTTTGGCGGAATGAGTTATGCCCCGATTTTTAGCTCATTTGAGGCCGACTAACATTCGAGCGACCCCCCTCCCACACACACACCAATTATTAACACTCTCAAATTCAGTCTACCCGCTCATTTGACACGTCTAATTGTAACTAACCTGTTATAATAAGTTAACTAAACTACGTGAATAATATAAAAGATATGTTAGCCAATGTATATGAATCAAATCCTTAATATCAACGTATCGGGTAAAATATCAAATTAATTTGAAAAGCATTTGATTTAGATATCTGTTAAAAATATGCAATTCCACTGGAATTAAATGGTTAATCATATTATACTCTTAAAATATTTCATCCTTCAAATATTGCAAATTCTAAGCCATTCCAACTTTGTAGCTAAAAACTTTTACTACTACAACTACTACTTTTACAGCCACAAAGAAGTAAAACGAAAGAACGAGTCAATTGCTACCTTCACTTCATTATTTTTTTTTTTTTTTAAAAAAAACAATATTATGTGGTTATATGTGAAACTGTTACAGAAATAATCGCTCCACCATATTTTTTCTCAACTCCTTTTCACTATAAAAAGGCCAATTCATTGTACTCAAACAGGACACACAAAAAAGAGAAGGAGCAATAAATAAAAGAAGCAAAACAAAAAACAAAAAAAAAACACAAGAGAGATCACAATAAAACACACAAAAAAAATACCAATTAAAATGGCAAAGGCTATTGTGCTCCTCTCTGCTCTTTGCATTGTGGCCCTTGCCAACTTTGCACATTGCCACCCTGAAGTTTTTGATGTTGAAGGCAAGGTCTACTGTGACACATGCCGTGTCCAATTCGAGACAAAACTCAGCCAGAACATCGAAGGTACGATCTTTTTTTAGTATCTGATTTGTTGTTTTCGACTTGAACTATATATATTTACATTCATTGTCACAACGAAATAGCGAATCATGTGACGTAACATCTAATTAGGTCAATCTTTGTGTATACAATCAATTACTATGCCTTACATCCAAACTAGTCATTGGATAGGCGACATCAACCTTTTGTATCCATTTCGCTCTATTCAGACTCATCTCATCAGTATTCATAGGATTCGTCATATCGATCTGACTATGGTCAAATTTCAATTGTTTGTGAAAGTCACTAAATGAATTTTAAAAAGCTCTTTTCATCATCAACGACAAAAAAAAAAAAGGAAATTGCTTTTGTGACTCATGTTTTATCGAATAGAACTAAGAGCGTTTTCTCTTTCAACAGGCGCGACCGTCAAGTTGCAGTGCAGGAACATCACCACTGAGACCGAGACATTCTCGGTCGAGGGTGTGACCGACAAGGACGGAAAGTACAAATTGACAGTGGAAGGGGACCACCAGGACGACATTTGCGAGGTGACCGTGGTGAAGAGCCCAAGGGAAGACTGCAAAGAGGCTGTGTCTGGTTACGAAAAGGCAAGAATTGAGTGCAGTGACAATGTTGGCATGCACAATGCTGTGAGATATGCCAATCCACTTTTCTTCATGAAGGCTCAGGCTGTTGAAGGCTGCAAAGAAGTTCTTGATGAGTTGGGTTTATTCCCACTTGAATTCTAAGTTGTTACTAATGTTTTAGGTGGAAAAAAATAAATAGCTTTTGCCCTTTTTCTTGATGGGAAATAATAAATAAACATATGAGGAAAGATGGATTTTCTTATGTATTTGTACTCTCATGGAATGGAAAGTTCCATGTAATATTGAATGAGAAGATCTTGATCATATTTTAAGAAACTTGAGTTTCCTCTTGGTGTTTGGAGTTGGTTTTTGTTTGTTGTTACTTTTTGTTTTTTCATAATATTGATTAATCATCAGTTAATATTTTGCCGCGATAAATTTATGAAATAAAAGAAACATAGATGATGTAAAGCAATTCGGTAGTCGCAGGGGCAGAGCTAGAGGGGCAGAAGGGGGCTTGCCGGAAAATTGCAGTGTATATATCTGGTCAATTTAGATAATAGACAATGAACGTCTTTGGGTGAAAATTCCGCCACTGGGCTCGGTCAGCAAATAATTAAGGCTTAATATCTAAAGTGACATCAGTTGTACTTATGTTGGATTTTAAAGCCGGCTTCCAACTCTTTTTTTTTTTTTTCATTTTAACATCTCTTCTTAATATTGATAAAATGAGTATCAATAAGAGCATCTGATCGTTGAACAATCACGTTGACATTGATCCCTTGATGATGAGTTTAGTGTAGTGACAATGTTGGCATTCACAATGTTGTTTTTATATTAGTTAAATTATGCTTTTCTTCATGAAGGCTAAGGCTGTTTCTGGCTGCAAGGAAGTTCTTGATGAGTTGGGTTTATACCCACTTGAATTCTCAGTTGTTAAAGTTTAATAAATAAATAAAAATACCTTATGCTCCTTTTGATGAGTTGGGTTTATTCCCACTTGAATTCTACATTTTTCATCGATAAGGGTTGTAGTGGAGTGGTAACTAAAGGTCTCGGATTCGAACTCTAAGTATGAAATCGCTTTTGTTAGAAAGTGTTTTACTCCCAATGTGAGACTTTCCGCCGCAAATCCGAATTTAATCGAGTCCTAATACGGGTACGAAATACCGAAGGAAAAAATAGAAATAACTACATTTGTCACTGCCATCATCCATGCTCAAGCCAAGCTTGATGGCCAAGTTGAAGATGGTGACTTTATGTTTAGACATAATGTCACAAAATGCAGTAACATTCGACATTTAACTAACAATTTGTCTTTATTAGCTTGTATTATGTACATATACATGCTCCACAATGAAAGTGATTAAAATAAGTCAACGAACTTATAAGTTATAACACTGACAAAATAACAAGTGTTACTAAAATTTGATTTCGACTATATCACGACGAGAATTAGGAGACAAGTAAAATAGGATTTGAAAAACAAATAGAAACAACTTCTTCTACCTTAATTTATTCGCCAGTAATGGTGTGACGTCCTTGACTAGCGGACGAATGAAGGCAGATCAAGCAATTTTCATAAGCTTTTGAAGATGAGGTGTACATGACATTTCAAGCGAATTCGATATCAGAATGAAAGAGAAATTAAAGTGAAAGACTTTATAAGGTATAACTCATGTTCACAATGTACGCGCGCTTTTAGAGCTTGATGTGACATAACCCGAAGAATAAATCTGTGGGTATCATAGACCCCCATCCATTCGTCCTTTTTTTTTTAAAAAAAAAAACAAGGATACCTTTACATATTTTTTATTATTTAGTCATTTTGTAACTAAAGAACAATAATATCAGCACTCTTCTACCAATTGCCAGTTTAATATTTTTATCCAAACTAAAGGTATCGTGTTGTGCATGAAAATGAAGTCTTTCTTTGTTAGTGCACGCTAAAACCTACTCAATAGCTCCTCCTTTTTTATTTGTTTGTATTGCTTTTCTTTTCGATCCGTTTCAAACAGAATGTTTGTTTCCTTTTTGGCAATCCTTAAATTCTAACTTTCCACGTGTCAGGGTTAAGATCATAAAATTAAAGGACATTTTATTACATTATACATATTCTTTACTTTCTTAAGCTCCGTATCAAGTCAAAACCGGACAAACAAATTAACGCGGAGAGAGTATATTTTATACTATACATTAATTCCGAAAGACCGAAACAATCATAGATGAATTCCGAGCACCAAATGATATATATATATATATATCATGGCTTAGTCGATTTCGTTATTTTTATTTCCATATCATTTTGAATTTCATGGCTTTATCTGACCTCTTTTTATGCTTTCTATTGAGTCGAGGGTCTTTCAGAAACAGCCGCCCTAACTTGGTAGGAGTAAGGTCTGCGTACATTCTACCCTCCTCAGACCTCACGTTGTGAGATTTCATTGGGTCGTTGTTGTTGTTGTTGTGAAATATTATATTTTTTTTTTGGGAAACTTTTTTTTTTTTTTTTTTTGGTAGAGAATCTTTTGCTTTTTGACAACAATAATGCAAAAAGATAAAAAGGCAAATATAAAAAGAGAATTTCAATGGAACCCTATGAAGCACATCTTTTTAGTGAGAGAAACAGTGCGTTAAAACTCTCTCAATACCCATTTTCTCTCTCTAAAAAATAAAAAAATTCTCTTAGCTTAAACTTTACAAATCGATTCAATTTCAATGGCTAATAGCAATCTTCCTCGTAGAATTATTAAGGTAAATTTCATTTTTTAGCTTTTCATTTTTTTTTTTTTTTTTAAATTTAGAAATTTCGATATTAGACCTATTTGAGTTTGATCACTTGTTTTTTTAGGGTTTTGATCTAGTTTTCGCTATTTTTAGTTTGAACTTTGATGAATTTTTTATTTAGAAATTACGATTTTAGACTATTTGTGATTGATCACTCATTTAGCTAGGGTTTTGATCTACTTTTTCGATATTGTTAGTTCGATTTTAGTTTGAGTTTTGATGATTTCATATTTTGAGTTCGATTTTAGTTTGAAGTTTGATGATTTTTGTTGTTGTTGTTGTGATTTTACAGGAAACTCAACGTCTTCTAAGCGAACCTGGTAAATATATATATATGTGGAAGCTATGTATTATTTATTTATTACTACCCTCTGGATCAATTTGTTTGTTTGGTTTTGACTTGACACGGAGTTTAAGAAAGTAAAACCTTAATAACTAGAATCTACACCAAGGGTCCAAATCACACCCGAGCCATTTGGGACTCGTCCAAACCACTCGACTAATTTATAAATCACGTTCCGAACCTTATGAAATCAACGAAACTCCAATTCGACTTTGTGCTTTGGAAGTAATCTGAGGGGTAAGGGTAGCCTAAGGCCAAAACAAGTTTAGAAGATCATGTAAATCGAATTTTTTGTACTAAGCTTGCACAAGACCTCACTTCCAATGAGTATACGTGCAAAGAAGACTTTTGAATCTTGTGTTCTTAAACATGCCATGTTGAAAGTTAGAAATAAAGAGTTGCTAAAAAAGGAAAGATGCACAGACTAAAGAGTAAAGTAAGACAAACAAATTGAAACAGAGGGAGTAGAATAGAAATTATTGAGTATTGGAATGAAATGGCCCCAATTAGAGCAGAATGAAAATAGAATATAAAGGATTTGTATAGATGAACTTAACTAGTTCGGGATTTGATTATTTTGATAAAACTGTCTTACTTTGTCTTCGAATAACAACAACAACAACATATCTAGTGTAATCCCACAAGTAGGGTCTGGGGAGGTAGAGTGTACACAGACCTAACCCTATCTTGGGAGGTGGAGAGGTTGTTTCCGAGAGACCCTCAACTCAAGATAAAGCAAAAACAAAGTAGATCAAAAAGGAAAAAGGAAAAAGGAACAGTAACTACAACAAAACAATATGCTAAGGCGAATAACAAGAGACAATAGATTGTAACAGAAATCGAAGGATAAGAAACTGCAGAAGAAATACTACGACTACTAGTAAGGAAGGATACGATAGACTAAGTTCTAATACCTACTAACCTTCTACCCTAATCTGTGTCCTCCACAACCTCCTATCTAAGGCCATGTCCTTGGTAAGCTGCAATTGTGTCATTTCCTGTCTAATCACCTATAGGGCTGCTTATCGGGCGGATTGGACGGATTATTACACGTAACGGTTCGGCTTAACGGTTATCGGCTTTTAAAAGTATTAATCCGCTAACCAACCTATAAGATATCGGTTGGTTCGGTATCGGATTAGCAATTATCGGGCGGTGTATCGGCTAAATATAAGAGAAAATGAAAGAAGTGAAAGAAGATCCAACACTAAAAATAACTAAGTAACTCTATGAAGACATATATAACTTATAAGTTAGCCTTTTAGTGTGCCAAGACAGGAGAGTTTTTTGATCATTCACAAGATTCCCTGTACATGTTGTGTTTCATTCAAACTAGTTTACAATGCATAATAATGTATGCCAAGAGCTGGTACTAACAAAGAAGTCTAGCCAGGTCCAATACACTTGGGCATGACCAAAAAAACCTGCCAGGCAAAAATGAACATTTTTTTTAATTTTATTTTATGAAACCAAAGTTGCTTTTAATTGATTAAGCACTCAACAGGCAAAAAGTTCAAATGTACAACTGAATGTCGGTAGCTAACCAACATGGCAAAGTACTACTATGAAGAAAGCCTGTAGAAGTAACTAGACAGATAGCTTCTTCCTCTTGAATGTGTTATACCTTCATCAATGACAAAAAATGAAGGCATCCCAGTGCTGAGGCTTAGCTTTAGGTTTACAAATTATAATTGCCATACATATTTTATATGTTTAAGGGTAAAAATATAATAAAATCTTAACGGGTTAACGGTTTACCCAATAAGAAAATTGAGTAATCCGTCCCCCGCACCGATAAGCCGTTAATCATAAAATTTAAATCCAATCCCCACTCGCTAATCTGATAACCCAATACCAATAAGGCTATAAGCCAATTTTGCGATTGGGTTATCGGTAGCGGTCGGTTTTGAATAGCCCTAATCACCTATCCCAATACTTCTTCGGCCTACTTCTACCTCTCTTGAGACCATCCATAGCCAATTTCTCGCACCTCCACTCTAGGGCATCCGTGCATCTCTATATGCCTGAACCATTTCAGCCCCGCATCTTGTCCTCCATCGAGGTCACTCCCACCTTGTCTCTGATATCTTCATTTCTAATCCTATCCTAGTATGCCCACGCATCCACCGCGGCATCCTTTTTGACCGACCACTCTGTGGAACTTAATTTTGAGTTTTGATGGCACCTTCTTATCACACAAGACTCCGGATGCGAGTCATTATTTCATCCACTGCGCACTAATGTGATGTGTGACATCATCGTAAATCTCTACATTTTCTTGGATAATAGACCCAAGATACTTGAAACTTTCTTTCTTTTGGATTAAATGTGTATCAAGCCTCACGAGTCACGTCACGGAACTTGCACTCCTAGTATTTTGTCTTGGTCCTGCTCAATCTGAACTCTTTAGACTTCAGGGTCTGTCTTCAAACCTCCAACTTAGCGTTATTGAAATAGGGAAACGGGATGAAAGCTCTAAGCCCGCATCTTCCGCTTCTATTAGAGGGGCAGCGGATCCAATCCGTTCGAAGGGGGAGCAGAGCAGCAGGCATTATGTCATCTGCGAATAACATACACCATGGTATCAGTTAGAAGCATTAAATTCATCTTTCTTAACTACACAAGCGTTTTCTCTCGTATCCTTTCATCCAAGATGCAATTTTAAGCTCTTTGAAGCATTAAAGTTATCTTCCTTAACTACATGAACCTTTTTCTCCTCACCGTTCATTGAAGGTGCACTTTTTTAATTTTATTTCATGAATTTCGGAGTATAATTGACATGACTTGGTTTGTTGATTTTGGTGAGAGCAAGTGTTATGTCCGTTGAAGCTTATTACGAGCTTGTTCATTAGATTGCGGTTCTGATTGATTTTTACGACCTATCGAGCTAAGAGAAATTTTTTTTTTTTTTTTTTTTGGTGTGGCATAACTTTGATTGCAGCACCAGGAATAAGTGCTTCTCCCTCAGAAGAAAATATGCGATATTTTAATGTCATGATTCTTGGTCCAACACAGTCTCCTTATGAAGGTAATTTGCTCAATTAATTATGCTAAGTAGATGAAAGTCCACGTTGCTATTGTGCTTCAGATCGTATAGTATATTGTGTCCTCTCCTCTTGAATTGGTTCCTCACTTGTCCTTTTTCATTTTCCTACTATAGAAAGAAACTTTCATTTGCCTACCCGGTCCCTCTTTTCTTATATTTATCTAGTATGTAGTCTTTGAGATCTGAGATCTATCTGGCTTTGGCAGCTCTTGTTCTGGATCGATTTGATATAGAAAAGATAAATGGAACACGAAATCAACTGGTGTCACTGACTAATTAATCAATCCTGCTATAGTTGAAATGAACTTGACTAGCTGACTGCAATACCAGTAGGATGTGGGGTTGCATTTGTCAACTTAATAAAGTAGTTAAGCTGTTAAAGATGTCCCAACTCCCATAGTTTCTGCATGATTGTGTGCATTTTATTATGTAACATATTTCTGACTACAGCATAGCGGAAAACTAGCTGTCCTTTTACAAATTTTTAGTATAATTCTAGTAGAAATGTGTTGACAATGAATGGCATTTAGATGAAAGACATCTATCGTTGTCCTTCCAGCGTTTGATTTGATATGCATTATGTTACATTCTTTTTTTTTTTTTAGTTAAACTGATTTACCCTTGCTTTTGGACCATTAGTGATATGTTATTATTATACTTTGCATTATATATGCCTTTTCGATCCTGTGATCTTCTACACTTAATCCCACTGATTGCTTTTGTGTAGGAGGTGTTTTCAAACTGGAACTCTTTTTGCCTGAAGAGTACCCAATGGCTGCGCCAAAGGTATTTGAACCCATTAATGGATGTTTTGGAAAGTTCCAATATATGCTCAGAATCTCTGCATATTCAAGAATTATATTGCCTGCTTTTGTATGGAGTGGCATTCTTTATATTTTGTCCTGAAGTTCAGAATAGATGATGAAATACTTCATTTGACTTATTTGTCCAGAAGCATTAACTGCAACCTCCTTATACTTGTACCTGATCTCTATTTGAATATCATGTTTTAGATCATCTTTGTTGTTGATGGTGATACTCTCTGCTTTTTGGAGTTTTCCATCTCTAATTCAGTTGCGAGACTCATTGGAAATTCTGCTTTTTGCTTGAAATTTTTGTCGGTTGTCTTTATGTCTTGATTTGTGCTCTATGGTTTAAAATTTTCTGATGTGCCTCTTTACACTTGAATATAAACTTTTAAAACTTTTCTACTTTTACTCTTTTACAATCTCAACCATCGTATATTATGTACTAACTTGTAAATGTTCAGTTTAGACTTTGTAACTCGATCATAATATTTACTAATATACTTTAAATTTGATGTGTAACACATGGATATTGAAGCTGATGATGATAACAATAGATTGGCATGATTCTATCTGTTGGGGCTATGTTACACTAGTTTGGCATAAGTTAAGGCTGCTCCTAGATGTACTGGTTGTTCGCTCTTCTCTCTCTTTTTCCCCCTTTTCCAGTGATGTGTACCATGGGTGGGGTGTATTATCTATAACTTGAGCTAACTAGAAGTATGGACCGAGGACATGACTTTAGATAGGAAGGTTTGGAGGTCGAGGATTAGGGTAGAAGGTTAGTTGGTAGCTGAGTGTTCTCGGACTCTGTGTGGGAGAGGGAGGGGGCTAGCCTCTCGTCTTCTCCTTTTTGTAGTAGTATTCAGTTATCGCGTAGTGTCTTATTCTTGATGTGTATTACCATCTGTTGCAGCATTTGTTTTGTATCTTGCTCTTTTGTTGTCTCTTTTCTTACAATCCTGCATGGGATACTTTTCTTTGAGCTGAGGGTCTATTGGAAACAGCCTCTCTACCTGACAAAGGTAGGGGTAAGGTGCACCTCCTACCCTCGCCAGACCCCGCCTGTGGGATTACATTGGGTATGTTGCTGCTGTTGTTGTTGAAGTGGTTTAAATGAAATTATGAGTTCTGGCATATGTTAATTCTAGGAGAACAAGTACGAATGATTAAACATAATTCTTAAACTATTTTCTACATCTTTATTAGCAGAAGTTAGTACTGCTCACTTTGACATAGATCACCAAAATCCCCGAAAGTGTTTATGACCTTTATAATGGATAAAGGGCAGCCCGGTACTAAGCTTCCGTTATGCGCGGGATCCGGGGAAGGGCCGGATTACAAGGGTCTATTGTATGCGAGTGAATTACAAGGGTCTATTGTATGCAGCCTTACCCTGCATTTCTGCAAGAGGTTGTTTCACGGCTTGAACCCGTGACCTCCTGGTCACATGGCAGCAACTTTACCATGGATGTAGTCATATTATTTGATTTCCTATTTTCAGAAATTTATAGCCTAACATCCATCAATTCAAGTGGTTTGTATTTTTGACTAGTTCAGGTCTCCACTTAAATTTTTCTCTTGGGGAATAGGTTTGGTTGTCTATCATTAACTGTAACTGCTGGAGGAGATTTTCCTGGTCACAATGGTGATTAGGACAGTTATAGCTAGTGTTTCTCTTACTTGGAATTTTGCTTTTGTTGCTGAGAGTGTGAGACAGCTTTTAGTGGTGGTTTCCCCCTTGTAACGACTATCCTGTTCATGATGAAAATATTAATTCAGGCTGTTTTTTCTGGAGGATTTTTTTTGTATTAGTGGGTTTTGACTTCCAAGATGATAGTATATCATGAACTCTGCAGATCTTTTTCAGTTTGGCTCACTTTATCTTATAAGCATCTCTTGAATTTGCTTTCCTGGGAACTGAGTTGCGACCATGATACAGTTTTGGTAGAGTAGATGAAAGCTGAACATTAATAAAGACTTACCCTAGCATCGATTTGTTACGAAAAAATGAAAATTGTGGGAAGAAACATAAGAATTGTTGATGGGGTAAGCTGGTCATTTAGGTGTTGGATAAATATGCATCAATTGTAGGAAGAAGCGTGTATGGGGCATGATACCTGGCTGGCTGGCTATAATGTGGAAACATTTGAGTTCATTTTAGGCTGGGAATCGGACTTACTATAGATTTAATTAGGAGCAGTTGGATGATTAAAGATAAAGAACCTCAAACAACCTTTTCTCCTAGCTTCCTTTTTTTTTTTTTAAAAAAAAGGCTTTTCTTCTAGTTTCCTTGACCTCCTCTTTCATGGTTTTTGCATGAGGCTTGCCCCTTTGTAATTGATTCATGGGCTTTTACCTATATGCAGCATGTAGGGTTGATCACATATTGGTTGTAGAGATTATATGCTTGTGTGATGAATTAAAATGTGAATTAAGTGTTGCTATTTTTGTTGCCACTGTTGATTCAGTCATTGATCAAGTTGCATACTATTAACAGGTTCGATTCCTCACCAAAATCTACCATCCGAACATTGATAAGGTTTGTTCTGTTATTCGATTCTGTTATACATAATTTTAAGCCACAATTCGCTTATGTCGACCATTATTATGAAGCTTGGAAGGATATGCCTTGATATTCTCAAGGACAAGTGGAGTCCTGCTCTTCAGATTCGTACCGTTCTTTTGAGGTATTCGATATCAGATTATTCATGGATATTATTGTTCCGGAGGATCTAATGAATTTGACGAACATGAGCACGAAATTTTGGCAGTGGGCATTAACAATATAATTGTTCGTTTTTCAGCATTCAAGCACTTTTGAGTGCTCCAAATCCAGATGATCCACTCTCCGAGAACATCGCAAAACACTGGAAGTCAAACGAGGCTGAAGCTGTTGAAACGGGTATTTTCCTTAAAGTATTTCCATTATGTACCAGTACAAAGTCGAAAGTTGAATGCACTGTGTCAATATATAGTTACATTGCGAATTAGTCCTTGATTCAGTTTCCTTTCTTTCAACCTTGCAGCTAAAGAATGGACACGCCTTTATGCGAGTGGTGCCTGAAGGCATGTTTAGTGATTTTGATAAAGGAAAAATTTGTGGGATGTATTTATCCAACTGTTTAATCAGAATGGGACTTGGGAAGACTGAAAACTGAACGCTTCGAATTAATCTATAATTGTTTCCTTGTCCTTGAAATTGTATAATTGAACGTTGCACCCTTTTTTTTTTTAGTTGAATTGGTCTTTACTAAAAGACCAGAAATGGTTCTAAAGAATTCTCACAGAACACTGAATTGGTGGTTAACATTTGCTGTGTGAGTCCTCATGAATTTGTTTTAAGTAGGATGCTTCCAACTTAAAATGCAGGTTGTTTTTGGTTGCTGTAACAAAATGTTTTCCTCAACCATTTTAACCTATAGGGGGAACAATGAGAACCTCAAAACTATGACTATTTCAGTCAAGGAAACAAAACTAACAACTAAGAATCGAATGGAGACGTGGTAGGGAGTAGTGAGGTAGTAACTGTCTTTCCATTCTTAAGTAATGGTCAGGTTTGAGCAATGGGAATAGTCACATTTGGCTATTATTTTCACAGGGCAGACAGCTTTTACAGCGTCATTTAAGGCACAATTATCTTAAATTATTTTTGCATTAGTAGCAAGTGAATAGTCTCAGGTTTGAGCAATGGGAATAATTACATAGGGATATTATTTTCGTGGTGTAGCCTGCGTTTTTTTATCTTTAGTAGCAAGTATAGGCAAACTTTAGAAAATTGATGCCCCCGCTTCTTTGTTGCTAGACAATAGTGTTTTTCGAATATATAATAATCGAAGTATAATGTTTTAAAGTGTTGATTTTGGATGCAAGAAGTGAGTTTTAATTACGATAATTTTTATACAGACTGTTGGAAATTTTGCATTAGCTTTGGATAAACAACCGGGTAACCTGGCCCGGTTCCGAATTCGGGTCCGGAACCGGTTGGACCTGTTCCAGTCACCGATTTCAACCAATTCAACCGGCCCTGTTGACAGGTTTAGCCTTGGATAGCCAAACTCAAGGGAAAAATTTCGAAATTTTGGCTTAGGCAAGCCAATCTTCAGCCAAAAATGTGGGGAGTATGTTGCATAATTAGTATGTCAAACTTCAGACACATTTTTGCAACTTCAATCTCGTATGACTCAAATATTTTCGAAATGGCTGAACTTATAAAAATTTATATACTTGGGCTATGATTTAGATGATGGTCTCAAACTTGGTGGGAAACAACAAAAACAACCCAGAACTAATCTGTTTCCAAAAATTTAGCCAAATCAGATTAGCCTAGTTGAATGGGTTAATCAGGTTGGCCCATCCAAGTAATAAAGACATGTCAGTATCTGAAGTGTACCATAGTACGAAGAAATTTATTTTCGTATTTATGTGTTAGCTTCACTGATTTGGTCAAACACTGTTGTTCCATATGCCTACTATACCAACAAATATATCTAACTCCTACTGCAATTACTCCTCTTAGTTGCCTCCCTCAGATTGATTGGATTTGTCTATTTCTTTTGATGATAGTGATAAGCCAGCCAATGTTCATTCTAAGCCCCACACGATTTATCATATTAAGGAAGAATTACAACGAAATGACTAGTTTTTTTTCCTTAGAATTTTAGCCGGTTATCCTTTTTTGAGACAGTTGTTTAGTAGATAGTTTTTTTTTTTTTTTTTTTTTGTGTTAGTGGATAGATAACGGTTTAATTTTTTTAATAAACTGAAAAATCTTTTTAAAAAAAATGTTAGATTATGAAATAAAATTTTGTTGTCTTGTAGAAGTTAGACTAATGTTTTGTTAATTTCAGAGGCTATATTTGCATAGTTTCTAAAATTGAGAATAAAATCTACTGTATAATGATAGCCTAAATTTTTTTTTTACGTAAATCAGCAGTTGATGACCTTTTCATAGGCCGTACATCAAGTTCTAGTTTATTTTCATTTTTGTGTTAATTAAGATTATGGTATAATACATAAATAAACCCTCAAATTTGATCTCAGCTCGTTAATATGCGCTTCAACTTTAGGTGTGCACAAATAGGATTTTCAACTTGTCTCTACTTTGTCGGTTAAACACTCCAACTTATAAAATAATCATCTAGACACGTCCAAAATTTATATGTCACATCAACATTTACATTTACGTGTTAACCTTTGTACAAGTTGATGTGTTTACTTGTGCACATTCAAGTTTGTCAATTTTTTATAAATTGAAACACTGTAATTAAGTCTAAAAAGAATACAATGCAACAGTCAAAATGTGAAAGATCACACCGTCAAATATTACTGATGTATCTGAGTCATGACACATCAAGATTTTGCAGTGGTCAAAGTGCCTTGAAAATTGGCAATAGGAGGAAATAAAGACACGATCAAAGTGGAAATAAGAATATGGCATTGGGATTAGTGGCTAATAGTAATTGACATGACTCATCCATGTCGATATTATTATGATAGGTCTATAAGAAATCCAGGACATGATGATATAGATAGATAGATCTACTAACGGCTACAATATTGAATGATGATCTGATTGACGGATTATACAGATTTTTTTTTTTTGTTTTCTTCGATTTCTAATATTTGAGTTAGGTTAATTCGAATTCGCATTGAAATCATTACATTGCAGTATTAAAAGGAATGATCTTGAATTTTTGACGTCACTTAAAAGATCCTTAGAAAATGACATTTAAAACTCACTGAACATAAGTTCTAATTATAATGTGCGGCAAAATTAGTTTTAATGATATAAGAGTTTGAGATATTCAAAAAGTTACAAAGAGTGAAAGATAACACGGCGTGTTACTTATTGGACATGAGTTTCAGTTATATTAATTTAAGAACAGTTAAGTAACAATAACTTTTGCTTATGAGACAGAATTTGCCATCAATTGAGTAGGTTCACTGATTCTGACTTATTGAAATGTTTTAAACTCCTATCTCTCAAGCAAAATTGTGCTTATAACTTATGCCCGATCGAACAATATGAATCATTTTTTTGAAAAATTTGCTGAACGAGCTAAAAGTTCAAATCCTTCCTTTAGGGAGATCATTTTTACAAATCACCCCTTTAGGATAGAATAGCCTCCGACTTTATTCACGGAGCTTGTACTTGAAATTTTTCATTCAGAATAAAGAAATATTTATCACACCACTACAACGTTCTATGATGATCATATTTTTCCCTTTTCAAGTATTATTACACATCAGTCTCGAAAAATATTTTTGGCCCCTGTATAATATGCTGTTGTAACGTAATTGGTACGGCAAGCAGTGTCTACACTATAAGTGGTGACAATGACTTGAGGAATGTCATTTAGCAACGTATATATTTTTATTCTTTAACCAAATCCCAATTTTTCTTCCAACTATTTATAGACAACTCCTTTAATTTCGCTGCCTCTTTTATTTTTGGACTTTCTACACCGTTGTGTCCTTGTCTTGTTCCTCATCCTTTTCACTGATTGGCGCGGTATCAAACGAGCAGGTTGGATTAAATTTGAATGAGTTATCAAATAAGTGACGTTTAAAAGTTATTTGAATTGAAATAAATTGGATGAAGACGAGTTAAATAACGGGTCATAATCTAATCCATTCAGCTCTTACCAAGTTTAATTTTTATTACTCTATCTGTCCCAATTTAGGTGTCACGGTCTGAATTACGAGAGTTAAAACTTTTAAATTTTGATCTTAAATTTGAATATGATTTCTTTAATTTTTTTTAAAAATAAAATTTACATATTCGAAAACTACGTAAAAAGTACTATAAGTCAGAATAATTGACAATTTAAAATATTTAAAAGGCGTATGAAAAAATCGCGAACAAAGAAAAACTCGTTTGACTTTCAAAATCTAAAAAGTGCCAGACGAATTGAGATGAAGTGAATATTTGTTTTTTATATATAATTAATCTAATTAACAAACAAAACTGATAAAAAAATAATTTTTTATTATGATTATATATAACATATCAACAAAAGAAATTCTTTATTATGGTTCTTTATAGACACTCCTTTAGTTTCGCTGCCTCTCTTATTTTGGATTTTCTACACCTTTGTGTCCTTTTTCGCACCTTGTCTTCTTTCTCATCCTTTTCATTGATTAGAGCCTGTTTGGATTGGCTTATAAGTTGCTTATAAGTTGTTTTCAGCTTTTTTGAGTGTTTGGCTGGCCAGCTTAAAGTCATTTTGTGCTTAAAATAAGCTCAAAAAAATAATTGGACTCATTTGACTTAGCTTATCTAAAGCAGCTTATAAGCTAAAAACAACTTATAAGCCAAAAAAAATAAGTTAGACTACCCCAATTTATTTTTTTTAGCTTATAAGCTGCAAACAACTTATAGGCATAAGCCCATCCAAACAGACCCTAGTGTTGTATCAAATAAGCATGTCGGACTAAATTTAAACGAATCAAAATAAATTGAGTCAACAAATGAACGAGTCGTCCAAAAGCAATAGTTGCACTAAATCGGGTTAAGATGAACTAAATAACGAGTCATAATCAGTTTTTATCAAGTTTTAATTTCTTTATTTATTTTCTTATGATTTGTCTGACTACCAAACAAAAAAATAATAAACTTTTTTTCTTTATTATGGCTATATATAACATATTAAACAAGAAAAAAATTAATTTTTTTGATAAGATTTCTCATGAATCAATTTGAGAGACATATCAGCCTAAGGGAGACAGGTTAAAATGAGTGAATTAATAAAAGGGCGGTTATTGACCTGCCGAGATAATGTTGTCACAAGGTAATTTTGCTTGCTATCGCTATCATTGATGTCCTAGTACACCTGCATGCACATCGACTATTTAATCGGATACCTATTCTCTCCCATTAATACAAGTATTTGGATACCTATTCTCTCCCATTAATACAAGTATTGAATAACTTTATCCGGCATGAGAGTTGAGCAGATGAAAGAGAATACCTAATTATAAATGAACTCTGATTTTTCGAGCTTTGCACTCACTTCATTAACCACTAGATCATAATCTTAGATTTGTTTTTGTTCTGCTGTTACAAGCCAAAACACAATATCAAGTATGCTGAAAAACGGAAATGGAATATATTCACCACAAAAAACAGCTGATCTCTGTATACTTCCATTGTGCAGTAAAGAACCACATTCTAATGTCAATAATTTGCCACAAATTCAAGATAGTAGGGATTCATATAAATATACAGAGTGAAAATGTATGTGTACACTGGATATACTATCTATCAAGAAGCATCACCATAGCATAACAACGGAAAATTAAGACGAAACAGAGAGTTTGTTGGGAAGTAGACAAATCAAGAAAGGGACAACTACTCTCCCAGACAAATGAAATTTACCAAAAGTTGAAGTTCCACATCCATATATCAAGAACCAAACATCACTTATAAACTTGGGGGGCAAACCCATTATTCACCGAGTTTCTAATGTGCGTCCATTTGATACGTAAATAATAGACAAGAAAAGACAAAGGAATAGGGAAAAATGAGAACTTTTATTGATAGAATGATTGAGAGCTAAGGAACATCCATATCAAATTACATCATATATTCATCCTTCTTTCACTAATCCAGTAACTACCCACCAGACATCCAATAATATCCCTTCCTTGGCCTTCAATAGTTTGTGTATATGATCACATATATACATGCTATGATCCTTATCTAACTCCAGCCAGTCCAGCTACTTCTCTTCTTTCTAACTGTTCAGCTACATTTCCATACAATCAATTCTACAATGTTCACTACTCCTCAAAACTGAAGATGGATTATGGTAAAAATATTAAAATGTAAAAAATGGAAGAGTACCGGAGACGGGAAAAGAAGTCGGAACACGGAAATGAGGAATGAATGAATGAATAAATGAGGGTTAAAAAAGAGACTACATTTCCCTCTGAAGACCACGAAAGCATGGCTGCATCGGCTCATTGTACAAGCATTATGTGGTAGCTCTGATTATGTCACATGTATATGTATATAAATTCTTTCTAGATGGGAGCGGAGTAATCAGGCAATTGGAATAGCAAGGGAAGGCAAGGTAATAGGCGAAGAAGCACGACGAAACGGCAATTGTGCTCTTACATACTGTAATGCCTAACCGAGGACTCCAACACCTCTGGACTTGGGCGAACCATCTCCTTCACGCGGCTGCCATTCTTGTAAATCTTAAATGTTGGTACCGTTCTAACGTTCTCTGCTGTAGCGATTGCTGGGCTCTCTTCCACATCCACCTTCAGTAGAAAACAGAAGACAAATGTAAATTTAATGAGTTTTTTTAATTCCCCTGCTGTGCATGTAAAATCATTGAAAATGACAAAAATGGTCCTTTATATTTGGGAGTAGGTTCAAAATAGTCCCTAAAGTTAACTTTTTTGGTCTCCGTCAAATATTTAACGAACTCTGTCTGTTAGATATGACGGAAACTGTGAACAAAAAAAAAGAAGATTTAATAAGAAAAACTAGGAAAGTCCCATCAAATCCTAGAAACTGCAACACAAAAAACTGTACTAGACACCAAAATGTAGACCAAAAATAGCAGAAACTGCAGCAAAAAACTGCACCAAACTCTAGAAAGAGACCAAAAATAGCTGAAACTGTAAAAACTGTACCTCCAAATGTAAGTTCCCGGTAAATCCTTTTTTTATTCCATAGTTCCCATCAAAAACTAAGTTCTTTAAATATTTGACGAAGACTAAAATTGTTAACTTTTGACCCTTTTAAAGGACCAAAACTGTTCAAGGCATACTTTAGGGACTATTTTGAACCTTGTTAGTGCCTACGATTGTTTACCTTGAGAAAACTTATTAAAGGAAACTTGGTGCATAAGGTGTCCAAGAAGGGGGATATCTGCTTGCATTGTAGGTTGGATGCTGCTTTAAAATGGACCACAGATGCACCTGCAGTTTCCAACTGTAGTTGTTGAGTTATAGTAAATGATAGAAGGAAAGTTAAGATCGATACGGATGCAGGAAAGCCTACCAGATGACGAAATTGCAGCCCGGAACTGCTCAAGACCCGAAACCAACTCCACCTCCCCACCAAATTTCATATTGCTTACATCTTCTCCGCGCGACTTCTTTAATGCAACTTGGGCATGGAACAATGATTCAGCAACTTCATTGTCATATGGAAGTTCCCTCCGTAAAACCTCGTAATCTCTCACAGCTTCAACCCATCTTTCCAGCTATATAATCCATTATACACGGTCAAATTTATGATTTTTGCTCAAACAGCAGCAATTAACAAGAAAAATAAAATAAAAAAAGAACTCCTAATTAAGATTTAAAGATGGCATGTCACCTTGGCATTTGAGGCAGCTCTTCGAAGAAGAGCTTTAGTATAATTTGGCTGAATAAGGAGAGCTTGGTTGCAATCATCCAGAGATTTTTCCCACTGTTCGAGTTTATACCAGCAAGCTGCTCTATTGCAGTAGAGAACTGGATTCAAAGAACCAAGCCCGAGCCCTTCACCATAAGCAGCACAAGCTTCTGTATATCTTTCAGATTTAAATAAATCATTGCCACGAGCACGAGCTCGCCCCACCAGCCTCACATTTTTAAGTAAAAGAGAAACTTCAGCACTTCGAGGGTCAACTTGTGCAGCTCTCTCAATGGCAGTAAGTGCATTTTCAAACCTGCAGATATTCAATGATCGGTCCTCATACACATGCTAAACCTCTTTTATTTATACATTACTCCCACCGGTCCAAAATTATTGATGTTTTTTAGCCTCTAATAGTTGGTCCAAAATAATTGATGTTTTACAAAAATCAAGAAAGTATTTAATTATTTTTTCCAAATTTGCCCTTGACACATTGTAATTATGTCAGCCTAAAAAGAGAAGAAAATCATAATTAAGGGCGTTTTAGTCAAAATCTCTTAACTTTTAGGAGTAAGCGAACGCCTTAATCCATGTGGCCAAGCCTAAAACATCTATTATTTTGGACTGGAGGAAGTAGAAACTATGCACTACTGATAAACTCACCTTCCAAGAGCCATCTCAATCTGAGCTTGAACAAAGAATATGTATGCTTCAGCGAGCATCCCGAAAATCTTTGACTGGCTTGCTGCTGCAGATGGTTCATACTTCCCAACTTTAGATAGGCACAATTCCGCATCCTCTAATTGGTGTAGCTTCAAATAAGCTTCCGCTCTACATGCAAATAGCTGTGAATTCAATATCAGCAATTCAGCACCAGCATTCGAATTTTCAAACTGACCATTAGAGATGCTTTATTACCTGAGGAGATGCCTCGGCTCCAGCAGTTGCTGCCTCTGCTTCTTTTAATGTACTCGTCCAATCTCCAAGTTTCCGGGCAGCAGTGCATTCACTGATATGTTTCTCCACTGCTTGCAACTTCTGTAACTCGGCTTGATCTGGCTTATGGCCGAGGGAAAAAAAGTGACTCCTTGCAGTTTCGACCTGTCCTAAACTGCAAGTTTTGACAGGAGTGAGATTGTGCTCACAGTTCTAGGCAAAATAAGCAAGGCAAACTCCAATAATTGAAGGTTTAATTACAATCCGTAAAGAAACTAGGAGGCTTAATAATAGAATTTATGGTGAAAAGCTACTAATAATAAAGAGGGGAAAGGAAAGAAAGGGAAAATACTAACTTCTGGGAGCACAATTGAACTAGAAAACACCCTGTTTCACCTAGCAATATAAGACATAACATTGAGCTAGGATGGCTCCACCTAAGTTACATAGCTCTTTTTGTCAACCATTACTTATGAGTCAAAGAGACAAAGACAGTCCACCAAGCCACAAAAGCAAGCCAATGCAGAAGTCACCTTAGAAGCTGAATACCAAATTGGTGTTCCAACAGGCCAAAACAGAGTACCAGGAAATATAAAATGTGAAAGGGGAAACAACAATAATATGTACAGAAATACACCCCAATGTACAAACAGACAAACATAGCGAACAAGACGAAGGAAACAATGACCACAAAATTCAAAGACAAAACCATTAACATTAGATCGTCCAAAATAATCAGATCGGGTTGATGGTAAAGTGCATCACATTGGTAATATACATACACAACAAGCACCAATCAAGAAAGTTTTACATTAGCAAATAACAAGGCAATCAAAATAACACATTTCATGCATATTATCTAATATAACCTACAGAAATTTCACCACATTTCCAATATTGGTGATCAACAATACACGAACAAGCAAATAGTTATTAAAAATTTGAACATTTTTATATCACTTACCTAAGTAACAAAGATCCTAACCGTTGGTGTGCTCTAACATACGATGGATCCAACCGAATCGCTTCTTCACATTCCCTCACTGCTTCCCCTAATCTCTTCAGACCAATCAACGCAGCAGCTCGATTACAATGCAATGCAGCATTGCCCGGCGAAATCGCTATAGCTTTATCATAAAGATTCAAAGCTTCAACAAAATTACCCTTCTTGTAATTCTCATTCCCTATTCTCTTCAACTCCTCCGGATCATTTCTCAATATTCCTCTTTTTACTGCCTCCCCTCCTCCAACCATTAATCCACCGGCAACGCCACAGGGCCCGGGCCCGCTGGATTTCGGGGATGCAACACCGGTCCCAGTCCGGTTCGGAGATGCAATTCCGGGCCCAGGCCTGTTCGGAGAGGCAATGCTGGGCCCGGGCCTGTTTGGAGAGGCAACACGGGGACCGGGCCCGCCACGCATTATGCTACCGTGGCCATAATTACCCGTTCCTGACCCGACAACATCGGTTCTTTTAGGTTTACAAGCCATACCGGTTTTCACAACATTACCAGACCGGCAAATATTACCTGTAGGAAGCGCATTTACGACCGGTGAGGTAACGGAGCTGGTTCCTGAATCGGGTCGGGCATGACCCGGACCCGAAATCTCACCGGAATGACCCGAATAAGACACATTCCGACCCGAAACTGATCCAGGTGAACCCGAAAGCTCACCAGAATGACTTGAATCGGATTTTCTTGGACCCGAATAAGACACATTTCGACCCGATATCGATCCACAAGAACCCGAAAGCTCACCTGAGTGACCCGAATCAGACTTTCTTTGACCCGAATAAGACACATTTCGACCCGATATTGATCCATAAGAACCCGAAAGCTCACCTGAGTGACCCGAATCGGACTTTCTTTGACCCGAATAAGATACAACCCGACCCGAACCCGATCCAGATGAACTAGAACTACTACTCGTAGTAGTAGTAGTAGTTGAACTTAACCCACTAATTCGGGTCAATAATGGTGAAACGGGTGAACCCAGATCCAATTCACGAAAATCGGGTTTATTATCAGTCTTTTCTTCATTACAACTTAACGAGTTTCTCAACCGATCAGCTAAAGAATCAAAATCGGGCTTTTTATGACCCGACATTTCACTAAAAACCCCTCAAATTTGTAATTTTTGTTACAAAATACAGCAATGTATCTTTCTCAAAGCTTCAATCTTGAACTGGGCTTATCTGTAATTGTAGAAATTTTAACTGTAAGGTAAGAACCAAAAACAAGAAAGTGGAAAAAAAAAAATGGGTTTGAAGAGACTCAATCTTGAAGTGGCTATTTCTGTAATTTGTAAAATTGGGCTAAGAGTTGCAACAATGTTGGAGGATTGAAAGCTTCAAATCTTGAACTGGGTATTTCTCTAATTTGTAAATTGAGTGCATTAGAGCTTCAATCTTGAAGTGGCTATTTCTGTAATTGCAAATTGAGTCTAATAAAGCTTCAAATCTTGAACTGGGTATTTATGTAATTTGCAAATTGGGTTAAAGGGTTTAACAATATTAGAGGATTATTGAACTGTAAGGCAAGTACCAGTAACAAGAAAATGGGTTAAAAAAAAAGGAGGGGGGGGGGGGGGGGGGGGGCTTGATGACACTCAATCTTGAAGTGGCTATTTCTGTAATTTGTAAAATTGGGTTAAGAGTTGTAACAATGTAGTGATTTTAAGGACAGAAGCAAAGCAATGTAACTCTCTTAAAGCTTCAATCTTGAACTTGGGTATTTCTTAATTGTAAAGAAATTGTTTTTGAGTTAAAGATTTGTAACAATGTATCAAGAAAATGGGTTTAAAGAAGACATACAAAAAAAAAGAGAAAAGAAAGAGAGATGGGGATCTTGTGATTTTGTAGAGAAGTAAAGAATTGAATGTGAGCTTAGAGAGAGAAAGTGATTTATGGGGTTTAGAGAGAGAGGAAGAAAGAAAAATGGAAGGAACTGTTTTCTTTCTTCCTTATACTATACTACTACTTGATTGTTATATATATACATGATGATATGTTGTATTAAAGTATGTATTAAAGTGTTAGTATATTTAATTATGAATTTATGATTAATAAATAATAGTATTGTTTTGTCTTAACTCATTATCTAGCTATGATTAATTTGGTAGAGTTTGATTGAGTTTTAACTCGTCTTTGTGAGCTTGTTCACATTGTCAGGGATCTCAGGTTCGGATTAAGGAGAAGGTTACTTCTTGTTCATGTTGTCGGATTTTAGATCCGGATAAAGAAAAAGGGTTGTGGCAGGATGACGGTCAACGTAAAAATTAATTGACTCATGATTAGCACTTAGTAATATTGTTATTTTTGAGACGTGCTCGTCTAGGCATGTATGATTGATGGCTTCAGATAACATTAATGAATGATCGGTGAAGATTTATATAGTTAATTTATGTTGAATTATTAAAATACAGATATTGTTGGCTCTAACTCACTTAGGTAAATTTTACTGTCTTAGATGATTTTGAATAATAAAATATGACGAGTGAGGACACATATAAACTGAGTGAACAAAATTGATAACGAGGCATAACAATTGTCATTGTTTTGATTACGTTTGGTTTGTCTAATCCCTTTCCTACAAATAGCTATATTCATCTGTGTGAACTTGCTCACATAGTCGGTTGTAAGTCGGATAAAGAAAAGATTAATTTACAGTAAACTAACAGTTAGCTTTAAACTAGCCCATTTAAAATGATTTTTCATAATATAATCGTCGGGACGTGCTCAACTAAACACGTGGTTACACGCTGAGATGGTATTAAATAACGGAAAGTTAATGAGTATTTATATAGTCAATTCACGGCAGGTTATCATAATATAAAAATCACTAGGGCGTGCTTACCTAGGCAAAAGTTACGGCATGAGATGATTTTAAATAACAGAATATGATGATTCAGAATTCATATAGTCGATCAAAACTTATTTAGCAACGACATTCAATTATTGCTATTGTTTTTATTACATTATCCCTTTCCCACAAACAGCTACTAACCTGTATTTTAGTCTTTCGTTTTCTGTCCCTATAACTACTACTATTTATTTATTTTTATTATTTTTTTATAGTGCTATTACTCTAGGAAGAAAAAGAAGTTTTCTTTTTTCCCTTTAATTATTTCATTTTTTTGTCTTTACAGTAAAAGATAAAAGAATAGCTACATGCAATATTCATATCAATAATATTATCTAATAAAAAGGGATATCACAGAAAATATTCTTAAATCAAATGGCAGAATATATATAAATAAATAAATAAATCCCTATTTGATTAGTGATATCACGAACAAATCGTCATTCAGAAAAAAATTCAGATTAAGATTTTTTTTTTAAAGTCAAAAATTGAGAACGTAGTGAATACACATTCTAAAAGTTCAACTCTATCAAATATGTTGTCTCCAAATATTTTTAAATCTTTAACAATTAGAAATGGTGGATTTTTATAGGTATGTATTTTTATTTTACATAAAACATCAATTTGTAGAATTTTGTAAAATAAAATTAAAATAACAACAAATGTCTTTGGGACGTACCCATCGAGGCAGAAGTTTGAGATGATTTTTAAATAATAAAATATGATAAGTAAAAAATTTGTATAACTGATTCAAACTTATTTGGTATCGAGACCTAATTATTGTTGTTATTATTTTGATTACGTTTGGTTTGCTTTATCCATAATTAACCCATAACTAGCTAGTTCCCTATATTTTGTTATTTCTTTTTCTGTCCCTATAAATTATTTAGAGTAGTGCTATTACTTTTGGAAGATAAAGGAGTATTCTTTAATTATTTCATTTTTCTTGTCTTGATAGGAAAAGATAAAAGAGTGGCTGCATGCAATATTTATATCAATAATTATCTAATAAAAAGGGATGTTCTATGTGTGTAAAGAAATACACAGAAAATATTCGGAGATCAAATGGCAGAATATATAAATAATATATAAATCCCTATTTCATAGGTGATATCATGTGCAAATCGTCATTCAGAAATAAAATTCAGATTAAGATTTTATCAAAGTCAAATATCGAGAATATAGTTCAATACACAGTCTAAGTATCCACTCCATCAAATATGTTGTATCCAAATATTTTTTAATCTTTAATAATAGAAATTGTGGATTACTATAGAATTCTTCTAAGTACTTTATGAGTATGTATTTTTATTTTTATAAAATTTCACAAATTGATTTGACTATAAATTTTTTAATCATGGTTAAATCATAAAAGATATTATATTAAAGTGAAAATATAAATCATTTAATTATGATTAAATCATAAAAGTTTATTTACATAATATATGTCCTGCATTCGTTAATTTGTTGTAAATATCGGGTGCATTCATTCACGTTTGAGCTTCCTTGACTACAAAGTTCAAATACTAGATGATTTCCAACCGTTGGATTATTGTAAACTAAGTGATGGAAAACATATCTAATTTTTATCATGTCTATGTAGTATATTAATATGTGATTATTAAAAGTATATGTTATATAGCTTCTTTTTTTGTGTGTGTGTGGGTGGGGGGGGGGGGGGGGGGGGAAGAATTTAGTTTTCAAGAAAATTAGTTTAGCTCTCTAAACAAATAAAACTTGGTTCCTTTTGTTTTGAATTTGTTAATTACAAACATTTTGGAACTAAATACTACCCAAATTAACAACAATAACGTGTTTACGATCATCTTCTTTTGTATACCATGTGTATTTTTTTTTTTTAATTGAGAATCTGTAATCATTCAGTTAAGTATCAAAATTGAATTAATGGCATGTGCTAAAAATCTTCAACCATTAATTAGTGGCGTGTTTAGAAGATATGATGGATCTTAATTAAAGTTTGGCCTTCCACCAAATAGCTGTTTTATATGTCTTTTTCATTAACTAGTGTCCACGTATTGAGCTTACTGCTTAGTGCACAGTGATGGAAATTATATACAAAGCTAAATTAACCAAAACCTTCTTGCATGTAATAGTATAAAATTAACATATTAACTTGAATTTAATCAAAACATAAAATTAGTACATATATATGATATATACCTCTTGGAGCTAGAAGGTTCTCTCAAATCACAAGTTTTTTCTTTTCTGTCCGATGATTCTCTATTGTGTTGATTGATGTGGGTAGCACATAATTAATCTTCAAATAAGCTCATACGGTCATCTGAAACTTACATACTTTAAGGTGATGTTGGGTGTACGAACAAAGTCTCACATTAGTAGTTAAAAAAAAAAATCTATATAAGGTGTAGTGATACTCTTAATGGTGTGAGACTTTTTGGAAAAAAAAACGTGTGGTTTAGTCTAAAGCTAACAATATCACACCAATTTAACAGTATCTCTGAGTCGATTTAGCACAACAATTAGATTATTCTCATATTTAAGATAAATTATCTTTAATTTTGTGCTAAAATAATGGTGACGGTGTGTTCAGCTTCTACTTTAGATTGTGTGAACTCAAACTTTATAACTTATAACAACTGACGATTTAATCTTCAATGTATGAACTAAACTTTATACTACAATTCATCTATTTTATATATATATATATATACAAAACACGAACAGATCAGTTCTGTTTAACACAAAATCTTTATTAATAAATTAAACAACTATTTTAGAATAAATATTATATCTAAAAGCAATAATTGAGTAGTATATATGCCCACACACGGGATGCCCCTTTTATAAATATCAAATCTCATTCTTTCGAATTTCTCTTAATGATTCCACATTTGTTTTAATTAATTACAACAAGGGATGTTTTATTGCCACGCAAACTAAAACAACACAAGTTTATTAGAATTAATATTTAATGATAATAATTAAGGGAGTTGCTCTCCATTGACGATAAGGTTCACGAACCTCATAGTCAAAAAGAACATAAAAATGTCTAAAGAAAATATTAAAGTAATCACTTTTTTTTTTGGTCATGGAAAGTACTCACATTTAAAATTGGCAAAAGAGGAAAGTAAAAGAAACACATCGTAGATAAATGATGAGATTCGTTTTGTAGTGTTTTGAACGTAAAAGGTTGTAAAAGATTAGTTGACAACGAGTGTATACTTATAATTGAAGTATCATTAGTTTTAAAAAGGTTTAAAAAGTACTAGTAAATTGCTTGCATGGCAGGATATTAATTAGTTTACTCAACGTTCTTTCTATACTAATACTAGTTTTTATTTGATAGTAATTAGTTTAGCATTTGTTGATGTACCTATAATACCATTTTAGAGTATCATATAAACTCTAAGATGGTGATAGTTTTTATTTTATTTTATAGCTTTATCTAGTTCTTATTTTCTTTATGAATGTAAAGGGTAGAATATGTCCCGCTCTTACTATTATTATTGATGAGGTATGGTTTGTCTCTATATTAGAACTATTTCTTTTGAGTACGACGGAATACATCAATAATTTCTTAAATTTATCCACAAATTTTATTTAAATACTCGAATTACAACATGTCTCGATTGATCATCTGAATACGCGATAAAGTGTTCATATTAGACACTTTCGTCTAAGATTTCAGAAATTTTTATATGCGTGTTCTCAAGCTAAGTGTCCATTACGTAGATAAATTAACCAATTGAAATGTGTCACCTTCTTTAATTATACACATTAGCTTCACTAAGCCATAAAACCCCGGGTTTGTTCCAATTGAGACTGACGTATCTAAATAAAGGATGTGACATATTTTATGTGGTTAACTTATCTACGTAATAGGCGATGAGAAAACGTATAAAAACTTTTCCAAAGTTTGAATCGGAAGTGTCTAATAGGAATACTTTATTATATGTTCAGATGCTGAACCGAGACAAGTTATAGTTTGAGTGTCTACATAAAATTTACTGACGAATTTAAGGGGATGTTGAAGTATTCTGTCTTTGAGTACTAATAAAATTTCACGAGTTTGAAACTTGGGTGGTTCCCTCCACCCCCACCCCCCAAATTAAGGCAATTATTAATTGGAAGTACCATACGGAAGTTAATAAAGAGTTTAATTACCCCCTCCTTTTTAAAATATTTGTCTGGTTTTGACTTGACACGCAGTTTAAAAAAATAAAGAAGACTTTTGAATCTTGTTGTTTTAAATTAAAGATGTGTAAAATGTACCAAAATGTCCTTCAATTTTGTGGCCTTAAACATGCCATGTGGAAAGTTGGAATTAAAGAGTTACCAAAATAGAAAAGAGACATTCTTTTTTAACCGGACTAAAAAGGAAAGTAAAACAAATATTTTGAAACAAAAGGAGTATTATAAAATGAGGTTCAACCAATACATGTAGACTTGTTGCAATCACTAATTATTTGTTGCTTGTTAGTGTTTGTAAAAGGAAAAAAAAAGTTCGACATGTTCCTTTTACTCCAAATTATACTATGTGGTTGTTATCACAATGGTGAGTACATTGTATGATTGCATACATTGATTGAAAATGGAACCAAAAAAAAAAATAGAGGTCACCCCATGACCACAAATTAAACTTTACAAGTAAGATGAGTGGGACTGTTGATTTGGCTACAAGGTGGCCATGTGTTTACTATTTTTCTTTTGGGCCACATGGTTTAGGTGGCATCCATATAAACTTTTATGATGGGCCAGGCCCAATAGCACATGTTTGTTAGCAAACATGCGATAAACACGGCTATTTTTGTACGGGTCATTTGCCTTCAAGGGCTTTGGTCTTTAATTTTTGTTCCTCAAATTGTTGGTCTTTAATTTTTATCTTTTGCCTAATATCTCGAGATTTTGGGTTCGAACCCTGACTTAATAAAAAATAAATTTCGCAAGGAAAAAGTTTACAGCAAAATAAGTTCTACTCGGACAAAAGTTAGGTCTTAAGGCAAACTTTTACCCGAATAAGACAAAATTTTACCCAAAATTAGGCCTATCTAACTTTTGCCCAAACTCTGTCTTAAGGTAGAGTTTGAATTCAAAACTCTGCCTGGCGAATCCAAAATTCTGCCTTGCGATTTTTTTTAATTTTTGACTGAGCGGGGGTTCGAACCCGAAACTCATATGTTTTTAAAAATTAAAGACCAATAATTTGAGAGAGTAAATTAGTGCCTTTGAAAGACATTCCGCGCAAATAAATGTTTTTGTAATACGGTGATTACTTGAATACTTTTAAGCAAAACAGATATTTTCTTAACTATTATGAGGGTTAGTTTTGTTACTTTAGTATTTTTACTAATACATTTCTAATACCCTCATCCTATTTCGCAATAAATATACATAGATTTCGGCACAACTTATGCATGAATTATTTATAAGGAACAAAAAAAGAAAAGTTAATATTGTTATTTAAGGATATAAGTGTGAGGAATTGAATTAACTAGCCACGCTAAGGGTTAAAACTTTTGCGCACCTCAATAACCTTAGCTTTCTAGTTCAAATTGTGTTGATATTTCTGCATATAGAGCCCTTTTGGATTGACTTATAAGTTGTCTATAAGCTGTTTTCAGCTTTTTTGAGTTTTTGACTGGCCAGCTTAAAGTCATTTTGTGCATAAAGTAAGCCCAAAAAAATAATTGGGCCCTTTTGGCTTAGCTTATCTAAAGCAGGTCATAAGCTGAAAACAACTTATAAGCCAAAAAAAAAAAGTTAGCCTACCCCAACTGTTTTTTTTTTTTAACAGCTTATAAGCTGCTTATTTTAAGCCCATCCAAACAGGCTCATAATTGAATCACCAATATATCATTTTTTTTTTTTTGGGGAGAAGTAATTTGACTTAGGTGGATTTCAAATAGATAAAAAAGGAGTTAGGTGGATTTAATGAAAACTATTTTTGATTTCTCACCCAATATCCGGTACTCGTTTTGGAGTCGACTAAATCATATTCGTTCTAGGAAGTCCCGCACTTCAGGGATAAAGTGTTCTAATCAAAGACGACTTTATTTATAGGGCTCAAATCTGAGACAATTAATTGTTAAATGACGGAGGAATATTTTTCGCTCTACCACAACCTTAGACAGGATTGAAAATTGTTAAACTATTAGTATAGAATATAAAGAACTAAGGACATTCACATTTTCGAACAATGTTGCCTAGAGAGACTTTTTGATGACCTATATTTAGGCTACAACAACGTCAAAAACAACTAACGCAGCATGATTTATCAACAGAGGCGGATCTAGGGTCCGCCGAGGGTGTTCACCCCAACACCCTCGGCAAAAAATTATACCATATATATAAGGTATTTTTTTTCATTTTTATGTACAGAGGTTGGTTCAGTGATTTAGGGTATTCAAAATTCACCTTGAGGTTTCAAGTTCAAATTCCAGTCACTACATTTTCATTTTTTGAACCCCGTCAATGAAAATTCTACATCCGCCAAACTAATTAATTGGACTATTTCAATGAAATGCATTAGAAGTCAAATCGTTGCTTATGTTACAAGCAAGATGTAATTTCTAACCGTATCTTATGCAGTAAACAACTTTTCCACCCCTCTTTTTTGACTCTTTGCGAGTTAATTATGGCTTTTGGAAAGATTTTCAAACACTAATTGCAAGGTTTTCCCTAGTAGAAAGGCCGTGATGCAAAGGGACAAATTCATAGGTGAAGAAGAGTTGAAATTTAGGGAAAATGTTTGGAAGTTTCTAATGGTTAAAGAGTAATTATGTAACGGCTAGAAAAGGAAAAAAACAGACAAGTTATCGTTTTCCTAAGATAGGGTAGGGTAGTTTAAAACATTCATGAGAGCGCCTTGAAAAATAATACTCCCTCTGCTTCTAAGTTATGTGACGCTATTTGATTCGGCACGAAATTTAAGAAAAAGGAAGCAGACTTTTGAACTTGTGGCGTAAAATGAGACACATATATTTTATGTGATTGTAAATCATTAGATAAAGATAAATTGTTTTTAAATATGAAAAAGGGTTATTCTCTTTTGCACGGACTAAAAAAGAAAATAGGTTCACATAGATTGAAACAGAGGGAGTATTTAGTTAAATGTTATTGTGATATACTTATATCACAATTCTTTAATTATCAAGAATTACAGTTAATCTAGAACAACATTTCATTATAGTTGCTTCTTTCTTTGTTTTTCATTCGGTGTCTGGTAGTCATATTGAGGCCCGCTAAATCTTGATCTTGATCGGAAAATCCCAGGTTAGGAGTAAAGTGCTTTCTAACAAAGACAACTAAATATCAGAGCTCGAACCCAAGACCTTTCACTATTAGAAAATTTTCATTTTCCCATTGAATTTCCCACTAAAAAAATGTTCAGTAGCTATTTCCCACTGAATGTTGGTGGGAAAAATCAAAATAGTAGTGTTTTCACACGAAAAAATTACTCGTATAAAGTTTCTCAGCGTTTCAATGGGAACCTTTTTCCCACCATGCGTTCTCCTGGTGAGCTGGTTAGGTGGAAATAAGGTGGGAAAATCATGTTTTGTAGCACAAATTTCTCACTAAATGTCAGTGAAAAAAACCTTTATTTCTAGAAGTGTTTAATAAAGGATGAAAGAACACTTGTTACTCATCCATCACGCACAATAACGTTGAGTAGCTTAAATTGATATATATTAACAGAACAAAAAGGGCTTTCCATTAACGCATATTAATTAAGTCATTACCCCAATTATATCAAGTTTCTAAGCCACACTATATAGAGATGATAACTTCTAAATACTGTATAAAATTAAACCCCATTTGATATTATTAAAGTACTAAGAGGGTGTTTGGATTGACTTTTAAAAAGTAGCTTATAAGCTAAAAGTCATAAGTTGGTAATACCCAAATTTTAGCTTTTGGCTTATTTTTGTATTTTGCATGCCTAAAAGCAAGTGCTTTTAAGCACTTTTTATCATTGCCAAACACCATAAAAACTAAAAAAGTGTTTAAAAGCCAATAAGCACTTAAAATAAGTCAATCCAAACATCCTCTAAAGAGTAGTACTGATATTGGATTTTCAGAAGCTTCATTTAATACTGTACACCTAAAAAAAAAAAAAGGGGACATTTTTGGTGTAGTTTGTACTTAGAACGTAAAATTATTATATGAAGTACAAGATTTATGATTGGTAATTTTGGGGGATTATTATTAATGACATCAGGTAACCAGCATTCGTCATGCTTGTCAGTCATTTGCTAATTTACTCACAACGTATAAACCTCGTGATAAACTCCACGACAACAACAAAAAAAAAAAATTGCTTCACGTAATTGATGCAATAAATTGTAGGAGTATGAGATTTCGTTTTTATTGTACAATAGAGATAGAGTTTACAATCAAAACTTTATAGATATTAGCGAATATCATATATATATACGGATATTTGGACAAAAATTATTGAGTTTACGTGAATCCACATGTTATATGGTAGATTTGATGTTTCTTTTTTTTTTTTTTTTTTTTGTTGGAGAACTTTAAGAAGTCATTTTGATTAGAACTTTTCAGTTAAATAGTGTGCTCGTAAAACAATGAATATAATACATGATCCCTAGTAAGCTATTTTGAAACCTTAATTATCATTAGACCACAGATTATAATCCATCGATCAGGTTTAAGAATAAACAATGGGTTGAAAAAGAGAATAGGAATAACAGAAGCAAAAGGTTTTGATAATAAAATTAAAAGAAAGGGAAACTGAAAACTACTTAAGAATGTCTCGAGTTGACCAAACCAATGGAAAAAGAGTAAAGCCATTTCACCATTTTAATACTCTGTCCCAATTTATGCCATTTCACTATTTTATAGTTTTCAAAAATATATATGTATTTTAATCCTAAAATATTGAGTTAATTTAATCCAATTTAGTTTCAAAGTTTAGTCAAAATTAACTATCGAAAAGGAAAAAATATCACATGAATTAGGACGGAGGAAGTAGTAAGAATAAGAGCTCTTTGTACATATTGCACTAGTTAAATTTAGAATTTTAAATTTATGAATTTTGAAGGACGTGACAGTTTATTGAATTTGGGATAAAACATTTTAAATGGATTTCTCAGCACAAATGTGGAATTTGGGCTTAGCTATCGAATTCGGCTGAACCTAAAATTTAATATAATATGTATAACATGTTCATACTATAACAAGGTTCAACTACATCAACAAGGTTTAATAGATCCAAGAAGAATTATATTGATGAAGTATCAAGAGATTTTGGAGCGGTTGGAAGTAATATGGAAACCAGTACCAAGATTGATTCTGATTGATAGTGGTTACCTTAATTAGTTGATTCAATCTTGATTTTGATCTTCTTTTGATTGCTTCCAGAATGCTCATAATTCTGATTTTATTTCTTTCTTTTTCTATTGTATATTTCCAATTATTATCACTCATTGTATTGTATATAAACACCACTTGGTTCAGTAAATAAGACACAATAACTTCTCTGATTATTCAACTCTCATATGGTATCAAGAGCCATTGCCTAACGTTTTTTTTTTTTACCCATGGAGGACTCTCAACAGTCAGGATCACCCTCTCAAAAATCACCGGCAGAACTGCATAATTCCGAACACCAAACTTCTAGTGTCTCGGTCATATCTCTTCCTAATTCCTCTAGTGAATCTGCTCATCTCCTCTCCATTAACACCACTGCCTTGGCACCCATAAAATTAACCTCCAACAATTATCTTTCTTGGCATACCCAATGGGATTCACTACTTGTTGGTTATGACCTTGAGAAATATATTGAAACCTCACTACCTTCTCAACCCAACACACTTTGAACACGCCAAGATAAACTCTTACGCAGTGCTATTATTGCTACACTTTCTCCAGAGATTGTCCCTTATGTAATCTCTTCCAAAACTTCATATGATGCTTGGTTGACCCTGAAAAACCTTTATGCGACACCAAACAGAGCTCATCTCATAAGTTTGTGTGATAGTCTTTCCAAACTGTCCAAAGACAATACCCCTAGTACTGCTTACATCCAAAATGCTCGACAAATAGCTGATCAACTAGAATCTGCCGGTGCTCCAATAACTCAAGATGATTTGCTTTTACACATTTTAAATGGCTTACCACCAGAATATGATCTTATGATTGCTGCCATTCAGGCTCGTGACACACCAATTTCTCTAAAAGAGTTACATAAAAAACTTCGTGAGTTTGAGTCTCGTCTTCATCGGAAGGGCCTAACCACCACTATTCCAATTACTGCCTACTTTGCTGGTCGACAAGGCAATTCACAAACATCATCCACCAATTGTTCAAATAAAAGAGGCGGATCTAATAATTTTCAGTCTCGTGGACCCTCGAAGCAGAACATGGGAACGACGCTCTCCTCCAACTCCAATGTGGTTTGTCAATTGTGCGACAAGCCTGGTCACACAGTTAAAAGTTGTCTCCGTCTACTTGGGGCTATCCCGTGGCTTAGCAACTTACCCACCAACAACAACCGGCTCCCAAAAACACCACAAATCGTCAACTTTGCTAGTTCTGCAACCAACTCTCATTCTTCTTGGCTGGTGGACTCGGGCGCCTCTAGCCATATCACCAATGATCTCTCAAACCTTTCTCTACACAATGACTATGATGGTAGCGAAGATGTTATCATAGGGGACGGTAAATCTCTTTCCATTAGCCATATTGGTTCCTCCAAATTGCTTTCCACATCCCTTAACTTGCATGATGTGTTGTGCGTCCCTGATATGAAACGAAATCTAATTTCTGTTTATCAACTTTGTTGCGATAATAATGTTTCAGTTAAGTTTTCACCATTTAATTTTGTTGTGAAGGATTTGTGCACGGTGGAACAGCTAGTGAAGGGAAAGCCTAAGGATAGAGTGTACGAGTGGCCAACCAACCACCCAACTAATGACATATCTTCACTTTCTCGTCCTAGCCCTAGTGCTCATGTCGTCTCCACCAACTCTCTTGAACGTTGGCATCAACGTCTCGTCCATCCTTCCTTGAAAATTTTACGCTATGTTTTTTCAAGATTGTCATTTCCGAAGTCTAGTTTGCAGGAATCTTTCCATTGTAATTCCTGTCATTGCAATAAAATGCATAAACTGCCTTTTTCAGTTTCCTCTCTTCAAAGTAAAGCTCCTTTAGAACTTCTCTATACAGATGTTTGGGGTCAGGCTCCAATTCAGTTCATTGATGGTTTTAGCTATTATTTGATATTTGTCGATCATTTTACTAAATATATATGGTTTTTTCCAATGAAGAGGAAATCTGAAGTTTTTGAAATTTTTCCTAAATTCAAAGCAACAGTTGAAAAATAATTTCAAAAGTCAATTATCTCTATTTATAGTGATAATGGGGGCGAATTTCGTAAACTTCAATCATTTTTGGAAATACATGTGTAACACCTCGTGCATTCGGACTAAGATTTGACTCATAACACGGGGATCTAATGAACCCAATTTGAGTAGTGTGTTTGAAACTCAATCAAGACATGAGAAGAGTCCTTGAGCAAAGGAAAGTCGGAAGCTACCCTACGGAGCGTGTTTTTAAGTGAGTTTGCACCATATCTCAATTAAAATGCGTATACGGAAAAATATGTAAGGAATTTGTGAAAATTTCCTTCTTGAAAGTTGTAGATCTTTGAAACGCCTTTCCAACGATATATTATGGAGGTCAAACAGACATCTGTACAAAGAGTTATGCCCGTTTTACTAAAACAATGTTCTGTTGATTTACGACGGAATCTACGGGCCGTAGATTTAGGCCGTAAAATTGGCCCAGAAAGCCCAAATCACTGTGATTGATTTACGGTGGGATATACGGTCCGTAAAACTTTTATGGGCCGTAAAATAGGGCGTAAAATGGGTCCGACAACAATTTTAAAATTTCGTTTTAAGTTTTTTTCACTTCATTCTTCACACCCCCAAGCCCTAAAACGACCTTCTATTCTCTCCCATCATCAAGAACACCAAGGTAAGCCTATTCTAATCATTCCAAGTCAATTCTAATATATATATCCTTGTAATCTAAACCAGAAATCATCATTCCTAACCTAGAGTTTTCAAGAAACCCCATTTCAAGGTTCAAGATTCAAGATTCAAGATTTTGGAAATCTTCTTCAAAGTTAAAGTCTTTGATTCAAGTTTGGAGCATTACCAGGTATGTAGAGTTACTATCTACGTGTGGGAACATTAGTGTTCTTCCCCACGCCTCATAATCCATAAATTATGATTCTCTACTAAAACTAGGGTTTCTATACCATGCTCATGATAACCCTAGGTCCATGTCCATGATTATATTATGTGTGAATTATTATAATTCCATCATTGAGTTCTTAATATTTCTTTATGATTATTGAGAATCCGTCTGTAATCCATGAAAACCCATATCTTATATTCCATGGGTTCTTGCATGCATGTTTTTAAATAAAAATGCTTATTTCATGAATATCCTACATGTCTACAAGTTTTCATGCAATTGTATTATATAACTATATTCATGCCATGACTCAAGATACATACATGCTAAATACAAGTTATTTCATGAAACCATATTTACAAGTTATTTCATGAAACCATGTTTACAAGTTATTTCGTGAAATCATGATTACAAGACAAGTACAAGTTAATTCACGAAAATCATGGGCTTCTTAGCCAATTATATCATGTTCATGTTTTTGGGAGTTGCACGAATTACTGAGAAGGCTCAGATAGCCTGAAACTACGTAGCCACCGTAGGACAAGGATCGCTCCGCCCAGTTAGGATGATTTCCTTAATTTGACACTGAATGGATCCATCAGACACGTTACCACCTTATACCCTGGTAAGGTATGGGGGCTCTGTTGGTCCGGCGAGGTACCAGACTCTACGTATCCACGTGGTGATATCATGTTGTCGGTTTATGAAATGCTATCATGTTTTACTTATGTTATATATATATATATATATATATATATATATATATATATATATATATATATATATATATATATATATATATATATATATATATATATATACTCATGTTCATGTCCAGGTTTTCAGTTTCAGTTCTTATCATGTTATTCCATGTCCCATGTTATTTCTTTCAGTTGCTTTACATACCAGTACATTCAATGTGCTGACGTCCCCTTTTATTGCCCGGGGGCCTGCATTTCACGATGCAGGTACAGATTTACAGGACGACGCCTCTGCTCATTAGGATCTGCACGTACCAGCTTATTGGTAAGCCCCATCTCATTCGGGGTTTAGGCATTATCTTTCTTTATTTAGTTTTGCATCTAAAGGTATGCTGGGGGCTTTGTCCCAGCAAGTATTTTACGTGTTTCAGACTCATGCTAGAGATTTCATAGACAAGACAAGTGTCATGTTAGACTTCCAGAGTTGGTTAGCCGGTTTGGCTCATTTATGATATTGCCCGCATTCATGACTTAATCAAGTACTTATGTTTAATATTATGACTTACTATGTTTTATAAAAGCTCATTATGCACTTCACGTTATATTTCCGCTCATGTATGCCTCATGATGATTCAGCAAGCCATGTGGTTCGCTCGGTCACATGCAGTCAGGCACCGAGTGCCGTGTTACGCCCAGGCTATGGTTCGGGGCGTGAAAACATGACATCTCCCACTTTTTTACACCACCTTATACCCCCGAGCATAATGCTTCAGCTGAGCGACGCCGTCGTCATATTGTAGAGACAGGGCTTACAATGCTTCATTTAGCTAGTCTACCATTATCGTTATGGTCGTTTGCTTTTCCTACAACCACATATCTTATAAATCGCATGCCTACACCAGTGTTAGATAATGACTCACCTTATTTTCGCCTTTTTGTTCGAGACCCTAATTATCTAAAATTGCGGGTCTTTGGTAGTCTGTGTTACCCCTAGCTTAAGCCCCTTAGAAAACATAAATTAGAAGCTCGGTCTGCGCCGTGTATATTTTTAGGGTGCAGTAAAAATCAAAGTGCATATATTTGCTTTGATTTTACTGCATCTAAATTTTATATTTCACGGCATGTTAGATTTGTAGAGGATACATTTCCCTATAAATCTATTGATTCTACATCTTTCAAATTAGACCAAGACCAAGTGCAAAGCTGGCTACCCACGCATTATGAGATCCCTTCTTCTTCTTCACCTCTCCATCCTATATCTCTACCTTCCCATTCGGTTGGCAACTCGAGCACTCCAAAATCTGCAGAGGACTCTCCATTGAGCGGCACCCAAGGTACAAATACGTCACACAATATAGTGGAAACTAATCATGAGACAGTATCATCCCCTCCCTCTATTGATGTTCCCAACCCCGACCCTCATCCAACCCATCCTATGCAAACTAGATTAAAAAATAATATTTTTAAGCTTGTCTCACACCTTACCTTAACTGCTCAAACCACTGCTAAATCTCCATCCACTACTAACTTGGCTCCTAACTCCTCTAATTCCGAAGATATTTCTTACCTTTCCCTGGAACCACGAACTACTAAGGAAGCCATGAAAAATCCCAAGTGGGCAGCGGCCATGACAACTGAACTTGAAGCGCTCATAAAGCAAAACACATGGACGTTAGTACCATCCGACCCCTCAAAAAATCTGATTGGGTGTAAGTGGATTTTCCGAGTGAAATATAATCCAGATGGGTCCATCAACAAGTATAAAGCTCGTTTGGTTGCCAAAGGATTCAACCAACGAACCGGTATCGATTACGGTGCTACGTTCGCTCCTGTGGCCAAGCAAACCACTGTTCGCACCTTACTATCTTTAGCCGTCTCTAATGATTGGGTTCTTCGTCAAGTTGACTTTAACAATGCATTTCTCAACGGCACCCTTTAAGAAGAAGTCTATATGACTCAACCTCCGGGATTTGTTGACCCCGTGCATCCCACCCATGTATGTCGCCTAAACAAAGCTATATATGGACTTAAGCAGGCACCTCGGGCTTGTTACTCTGCACTTAAGGGCTTTCTGGTTCATTTTGGCTTCACTACAGCTCATTCGGACCACTCTCTTTTTCTCTACAAGAAGTCAAGAGTCACAATCTACTTGATTCTTAATGTAGATGACTTGATCATTACTGGTTCTATCCTGATGTTGTTAACCAGTTTATTATGCAGCTTGGAAACAAGTTTTCAATCAAAGACCTTGGGGATCTTGATTATTTTGTTGCTGTTGAAGCTAGGCGTACGCCTGAGGGTTTATTCATCTCTCAACATAAATATGTGTTGGATCTGCTGGAACGTGCCAATATGTTGAATGCAAATGTTGTCTCGACGCCACTGTCTACAACACACAACCTTCGGCATAATGATAGCCCGTATCTCAATAATCCTATTGCTTATCAAGCCCTCCTTGGCAGCCTCAAGTATCTTCAATTCACGAGGCTAGACATTGCGTTTGCCGTCAATAAATTAGCCCAGTTCGCCACTCAGCCCACTGACCTTCATTGGTCTTCCCTTAAACGAGTCTTACGTTACTTGAAGGGCACGTCTGAATATGGCTTGTTTTACAGTCGACACTCTCCAATATCTCTCCATGCATTTTCTGATGCTGATTGGGCGGGGAAACATGATGATCGAAGCTCCACTAGTGCAAATGTGGTATTTATGGGCCGCAACATTATCTTGGGTGTTCTCGCAAGCAGCAGTCGGTGGCTCGATCATCTACAGAAGCTGAATATCGATCGGTGTCCTCCACCATTGTTGAAATTTGTTGGCTTATTAATTTGTTTCAGGAGCTTTCTATTCCACTGCCTACTGTTCCTGTAATCTACTGTGATAATCTTGCGGCCACCTATGTTTGTGACAATCCAGTGTTCCACTCAAAAATGAAACACGCTGAAGTTGACTATCATTTTGTTTGCTCCAAGATTGCTGCTAAGTTTCTTCGTGTGACACATATCTCATCTAAAGAGCAACTAGCAGATCTCCTAACCAAAGCTCTTCCGTGAAAGGATTTTGAGCGTCTTCGTGTCAAGATTGGCGTTTCTCTGCGACCCGCCATCTTGAGGGGGCGTAATATGGAAACCAGTACCAAGATTGATTCTGATTGATACTAGTTACCTTAATTAGTTGATTCAATCTTGATTTTGATCTTCTTTTGATTGCTTCCTGAATGTTCATAATTCTGATTTTATTTCTTTCCTTTTCTGTTGTATATTTCCAATTATTATCACTCATTGTATTGTATATAAACACCACTTGGTTCAGTAAATAAGACACAACAACTTCTCTGTTATTCAACTCTCATAGGAAGAAGAAGACAGGGTGAAGAATTAGATTTTTATCGCGTTACACCTCCTTGAAGATTTCACAATTTTAAAGAAACAAGGGTCTGGCTCTACAGTCTTGATAATTTTAGTTTTTCACCATTTAAGTATTATCGTAAAGTGTGTTATAAATTTTGTGGTGATCGTAGTATATTTAGTTCTTTCTTCTTCTTATTTTTTATATACATGTTAATTAGTAGAGATTTTTTACGCCTCAATAGGATTAGTAAGGTAAGACCTGCCCTCTTGCTTATACGTACTTTTTTTTTTAGTTTCGCTTTTATTGTATAAATAAAAAAGCTAGCCCTGGTACCTTGCCTAGTGGATTTGCTTAAAAATAAAAACGGAAAAGGGCCTAAAATACCCTCGAACTATTGAAAATGGAGCAAAAATACCCTCCATCCACCTTTCAGCCCCCAAATACCCTTACCATCCACCTATTGGGTCTAAAATACCCATATTGCTAACAGAATATTCTGGTCAAACACGTGGCATTTTTTTATTGGTTGGCTTATAAAATTAATTAAACTAATTGACCAGATAACCCAAGTGCCCCCCACCCCCTACCCCCCCGCGGTGAAATGTTTTTTTTTTTTTGAAAAAAAAGTTGACATTTTTTTTGCACCCCACCCCGCACCCCTACCCCCCCCCCGACGCAAAAAAAATTAATATTTTTGAAAAAAAAAGTTTTGACGTTTTTTTGGGTTTTTTTAGCTGGGAGGGGAGGGGGGGGCGTAGGGGGAGGGGAGGGGTGGAAAAAAAGTCAACTTATGCCTTTTAGATTTTTGGGGGGTGGGGGGGGGGGGGTGCGGGGGAGGTGTAGGGTGCGGGGTGGGGTGCAAAAAAAATATTGTAGTCTACACTTGTGCCTTTTAGATTTTTGGTTGAAAATATACCATGTTTTTTAGGGTGAGATATTTTTTTTTTTGGTAACTCAATTACATTAGACATTTTAATTTATCAAGACATTTCACAGTACTTGTGCTTTTTACTAGGAAGTTGAGAAGCGTAACAATATTTTTTTTGCACCCCACCCCGCACCCTCCCCCTCCCCCCACCCCCCAAACCCCGCACCCTACGCCCCCCTCCCCTCCCAGCTAAAAAAACCCAAAAAAAAACGTCAAAACGTTTTTTTTCAAAAATATTAATTTTTGTTTGCGTCGGGGGGGGGGGGGGGGGTAGGGTGCAAAAAAAAAATGTCAACTTTTTTTTCAAAAAAAAAAAAAAATTCACCGGGGTGGGGGGCACTATCTGGTCAATATTGCAAAAGTTAATTAGTTTAATTAATTTTATAATCCAACCAATAGAAAAATGACACGTGTTTAATGAAAAGATTTTGTTAGTGATAAGGGTATTTTAGACCCAATAGGTGGTGATAAGGGTATTTTAGACCCAATAGGTGGATGATAAGGGTATTTGGGGGCTTAAAGGTGGATGGAGTGTATTTTTGCTCCATTTTCAATAGTTCGAGGGTATTTTAGGCCCTTTTCCGAAAAAAAAAAAACATGTTCATACTAATCCATTAGATGTTCATCTTCGAGAACTCCGCTAGAATACTTAGTTAACTAGCATAGCTTATATGATAAATCCGTCCCAAATAGATTCAACACTAAATCAATAACTTTTCCTATAACAAGGAAATATAAATTCAAGAAGCAAAAGATTACAGATTATTTAGGATAACATCACTATCTTAAATCATACGTCTACATGGGGATATATCGATTGCTTGGTGGATAAGAGTTCAGATAAAGGATGTGATGGTTCTGAAAATGTCACATGATAACCCACATGGCCAATGAAGAAGATCAAAATAATCCCATGATTTTGTTTCTGGAATCTGTGACTATGGTGGGACTCAATTTTCATGTAACATAGAGTGGAATCTTAGCCTTCACTCAAAAAGTTTGTTTCTGTCTATGATATATCTTATGACTAACCCCTCACTTTTCCCTTTCTCTGGCCTACCCTTTATCTTTCTTCTCTTGATCAAATATACTCTAGTGATATTACGGGTATTTAATTGAGCACGAATTTAAGAAAGAAAAATTCTTAATTAGAACTTGTAATCTTAAACACTTATATGATATTTGTGTGCGCGATCGATTGTAAATTGACGCGTATTCGGAATTTTAAGATTATGAGTTAGTTTCTGAAAAAGTATAAACTATTTATACATAGTCAGTGAATTTCTTAACACAAATAATTTTTTTTGGCCAAAGCTACTAAGACGTTCTGCTGAACCCGTAATCTATAGCTCCTCTTCTAACGATAAAAGCATGTCATACATATAGGGTAACTGACGTTAAATTATTTTCAAATATATATAAAAATATAATGTTCTTCTTTTAATGGACTAATAAAGAACAAAAAATAAGAGGCCATAAAGAGAAACAGATAGTAAGTCAATCCCACTCCATTTTGCGAACCTATTATATGAAGATAGTAGGTCAATCCCACTCCATTTTAAAATTTTCTTAATTGTCCTTGTTATTTTTTACCAAACACATTGAATATAAAAACATTTCTATGATTTTTTTCAAATATCTCCATATATATTATACTTATTCTAAACCTGCTATGCTGAGTCCACCTCTATTCTGACTTGATCTTATTCCCCAACACTCCCAAGAAAAAGGAAGAGAAATGGGATATGCAATTTCTGATGGTCCTGAGTACTCTAGCACCATAACTAGACCATACTTCATTACTATCTTATAATGGAATATTGACTAGTCTTGGACTCCCAAAAACAGAAAATTAAAAATATAATAAGATCTTTCTATAACAGTCATCTTTTGTAAAAATTAATAACTTATTATAGTGATTAAGCTTTTTCTTAGAATTGATATATTAAAAAGAAAATTAAAAAAAAAGCTGAAATTTAGAATCTTATTCATTAGTAACCGGCTATATATTGCCAGTAAAAGTTACTGACTGTGAAAAAGAATAAACTCTTATATAATATATTCTCTGTATTAACATATCTTTATAGTAGCAAAAAAATATTCAAACAAATAATATAGTTAGAGAGAGATTTGATGGTATACATTCATTCGGCGCATTAATGATGAAGGGACATAGGACACTAAGAGCCCGTTTGGATTGGCTTATAAGTTGGCTTATAAGCTGTTTTCAGCTTTTTTGAGTGTTTGGCTGGCCAGCTTAAAGTCATTTTATGCTTAAAATAAGCTCAAAAAAATAATTGGACCCATTTGACTTAGTTTATCTAAAGCAGCTTATAAGCTGAAAACAGCTTATAAGCCAAAAAAAATAAGTTGGACTACCCAACTTATTTTTTTCAGCTTATAAGCTGCAAACAGCTTTAAGCTGTAAGCCAATCCAAACGGGCTCTAAAGAGTTCATCATCACTATATATGTATAATAATATTGTTATATATATAATGTAATTTTTTAATATAGCGGAATTCGAATGAACTCCTTCCGTCCCGTAACTCCGCCCCAACTGCACGTTTGAAATAATTCTCGTTTTAATCATGTCTCTTCTCTCTTATAATAATAATAATTTCCTTCTTTTGTTTCTTTCAAGAAAGAACTGCAATGGCACATGAAAGACAGAAGGGTGCTTCAATTTAAGGTGCCTTTAAATTATAAAAGCTGAAAATAGTATGATGGATAAGCTGTACGACTCACAAAGTTATAAGAGTAAAACTCCAAACACAATGTCATCATTTTTCAGATTTTCCTCTGAGCAAACTTGTTGATTGGCTCCTTTTCATTCACAGAAAACATAGCAAATTGAAATTCATACTTCTTTATTTGTTTTTTGTTTTATCTTACGTACTCTTTTCATATGTCCATGCAATTCATCATATTCGTCTTTACAAAATTGTCAATGATTTGTCATGTATAGCAGTTGGGAATCATAATTTTCACTAAAGAGATTAAAAAATATAAAGAAATAAATTTATAAAAAATTGAAGATTCAATATTTATTACTTCTATGTGTATAAATATAATTTTTACTTTATATGTATAGTCTCCGAGCTCCGCCCTTGATATATAGTGAAAGGATGAGAGATGCAAAAAATTTGTTTGTGTAAACTTCTTAAAAACATGGCATCAGGGATTTATACTCGACTTCCAAAATTATTTTGTACAATACTGATAAAATTTGAGAAGTTAACGGAAATCTAAACGTTGAATGAATCTAAAAGTCTTATATATATGTAATCTCATTTTTTTTTTATCGGATGTCCCTGAAGGGACATATGTAATCTCATATCTAATAACCAATAAATAATGCTGGACAAATATATGAGCATCTAAGAGTGTAGCCTAGAGTATAAGAAAATTATGGGAGAATCACGTTCAAACCCTTAACGAAATAAAAAGAAATATCGAGATGATTTCTTTTCATTTGTCTATGTCTTGATCGGTTAACCGATATCTATATTTACAGAGGCATGATTTTTTAGCAAGTGAGTTCAACATCTACTAGATATATGCATAAAAAAAATCTGATGAAGTTCAAATATGGGAGCTAGTAGCAGACGAAATAATATAAGTGCACGTAAGCTAGTTCGTACAAAATATATATTTTTCCATGGAAGGCATTGATCCCATTACAAAGATCCAAGTTTTTGGAAATCTCCCATTGGTTACTAATTAATTAACCAGGCTAATGAGAACCCTGTCCTGTATCCTCAGTAATAGATATTACTATAGAATTTATAGCTATGGCAAAAACCACATGATGAAATATAAAGGAGAATTAGTTAATGATATACTATATGGTATTAATCTGAGTTGTCGGTTCATTGGATTCCTTTTGTGTTTAGAAAAATCTGACAACATAAAATAAAAGAAAAATTGATCATCAGAAATCAGGGTAATTAAAAAGTTACTTAAGAAAGAGAGTTTTTCTCCTGACTTCCTCATGTCTTTGGCTGTGAAAATTTTGTACTTAAGTGCTTTTATGGTCCATGTTCACTGGATACTTGCCATTGGCCATTCTGTTGTTGTTTAGAAAAGACCCCTTTGGATTCAGTTCTCACCTAAAACAATTGTATATGAATTTAGAATTTTGTGTTTGACATATGTACCTGGAATAAAGGCATGTACATCAAAGGATACAAAAGCATATGTCAGATGGTGCTGTCATTGGACCTGTATACAAGTTATCTGTTATTTCCTCCAGATTTTAAGTATATCGGTTCTAAGTTCCTAGGACAAGATAGCAATTAGGTTTGGCCGTTCCGGAGATTATTTATACGGAAAAGGGCCAAAATTACTCCTAAAGCTTTTGGGAAATAGTTTATTTATACCCTTCGTTATACTATTGGGCCAATTATGTCCTTACCGTCATACTATTGAGTCAATTGTACCCTTACTGCTATACTATGAGCCAAATATGCCCTTAAGTTACACGATCTGCCACGTGTCACAATCACAATGGCCCATCCCATTCCCCCTATAATTACACCTGGATTAAATTATCACCGGATCCGACCCGCCAATTTATTTCACTCAACCCATTTTCGTTATTTCAAGATTTTTTGTTACATGATTTTTAGTAAGACTAGTGCATTATTACAGGATTTTTTGTTGTCTTGTTATAATGTTCAAAACGGAGAGTAGAAATGAACAACTTTTTCCTTTTTCTATTATATTGTGTAGGGGTGTATATGGACCGGATTGGTTCGGATTTTTTAAACATCAAACCAAACCAATTGCGTCGGGTTTTTAAATTTGTACACCAAACCAAACCAATAAATTTCGGGTTTTCAACTTCAGGTTTTCTCGGGTTATTCGGTTTTCTCGGGTTTTTTTTGGGAATAGTCTTGATACAAAATATATAACTTTTACTTCAAATATTTCTTTAGTCCTAGTAAGATACAACTATATAATTAAGGTGTTTCTTAAGAAAATAACACAAATGTGAGAAGAGTGATGACATTGTATTAAAATATTCAACAAAAGATAATAAAATCGGTTAAAATAAATATTGTTAATTAATAAGTCATAAAGAAAATGACCACAATCTAAAAATACTAAGTAATGCTAAAACAAGTACGGGTAATAAATATTAATTACATGACAAAGAAAAAACTTAACTTTTATATTTTCACTCTCTAAATCAATTATGCAAAACTAAAGAATAGATATCCAACATTATTGTCATTCCTAGTGGTAAATTGAATTTTTTTTGTTAGCATTAGTGTTGAGTTGGTTTTGGTTTGGACTTTATTTGAATTACTAACATTCATAGGATATAAAACTTATTGACATTCAAAATTCTAAGTTCAAGCTTGAATAATATGATAATAGATAAAAAAAACTATGAAAAAAATTTAAGAAATATGTATAAATTACATTACAAATAAATATTTTTATGTATAAAATATTTTAAAAATTAAATACATGTAATGTCGGATTGGTTTGGTTCGGTTTGACTTTTTTTTTAGCTAAAACCAAACCAAACCAATTATGGTCGGATTTTTTTTTTCAACACCAAACCAAACCACTAATCGGATTTTTTTTCTCGGTTTGACTCGGTTTATCGGTTTGGTGCGGTTTGTCGGTTTAGTTTGTACACCCTACTTTTTATTGTGTATGATGTTCACAATGAATTACATTTACCAGTAAAAAGACTTGTGAAATGAACTTCAATATTTCAAGTCGTAGTCCGAATTCTTTTGAGAACTTAAAACAAACTTCAAATTCTTAAACAAACTTCAAATTTCAAATAAAGTAACATTTTTTTCATGTGAAGTTGTTAGAGAAATGGGCGCTTTAGATTTTGCTATAGGAAGCTGCAGACTTCAATTTCCAACATTTATGTTGCTTTCAGTCTCAGTAGAATGGGTCGATTGGAAGATAAACATATTGATTTATTAACTTTGAATATTTGAAGCACAAAAAAGACGCCCTGTGTTTTCTTGGATCCATGAAAAAATGATGGCTTGTTGGTATGCTATTGAAGAATTACTTCAGGGATAGGGAAATAATTTTTAGAGATAATTTGCAATTACATTTTGGAAAATGTACAAAGCAGGGATTATAACGAAAATGGGTTGGGTGAAATAACGTGACAGGTCGGATCCGGTGATAATTTAATCTGGGTGTAATTATAGGGGGAAATGAGTTGGGCCATTGTGATTGTGTCACGTGGCAGACCGTGTAACTTAAAGGGCATATTTGGCCCATAGCATAGCGGTAAAGGCACAATTGGTCTTAATAGTATAACGGTAAGGGCACAATTGACCCAATAGTATAATGAAGGGTATAAATAAACTATTTTCCAAAGTTCAGGGGTAATTTTGGCCCTTTTTCGTTATTTATATATGCATATACAGTGGCGGAACCAGAATTTTCACTTAGGGGTTTAAAAATATAAATAAGTAAATACACGAAGAAGCCAAAGTGGTTCAACATCTACTATATATACATAAAAATAAATAAAAAATTGACCTTGTATATACACTGTAATTTTTCACCGAGGGGTTTCGGAACCCCCTCGAGCCTACCTAGTTCCGCCCCTGTGCATACTTGGGAGCATACTTAATAAGTAAAATTTAACAGAAACACAAGATTTGTGTCAAAATTATTGGATTTTGTCTAATTCTAACTCTAAAGGTAGATCCGCCCCTGCTGCTCACGTATTCCTTTTTTTTATTTTTTATTTTTACTGGTATTATATTTCATGTTACCGGTTTCACTTATTGTGAATACTAACCTGTAATTCTCTTAGGTGACCTGATGCAATGCAAATTTTATTATACTATAATGTGTAAAAGTTAAACACTTATGAATGTACTTAACTTCATATTTTGATCAACTTAGGTTTTTATTAGTGACGGAGCCAGAATTTTCACTGAGGGATTAAAAAATAAAGAAGTAAAACGGACAAATAGACCACTTAAAATTGCATTTGCGAGTACTTCTATTTAATAAGCACACATTGGTAACCCAGCAATTTTAAGTTCCCTATTCTAATTGGTTAAATTACATTGATGGGGCAAAAATCACTCACAATATACAACTTCAAACCATGTTATTAGTACTTAGAAAAGTTATAAAACAGCGATAGGGTAGACTTGCAGTGACATTGAGCTATGTGTAATCCTTCTCAAAGAAAATAGTGCTTGTTTTTCCGGCCCAATAATCAAAGTTGGAAGCCCAATAACCCAGCACTACCATAGGATGAATGGTTCAGTCCCATATTATGAATTGAGAAAGGGAAAATTTCATAAATGACTACATTTTAAGGGTTAAAAATCTGGCATAGCAACATTTTGCTTATTTACAGCTCGTAGCTACTTTTTTGTTTGTTATATTCATTTTTTTCGTTGTATTCAATTTTTGTTTTCGCTGTATTCATGAGTAAAATAATTTTTCCCACTGTATTCATGAAATAATTATCTGTATTCATAAATTGGCTTATTTTATTCATGAATACAACAAGTAAAAAACTGAATACATATACACCAATAATTACACAAATACATCATATTTTCCGATATGTATACAATAGATACAGGCGAAAAATACTGTATACAACATAGATACACCAAAAAATTAACAAATACAAGCGAAAAACATTGTATACACGGTAAATATACAACAAATACAGCGAAAAACTTAATGAATACACTGAAAAAGAAACGTGATTTTTCAGATCCGGTACCGGAATTTGACCAGAAAAGCCACCGTCGGCCAGACTCCGACAAAGCAACACTTGTCGACGGTGAAGATCTGATGTATATCCGGTCAGATCCGGCAAAGATTTGACCAGATCTGACCGTCAAAGTTCGCCGGAGAAGGATGGAAGGCCAATCGGTGAAGATCTGATTAATATCCGGTCAGATCCGGCCAAGATCTGCCCGTCAAAGTTCGTCGGAGAAGGACGAGAGGTCAATCGGTGAAGATCTGATGTATATCCGGTCAGATCCGGCCAAGATCTGACCGTAAAAGTTTGCCGGAGAAAGGTCGTGGTGGCCAGCGACAGAGCAGGGGTGGGGGAGAAGGGAGAGAGAGAGATGGGAGGATTGGGTTGGAAGTGAATAATGTGATGATGGGGTATTTTACTTTGTATATATATGTATATATATATAGCTATAAGTTGTATTTAACATATAATTATTAGCTATGGAATGTAATTATTTTAAACTATAGCTACTAAATATAAATATGTAGTAATGTTAGTTATGCTATGTAGTTATCCCATTGAGAAACCCAATCTTGGTACATTTTGGATCTGTTGGAGATGCATGTACATCTTTCTAGCATGGTTTTGTAGCATTAGCACTTCTATTTGCGAATCAATTTGTTCGATCTTAGCTTTTACATATACAAAAATTGAGTACACTAGGGGTTGCTCAGCTAGTCAGCGCCCCCCCCCCCCCCCCCCCCCAACCCCAAACACAACCTCAGGGTTGGAAGTTCGAGTCACCAAAGGAGCAATAGCTCCAATAAGGGGGATCAAAGGGGAGCGGAATAAAAAATATATATATACACTTTTCATATTATAATCACGTTCTTCATCAAATGTTTGGATGTGAACTGTACTCAGCCACTAGCTTCTTTAAAATGTATCACTAGGATCTAAGATTTACTTTCTTTATATATCTAGTATTTTTTTTTCTTGTTTTGTCGATGTGAAATCTGCCTAGGGTGGTATATATCGGTAATGATGTTCATTGTAACATTTATAATAGCTCACCAACCTGATTTTGCTGGTTAATACTATGAAATGTACTAAGTCATCATGCAATGAGTATAGTGTTAAACGACCATCTTAGATACTTAATGTAGGATACTAGACAAATCCAGAATTTGAAGTTTATGCATTCCTACAACAAAAACAACATATCCAATGTAATCCCACTATGAATTCCTACAACAAGCTCAAATCAATACTACAATACTAACTGGCAGTCAAATATTATAAATAGTGTCTTAGATTAAAGCTATTGAGCTCACTTGAAGCTGTAACTTACATTGTACATCCACTGGGGGATATAGTGAACTATATGGCATTGTTATTTTTGGTTAAGAACTCACATAATTGCAGTTAATTCACACAACTGAAGTAAGGCAATCTCATACTCACAAACCAAACACAGACAGTTGCAAATAGAAAAAATACCATTTACTATCAAAGTTCTCATCGGTTTGTGCAACATCAGTACAACAACAATAACTACACCTCGATCCCCAGCAAGTCGGGTTCAGCTATATCAATCATCAATAATTGTTCATGTCACTCCATTTTTGTGCAACATCAATCAGTGGAAAAAATTATATCTATTTTACATCCATATCTCATAAGTGGCTTACAAAATACACAAATGATCTTCCAGGGAAGACTAAAATCCAGCAGTCAAAATTGATCAAGCCCATTAATCATCTTCTGATGGTAGAGTGGGACTCTTTGAGCAGACGTCGTTTGCATGAAGTTTTAACATTTTCTTCTCTGGATTACACAGACCTAAAGGATAAAATGAATGAAACATCATTATCAGAATGTTGGCAAGTACAAGGAGAAATATTGTCAATGGGAAAGCAGAACACAGAGATCAACAATCAAGAAACCAAGTGTATATGCAACAAGAAACAAATGGGCAATGTATCTGTTAGCCTTGGAACATAATCACATTATAAGATTGTTACTTCCACCATTAGTAATATATCCCATAAGCTAATAGTACATGTTGGATATTCTTTACAGTAATATGTCTATCACGTGTAGGAAATAGACAAAATCAAACAATTTTTCATCTGCATTGCTGAATGTTTAAATTTCATCATCAAGGATGGAGAAAATGACAAAAATGGTCCCTTATGTTTGGAGATAGGTTCAAAATTACCCCTAAAGTATGCTATGAACAGTTTTGGTCCTTTAAGTTTACCAAAAGAGAGCACTTTCAGTTTCCATTAAAATATTTAACAAACTCTATCTGTTAGATTTAACGGGAACTCATGCCAAAAAAATAATTAGGGGGAACTTACATTTGGAGGTATAGTTTTTGCAATTTCTGCTATTTTTTCTCTATTTCTAAAGTTTGATACAACTTTTTGATGTGCAATTTCTGCTATGTTTCGTCTACTTTTTAGTGTCTAGTACAATTTATTGTGTTGCAGCTCTAGGATTTGATGACTTGGCGTTTATGGTTTAATCTTTTCTTCCACAGTTCTCATCAAATGTAACATACATAATTTGTTAAATATGTGACGGAGACTAAAAGTGCTCACTTTTGGCAAACTTAAAGTACTAAAACTGTCGATAGAATACTTTAGGAACTTATTTGAACCTACTCCCAAACATAAGGGACCATTTTTGTCATTTTCTCTCAAGGATGCACCAAAACAAAAGCATTATTTGCTATTTGTTCCAACGCAAACTAAACAGCACGAGGGCTTATGCTAATGGTGAACTTAATGAAAGATTGAAGGACAGACCTGAACACTTTGGAATATCCCACACAGCAATAGATGAAGCTGTACACTCTGGTTCACATAGTTGCTTATTGTTCTCATGATTGACATTCATCGCAAGCATCCACGCTCCAATGGTAACATCCTCATTGCTAAACATTCGGAAACTGATAATTCACAGGTAAAGGAGAAAACTAATGAGCTATCACTCCTTTGACTGCAAAAAAGCAGAACACGAAAGGCTCAATAAAATAAAGAAATGAATCCCAGAAACACTGTGATGTGAAATGATTTTTAAAGACTGTAATGTGAAAGGATATATCAAGCTTTTTACCATAATGATCTCGTGTTATCTCTAGTTTTTTAATCTTCTAAGTACCCAATATTCTTTGATAATTTTAGTTTTACAGAAAAATCATCTCATCATGTAAGAAGTTGCCAACGCATCCTCTTATTTCCGTATATTTTAACTATGATTGACTTCCGATTAGTAACCTTAGCTTAGATGAAACAAGCTACTCCATTAGTTCCATCTTTAAAAACTTTGTATACGCCGACTGTTGCCTTCTGGTCAGATAGAATTCAAACTACAGCAACTTGAAATTTCATGTTACCTGCAGGGCGAGCTTACAACAAGAAGTCTAACATAATAATAGAAGTTCTCTAACAAGTCTAAAACCTATCCTTAACTAGTAGATATCACCTACATGGATCTTTTTCTTCCATTGTGCCCTATCATTAGCTAAGTCTGCATTGATACCAAGGATTTGTAGGTCTTTCAAAACACTTTTCTTCAAAACAGATGAATGACAGAAATATTTAAATAAAGCACACTAGCCTGTTGTTCCTCAGGGCAACCAAACTTGCAACAACATCAGCGGAAAGTGCATAAATAGGACCATAAGCATGCAGAAAATACTCCTTCCCTAGAATAGATGAAAGTGGTTCATACCTGTAGCAGTTGTACAGATTCAATAAGACAATACTGAAGATAAAAACATAATAAACGTGATAACAGATAACACGACTTTTTGTGCACAATTAGTCATATTAAGTATTGATCAAGCATCTATCAATGCCATTTTTTTTTGCTAGTGATCATTGTGTTCTCAAAATAAATAAATAGATAAGAGGGAAGAATACCTAAAACGAGAATCAGAACTTCAGAAGTACAATTTTGGGAACGAGTTTGGGCATCTTTTTTTAGGGACATCATGTTTGTTATTATTATTTGTGCATTTTATATGTCGAATTGGGAGACAGGAATCACTTCTAACAAAGGAAATACAGGGAGTAAGTTGCAATCCTAATGACTTCCAGTACCAAATAAGTTCTATTAAGCGAATCATGTTTGAACTCCCATTTTAACAGTCCTGCTAGTAATATTTAGGATATTCAACTTGAAATGCTCTTCACATGTTTAGACTAATAAACTAGACAAATTATCTTGCCAATTATATCAGCATATGGGAAACTCCTATCAGACTAACCATTTGAGTTTGGGGTCGGTGAAAACTGGACCCTTTTTCATGCAACCAAGGTAAGTTTGTGAGTGAGACCGCTCTTTGGCCAAGAGCAATGAAAGGCGATCTGTTCATGGAATACCAAAGCAACATGAGTTCATAATAACACACAGACCTCGATTAAAGAACAATAAGAACAACGAAACTTCACAATTCTAGCTACCTGGCCGTAAATATATGTCATCATCAGCTTTAACATAGAACTCGGAATCATAAAGTGCATAGGCAGCCTTGAAAAACGCTAAGCTGCAAAAAGCATCTTGGTGTAAGTGTAGCCCACAAACAGAAGAAACTAATGAATAATAAATGTCAGAACTAACGTTTTGTATGGGAGCTTACTGTACTCTTCTTCAATGTCTAATAGTACAAAATCATCATATTCTGCTACCTCTTTCTTAAGCGCTGACATCTTAGATTTATCACTTGTTCTACCAATAACAAATCTAAAGGACAAGCCAGTCGCTTCTTCTAACCTGCAATATTCATTCAGCTGGTTCAGCAAAATATGGTCAACCAAAATTCACAAATACGGTGTAGTGCAACAACATATAAAAGTGATTCGCGGATCAACTGCTTATACACATATATAGGCATGGTTATTGCAAAAAAAAAGAAAAAAAAAGCTAATGAAATTTTCAAAGAAACTCAAGAAGGAAGAGCTGAATAAGGGAATGAATTATGAAAACTTCTTGAGAAATTATATCTGGACTTCAATCAGTCATGCTACCAAAATTTGCTTATTTTAAAAAGTGTTTTTTGTTGAGAAGCGTTTTTTTTTTTGGAAAAGTACTTTTAGCAAAGAGAAGTTTGTGTTTGGCTAATCAATTTGAAAAACACTTTTGCTAATATTAGAGCATACTTTGTGCTTGGCCAATGTTCCCAAAGTGCTTTTGGGAATAAATAAGTACACTTTTTTTTAGCTTCTGAAAAACAAATTTTGCTGCTACTCCAGAGAACTTATTTTTTCCTAAATGCTTGGCCAAACACTTTAATTTTCTAAAGTAAGCACTTCTGACTTCCTAAAAGCTTGGCTAAACAGGCTATTAGTTTCTTTTAAAAAAAACAAAAAAACAAAAAAAACTTTCTGCCTAAATGTGCCTGACGGATTAACTAACCCAACTTCTTCCAGCCAGTAAGTTCCTTCCTTCTCTTGTGTCCTTATACTTAGCGACTCTACAATAAACATTATGTCCCGTTCCATTCCATTTTCAGTTTTCTATAAGCTAATAATCTACAACATATTGGTCAATTCCCCATGAGTTCTTGCTGGTCAAGTTTCAGGACACAGTCAGATGAAACAGTCAGCCTTTGACAAATGATTCAGAGAACAAGAAATCATTTGAAATAGATTTTCATTAAGGTTAGAAAGACAACAGACTATGTAGTAAGTACCCCCACCATATCTTTCTGATATTCAATCATTATTTAATATGTAATATGTACTTTTCATTTTTATAACAACAATATCAATCCACATGCTGTAAATATTCCTACTGCAACTTGGTCCAAAAGCTATATAAACTCAACGAACCTGACTTTTTGTTTTCAAAAAGAAAATGAAGCTACCTTAGGCTCTCAAAACAGCTAGAGTGGAGAGAGTTCAAATATACTATCAATCAATCAATCGACTACACCTCAATGCAAACTAGTTGGGATCAGCATTTAAATCAATGCTGCTCAAATAGCCCGCATGTGACAAATGATTCAGAGAACGTGGAATTATTTGAAATAGATTCTCATTATGGTTAGAAAGACAAGAAACTATGTAGTAATTACTCCCATCATATCTTGCTGATAGGCCAAAAAATGTACTTTTCATTTATATAACAGCAATATCAACCACTTACTGTAAATATTCTTACTGCGTCTTTCTCCCTTAAGCTACATAAACTCAAGAACATGCCTTATTGTTTCCATAAAGAAATGAAGCTACGTTTAGCTCTCACAACTAAAGTTGGACTAGAGATAGAGAGTTAAAACCTACTCCCTCCGTCCCATTTTAAATATCGCTTTAGTTCTTTTCACGTCCATTAAGAAAAATAATAAATACAAGGTATAGTTCACTAAGTTACCCCTATTTATTAGATGCTTATTGAGAATTGAGCAGTATTAAAAAGAACTATAGTACTTCTTTAACGTTAAGGGTACAGTTGGAAACAACTATCAAATTTAGTCTTGAATTCCTAGAATGACAACTTTAAGCTAAAGAGACAATTACGACGGGGCGGAGGGAGTATCAATCAATCAACTACAGCTCAATTCAAACTAGTTGGGGTCGGCATATGAATCAACTCTTCTCTATTCGGATCCAAGAGCAATTTAAGATCTGAAACTAAAATCTTTCCGTCTGTGCAAGCCTAGGTGGATAGAGTTACCTGATACTTGTGCTAGTGAGAGGTAGCACGTACCCGAGGAGTTAGTCAAGCTGTATGCGCAAGCTGGCCGGGATACCACAATTATAAAAAAATATCTGAAACTAAAATCTTACAAAATATCCTCTACAGAAATAGAGTATGAATTAAGGAATCTATTCCAAACATCTACGTCACGGTTCCTTACTTCGACAGGGTACAAATATCTAAATTTGATATTTTTAGATACCTTTTTAGACCTATTGCCAATACTAAGTAGCAATCAAAAAATTGTATCCACTTTTCATGATTTTATGCATGGATCAGGTATATCATGCTGATAAGTGAGATCTAAGAATATTTACATGTAGATATAAAAAAAACAAGGCAATACTTTTGAAGCCCTTGGTGATCAGATGGAAACCAAGTCCTTCTCAACGACCTCCTTCGAGCAACCGACCCGAACCCGGTCTGAATTCCAACAAAACCCATAACTTTATGCCTCTTATACTCTCCATCAGTAAGCCCACTTTCTTTTTCCACCATGGCTCCTCCTCCTTTTCCTATACTCTGTTGGAAGAATAATTCAAAGTTGTAGGAAACCAAATTTGATATTCATTTATTGGGAAATTTTCATAAATATACAAACCAACATAAATTATTACGCCACATAGCCATATTTCAGTTTATACAATATTATACCTGGGAAAGCATTATACATAACGTATCAACTGTTTTTTCTTTTGAAACTGCATATCAACCTTGTATAAAATGAGTTTATACACAAATATGGGCTAAACCGGTAACAAACTCATATGGTCTAAAGCGTGTAAATATTTTTTCCCAGTAGACAACAACAGCAACATACCCAGTGTAATCCCACAAGTGAGGTCTAGGGAGGGTAGAGTGTACGCACACACATAGGGTAATTTTCCTTTCATTTAATTCATATCTAAATAGGATTTATAGTCAAAATAATATAGAGTTTTTGCACTATTATAAATAGGGTGCTAAAACTTATTTTCATATAGCAGAGAGTAAGGGATAATTACTGAGTTTATGAATAAAATATTTTTCTTTCATACTTACAGTTCTTCTATCCCAAGCAACAGAAACAGATCTTGGTTCAGCATATTTACAGTTATAACCTCCTAAAACCCGCTTCGAAATGGCAGTAAACCCGAATATAAACCCGGTAAAACCGATAATAAAACATAGTGTTAAAATTGTTGATCTCCTAGAGTTGTAGTAGTATGAAGTGGATGATCTGGCAGTGAAGATTTTTGGGTTTGTAGGCATTTTTAGGCAAAGGGGTTGTTGAGAAAATGAAAAAAGAACAGGTTTTAATGTTAAAGATTGGATCTTTAAGGTTCTAATGGATATTGTGTGAATCTTTAAGGTTGTTCATAGCAAAGAATTGGAAAGAAATAGAGATTTTTGGGTTTAAAGGCAATTTGAGGCAAAGGGGTACTTGGAAAAATGAAAAAAGATCAAGATTTAATGTTAAAGATTGGATTTTTAAGGTTCTAATGGATATTGTGTGAATCTTTAAGGTTGTTCATAGCAGAGAATTGGAAAGAAATAGAGATTTTTGTGTTTAAAGGCAATTTGAGGTAAAGGGGTACTTGGAAAAATGAAAAAAGATCAAGATTTAATGTTAAAGATTTGATCTTTAAGGTTCTGATGGGAGATTGTTGTGTGGATCTTTAAGATTGTTCATAGCAGAGAATTGGAAACAAAGAGAGATTGTCAAAGTTTAGATGGAGTTTAGAAGTCTGTACATCGATGTTTGATCTTTAAAAGTTTGGTACTGACAGTGATATACTGCCAGATTTTGAAAGGACAGAACTAGATGTTTGTACTGATATAACTAGAAGTACAGGGCAGTTAGCATTTTCAGTTTATAAGATTTTACTCCCTCCGTCTCAATTTTTGTAGTTAATACTAGGGGTGGGTGTTCGATTCTTTAGTTCAGTTTTATCAAATTTTGATTCACCTATTTCAGTTTTGGTTTTTTGAAGGTGGACATCGAATACCGAATTAAACTAATTCGGTTCGGTTCGGTTCTTTCGATTTCGGTTTTTTGAAGTTCGATTTCGATTTTTTCAATTCGTTTTTTTTTTATATGATAGTAGAAGCGATTCCATTACACTAATTCATATTCTCAAAAGCAATAAAACATAAAACTGATAAATTTAAATTAAAATCAAACAAACAGGATACACAAGAACAGAAAACCATAACCATGATATAGGATTACTAGGTGTTATATATACATACAGTAAGAATAACTAAGAAAACACATAAACGACAAACATTCATCCTACAGACACATCCTAGTCACCTTCCTTTGTTAAGGATATTTGATTTTCTCAACTGAAGTGAAAAATTAGAGATACAAAAGCAAAAGACGACTTGTTACAATTGGGTTTTTTTTTTGGGCTTAAACTTAATGGGTCTGGACTATTTTAAATTTTTAGGTAATGTATTGAATTTCGTTGTGTGTTCGGTTCTTCGGTTCGGTTTTATCAAACTTCGGTTCGGCTATTTCGGTTTAGGTTTTTTGAAGGTGGACACCGATACCGAACCAAACTAGTTCGGTTCAGTTCTTTCGATTTCGATTTTTTGAAGTTCGATTCGATCCGATTTTTCAATTTTCGGTATTTATGTCTAACCCTACTTTATAGAAGAGAGAGTTCATGCCAGGATCGTCATTTATATTATAAAGTATAAATATAAAAAATATAAATATAAATATGGGTCGCAGTTGCTTTTGCTATTTCATGTTCAATCCTTTCTTGGTTCCCTATTCATTTTTCTTTTTCTTTTTAATATATATTGATCCCATCTTTTAATTTCAGTTGACCATTGAGGGAATTCATGGTCGACGACGATCCTGACATGAACTCCCTCTTCTATAAAGTATAAATTTTTTATATTTATACTTTATACTATTATAGAAGAGGGATAAATTTTTAGTGAGCTATAATGAAGAAAATTGTATTACACCCTATCCAACATCTCAATCATGTTAATGACAAGAATCACCTCACTAATTTACCAATTTCAAATATTTGCTTATCAAATTTTATTTTAAGGTCAATTTTTTATGTCAATTGATCAACTTCAAGAGCAAATGAGGAATCAATTTACTTTTATATGACTTGATAAATGTTTCATTAAAAACAAAATATCCTACAAACCTAATACCTTATAAACGGTACAACATATTTATTTTGAAAGATGGAATTTTTTCTTTCAACAATTTGTGAAAAATATAATGAATTAGGCCCATAATAGTAATATGAAAAATTGAAATGATTAGTAGTGTGCTTCAATATTTTTACAATGATAGGATCCAAATATTTTATTAGGATAAAGTTTTTAATTTGTAATAAACAAATTCCCTAATAGTTTAAAAGATAGGAGACAAGTGCCAAAAAAAAAAAATTGAAATAAAAGAAAAATGTATGGGTCAAAAAATTAATTTGATGTGTAACTATTTAACATAAACTTTAGTAGAATTTAAATTAAATTTTAAAGATAATACATTTATGATGTGAGACTACACGATAATATTTTCACTAAATTGATATAAATGATAAAAGTACTTATTATATCATTGTAATTATGAAAGAAGAATAGAAGCAAATATTGTATCATGCTAACAACTTTTTTGCTATCTGTCGAGATAAATTACGCATTTGAATTATGCGCTGAACTTTCTAATTTTTATTTGTGAATGGTAAATAAGAAATGATTGATCTTCAGGATAATAATGTACAATGACTCATGGTTGTTGTATAAAATACAATTCAATCTAAGAAGCAAATATATATATTTGCAAACCTAATAAATTTATAGCATTAAGCGATAGTATAAAGCAGATAGAATGTTAGATTTTTAGTGCTTTACAACTTAAGAAATGAATGTTCTCATAATTAAAAAATAATAAGTTATGTTACTTTATTAAATTATACTACTAAAGTTTTGGTTAGGACCAATAGAATGTAAAGATTTCAACGGAACAAAAACTTTGAGATGAAATGAAACCAAATAATTTTATGTACATACTTCTTAGAACGAAAATGTAGTCATACTAATATTATGTTTGTTGTTAGCTCATATTAGGCCTATTCGCACGAGCATCAACATCTAGTATCATAAAAAAAAAAGTAATAATTATTTTCTTAAAATTATCTTTCTCAAAGGGTATGTTCAAGCTAAAAACACAATCGCTGGGAAATAATTCTGATTTTCGACGGACTTAACTTCCCGTTTCATCATTCGTTCCATGTACTAATGACGCGTAGTGCTTTTATTTCCATTTTTTAGAGCATAGGTTTGTTAGATTAAATGGTTTTGACATTAAATTATGATTATTATTCTTTTTCTTAATAAATTGCATAATGCTATAATTATAGATTCTTTTATTCAGAATTACATAGTTTGAAACTAACAACGAATTAGTATCGATAACCTAGGTGTTCCTTCTGACCTTAATAAAATGAAGTTGGATCTCAAGAGTTCTGGCAAATAATTGTGTGTCATGACAAATATTTTTTTCGAAACAGGTTATTATCAAAATATATCAAAAATAAATAAGGAATTCTTAACATTCGTTCACTGTTTTTACATAATTTAATTTCCACATCGCGTTGCTACCTTCGATCTTGTTGCAATAAATGAATCTCGAAATATAAAATTATTCATTTCTTGAACTTTATAATATTTGAAAAAAATGTGCTTTATTACTTTTGAATACTCATAGTTATTTGGTTTAATGAACGACAAATTTTATAATAAAAATCCCGCATATAGGGAGAGGTTTACCAATTCATCAGAACTTATGACAATCCGTCAGAGTTTTGCTTGCATATATGAGGCAAGTTTTTGCCCAACCATTCGTATTCTGAGATCCACCAAAACTTGTGAGTCTTTTTTTTTTTTTTTAAATTATAATTGTGAGTCATTTTTAAATTTATGACATAATTTGTACTAAAGTCCGGACAATCCTCAAGGGCTTTTGGCAAGGCAAGTTTTTGCTCACCCATCAGAAGTTATGATGATCCACGGAAAATTACTATCATATTATGACACACAAACTATTTTTATAAAATGAGTCAAAACCTAACTTTTTTTTCTCATTCAAAACCTAAAATTGTGGCACAAAAATATCCTATTTATACAAATCAAAATGCAATATCCGAGGATAGAAAATGTTGGGCCCGTGCAAATCTAGTCCTACTATAATAGAAGCATGGGTGAAAATCAGGATCATCGACCATGCTAGGTTAGTATCAAGGGCAAATTCGTCATTTAGCTTAAGGGCAAAAGAGGTATTTAGCTTTTCTCAACATAATTCCAGAAGAATCTAGTGATTATTTTGTGTTTTACAATAGCCTATCTAGAGGGGTTATCCCTCGATCAATAAGCTTACAGAAAAGGTCTACTGACCATGCTAGGATAAGAGCATAAGCACATTGAGTTGCCATCTTGACCAAAAAATCTAATTAAAATGGAACAACTTTGTGCAGTTAACGTGTTTGAGGATATGCCTAAAACAACCAAATAGTTTTATTTTCCCATAAGTGTTTTAACATAAATATCTTTCCTTTTGCAAGGCCAGAACTTTTGATAACACAAATATAATTTATTTGAAACATGTTATGCAGCGTATTCTTTAATGGGAACCTATTTGGAAATTTATTTGTATCTAAAAAGGGAAGTTTTTCGTCAAGAAAGTGAATATGGATAACTCTTTCATGATGCCTTAAATTCTGGTCATGCTACAATTACTAATGTTATTTGGTCAGGAATTATCATTAGCAAAAATATTTCTTTCTATCTCTTTGTCTGGACAATCTATTTGAACACTAAGGTATACATGATTAATATCATCGATAATTTCTTCTTTTTATTTGATATTTAGGTCAGTAGAAATGTGTATCTATACAATCATTCTAATGTGTTTCTCAATCTAATGATGATTAAATACATTACTTTGATATCTAAACTCCATGCCAGCCTCTCTATTTTCATTGTATAAATTTTGTTTTTCCCGGCGGTATGTACTTCTATAATTAGGTTATTATACGTTAATGAATAAGATGGACCCATGACTCACCCCACGATATATGCAGCACCGAGGTGATAGTATATGTTTTGTTGTCGTCCAGACAAATGTTCTGCTTGATAGTGAACTGCAGACAACTCATATTACGAGGTAAGATAATGAACCTTTTGCTTCCCCATTAAGTTAAAAGTGTTTTTTCAAGTTGCTTTAATTTTAACATTAATGGTCGCGATATTTCATTTATTGAAATTTTGATATTTATAGAATATGAAAGGTGTGGAAGGTTCCAACTGGTCCGGGGCACATTGGCATGTTATTTACGAGGAAATGGTTGCAAGATGACAACAACATAACGTGAGAAAACTGTCAACAAAGTAACTCTTTTTATGATGAGGTAAAATAATATGCTCTTCTCTTTTCTATTTTCAATGTAATGATTTCTTCTATGTTAATTGTGTATTACATATACTTCTGATATTGAGTATCTTGATTTTTTCTATCAAAGAGCTCTATAAATAAATAAAAAATCGTTGATCATCGACAAATTTGACTGACTTATAGCTTCCCAAAGGCAAAAGTTGATTAGGTAAGGGGTACATAAATGTATTAGACTATTATTAGGTATTCATCATTTGTAAGGTTCTCAAGATTCAAAAATGAAGGACTGCGGTAAATTCTATTTTGAGTCTTGGTAACTGCTTCATCCCAATGAAAAGCACATGAAGAAATCTACCTTGACTTATCAGGCAGCTTGAAATTAGTGAAGTAATATTTTCTGAGGGAAGGAACCACTAGAGCTGCAAATGAATTTTGTGATGCCAGCAAACTTTTTATAGTCATGACTATGCCACTATTGGCAACAAAGACACCAATTTTCTGTGCATTTAGAACTTGTGAGGTGCTTTGTTTTGTCTGCAGAGGAGATACGCGGGATTTATTATCACAAGGATTCATAAATAATGGCTGGTTTGGAAGAGCGTAATAGCTAAGCCAGCAATTCGAGGTTGGGACAAAAAATTCCTTCTTTTTCTCGGACTTACTACACCCTGTTTCCTGTTATTGTAGGACAATATTTTGAAACTGGTCATTGTTTATTGTAGGATAATTTTTTAAGCCAAAATTAATGTTCAGTGTTAATGAATTTAGATGCATTATTCGTTTTGTCAGAACCATTGGTAATGATATCTCAATTTACTAAGCACTAAAAATTATATAAAGTTCATTTTTTTCATCAGTATTATTGAACTGTTAATAGATTATTGATGAAACATGGGAGGTCATTTCAACTGCTGTAGTAAGAATGCTAATCTTTGTTCCTAAAAATCCGAGCAAATGCAGCTCAAAGTGCACAAGAGAAAGGGGAAAAACAAACTTTTGTTCAATGTATCGACTTTCGTTTACAGTTGGTTATCTATTGTAATTTACAATTTGTAGTATTGAATTTAAAGCATCTTACTTGAAGTAGGATGCTATTTGTAGTGGTGAGTTTAAAGTACCTAATCTAAATTGTTATTTTGTAAATGTTTGTCTTTTCAGGTACATGGGAAAAGTGTAAATTGGCATTTCCTTTTCTGTGATGTTGTTTAAGAAACTGTTATAACTTAAATAGGCTGTAATTTCGGAGGATATATTTTGGATTTCGAATGTGTTTTATCAGTAGGAATGTTGTTGCTGTTGTATGTGCTATGACTTATTTCTATTGGTATCATATTAAGTGCAATGTTATTTAAAATCTTATCAAATAATAATTTGTTGCTTATGTCGGTCTAGATAGATGAGCTAGCAAATTTATCGGATTCGCATGCGCCTCCAGTCAATAGGATACCATACAGTGAGAAGGAGGTATTTACATGCAGCTTATAAGAATATTTTGCTTACCTTCGAGATGGGAATTTTGCGCTTTTTTTTTTATCCGTTGCAATAATTCTCATGCTGTTACACTTTCACATCTATCCTTAATCAATATATTGAAGTTCCATAATTAGGAAAAGATTTATGTACATAAATTGAGTTAACCTTGCACAAAAATTTTGAACTTATGCTTTTCTTACTTTGGATTACAGGTCTCGGGTACGTAATCGCAGAGCATTTTTCATGGGCATAGGAAATGTCGAACAGAGGTTGAGGAACTCCAAAGGTAGATTTCTAAGAAAATACATAAAGTATTATGTTTTTCATGTGGTAGCCAACATATTTTCTTGCCAAGGTGTTGGGTTATCTCTCTTTTTGAAGTTGCATAATTCATTTGGTCTAGAAGTTAGTGTTCGAGAATAGCAAACCAGAACAGTATTCTTTATATATTGTTCCCAACAGTGTCCCATGTGTCTTAACATTTGCAACTCTCTTGATCCTGCTAGGCTAATGGCAACTAGAAGCTCTGCCCCTAACCCACTTTCCTTGCTATAGAATGATCCCAAAATAAAAAATAAAAAAAATAGCAAGGCCTAATGAAAGTGAACAATTGAAAGCTGCCATGAACCTTTTGTTATTTTTGGTAATTGACAAGTAATTGTTCCATGGTTTCCTCGAAAATCCTTATTGATTTTGTTGCTTGGAATCCTTTGGGTGGTGAAAGGGGAAATTGATTTGTTCAATAGGAGGTTTAAACAAAGTAAAAATAATAAAGAGGAAGATTTTTTTTTTTGTTTTTGTGTGTTTGAATTTATGAAGTGCTTCGAAGAGCTTTTGGGTATTTTTGGATTTGACTGTGGCACAGTTGCTGACTCAAGGGACATGTTCTTGATTTGCTCTGAGATGTGTTCCCCACATTGGTATAGACCAGATTTTAGCTCTGAGTTAAGAATTCCAATAGAAATGGAGGAGAATTATCTAAGGCAATATCCATCTCTCTTAAAGGTGTTTGAAGATCTTGAAATATGCTCCTAGGGTCCTCCCCTTATGGTCTTAAAAACTTGAATGGAAATCTTCCCCTCTTCATGCTTTCCCGATATAATTTGTACCGGAAAAAAAGATATCTGGACAATAATGACCAAATATAAGAGAAATAGTAGGTAACAAAATTAACTTACATGCATTTATCAGTGTTTTAACTTGTTGTAAGAGGTTATCTATCTTACTTTTCTGGTTATTAATCCTACTTATTGCAAACCGTTCCATGGAGTAGCTTATTTTTTAGGTGACTTTATTGTGTAAATTCTTAGGTGTAAAAAAGTTAAGAAACTATTCAAGTAAATAAAGTCTATATCAGTTATGCTATTGTTATGGTTCACACTGGAGAAAATTTATTGAGTTAAAACTGAAATATGACTCAATAAGTATGTTCTTTCATCTATGTACTAGCCAATAATAATAGTCAAGCTGCTATTAAAATTTAATTGATTGTACAATGATCTGAAGTTCTGATAATAAAATAGGAAAGCCAATCAGAAAGTCCTGAAATAATGTGATTTCACTTTCACTTATTTATACAGAATGTACCACATCTAACCTCTATTCTCTAGGAGGAAAAGACTGCATTTTTAGACAAATGTGGAATTTCGCAGACCAAGTAACCACAACTTGCATATGCTTTTATACTGTAGCCTATGGTCTTTCTGAATGATATTACATACAATACATTATTTCAATTGTGTTTTTCTAAGTTTCAACAATCAACACAAAGAATTCTGATACTTGGCTGAAAAGGTTTTTATTCTTGCCTTGCTGAAGTCTAGCCACGAATAATTTCAGAGCCAATTTTAGTTTCTTTTTCAGAGTTTATTTTAGTGAGTGCATGTAACTGTGGTGTTTCATGGTAAATTGACAAAGGCTTATCGGTAATTATACCTTTTACATTCTGGTAGCTTGACCGAAGTTTATTCCTGGTTCATTGGTAATATTTTACATTCTGGTCTGCCGATATGACACATGCCTTGCATCCTAATCCACATTTCCGCGGCATATGACTCATTAAAGGCGGAAATTCATGAATTTATTCGTTCTCAGGGTTTGAAGTCAAGATTTTTGGTTAAAGGTAGAGGGATATCATCTCACTATACTCGTGGATGGTCAATATTACTCCCTCCATCCTAAAATCTTTTGTTGATTGCAGAGAATGGAAAATGTACATTCTAGCAGAAGGAACATTGAGGATCAACTAGATGCTCGCCATGTCCTTTCCAAGTAGATTAGGAAGATTTTAATATTTTCTTATCGCGATCGAGAGGACTACAAACATATGATCTTTCAGTTTTGTTAGATGAAAGCAAAAGAGTACAGAATTTAGTGTATATATCTTTATCCAAATGGTATCTTCTAGCTTCCTTATAACTTTTTTATGAACTCCGCATCAGGAAATGGCAGTGATGTGTATGCTCATAGCTGAGCCAAACTCAAATTTGTGACTAACATTTCATACGACAAATGATTGTTGTAATGAACCCCACAAAATCTTCAAGAGTTTACAATGTTTGGGCCGTGCTAGCACGGGCTTTACTCATCTAGTTTTCTTTTAATAATCCTCTATGACTATTTAGAAAAAATAATTACTTGAAATAACCCATGTTTGTAACATTATCCGAAATGACCCAATTTATAATCACTTCAAAAGCCTTTAAATGTGATTCTATCAGGTTAGGGTACCTTAGATATAACAGAAGTGATAATACAATCGAAAAAATGTTGCATATTATTGCATACAATAGAATTTTCTTGGATATAAATGCCTCTTATACATTATTATAAACTCTATACATTATTATACACTTTTATACAAGGTTGATACATTGTCTACTCCAGTTGTATAATGTTGTATATTGTGAAAAGTGGCTATGCGGGGTGTAACTTAAAAATAGGAAAAAAGGGTAAAAAAATGCCCCTCTACGTTGGAAAAAGAGCAAACAATATCCTCCATTATAAATGTGGGTCAAAAATACCCCTCCTATCATGAAAGTTTTCAAATATACTCCTGTCTTAACGAAAATTCCCAACATAACCCGATTTCACTTTTAAACCCGTTCCATTTAAATTCGACTCAACTACATAAAAAACTCTTATGTGACCAACTTGTTCTCGAGTACTATATATGGGGCCACTAGCAACAGGAGGAGCAGGTAACCATGTATATGAATATGAATCCATTGATATTTGAAAGTTATAGCTGAACTAGTGGGAGTATACCTGGGGCTTAGGCTTGTGACCATAGTTAATGGTCCCCACTAAGTATCTGATACTAATATTGGAGTATGATTGTATTCGGATTTGTGCCGCGCAAGGCTCATTTATGAGGAAAGTACTCTTACCATGAATTGCTCTTATCAAGAATTTTTCATACCCAAGGCTCAAATCCGAGACCTCTGATTCATTTTTGTGAGTGTAGACTTAAAAAATTACCAAAATCTGTCTATCAAATTTCATATTCTAAGATGGACAAGGAGGTGTTATCATATGAAAATAAGAGCAATTAATTGTCATCTCGATGACTAATAGCTTGTTTCGTCAAATTTCTCAGAAGTCAAAAATGTTTTTTTTTTCCCTTCAAAAAAGTGTTTATTTTAGAGAGTAAAGGTGTTTGATCAAGCTTTTAAGCAAAAATAAGTGTTTTTAAATAATAGCATAAGTTGTTCTTCAAAAGCTAATTTTTTATTTTTTTAATGGAAGCACTTTTGAAATCTTGGTCACGTCCAAATTGCTGCTTTAATACTAGCAAACAGTATTATTTTAATTGATCAACCAAACACAAATTGCTATTCTCCAGAAATATTTTTTCGAAAATCACTTTTAAAAATAAACTCTAAAATCTTGGCCAAATAAACTATAATATTCTATTGTGTAATTTCATAAAACTCGAATGAAAAGCATAACTCTCTGCTTCTGTAGCATCTGATCAGCCATAAAGTTGTTTCTTTAACAAAAAATGTGGAATATCATCACATCTGAGTTGGTCTATTTAACTCTTTCATGTAGTTGCTGTCTCAAGAAGCCTTTTGCAAAACTAATTGCATGATCTCTTCGTTCACTTTTGATTTCTAAATATCTTCTCCCTCCCTTTTCTCCGTACTCATTTGTCATGTCGCACCCAATTGAGTACGTAATTAGACTTAAATTAATTTTGAATGAGTCTTCTAAAGTTACATTTCTAGTTTAATTGATGTAATGTTATGGTTGGGTCTGTTTACCTCCTCCAAACCCTTTTTTTCGTCCTGTGGTAGCGTAATGCACGCTTCTTTCCTTGCATGATCTATTGTTCTAACACTTCTTAAATAACAGAGTCCAAGTAAAGTTCATATCCAAGTACTTTTACTCCAAATGCCTACAGATCTTTTTCAATATACGCAACTTTCAGGTTGGAGGTAGAGGTAGAGGATGCATCCTCTCGTCTAATAAAAGACAATATATAACTCATTGCTAATGTAGCATCTGATCAGCTGCTATAATAACGTTGTATAATGGAAGATCCTCTAACCAAAAAATATGGAACAGCATCACATCTAAGTTGCTCCATTTATGTCATTCTTTCATGTACTTGCTGTCTCAAGAAGCCATTTTGCAAACTACTTGCATGTCTCTTCTTTCACTTCTAATTCTAAATATATTCTTCATTCCTTTTTTTAGGTACTCTTTTGTCCAGTACTTAATTAGTTGAGAACAACAACAACAACAACCCAGTGAAATCCCACATCGTGGGGTCTGGGGAGGGTAGAGTGTACGCAGACCTTACTCCTACCAAGGTAGGACGGCTGTTTCCGAAAGACCCTCGGCTCAAGAGAAGCATAAAAGCATAAAAAGGTCAGATAAGGCTAGGAAATTCAAAGTGACATGGAAAAGCAATAATATAAAATAAAATAATGCAATCGACACAGATACCACAGAATAATCAAAGCACAGGAAATAGCAGATAGTAGCATAAATCGGAGCACAAGAAATTATATTGCGATACAGCGACTACTAATAAGAACGGATAACGAGACTATCTACTAGCCTTCTACCCTAATTTGGGTCCTCCAAACCCTCCTATCTAAGGTCATGTCCTCGGTAAGCTGTAATTGCGCCATGTCGTGTCTAATTACCTCTCCCCAATACTTCTTCGGCCTACCCCTACCTCGTCTGAAACCATCTATGGACAACCTCTCACACCTCCGCACTGGGGCATCTGTGTCTCTCCTCTTCACATGCCCAAACCATCTCAATCTCGCTTCTCGCATCTTGTCTTCCACCGAGGCCACCCCCACCTTATCCCGAATATCCTCATTCCTAATCCTGTCGCTCCTGGTGTGGCCACACATCCATCTCAACATTCTCATCTCGGCAACTTTCATCTTTTGAACGTGAGAGATCTTAACTGGCCAACACTCTGCCCCATACAACATAGTCGGTCTAACCACCGCTTTGTAGAACTTGCTCTTAAGTTTTGGTGGCACCTTCTTGTCACATAGCACTCCGGAAGCAAGCCTCCATTTCATCCACCCTGCCCCAATACGATGTGTGATATCATCGTCAATCTCCCCGCTGCCTTGCACAATAGACCCAAGGTACTTAAAACTACTTTTCTTCTGGATGGCCTGGGTACCAAGCCTCACTTCCACGCCAGCCTCCTGAGGTGCTTCACTGAACTTACACTCCAAGTACTCTGTCTTGGTCCTACTCAGCTTAAACCCTTTAGCCTTCAGAGTATGTCTCCAACCCTCCAGCTTAGCGTTAACTCCGCTACGAGTCTCGTCAATCAGGACTATGTCGTCCGCGAAAAGCATACACCATGGCACCTCACCTTAAATTTGCCGTGTCAATCCATACATCACTAAGGCAAATAGAAACGGACTAAGAGCTGATCCTTGATGCAACCCCATCACAACTGGAAAGTGCTCTGAGTCTCCTCTTACTGTCCTTACTTTGGTTTTGGCACCCTCATACATGTCCTTGATCACCCTAATGTACGCCACAGGTACACTTTTAGCCTCCAAGCATTTCCATAGGATCTCTCTTGGAACTTTGTCATAAGTTTTTTCTAGGTCGATGAGTACCATGTGTAAGTCTCTCTTCCTCTCCCTATACTGCTCCACCAATATTCTCACAAGATGGATGGCTTCTGTAGTTGAGCGTCCCGGCATAAATCCAAACTGGTTCTCTGAAATAGACACACCTCTCCTCACCCTCATCTCCACCACCCTTTCCCACACTTTCATAGTATGGCTTAGCAGTTTGATACCTCTATAGTTGTTACAACTCTGGATATCTCCCTTATTCTTGTACAGAGGGATCATTACACTCGCCCTCCATTCTTCGGGCATCAATGTCGTCTTAAAGATGACATTAAACAACCTAGTCAGCCACTCCAAACCTGCCGGCCCCGCGCTCTTCCAAAATTCCCCAGGGATCCCGTCAGGTCCGATCGCTCTTCCCCTGCGCATCCTACGAACAGCACCCCTAACCTCCTCAACCTTAATACTCCTGCAATACCCAAAATCACAGCGCCTTCCTGTATGTTCTAAATCTCCCAACACAATGTCTTTGTCCCCTTCTTCATTCAAGAGTTTGTAGAAGTATGCCTGCCATCTCCGTCTAATGAGAGTCTCCTCTACCAATACTTTGCCATGCTCGTCCTTGATGCACTTTACTTGATCCACATCACGTGCCTTTCTCTCCCTCGCCTTGGCTAGCCTGAACAATTTCTGGGCCCCTCCTTTCTCTTCTAGTTCAGCATACATGCGTTCAAAAGCTGCCGCTTTTGCCGTCGACACCGCCAACTTCGCCTCTTTCCTCGCCATCTTATAAAGCTCCGTGTTTGTCCACTTCTCCACCTCATCCTTGCTTTCTATCAACTTCGCATACGCCACTTTCTTTGCTTCCACTTTCCCTTGAACTTCTCCATTCCACCACCAGTCTCCTTTATGCTAGCCACGACTACCTGTCGAGACCCCCAACACTTCCCTTGCTACCACCCTAATGCAACTAGCTGTCTTATCCCACATACTGGTCGCATCCCCACTACTATCCCAGGCCCCATATCCTTCAATTTCTCTCCTATCTCCAGTGCACTAATCGTGGTCAAACCACCCCATCTGATCCTAGGTCGGTCATCCACGACCCTCTTCTTCCTCGTCCTCTTGATCCCTAAATCCATCACCAAGAGCTTATGTCGGGTTGTAAGATAGTCGCTCGGAATGACCTTACAATCTTTGCACAGACCTTTATCATCCTTCCGAAGGAGTAAAAAGTCTATCTGAGTTTTAGCCACCGAACTACGGAAGGTTACCAAGTGTTCCTCCTTCTTTGGAAAACTCGAATTGGCTATCACTAACCCAAAAGCTCTTGCAAAATCCAAAAGTGAGACTCCTCCTCCATTTCTGTCACCGAAGCCAAAGCCTCCATGCTCATCGTCATAACCTCCCGAAATAGGCCCGATGTGTCCATTGAAATCACCTTCCACGAATAACTTCTCAGTAGGCGGTATGCCTCCTACTAACTCGTCCAAATCCTCCCAAAAGCGCCTCTTCTCCTCCTCGCCTAAGCCCGCTTGCGGCGCATATGCACTAATAATGTTCAAAGTGAGTCCTTCAACGACCACCTTAATCGACATCATCCTATCAGTGGCCCTCCTAACCTCTACCACCTGATCCCTTAATTCATTATCCACTAAAATGCCCACCCCATTTCTATACTTCGACCTACCAGAGAACCACAGCTTATACCCGTCTACCTCCTTAGCTTTAGGACCTACCCATTTGGTCTCTTGGATACAAGCTATATTAATCTTCATCTTCTTAAGAATCTTAACTAGCTCTATGGACTTCCCCGTTAACGTTCCAATGTTCCAAGAACCTACTCTCAACCTAGACGCTCCTTTAAACCACTTACCCCTCCTAACCCTCGCCCCCGTCCTCGAACGAGAACATGACCCTAGTCTACCATCACTAAGCAAAGCCACAAGAAAGAGTATGAACTAATAAATTTAAAAGTCTAAAGTTAGCAAAATATTACTACAAATGTATGGACATGGATATAGCAACCGGAGGTACCAACTCCAGTTGAACTGAACCTGGTCGTCGCCGGAAAATACTGGTCAACGTCCGAGTTACTGTTCACTATTGAAATTCTGTTCCCAAATACCTGAAACAGGAGAAGAGAAGAGGGGGGGGGGGGGGGGGGGGGAAGAAAAAAGGAGCAGGAAAAGAAAAAGGAAAGAAAAAAGAAAACAGTAGGGAAAAAGAGGGGGCTGCCGGAAAATTCTCCGGCGATGGCGCGACTGAGTTCTTGCAGCGCCAACAACAGCTAGGAAAGAAAAAAAAGGAGAGAAAAGGGGGAAAAAAAAAGGAGAAGAGAAGAAGAATAGAAGATGAAGAAAAGGGAAGGGGAAAAAGTAGATCTGGCCGGAAAAGTGGCCGGCGTTACCTGATCGCCGGAGTTACCTGGTCGTCGGGCGCTGTCTGGTCGCCGGACGTGGTGGCAGGTGGGGTGGAGGGGGAGAGGCAATGTTACCGTTGAGGGTAGAGGGGAGAGAAGAGAGAGAAGAGAAGAGAGATAAATTGCTTAATTAGTTGAGTATTATATTTAAAATAGTCGACGAGTCTTCAAAAGTGACATTCGTAATTTAATTAAAGTACTGTTATTATCACGCTTGCTTGTTCTTTCCTTGGTAACAATATTGATGATGCCATTCATTACGAGGAAGGGAAGTAAGTGAAATGTTGAGTTAATTGTACATATAAGGTGAATAATTCTTACTACTCACGAATTTCAACTTTACAAACTTTATTTGCAGGTGAAGTTCGTATCCGCGTACAACTTTTACTTTGACAAACACCGTGCAACTTCAATATAATACTCATCAAAAATGCCTATTTAACCTTTTTTAGTATAGGCAAATACGAGGTCGTTTAATTTGGTAGCCTTTAGAATTATGCAAGTATTATTAATACAAGGATTAGTTATGAAAGAATATACGTATTATTTTATGCAGGTATGAGTTATGCAGATTTTAGTTATTACACCTTTTAGTCTGCATAAAATAATTCATAGATTTTTTTTTATTACATAGGGTTAAGGGTGTTCACGGTTTGGTTAAAAACCGATTCAAATCGAAAACCAAAACTAAACCGATTGAATAAATCGATATTTACTTGGGTTAGGTTTAGTTTGGTTTTGAATTTTTAAAAACCTATAATATTTGGTTTGGTTTTGGTTTTACTAATAGCAAACCGAAGAAAAAACTAAACTGAACCGACAAATTTTATACATAATTTTTATAATTATATATACACAATATATTAATTTTTAGAAATACTTTTAAATAATTTATATAATTTTTAAGCAAAAGTTTGTTTTATCTCTAATAGGCTAATGAACTTTATACCTTAAGTCGATTTTAAAAAAGAAATCCATGAATTCAAACTTATTTATTCAAAGAAACAAGTATATGAGATTTACCTAAATTAATTTTTTGTATTTCTTATAAACTTTATTTACTTAATTTAAATCATAATTTAAATCATAAATCCTAAGACATGTTCTACATAATGCAAGAAACTATAACTAACACAATAAAAGGGTAATAATGGATTATAAGTTGGAAAATGATAGAAAATTCTCTCCTAATTGTAGGGAAAAACATGAAAGAGATAAATACCGTTAATTTTCTTAAAAACTGAAAAATCAACCCAAACCGATGGATATGTATTATATTTAGTTTGGTTTGGTTTTAATAATTTTAAAATCAACTAAATTGGTTTGGTTTTGGTGTTAACCCAAAATCGACGCAAACCGACCCATGAACACCCCTATAGTGGGTAAGGGAAGGAAAAATGGGAGAGGAAATTATAACATGAGATTCAAACCCTCCCCAATAAGGTGAAAGTTCAGGTAGTCAATCAACCAAACCAAACACCGCTTTTATATATGAATAACTTAACTCCTAACCAGCTATCAAATACGATATTACTTATGTATAATTTAGTATCTGCAATTCTGCATAACTCATCTCCAAACCAGCTACCAAACGAGATAAATTTGCATGAAGAATGTTAAGCAGCGAGTTTACCAGCATGAAGAAACTTCAAGCCCGAATTAGATTTCAGGCCCAAACATGAACTCATTTTGCTCTCCGAGCCCATTTGAGCCCTGTTTCCAATCGTCGGGCCAGCAAGAACGCGAACTTCAAGCCCGAATTTGCTTTCAGGCCCAAATATGAACTCGTTTGTCCCATCTCCGAGCCCATTTAGGCCCGTTCTCCATTTCTACTAGGGTCTCCACACCCAAAAGAAGGAACTTCTAACTTCCTTCTTTCTCTATGGCATCACCAAACCCTAATAACAACTCGCCATTGACCAGCCCCGTTGACCAGCGCCGCCTTCAATTTACTCCCGTCGATTTACCGATCGCTTCACCGGTAAGTATCCAATATTTACTGCAGAGCCAATATTTCTGTATTTTAGAATGATGACTTCAAGTGATAATAACTAGGTTCTAAGGGTCCGTTTGGCCATGAAAATTGTGAATATTTGAAAAAAAGTAGGTTTTGTTTTCAAAGTGAAAATAGTATTTGGAAATTGAAGTTGTTTTTGAATTATTGTGAGTGAAAAAAGTGAAAACGGTGAATAAAAAGTAAAAAAAAATATTCATGGGCAAACGGTCACTAAAACTAATATTTGTACATATTTAATAAATTCATTAATACAAATATACTATTTGAGCAAAAGCTATTGTGAAAGAGAAGGAAACGAATGAGCGTTTTGAAGAGGAGTAAGTTCTGTATATAATGAATCAGCTAGTATTGCTCTGTGGTTGAGTCGATGTTTTAAAGGAAAAAAGTTGTTTTTATGCTTAATGTATCTCTTGAGTTTGTTTAATTCATCTGTGTCGTTGTCTTTTGCTGATAGAAATTGAATTAGAACACGGATGATTCATGAAAATTTAGCTTAAAGTAGAAATTCAGATAGTTTTGGAGTTTCCAGTGATGAATTTTGTGCTTATTCGGGCATTGATTAAGAAAAAGTTCGAATGGTCACTGTCATAGCAGGGGAAATGAGAAAGGAGTGTTTTTTTGTTTTGTTTTAACCATCGGGTATCTGTAACCAACTGGCCAGACTAATCACTATTCAGTACTCGTGCTGGATAGAATTCATGAAGCTAAGGTTTAAAGTAGAATTCAGCTGGTTTTGGAGATTACACTGATGGATTTGAGATTATATTATGAGCCTATTGGGCATTGATTTAAAAAACGCATAGATTAAAAAAATTTAGTTTGAATGGCCACTTTGTCGTAGCAGGGAAAATGATAAAGGGGAGTGAAAAGATCTCTTTTTTTGTTTAACTATCCGGTATCCGAAACACACTGGCCAGAGTAATCCGTATTTGAGACAGATAGACTAATATGGGTAAAGCGCACTCTACCAGGAAGTTTTCACCTCCAGAGTAACTAAATAAGCTTTGAAATGGAACGTTAAAAACCTTAGATACCAAGTATTTCTTCCAAGAAGCTACTACAGTACACATTTGATAATGGTACGTTTCTTTAGGATTGCCATCTTGCTGAACCGTGGGATTAATATATACTGAAGCAGTTATGATATTAGCACTATTTAGATGTCATCAATCAGTCTATAAATCGATTGCATTACTGACAAAGACTAATGTAGTAGATTTACAAGAATGCTTATCTCTGAGAAGTAGTAAATTTACAAGAATGCTTATCTCTGAGAAGTACGAAAGAAAGCAAGGTGTTGCAACTAGTGATTTGTCAAGTTTGATCCTTCCTTAGCCAAAACTTCAAGCCTAACTCTTTGAAGTACCCGATTATATAGCCTGTTTGGCCAAGCTTTTGGGAAGCTAAAAGTACTTAATTTTTTTTTTCAGAAAGGTGCTTAAGTTAGAAAGTTGAGGTGTTTGGCCAAACTTTTAGGGAAAAAAATAGTGCTTTTGAGTAGTAGTAGAAACTGTTTTTTAGAAGATAAAAAAGTAGTTTTTTCCTAGAAACACGTTTGAAACTTGGCCAATTATAAATTACTGCTCTAATATTGGCAAAAGTGTTTTCCAAATTGATTAGCAAAACACAAAATGCTACTCTCCAAAAGTAATTTTTCCTGAAGCACTTTTTGAAATACAGATTTTGGGAGCTTGGCCAAACAGATTTAAAGTATATTTAGGGCTTGACAAGGTATTATGCGATGCATTCTCAAAAAGGCAATGGTTGACCCATATGGTTTATGCTATCATGTATCCACTTTAAAATATGTCTGCAGCTTCCGTTTCTTGTATATGGCGTTAAATCATAGGATCTTCCTTGAGGCTCGTTTTTGCAAAAGATAATGACCCGTTGTTGATGATATTTCATTTTATGAATTTGTACATGTTATCCACATACCACTGGGTATGCTGTTGTATGTTATTATCGACATACAGTGGTTTTATTGAGACATATAAATAGCTCAAAGTTGTACGTACCCTTAGTTTTTGAATATACTGCCTTGTGTGATTTCATGTTAAAAGTTTAACGTGCATCAGCTGGATTGGATTTCCTTCACTGATTCATATTTGTAAACTGGTTGCTATTATTTAGGCGGCAGATGCTATTCCTGAGGGTATTGTGGATATAACCACTCTGACTGAAGGAAGCACAGGTGAGAAACGAAAAAGAGAAGGAAGATTAAGATCTAGAGTTTGGCAACACTTTACGAAGCTAATAAAGGAGGATGGAACTTGTGACAAATGCAAGTGCAATCATTGCCATAAAGTTTTCACTTCTTCAACCCGAAGTGGAACGACTCATTTGCTTCGTCATATAAGTGAAGGAATATGTCCGGTATTTAAGAAAGTCAAAAAGGAAAACTCGCCAACAGTTTTCAGCTATATCGGCGGTAGCATAGACCGAAAAGTCAGTATTAACCCTTGGAAGTTTGATCAAGAACTAGGTCAAGCATCTTATGAACAGTCAATTGATGCACACGATGACTTGTTGCCGATGGGATTAGATGATATTGAACGTCCAACATGCACTACGTCAGAAGGTAACTATGGTGGGGGGCACACATCAATGCCTGTATTTTCTAAACTTCCTCAGCAACCTACTGTGAAGTCCCGTCCTATTGCAGAACCATGGATGACTGAGTTAAGGGCTTGTGTGGGTAAACTCGTTGAACTCACAAATGAACGAGTGTCAACAAAGCCTAGCATGGATATTAAGACTAGTGTGGCTGTTAGTACTCCCGATCTCTCTATGGCTTCTGTTGTGAAGTGCTTGAATGAGATGGAGGATATTCCACAATCAAGTGCGATGTATTTAGATGCTTTGGATATCGTAAGGGATCCAGAAGAAAGAGAGTGCTTCGTTTGTTTAAACCCAGAGCCACGTAGGAGATGGCTGCAAAGGATGTTGCATCGTCGTTTTCCCTTACGTTATAGCACCGATGTTTGACCAACTGTAAGTAGTCAATTAGCAATTGCTGAAACACAATCAGCACTTACTAAAGAAAAGGGAGAGATCATTTGACAACTGCGCGAGGTCTTTTCATGATCAGTTTTTTAGTTTGAAGAAGTGTCTTCATTCAAGCGACAGTACAGAAGAAGAACGAAACAAAGTGAGAATGATATCAAGCTTTGGCTATTGACATATTTGCCATGACCTTTTGTACTGTACAATTTCTGTTGTTTCGTATGAGGATTCCATAGTAGGGAAAGGAACATATTGGGAGCTTAATGATTGTACTATCTGAATATCAAGAATAAAGATATCTTTTTTTTTAATTTGAAAATGTGATGAAAATCTTATCAAAGAATAGCACTTAAGAGAGTGCAATTGATGACCAGTACAACCCTGTACAATATGCATCTTACTAAACTAGCTACATGTGAAAAGAAGTGAGTAAATTAATCATCCTATCCACTTCTTATACATTTGGCCAAGAGATAAACATCTATGCTTTAAGGTACAAATATTCTCACGTAAAGGCAAAATGAGAAGAAGAGGAGGAGGACAATCACTTTTGAGTTGTTTGCTATGCGCTATGAATTTTCCTTTTCTTGTTTTTTCAATTTCTTCTCTCTTAATTTCTCAGAGAACTAATGGATATACCAATGCCTGCTTTAACATTTGATTAAAATTTTAGGTTTCAAAGAATTAAACGATGGAAATTAGTAAGTTACGTGTTAAAAAGATTGAGGATGCACGACACAACACTGGAAAGTGAAGTATTGTGGAGAATCACTTCCTTCCATTTTAATTTATGTGACATTACGATTGAGCACAATTTTTTTTTTTTTTAAACAGCTTATGATCTAAACTAAATCTCAGGCATTTGTATGACTATCTTTCATTAAAAGGTAAAATGAGAATTTTAAAGTTAAATTATTTATGAATATGGAAATGTAACATTATTTGTGAAACAGACTAAAAATGAAATTATGCACATTATTTGAGATGAATTTTGATGTGAATCCACACATTAACATTTTAGCATTTTCTAAATAAATAATAGTATGTTGAAAATTACGTAAACATACTATAAATTGTAACAATTTTATACTTATATAATAATTATTTCAGAATTATTCTATTGAAATATTACTATCAATATGCAAAAAAGTAATTAGACATGTAGATAGAGGCTATATCTGCAACTTCACTTCCATTTTTTGCAGCTATAAATATCTGTTGCTATTTGATAAACCCTCACTCCCTTTCTCCTTTAGGGTTTTTGCAGCAAAAAATGGCGACTCGATACCTGACCCGTTCACTATTCACAACTCTCTCTCGCTCTACCCTTTCTCTCTCTACACCACCACCGCCTTCCTTCTCTCTCCTCCGTCTCCGCCCACTCATCGCCGCCGCGCGTGGTTTCACTCCTTCAACAGCTACGGCTGCGGCGGCGCGTGGTTTTGCGACGCGCCAAACATCGTCGTCGTTGAGTGACCCGAACCCTAACTGGTCTAACCGTCCCCCTAAGGAGACGATACTGCTTGACGGATGTGATTTTGAACACTGGCTTGTTGTGATGGAGAAACCCGAAGGTGACCCGACCCGTGATGAGATTATTGATAGCTACATCAAAACCCTAGCTACCATTGTTGGAAGGTTCGTTAACATCAGTTAATCAATCAATCAATTAAAGCTTGTTTGGATGTTTTGTTACGTATTGTTTCATAACTTACTGTATTGTATCATATTTGTTTTGACCCGACCCGACCCGAAATGAGATTATTGATAGTTACATCAAAACCTTTTAGCTACGATTATTGGAAGGTTCGTAACATCAGTTAATCAATCAATCAATTAAGCTTTGTTTGGATGTTTTGTTACGTATTGTTTCATAACTTATTGTATTGTATCATATTTGGTTTGACCCGACCCGACCCGACCCGAGATGAGATTATTGATAGTTACATCAAAACCTTTTAGCTACGATTATTGCAAGGTTCGTAACATCAGTTAATCAATCAATCAATTAAGCTTTGTTTGGATGTTTTGTTACGTATTGTTTCATAACTTATTGTATTGTATCATATTTGGTTTGACCCGACCCGACCCGAGATGAGATTATTGATAGTTACATCAAAACCTTTTAGCTACGATTATTGCAAGGTTCGTAACATCGTTTAATCAATCAATTATAAGCTATTATGCCTCAAATCTCTAGCTTGTTTGGATGTTTGTTAGTACGTATTGTATTGTATCATATTGTTTTGATCCGACCCGAGATGAGATTACTGATAGTTATATCAAAACCCTAGCTACCATTGTTGGAAGGTAATGCTCTAGTCTTATTTACATTATTTAATCGATCAATTAAGGTAAAATTCGCTCATATTGTGAGTTTGGAAGGTTCGTAACATCGTTTAATCAATCAATTATAAGCTATTATGCCTCAAATCTCTAGCTTGTTTGGATGTTTGTTAGTACGTATTGTTTCATAACGTTTTTGTATTGTATCGTATTTGTTTTGACCCGACCCGGGATGAGGTTATTGATAGTTACGTCAAAACCTTAGCTACGATTATTGGAAGGTTTGTAACATCATCTAATCAATCAATTATAAGCTATTATGCCTCAATGTTTAGCTAGTTTGTGTTTGTGTTACTTTATTGTTTTATAAAGTTTGTGTTTAACTTTTTTTTTTTTATTCTTTTTGGAAATGAAAGGCTCTACATTATGTTGTTTCTTAGTTACATCATTTAATGGATAATTAAGGGAAATTATGCTATTTACACGTTTTAGCCCATATTTTGAATACACTATTAGATACTTTTATACAAGGTTGAATACTTTTATACAAGGTTGATATATTATGTATAATGCTTTTCCCCAAGTATAATGCTTTATAACATTGTATATTGGGCCACCTGGCGTAATATTTTATGTTGGGCTGTATATTTTTTGAAAATTTCGCTAATTTAATTGAATGCTTAAGCTGCTATGCCTCAATGTCTAGCTAGTTTGTGTCGTCTATATGAATCCTTTACAGCTTGTTAGGATGGTGGCTATGTATTGTTTACTATTGTATTGTATTGATTGTTACATAAATGTCCCACATTAAAGGATAAAATTGGATGATTAAATAATAAGCAAAGGTAAAGTGTGGAAAGATATAATGCAACGACAACAATAAGATACGATAAATTTAAGTAACTACCAAAACATTGTCGTCTTTGACTGAACCAAGCCCGAACTGGTCTAACCGTCCGCCTAAGGATACGATACTGCTTGATGGATGTGATTTTGAACATTGGCTTGTTGTGATGGATAAACCTGAAGGTGACCCGACCCGAGATGAGATTATTGATAGTTATATCAAAACCCTAGCTACGATTGTTGGAAGGTCAGAATTTAAATGCTCTATCGCTTTTGTTTGGTTTTATAGCATTTTTGGTCCCTCAGTTGTTGATAAAGTCTACTTTTAGTCCCTATGATATCCACGATTAACTTACATTTTGTTGTTTCTTATTTACAAGCTTTAGCCCATATTTTGAGTTTGTTATCCGGTTATCAAACATATTTGTGTATAAGCACCTTTTATACACTTTATACAAGGTTGATACATTATGTTTAGTGCTTTCCCCCCAAGTATAATGTTGTATAATATTGTATATTGTGCTACGTGGCGTAATATTTTATGTTGGGCTGTATATTTTTTGAAAATTTCCCTTATTTAATTGATCAATAAACCTACTATGCCTCAATGTCCAGCTAGTTAGTATTGCCAATATGAATGCTTTACAGCTTGTTTGGATGGTTGCTACATATTGTTTTAATTGATTATGAATCCTTTGCAACTTGTTTGGATGATTGTTACGTATTGTATTGTATCATATTGTTTTGATAAGTACAACTGTACAAGTATAGATATCATGTATCTTATGACCCTACCAGAGATGAGATTATTGATAGTTACATCAAAACCCTAGCTACAATTGTTGGAAGGTTCAAATTTAAATGGTCTGCATTTTTTGTTTCGTGTTTACATATTGTTTCATAGCGTATTTTGTATAGTTTGGATATATATATATATATATCATTTGGATAGATTTTTTTTACATAATGTCACACATAAAAGGATAGAATAGGAATATAGGATCAATAATAAGCAAAGGCAAAATGAGGAACAAGATAAACAACGTTGATAGGTACATGAAAACTCTCACTACAATTGTCAGAAGATTCGAATTTGAAATGCTCTATGTTTTTGTTTCGTATTTATATTGTTTAATCGATCAATTAAGCATACTATGCCTCCATCTGTAGCTAGTTTGTGTCGGGGATGTGAATCCTTTATATGTTGCAGCCTATGTGGGCTGCTAATTTATTGTAATGTTTAATTGCTCAGAAATGTTGAACTTGAGTATATTTAACTTGTTTTAGAAGACAAATTACATAGTGATCATATAAAACAGGTTCAATTGGAGCGGAATGGATATTGAGGGTTCATATAGCCATTAGTTGTTGTTGTTGTTGTTTACTCTAAATGGTTTAAACAATCTGCCTGTAATGGTCTATATTTCTCAACATTATTTAATCATCAATGAAGGTACTACCCTCAATCTCTAGCTAGTTTGTGTTGGTAATATGAATCCTTTAGATAACTACATTAAAACTCTTGCTACGATTATTGGAAGGTTCGAATTGAAATGCGCTACATTTGTTTCTTCTTTAACTTCATTTAATTGATTAATTAAGCTACTATGCCTCAATCTCTAGCTAGTTTGTGTTGGCAATATGAATCCTTTATATGTTGCAACCTATGCCGGCCGCTAATTTATTGTAATGTTTAATTGGTCAGAAGTGGAGGTAATAAGAGTGGGAAAAGGATATGAATTTGTATGTCTGGAGATAATATGAATCCTTTAGATAGTTGATGATCCCATTTTCAAATATGAATTGAATTGATTCTCTTTATTATATACATATATCTTTTTTTAATCTTCAACTTAATCTCCACAGCTTTGAGTGACCCCTTCCCCATCCTTTTGTTGTTGTTGTAAGCATGGAGTTGATGAAATATGAACGGAAGACTAAACCTTGATATAACCCAGAACAAATTCAATTTTTTTACCGCGAGATATGTTGGCAGCCCCGATCATTTGATTGGACTGCATGTTGCACTACACGGCCGCCAACTTATTATAATGTTGAATTTGCCAGAAATGGAAGTAATGAGAGAAGGAAAAGGGCATGTGAATTTTTGGGCTGTAGAAAAAATAGAGAACTCTCTCTCTCTCTCTTTTTTTTTTTTTTTTTTTTGAGAAGGTAACATAGAGAACTTGAGAATCTTTGACTACTTTTAGGAGACAAATCACTTAAGTGTTCGTATGAAGCAGGTCCAATTGGGGCAGAATGGATATTGAGGATCATATAGCCAATCACAACTAGCTTGGATTAGTACTTCGGCATGTAAAATACTTCCAAAGAAGTTTATTTAATTACTGTGGATGATTTATGTGATTAATTTATCTTGCAGCGAGGAAGAAGCAAGAATGAAGATCTACTCTGTCTCCACGAGACATTACTATGCATTTGGAGCTCTTGTATCCGAAGAACTTTCCTACAAGCTAAAAGGTGATGCATTTTTAGCCTTTTCTCTTTTATCTTTTTTTTGGTTATGTTTTGGTCTTTTGTCCAAGTATTTCTTGAAGGTGAAGAGGTGAAACTAAACATTTGTTCTTTCATCCATGCGCAGAATTGCCCAAGGTTAGATGGGTGCTTCCTGATTCATACCTGGATGTTAAGAATAAAGATTATGGAGGTAGGTAGTGACCAGTATTTGTTGTCACAATTGTGAAATAATAATATGATTTTATTACAATAAAAAACACTTGTCCTTCCTGGCCTATAGACTTCGGCGTGATTTCTTTTTTCAATTGTGTTTTCTGGCTGTGTATTTGCTTTCGTATCCAGTCCACATACATATATGCCTTTTGGGTGATCCTATTTTCTGTAACATAGTCTGATTGGCATGGAGATTTGAAAATTGTCAATTACTCAATTTGACTTGTATATTCATGATCTTAGTGGAATGTTAAAGTACTAGCTAAAGGAAATACTAAAATAGTAGCAAAACTTTGATCGGGAAAATGTAGTATTTCTTAGATGAAGTTGAATTCTTGAAATTTGTGGAAGTTACATAAAGTAGTGTTTTTGAAGTATGTCAGGAATGTCCCAAGGTGGAAAATGGCACATAATTGAGACAAGGGGATTATTGGAAATATGCAGTTGAAATATGAAATGCTCGACTCTGAACAGTAAATTCATTTATGATTTAATACATATGATAATTTATGTCGCGAGTAATGACACAAGAACAATCTATGGGAAAATTGAGACAAACTCGATATGTACTCATCAAAGGCTATTATTTCTGCTACAAGCTTATGTTGCATTCAGGCTCTTACTAAGTCTCCTGGTAGCATCACACTTAAATCACCAATCTTCTGCAGATTGTTGGCAATTTCATGAAGTCTCTTTCGTACATCATACATGTCTATCTTGCCCCTTGGTGGATATAATCATGTTCTTTTCTTGTACACCAGTACTTTATGACTGTTGTGGTGCATGTTGCAGGGGAACCTTTTATCAATGGGCAGGCTGTACCGTATGACCCAAAATACCATGAGGAGTGGGTGCGAAACAATGCCCGAGCTAATGAGAGAAACAGACGCAATGACCGACCTCGTAACTTTGACAGGTCCAGAAATTTTGAGAGAAGAAGAGAGATGCAGAACCCTGGATCCAACATGGGTGGTGGACCACCTCCCAATATGAGGAATGCGCCACCCCCCAACATGGGTGGGATGCAGCAGCCTAACATGGGAGGGCAACCCAACATGGGCGGGATGCACCAGCCTGGCATGGGAGGGCCACCTAACATGGGAGGACCGCAGCAGCCCAACATGGGAGGTCCACATCACAACTATGGTGGAGCGCCTCCCAATAGCTACGGTGGACCGCCTCCCAATAACTACGGTGGACCGCCTCCCAATAACTATGGTGGAGCGCCAAACAATCCGTCCAATCAGTACAATGGTGGACCAAACAATGGAGGCATGCCTTACCAAACAGGTCCAGGGCCAAACCAGAATTATTCTCCAAATACATCTGGTGGAAACCCTTATCAGAACCCAAATATGCCGCCTCCAAATCAGAACTACGCTCCAAATACGTCTGGTGGAAACCCTCAGCAGAATCAAAACATGCCTGGAAGAGATATGCCCCCTCCAAATTATCAGTAGGCAATTGTAGATAAGTATGAAATTTGTAATTTCTAGAATTTTATTGCACGAATTGAGAACACATATATCGTAGTTTTATAGGATGTTTGGCGCAAGTAATGGTTGAATGTGCAATAAGATGTGTTTTGTGATATGCATTATGCAATGCTAAAATTGTTTTCATCCTATTGTATTTTCATTACAATGCTGCTATATGAACATCCTCAGTTAATCGATTCTCCTGATGAGTTTTCTAGCCTGTAAAATGATTTCATATGGTTTACCATGGTCAATGTTCCAACTTTTAGGGAACATGATACGCAACAATAGGTACTAGAGATGCAGAGGTAAAGATTTTTTCGTTTTGCGCCTGCTGTGTTGTATTATTCTCTGTACTTGAAGATGTATCCATTGGATTGTAAAGATGTTTCCAACCAGATAAGGAAACTCATGACCAGCTACTCCATTTCCTTGTCAAACATCATCTAAAGAGATTGGAAAAAGAGTCTAGTTTGTTGATATATGGTTAAAACTTCTCTACAACAACCATTGTCTGTAACATTTCACTATATACATATAACATGCAAAATTGATTCTATAGAAAACATGATTGTTATAGTGAAATGTTATAGACATGTTTTTTTTAATTGGTTCTATAGAAAACATGACTGTTATAAAGATTTTTTTTTTTTTTTTTCGAAATTGCTTAATTTTACCATCAGTTGCACTTTCGTCTATTCATATTCTTATGGTTAGCAAGTTAGCTCATATTTTCTCTTGCCATAAACGGAACAACGCATGGAATATATGGATTTCAGCGTCCAAATTGCTCAAGAAAAAAGGTCTATATTTACGCTTCGACTTTTGACTATGGTTCAAAATTACCCTCAAGTTGGGAACTCTGTTTGGAGAGTTGAGGGGCAAAAACGAGATCTTCTTTCTTGACAGTGGGGTTATATTTCTCTCAGTTTTGATGTAGATGAGCAAATTTGATCCTTTTTCCAAAGGATTTTCTGGTGTTGTCAAGAAGTCCCAAGTATGTACACATTTTTGTTATTGTGGAGATGAGCTTGTAATTTATTGCCGGCCTACACCTTCTTCAAGCTAAACTCTCTTCCTCTTTTGAGTAAGAAAGTACTCCCACCGTCCCAATTTATGTGATATAGTTTGACTAGGCACGGAGTTTAAAAAAGAAGGGAAGACTTTTGAAATTTATGGTCTATAACAAATCATAGATATTTGTGTGGTTGTAAATCATTTCATTAAGGGTAAAGGGAGAAGTTTCAAGTTAAATTATTTCTAAATAAAGAAATGTATCATTCTTTTTGAGACAAACTAAAAAGAAAAGTGTATCACATAAATTGGGACAGACGGAGTATGATTCAAGCTTTTTAGAACTAAAGCAAAAAGGACAGCAATGACCATATACATGACTGAATTGGTGTTGATAGACATAGTATAAAAGAGGTATGGAATATATTATGTCCAATGAGTGTGGTAACTAGTGCTCCATTCGGTCCATTTTTATATGAATTTGATTAGGTACAAACGTTACAAAAAGTACAATATATACGCAAAAAGTAGGTAATGTCTCAGAGAATTAACTTGTAACAAGTTCAAATAGGGATACAACAACAACCCAGTGAAATCTCACATCTTGGGGTCTGGGGAGGGTAGAATGTACGCAGACCTTACTCCTACCAAGGTAGGATGGCTATTTCCGAGAACAAGTTCAAATAGGGATATTAAGATTAAATAGTTTTTGAGAAGAATACGTGTCTTTTTCTTCCGAACAGATTACTAAAAAGAAAAATCTGTCATATTTAGGACAAAAAGAGCAAAATTTCAAGCTCGAAAATTATTTTTATGTTTTTTTCGGGGCAATTATTTTTGTTGTCCATTATAATTTTTGTCTTAGTTATGTCACATTTTTCAAGACATCTTTATTTTTACATGTAAAGATTTGAAAATAAAGCACAAGATAACTTTCCAACATCATTTTTTTCTATTCAAATTATAAAAAGAAATTGTCGTCCGTTTTTCTTTTTTCTTTTCCTGTACCAGAATCGAACCCAAAAGCAAACCAGAATCTTCATCATCGAAAGTTGTGATAGGATGATAAGTACATTTTTACTTTTAACTAGAGATTTTGAGTTTGAATTTTAAGAATAGAATCGTCTTTAATAGAAAATACTTACCTATGAGGTGAATTTTTCGTCGTGAATCTGAATCTATCAAATTCAAAATCAGATACCAAACACTGAGCTAGAAACAATAAAAATGAAGAAAACTTATAAGTAGTAGTGTCAGCTTCACTTCTTGAGCAGCTGATGTTAGCCATATCAATACTAGATCTCAGGTTACTTTCTATTTTATCATTCTCGTTTCCTTTAGTTAATTGTCATTTTCAATGTGTATATATATGTGAATGAAATGAACTTGAATAGAGCTGATTGGCTATAGAAGATTCATATATTCAATTTTAACTTGTTTAGGATTGAGACGTATAGGATTGAGATGTAGTTGATCGATTAACTTTTATAATTTGTTGAATTGTGTTGACCTGTTTCAGTGACTTCTATTAAACACTTTAGGTTTGCAACACACCTTCAAAATATTCTGTTGATGGATGATAGGTCTATTGTCTATGATAAGACCATATCGAATTGGGCTTTAGTCTAGTTCTTCTTTCGTGAAAATTTGCATCTGTCTACTCTGATAAATGGAGGAGACCAGTACCAAAAGACAGTCTTAACTCATTGGAGATGCTGGTTTGAAGAATCAAACTTTGGTAACTTATAAAAGCTCAGTTTCTTCTCCGTTGCTCGAAGGCTGCCTTCTGTCTGTTTTGATGTTATATTGAATTTGTGCTTATAGATGACGTGGTCATGCAATTCGACAATGCTTTCAGAGGACTTGAATTCTAGTTTCCTTTTGTAATTGTCATTTTTTATAAGTATGTATATATGTGAATGAAATGAGCTCGAATCAAGCGGAATGAATATAGAAGGTTCATACAATCAATTTTAACTTGTTTAGGAATGAGATGTAAGTGATTGATTGAAGTATATGGACTTTCAGATGGTTAGTTAAATCCTACTGAAGTCGCTGGTTTTGTCTGTGTGGCACACGAGTGTTCCACTCTCGCAGGCCCTAGAATTTCAAGTCCTGTGATGCATCAGTAACTTTTGTAATTTGTTGAATTGTGTTGACCTGTTTTAGTTACTTCTGTTTGTTTACTTAAGATTTGCAATAAACCTTCGCGTTTGTGAAATATTTTTTTGATTGGTGATAATAGAGCTCTTGTCTATGATGATATCATATTAAATTGCGCTTTAGTTTTTTTTTTTTTGTGAAAAATCTAGCATCTGTCTACTTTGATAAATGGAGGACTCCAATGTTAGAAGGCTCCCAAGGCCGGGAGGGCTAGGGGAAGGGGAAGGGAAATATAGACAGTCTTTACTCCTCATTGAAGATGCTGGTTTCAAGATTCGAACTTTGGTCACCTATAAAAGCTCAAAGCTTCTTCTACGTTGCTCGAAGGTTGCCTTCTTTGATATCAAATTGAATTGCCCTATGGGTGAGGTGGTCATGCAATTCAACAATTATTTCAGAGCACTTGAAAATTATCTATGCATTTTATTACTTTTGTTAGTAAACTGTTATTGTTATTTTTTACTTTGTGTTTAGTTGTCCTCTCAAAGACCTCTCAATAAATGAAATTGCCGAAAGATTTTCCTTTGAGTTATTTGAAAGTTATCCAACTTGAGTTATGAGAGTTTCATCAGAAGAAAAAGAAAGACTTAAATCTTTAATTTATTTGATCATTTTATGGACCCAGTGTCATTTCTTAGATTGAATTCCATACAGAGACAAAACCTTTTTGGTCTCATCTCTTCACTTCCTTGACCATAGACGTTTTACTGGACTTTAAAGGTTGCTGGGTTTGCAGGAGAAGATCAGCTAGGGCAGGCTCTGGAAGGATGTGATGTGGTCATCATTCCTGCTGGTGTGCCCCAAAAACCGGGTATGATCCGTGATGATCTGTTCAACATTAATGCTGGCATTGTTAAATCATATGCACAGCTATCGCAAAGTATTGCCCTCATGTAAGTGTCCTTGTGCATGACCTCTTGTTATTGGCTTTTCTCCTCTTACCACAACCCGTAAAAGGCCCTTGTCAATATGATCAGCCACCCTGTGAACTCCACTGTGCCAACTGCCACTGAGGTGTTCAAGAAGGCTGGGAGCTATGATGAAAAGAGACTCTCTGGAGTCAACACACTTGATGTGGTTCGGGCCAAAACTTTCTATGCTAGAAAAGCTAAAGTCAATGTCTCCGGTATGCCTCAAACTATACTTCCTGCTTCCGAATTGCTTCTGTTACAAATTTTCTGTTAGATTGGTTCTCATGTTTTTGGCACTTTATTCAAGAGGTCAATGTTCCAGTGGTTGGTGGTCATGCTGGAATAACTATCCTCCCACTATTGTCCCAAGTAAATTCTCATTTCTTCAAGCTATTATAAGTGAATTACACCTGGTAACTTTTCTGAGTTTTTCCTTGTATCTCGAAATGAATAAAATAGGCCACTCCGAAGGCAAATTTTGTCAGATGAAGAAACCGTGGCACTCATCAAGCGAACCAAGGAGGGTGGCACAGAGGCTGTGGAGGCTAAAGCTGGAAAGGGTTCAGCCACCCTCTCAGTGGCGTATGTTTCTAGTTATGCTCTTTATCTTAGTTTTTGAGAGTTTTCTAAATTTCTCGGAGTTGGACATTGGCAAGAATATTTTGAGATTTTGGTGAGAGTACTTGCTTTACTGCCTACTGCTGGCTGGAACTAAATCATCAGACTTTGCACTACATATGCTCCAATATTAGGCTATGTTTTGAAATATTCTCATAATTCTAGTATGCGTCATGATGTTAACTTGAAAGTCCAAACCTACTTTAGTCTAGCCTACTTTTGCATGTTTTGTCATACGACTTCAAATGGAAATATTCCTAAATATTACACTATGCATGGTGTCCAGTTTACACACTCACGATTTTGTTTAACTTGAATATGAAATTTTCGTGCATACAATATTGATGAGACTTCACTACACCTACAAAACTGTTAGGAGAGTTGGAGATACAACATAAAGAACCTGAAACGTTCATTTTGTTACTTTGACCAACTTAGTAGTGTACCTTACCTTTTTGATAACTTAGTCTGAACAACTAGTGTTACTTCTGCAGCTATACTGGGGCTATCTTTGCTGATGCTTGCTTGAAGGGCTTGAATGGGGGTTCCAGATGTCGTTGAGTGTTCTTTTGTGCAGTCAAATGTCACAGAATTACCTTTCTTTGCATCCAAGGTAATAATCCTCCACTAACCCTTCAAAGATGTATGTGCATATTTGTGGTTCCATAACTCTTATTGGTGTCTGTATGGGAGGATCCACAATGTCATTATTTGAAGTATCTGAATAATCTAATAACCCCTTTCTCATCATGTGGATGTTCTAAGAGCAAATTAAGTTCAAGTATTTGATCTGTGAGTTTTGACACGTCTAAAACTGTCAAACAGAGTTTTCAGTGCTAAACATTACGAGTTAAGTCTTCCATTTCTTGATGAATGATTGAATCTTAACTAAGCTTGTACGAAATCTAGATACCTTGTTGAACTTGGCTGTTGTTAAGGGGTTGCTAAAGTTAATATTTTGCTCTTATGAACTAACTAGTGGGGTTTCCATTGTAGAAGCTATTTACTCTGTCTTTGGCAAGTAATCCAAAGAAGCTATGAACAATGTTTTTCGCTATCATGTCGTGCTATACAACAATATCTTCTTGTTCTGTTACTCATGAACTCGGTTTGTCTATTCTTCGTTTTTATGTTTCTGAAGTTTATGTTTCAGACTACGAGAAGAAAGGACTCGAAGCTCTGCTACCTGAGCTGAAATCCTCGATAGAGAAGGGAATCAAGTTCGCCAACGAAAACCAAAAGAAATAGGGAAAATTTCAGAGACTTCCCCTCACGTTTTGCTTCGTTTCAGTGACCTCCACTCACGTTTGCAATATTGCGGCTACTTCCCTTATTTTAACTTTTATGTACTATCTATTTTATTCTATTCATTACTAATAAAAAAAAAAAATAGTATATATGGACTTATTTGCCCTCCCTAACAACATGCTCTTTTGGTTAAATTTTATTTTATCAATATCTCCTTGAAAAAGTTATTTCCTAGGAATATTAAAAGGAATACAATGGGTTATTCATCCGTTCCCAACATTATAATCAAATCTTACTTCTACAATATAAAATCTACATTGGAGAGAAATCAGATTCCACAGATGCTAAAATTAATCAAATTCCACTTATACAATCACATTACAATACACGACTATGTAACGATATGCAAGAAGGAGAGAACAACAAGGAATCCTTTCAATACCCGATTAAATAAATGTGAATTTTCAGTTGCACCAATACTCGATAAGAAACTCGGTTTGTGTGAACTACATCTAAACCTATTTGTTGACACTACACAAGCTAGCTGAAAGCTAATGCATGCTCATATCATTAATTACACAAATCTATAATAATAAAGCCTTTTAGATTTTTGCGGTTTAATTTGTCTTATTTTCTCAAACAAATAGTTGAGCTATCACAATGGAGAAAAAGAATCAGAATGGAGCTTTACCATTTTTCTTTTTTGAAGCAAAAATGAAAGCGGATGAACATGGATGCAGAATGACATAAATTGCTGGCAATACGTCATGCATTTATATTTTTAATATACAAAATTTAGTTTCAAAAAGTCAAAACACGTTTGATGAAGAAGAAACAAGGTAAAACGCTGGGAACAGGAGAATAAACCATGGTATTCCATTTTAATATTCCTGGGAAATAACTTTTTCAAGGAGATATTGATAAAATAAGATTTAATCAAAAGAACTTTATCTTTGGCAGGACAAATCAGTCCATATATACTATTTTTTTATATTAGTGATAGATAGATAAAATGGTTGTTACAAAAAAAGTTAAAATATGGGAGGTAGCCGTAATATTGCAAACGTGAGGGGAGGTCAGTGAAACGAAGCAAAACGCAAAGGGAGGTCTCTGAAATTTTCCCAAAGAAATATTACCATCTCATTTTTCCAGAGTCGCCATTTTTGGGTTCTTTTAGGTAGTAGTGTTGCTATAAAGCAGAGTTTAGGATATATACAACATGTCCAGAGAACAATGAATGGGCAAACTTGTGACCTTGCATTTGCCTTTATACTATTGCATTTGTTGATGCAAGCCCACCAAAGTTTATGTTCGATCATTAATTTAATCCTGATCTCTTCGTCGTTTATCCAGGCTTGAAAGTTAGACTACAGTCACATACACCAACGTACATTCTCAATGGAAGATCTAAATACACTAAAGAGCATTTTCAATACGAATGAGTATTCATATAGTTTATGCAAAATTAGACATACAGTTTAGTGACTCATAAGAGACGCGATTCTAAGAAATAACGACGATGCAGCAATTATATATTTCATCATGCGAGAGACGATGTGCAAAATCAACAACCATGCAACTAAAAATGCATTATATGAACTTCTCAGGTACCTGTCCTGACGATAAGCATTGCCAACAGACAATAAACCGAGGCATCAAAAGAAACTCTTCAAGTAAACTGAGTGAATATGAGAGCCCAAATAACACCTAGAAAAGTAAATATTTTATGAAAACCCAAAATCTCATCAACCCTGATCTACCTACTCAAAAGTAAATGTGACATACAAACTATCTACCAAGAATGATGCACAAAAACAGAACAAAAAAAGGGTACATATGTACACTGTCTACGGTTATTTTCACTTTATGGTTTACACTATACAATACATCCACAATACATGTTATCCTATCATAAGCTGCACTTGCTCTTTGTACACCCAGGAAGTTGCAGGACCTCGCATAACCATGCCTGTAATGAAATGAATAGCACAACATTTTTTCTCGCGCAAACTAGTCGAGCAAATCTAGGCTATTTACAGGTGCTACATTTCTCCGATTACCACCGTAACCAATCTGATTTAGAATTTCAGTTCCAAAACAGCAACCACCTTTTATATGTATAGATCAACTAATTAAATGATGGTACAAATGAAAGATCTGTTTATGCCCTCCAGTATCATTCAAAGAACCACGCCTCATGTCTGAAAAAGATTTCCTGCAAAACTAGAAAAGAACACTTCAGAGATGGACGGAGGAGGGGGAGGGAAGAAACTGAATGTTAATGATAAAAATCCTATAACCAAGATATTTCTGAAAATGGTCCAAGTCCTTGGCTCTTATATGTTAAAATTGGAAATACCGGAGTTCAAAACAACAAAAACACTCAAGGAGCATACAGTACAGTAGAGAAGTTATCAGATGAAAAAATGGATTACTATCAGGCAGCAGTCAGAACATTAATACTAATTCAGGTAAAGAAATAAAGTCACAAGTTGATTTTCCATAATTAAGTTCTATGCTTTCTGTCATTAAGTGTGATGAGAGCACAAAAAAAAAAAAAAAAAGGTCGTACCCTTCTAACAAGAAATTCCACTCTGAAAGCTCTATTTTTAATGTTATGACATCAACTCTTTTATTTTCCTTGTCAACTTTATTTTCGTTTTTTTTTCCGCAAGATTGTTCTTTAATTTTTCTAATATCTTTTTCAGTAAGTTGTGTTATATTAGAAGAATCATTTTTTTTTGGAAGATTGTTCTTTAATGATTCTTCTATATTAGAAGAATCATTAAAGAACAATCTTCCGGAAAAAAATGATTCTTCTAATATAACACAAAATTACTGAAAAAGATAACTATTACTGACTTTACACTTCTTTCTTTTTCTATATTGCTACAGTAAAAAAAAATATACAGGCTTCGTTCCTCTTGCTTCTTTGACTATTAACATTATCAAGCAACTATCCCCATCCCCTCAAAACCCAAAACTTAGGGGTTATATACTCTGTAACCTCTACCAACCAAATTTCAAATTGATAGGAAAAAAGCCCAATCAACATGTCGCGGTTGATCATGTTTGAAATACAAGGAAAAGTAGGTTAGACTCCCAAGTTTGATCTGTGACTTCAACTCATTATTTTTGGTCCAAGTCGGCTCTTTTCATCAAGAGTCGAGTTATATAGAAAAGACCTACAAAGTAGTCCAGCCGTTTGGTTTCAAAAGCTTTTGGCCAAAACAAAACACTGGTGCTCCATTTCGAAAACAGAGGTGGTTTCAAAATCAAAATGAAAATATCTCCAAAAACTAACAAGACTATATTTTGCTAAAACTAATAAAATTAGAAATTCTATTTTTAATGTTCTGACTTCAACTCTTTATTTTCCTTGTCACCCTTATTTTTGCATTTTTTTCCGGAAGATTGTTCTTTAATTCTTCTAATATCTTTTTCGGTAAGTTGTGTTATATTAGAAGAATCATTTTTTTTTTGGGGGGGGGGGGGGGGGGGGGGGGAAGATTGTTCTTTAATGATTCTTCTATTTTTGCATTTTTTTCCGGAAGATTGTTCTTTAATTCTTCTAATATCTTTTTCAGTAAGTTGTGTTATATTAGAAGAATCATTTTTTTTTTGGGGGAAGATTGTTCTTTAATGATTCTTCTAAAAAAGATAACTATAACTAACTTTACACTTCTTTCTTTTTCTATATTGCTACGGTGAAAAATATTCAAGCAGACCTCTCTATAAAAACATCCTCATATAACAAAACAAAGCTATAACAACAATTTTTCTCGAAACCGATTTTTTATGTTATATTTTACCTCTATAACAACTTTTTACCTATAACAGAAACAACAATCTTTGTAACAGTACAATCTTTGTAAAATTACCCCTCTATAACTACTATATCTTCATTTTTTGGTAATATAATGACTAATCATCTTTATAAAAATAGAATATCTAAGACCACCAATAATGGGTCTAGAGATTTTGACCAAATATTTTGATACTTTAACACACTATTTATGACAAAGAATATTATATGATATATATTTCCATCATTAAGGATTTTCCTACGTTATACAAAGTGTAATTAAGTTTAGGATTTGGCAATTAAAATGAAAAAATTAGATTTTATACATCTTTTTTGTCAAGTGCTGAAAAGCTAATTACTCGGACTCTTCACTTTCGGTGCTGCATCCGTGTCGACACGACGTGGGTGTGGGATCCGTACCCGATTTGGTCAAACGATTTTGGGTAGACCAAAATCAATAGAGAATTTGAGACGGACAATGATTTCTGAAATCAAAACAAAAGCTAGGGCTATATCAATTGTCATGTTACACCTCTATATCATTTGCAATAGCCATGTTACACCAAAAAATAGTAAGGAGATGCATTTGTACTTAATAATAATTATAGGTTCAAACTTGCACTAAAAAATTTGTGCGTTCTTTTCCTTGATAGTCCCACTATATTCTGGGCATCTATGTTGCTCGGACTCTTCAAAATTATCGACAGGTGCGTGTCGGATACTTCAAAAGTAGTGCACTTTTGGAGAATCCGACACGAGTACGGCATAATTTTTGGAGAGTCCGAGCAACATAGCTGGACATATTTTTATAACTCTATTTTAGATATTTGAATTATTTTTAGCCGAATCCCAGCACCAATATCCATACCTGGATCTGTACTCTCGAATCTTAAAATTTAGATCAGGAAGGATCCGACCTCTAGATCCGCACCCGTATCGGGCACCCGCACCTGAGTCCGGGCAACTTAGCTAAAAAGAGCCCCTGGGTGCAGACCCATCCCCAAGAGACTAAACATATTCAGTTATCTTTCAAAGAGCTTATTCGAGAAGAACCTATTCTAAAAGCAATCTATTTGAATTTGAAACCAGCTTCTTTTAGGGATGACTATCTGCAGCGGTAATTGCAAACAGAAAGAGAGCACCGGTTACTCAAGCCTGATGAAAGAGTACCAGCAACTGGTTGAGCTTCTATTCTAGGATAAGATCTGCAGCTCTTGCAGTAACAGCTTAGGGGGGATTGGTTTGAATAGCCTTATTGACAAGGAGAGTCAGCATTACCGCAGCTTTGACTCTGTTGCAGGTATGAAGTGAGTTTCATACCATACAACAACAACAACAACCCAGTGAAATCCCACAACGTGGGGAAGTGAGTTCCATGCCATGAAAAAGATATATTATTTTAATGGCAATGTTATAGGTGTATAACAAACATTCACTATAAAGCCAAAATATTTCAGACCTAACGTTGTTATAGAGAGGTTTGACTGTAGTTACTACGTACTAGTATAATGCATGTTGCGTTTAATTTTTACTCCGTCCGTCCCAATTTATGCGACGCTCTTTTCTTTTTAGTCAGTCCTAAAAATGACATGTTTCTATATTTAGTAACATCTTAACTTTAAACTTCTCGTTTTACCCTTAATGAGAGGATTTATAGCCACAAAAATTTCTATGGCTAATTTTATATCACAAATTTCAAAAGTCTTCCATTTTCGTGCCCAAGCAAACTTTTTCACATAAATTGGGACGGAGGGAGAATAATATTTACTTGATAAAGATGGATTATTTTTTGGGATCAAGTAAAGATGAATTGTTGCTCCAGACGTTATAGTGACAGATTCATGTATCTGGAAAATGCCTAATTCAAGACACCATTTCCTTCCAAATTTTACAAATACTGTCCCATGCCAAAAATTGTAATCCATGAACTATTTTTCGAAAACTTCTACTTAACCAAATTCAAAGGCCACAAGTGTTCATCCTTAGCCAGATGATCCATACTAGACGCAACTCTACACTACTATCAGCACAACATCCATAATACCCAGTAAAATCCCACAAAGTGGGGCCTGGGGAGGGTAGAATGTACGCAGACCTTACCTCTACCTTGGGAGGTAAAGAGGCTGTTTCCGGTAGACCCTCGGCACAAGGACAATCAATTCAAAGCAGTATAAAAAGTCATGGCAAAATACTATAAAAGCATGATAGCACAACATCCATAATCTCTTTAGATAATCCATTTCAAAGTCTTTGGATAATCCATTCTTTTTACTATTTCTTAGTCCTCAACCATCTTTCTGAAAATAGTTAAAAACTGGAAACATTCTCGAAAGCATATTGCATGTAATCCGAACACTAGCTTGAGTTACGTCAAATACCCTTTCACATCCAAGGTCAATGCCCTGCATCAGATCCATCTGTAGAGGAACTGTCGCTATCAGAATCTGCAAACATAAGCAAATAAAACTACATTTAAACAAAATGAATCGTAATTCTTTTTTATTAGCTGACTGAATGGTTATTACCACTAGAGGAAGATCCTGAATCACTAGTAGAACTGGTTGAGCTGCTGGAACTGCTTGCATTATCCGCCTGCCTCCCACCTTCTACATTGGTAGAAGGATCACTAGTATGCATTTCACCTACTCATAAAACAAAGGAGACACGAGGTATGATAAATATTTTCCATGTAATGTCTATATCTCAAGACAATGATTCCTCATAGAAAAGGACTTACCAGTTCTACTTTCTTTCAGTCCATCAGCAACCATTGGGCCAGAACTCTACAATAAAATGTAAAAACTAAGAAACCCTGATCCACACTAGATAACCAGGTACTCCCTCTGTCTCAAAATACTCTTTATTAAAAAATATCTGTCTCAAAGCACTTGTCATTTTAAGAAACCAAGATAATATTAAGTAGTTTTTTTTCTTTCCATTTTATCCTTCGTATTAATTATACGTCAATGGGCTTTATGAGTTCACATATAAAAAAACAGTAGTTCTGCCTTGTACTTTTAAACATTTAATGATGATGCTTGAAAAATGCAAATAACTAGTGCAATTAATTCTTCAAATCTTTAACACCTACCCCCATTGGGGTTGAGATTAGCAGCATTTAAGAGGTGGTACATTATTGATGGAGTCGGCGCATATATAGAGCAAATATTAATTGGGGGGAGATCACGTGGTGAAATATTTTAAGAGGGTAAAATAGTCAAAATGCTACCCTTATTAATGCTTAAGGGATGCGTAAATGAAAAACACGACAAGCATTTTGAGAGGAAGTATTTGGAAAGGACAGATAAACGAAGCGAGAAATATGGGCATAGAAACTCACTGTAATGGGGGCACTCCGAGTAGCACTTGCTGTGGCTTGAAGATCAAGTTCAGCTTTCCTCTTGTACTTGCTCAAACTCTTTTTGTAATTTGTCGCAAACCTATCCAGCTCCCACAGAGTTTCTACATCAACACTGTCTATGTCTACTTCAATCTCCTCATTAATCTGATTAACTGCTGAGCTCCTCTTCTTAATGATCTGAACAATTGCCTCAAGCTTTTCTGGAGGTAAATTCTCAAGATTCGCACTAAGTTTCTGCTTTTCTTCAAACGTCATGTCCCTCTTATTCGGATCCTTTGCTTTAGGTTTCTTCGGAACTGGTGGCCTACCAACACGTGAATATTTTGGTGGCCTACCAACACGTGAATATTTTGAGGGTTTCTTAGTTGACTCAGACCTTTCTAAAGTCCTTGCTTGAGAAGCATGAGTAAGTGCATGATAAGGCTCATGGACAAAGGGAAGATGATGATGGAACTTTCTAGAAGTGGGCCCCGGATTATACTTGGCCTCTATAACAGCCCACCTCTCTTCGAAAATCTGTGATAACTCCTCAGCCATTACATGAACATCTTGCCCTTTAGGATTATAAGTCATGGCATTGCTAAAAACAAGTCTTATATCCTCCGCGAATTCCTCCAGAGACTTGTACCAATTCTGAGATAGCCTAGTCTTAATAGTGCCCAAATCCATAGGATGCTTAATGATATCATGATAATCATGCAGACCAAGAGCTTTAGCATTTACCGGCTCATTAAACACCCAACCATGCTTATGTTTCATTAACCTTTGAAGCAAGTCACTACAACTTCTAAACAATTGTTTTTTATACTTCTCAACGTGCTTCTTCCCACTTCCGTGGGTCTTCAATTTTTTATTGCTTTCAGAAGGTAATCTGTCTTTCCCAAGAAGGAACTCGGAGTTCTTGTAATACGGATTCGCCTTCGGTGTCCTTTTCTCCCTCTCCACAAAGTCACCAACCGCATGGTTGTTCACAACAACTGAAAGACCAGGTGGACGAAACTGTCTTGGTTGAATTTGAATATGCCGCCCCACTGAGCCTACGTCCGAATTCACTCGCATTAACAACCTACTATTCATCACATTGTCGCTAACTGCAAGACTAGGTGGACAAAATGGTCTTGGTTGAATATGCGGCCCTCCTGAGCCTACCTCTGAATTCACTCGCATTAAAGACCTGCTACTAATCACATTGTTGCTACCTGCAAGACTATGTGGACGGAATGGTCTTGGTTGAATATGCATCCCCACTGAGCCTATCTCTGAATTCACTCGCATTAAAGACCTACTATTAATCACATTGTCGCTAACTGCAAGACTAGGTGGTCGGAATACTGAGCCTATCTCTGAATTCCCTCGCGTTAAAGACCTACTATTAATCACGTTGTCGCTATCTATATATCGCGGATACCTACGAGACATAATGACACCATCATTATCACCACTATTAAACGACGTCAGCTCAAGCTCCTTCGCTTCGAGCTTCTTCACGAAACTCCTAACGTGATGGAGCTCGATCTCAAGCGTCCTTCTAAAATTTCTAATCTCATCTCCGGGCCTCGTCCCAGTTAAACTAATCCTAACCCTATCTTCATCAACTCTAGAAATAACAGGTCTAACAAACCTATTATTAGCCACCTCATCATTACCTCTAGGTGATCCTCCTCCACTATTAGGCCGCGTCCCGCTACCGCCTTCTGGGACCACCTCTCCGGTATACCCCTCGCCGCCACCGGGCACGTTTCCCGAGGTCAAAAGATCCTGTTTTTGAGGTGCTGCCTCATCCTGCTGGTGTTGTACCCTTCGCTCTTCGGGTTGTACCGCTAATTTCTCCTTTTCTGCCCCTAGGGTTTGTGAAATCGGATTCGAAACGTCGTCTTTACCATCCTTCTTTTGAATTTTACGGGTTCTTCGGGTATAAACTTTACCCCAACGAAGCTTCTCCTTAGAATTCAAATTGTTAATATCTGAAGCCATACATGTAATCAAGAATTCACACCTTAATCAAGGAAATGAAAAAAAACCCTAACCCCAAACAAAACCCGAAACCCGAACCCAACCAAATTAGGAACTAGGGTTTCTAAAAACAGAAATGGATTGCAGAGAGAGTAAAATTGGAAACCCTAGCCCGATTAAAACCCAAATTTACCCCCAAAATACTGAAAGAGAAAATTTAATTACAAAAGAAAAATTGAATGATCATTTGGGAAAAAAAAAGAAAGAAAGTAATTGAGAACTAGGGTTTCCAAAAACAGAAAGAAAGTAAAATTGGAAACCCAAAATTTTCAATTTTTAGACAAATCGAACACCGTAAAGAAACCAACTTTTTTTATCCTCAAAAAAAAAAAAAAAAAAAAAGTTGAAGGATCTAAACACAAACCCGAAAAAACCGAATCAAATTAGGGTTGTGAATTTGGGAATTAGGGTTTTTAGAAACAGAAATGATAAATTGAAACCCAATTTTTTTTTTCAAGTTTCGAGAAATTGAACACCGTACGGATTTTTTTTTTTTTTTTTTTGTGATTTGAAATAGTGAAAGAGAAAAATTCAAGAAAAAAGAAAAGGAAAATTAAAAAAAGTTGAAGAGAAGTAAAATTGGGGGAAAAAATTAGGGTTTTGGAAATTGGGATTTTAGCAAAGAAGCCATTGAAAGAGAGAAGAGAGAGTAATTTTTTTTTTTTTGGATCTGAAATTTTTATTTTTCAAAATGATATAATAATAATATTAACATTTGATTTTATATATATATAGAGATATATTTTTTGGACAACAAAATTGTAGGTACACGCGCCAGTCAAATGTATGACAGCGATGAACATAGGTGTTTGTTTGACACGTGGCATACTGACAAGCCGTTGGTTGGATGTTGGATGACGTGGCAATTTATTACATTTTTGCTAGATTTACTCTACGCGTTTGTGACATCGTGTGCTTCACCATTTTTTTTTCTTTTTTAAATTACATTAAACACCCCGTATTTTTTAATTGCATATATACATTTCATGTATTTTAAAATTAAAATCATGTACTCCCCTCATAGCCTTAGGCTAGGGGAATTCTACACAAACATTTATATGCATGTAGCGATCACATTAGGAGAGATATGATTATGAACGAAGATATTCGGGACAAGGTGCGAGTGGCCTACGTAGCGGATAAGATGACGGAGGCGAGACTGAGATGACACACATGCAATTTACTGAGAACATGACCCTAGATAAGAGGATATGGAAGTTGAGATTAGGGTAGAAAGTTAGCAGGTAGTCGAGTGTGGTCTAGTTCCCCTTATCAGTATTATTACAGTGCTCTCCTATTATTTTATTCTTTGATTTTACTAGTACATGTATTTTTTTTTGCTTCGGTTATCGTAGTATCAGTTGTTGCTATTGTCTTTTTCCTTATTATTTTCTATACGCTTTCTTCACTACTTTATCTCCTTCACTTTTTACTTTGATATGCTTTACTTGAGCCAAAGATCTATCAGAGACAATTTATCTACCTTCACGTAGGTGGGATAAGACTGCATACACTCTTCAAATTTCACTGGATATGTTTTTATTGTTGTATCATGTACAACCGTGTGTCTTCAATAGACGCATATGTCATGTACAACCGTGTCTTCAATAGCCGCAATACTTGAGTTCAAGTATTCAATTTGTATAATTTTTAATTCAAATATCTAAATAGAATAAGCAAATTTAAGGGGATCACATATGTATACATTCTAGTGAAAAGAATGACCAAACATAAAATGGTTATAAGATGGAAAACTGTAAGTGGAGGATGATAAATTTATGACTTTTGACTGACTTTAATTAAAGGCTTACCAAACTAGCAAATCCTCTTTGCACTATAATAGTTACCAACTTGGATTTACTTTATTTCTTTTTGGGCGTACGTGGCAGGTGGATGACTAGGTTTCCTTTGTAGGATTTCCAAGTGACGAAAATTGGATATACATGGATTTAAAAAAACCTTTTAGAAGTCAAAATGTTAATTAATTAAAAAATGTTAGCTATTAGTGCTACCAAAATCTTAGTTTTACTACGTAATTGCGCATAAATTACCATATGACGGAATTAAGTAGATAGGGAACCACATCATGAAGTTGATCCATTTTCTTATGCATTGTCATCATCATAATGGAGTAGTAGTTGATTATAATGTCAACTGAATCTTACTTTACTGAAAACTACTGGTGGAAGTCTATATAATGTAGAAAGACAATTGGCTATATATGCACAATAGACAAATTGGCTATATATGCCCAAATAATCTTCAAAGGAAGAAAAATAAATTAAGGATTTGGGAATTGGCATGTTGGATTTGACAACTTAGGAGTTAGGACATGAGCTTCAAACAGACTCATGCATTGATATCCATGAAAATTCTAAACGACGTTATACCCTCCGTTTCAAAATAAGTAGTGTTTTTTTTATCTTCAATTTTACCCATATTTAAGTGCAGTTTTCCATAATCACGAAACTATTAAAGAGCTACTATTTTAATGATTGACTAAATTAAAAATTTAAAAAATATATACAATTATAAATATTGTTATGATTCGCAAAAAAGACATAGAATGCTGATAAAAAGATGGCCACTTACGTCTTGGTTTGGAATTAAGGGCAAAAGTCGCAAGACAGAAGGATTTCAGTCATTCCCATGAATGCAGGCATACTTTCGCATCTAATCTATTCTCTTGATGATTTGACACGATAAATTCCGAAAGATGATAATGTTCATCTTAAAGTTTTGTCCCAAAAGTAGATTTGTTCTTGACTTTTTTTTCCTGAGTATCACTTTATTAACTAGAAAAGGTTTATTTGCAAGGCAACATGATCACTTTAAAATAGCTAGCCTAGGCCCTGTTATTATAAGGGTTTATTAGAGAAATAATTTCGTTTCTTGACTTTATTCTCAGTCGAGCTACCTTATTTCTCTAGTATAATTTTAATACGTAATTTACTTCATTCCTTATAGCGTACCCTATGCTCAAAGCTACCAATAGCAGATAAAACGATTTATTTCATTTATAAATGCCAAACAATTCGAGTAGGATTTAAAGTCATTTCTCTTCGGATTGCTCTCATTCTAAGTTCACAAGGCCAAACCTCTAAAAGATTAACTAGATCACGGTTCGCTCCATGGGCATAATAGTTGATGGAAGTATTCGAAATATAAAATTCTACTAGTACAATGTTATTCTTGTAGTTTATCTCGAGTTCTTAACAAGAAACAGTATTGCTAAATTTTTGACCTTTAATTTCCTTCACAAATGTCGCATAAGGTAACACGTGTGGGTTGCTGTTTATACTAATTTATGTTTAGATAATCATAAACACATGTAAAAGAAATCATTAGTTGAACATTATGAAGAAATTAGGGAATGAACTTAGCTTTGTCCTTCACTAAATAATGCCCCAAAAAACCCAAGTCTCATCATTTCTTTGCTCGGTACTCCCACGTTGTTGCACTTTATCTTTTCCACAAATCCAGAATTGTCAACACACACATATATTAAGGATATCATCTAGTACCACATTATAAAGTCAAATCCTATCCATTAATTACCTAGGCAAAAAAGTAACAAAAAGTGTGTTATTTTTCTTTTTTGCCGAAGGGGAGTGGGGGTTTAATATATAAAACTGGATCCCATTGAAAGTGTTTTCTTAATTTATTTGCAGTTTAATTAGATTGACTGATCGATGGTTCGGTCTACTTAGCAAGGCTGTGACAAAATTCATGATATAGTATATACTTGTCTATGCACGAGCCCTTTCCGTATGCCACAAATGACCTACGAAAATAAACGACACAAACGGAAGGAAGCTAATCAAATTTTAAGAGAATCATAATTGACTGCATTGATCTCATTGTTCGAATCTATCAAAAGTTCAATTATATCTGAACTAACAAATGATATCCACATTGTTCGTTTCCTGTTTTTTTTTTTAGTGCTTTGATATGAAGCAATAGCTTTTAGCTATTTCAGTGGATAAGATGGTGTCAATCCAACGTATTACTACTATATAGAAGCATGGGCCTCAACCCATGCTTCGTCTTCCGTTAAGCAAAAAAAAAAAAAAAAAAGTGTAGTCCCCATATTAATAAACACCAACCAATATTAAAAAATAAAAAAAACTCAACCAATATTAAAAAAAAAAGAAGTAAAAAAAGTGAAACCCGCCATCTCCAAACTCACGGAAAAAAAAAAGTGGATCCCATATTAACAAAATCAAGCAAAAAAAAAAAAAAGTGTGGTCCCCATATTAAACACCAACCAATATGAAAAAAAAAAACCCAACCAATATTAAAAAAAAAAAGTAAAAAAAGTGGAACCCACCATCTCCAAACTCACGGGGAAAAAAAGTGGACCTCATATTAACAAAATCAAGCAATATAACAAAAAAAAAGTGAATCTCATATTAAAAAAGCAAACAATGTCAAAAAAGTGCAGACTTTGTATTCGTAACAAACACTAATATAATAAAGTTTTAAATACGGAGCACAAACTACAATGTTATATTAATCGTGTTTTGAACATAGTATCTCATATTGACAAAATCAAGCAATATAAAAAAAAAAGTGAATCCCATATTAAAAAAACAAACAATGTAAAAAAAAAAAGTGCAGACTTTGTATTCGTAGCAAACACTAATATAATAAAGTTTTAGATACGGAGCACAAACTATAATGTTATATTAACCGTGTTTTGAACATAGTGTGTATATATATATATATATATATATATATATATATATATATATATAAATAGTGCAAACTAATAATGTCCAAAAGGGTGGGCCCCATATTAAACAACACCAAGCAATATAAAAAAAAAAACTATATAAAGCATGTGTTTAGACCCATGCTTCGTCGTCCGTTATCCCTTAAAAAAAAGGGTGGACCCCATACTAAATAACACCGAGCAATAAAAAAAAAGGAAGAAAAAAAAGTAGAACTCACCATCTCCAAACTCATGGGAAAAAAAAAGTAGACCCATATTATCAAAATCAAGCAATATAAAAAATAAAAAAAAAAGTGAACCCCATATTAAATAAAATATAATGTTAAAAAAAAAAAGTGCTGACTTTGTATTCGTAGCAAACACTAATATAATAAAGTTTTAGATACGGAGTACAAACTACAATGTTATATTAATCGTGTTTTGAACATAGTATATGTATATATATTATACGCATAAAAATAGTACAAACTAATAATGTCAAAAAACAAAAGTGCACCCATAAAGGGTGGACCTCATACTAAACTAAATGTAGGGATCTAGTAGTTCAATTGGTTGACTACCTGAACTCTCACTTTGTTGGTGAGGGTTCGAATCCCCACATTGTAATCCCCTTCCCCATTTCTCCTTCCCTACCCCCTATGTAATAAAAACAATTTAAAAAAAAAAGACCTCATACTAAACAACATCAAACAATATAAAAAATAAATATGGAACCCACCATCTCCAAACTCACGCTAAAAAAAATGAACCCCATATTAACAAAATCAAGCAATATCAAAAAAAAAAAAAAGTGAACCCCATATTAAAAAAACAATAACGTCAAAAAAAAAGTGCAGACTTTGTATTCGTAGTAAACACTAATATAATAAAGTTTTAGATACGGAGTACAAACTACAATGCTATATTAATCGTGTTTTGAACATAGTGTATATATATATATATATGCATAAAAATAGTGCAAATTAATGATGTCAAAAAAAAAAAGTGCACTCCATATTAAAAAATCAAACAATATTCATGTAATTTCCAAAGTATCTCATTAAGTCAATAACGATGGATTCATTGTCACATGCGTATCAATCCATTAGTGGAGCAAATGAAATTGCTTTTCTTCAAAAGGTTAAATAGTCAAACCATACAATTTTTTTTTTTATATTAGCCTAAGATCTAATCTAGATATTACACTATTGTATTTGCTATTCCGCCATGTCATTTATTTGTTATTTTTACTAAAATAAATATACTTAAAATATTTATATTTTAAAATAAGATAGAATTTAATTACTTTTTTATTTTTATTCTTACTCTAATAAATGTGAAAAGAGATTAATGTCGTAAAAAAAAAATATCAAATGGAGATCAAATAATGAATAAGGTAAATTAGTCAAATTATAATTCTAATCGACGTTTTCTTAAAAAACTATGCAAAAGACAACATGACAAGTAAAATGAGCTAAACTGAGAATATTTACCAAAAATTAAAAATAGTATTTCTTCGTTTAAATAGAAAATCAATTTCTACTTTGTTTCGTTTTAAACATGTAAAATTAATTTAATAATTTGAATTAGAATTATCCAAGTCAAAATTTGATAAAATATAATAAGTATTTTACACCTTTAAATTAATTGAATTAAAATTGAAACTATCAACTGATGCTTAAATATTGCTATTGTTTTATCTCAAAGAGAGGAAAATAGTTTCCTTTTAAACAAGTCTTCTCTTTTAAAAAATATTAATAAATTTGCCGATTTTGTATTCATAGCAAACATTAATATAATAAAATTTTAGATACGGAGCACAAACTACAATGTTATATTAATCGTGTTTTGAATATAATATATAATTAATATATATATATATATATAATCACTATTCAAAAACAACTATATACACATAGATGCACTATAATCTAAAGTGTTGGGCCCGTGCTGCATAGGCCGTCCAGTATAGAAAGAAGCTAACAGTTTACTGACTGTAGACACAAATATTCATTTTTTGTTAAAAAAAAAATTCTTCTTAATTATTCCATATAACATTCATCGTCGTGGGGGACTGTGTGGAATTATGGTAGGCACTAAGGTTGACTAAAATATATTGATACCAAATTAACACTTTTTCGATTTGTTGTTGGATCATTTTCCCTTTAGAAAATAGTAAACAATTGTTTATTAAACATAGTGGAACTAATTTTGTGGAGTCCAGAAGGAAGAGGTTGTTTTCCAATTTTCTTTTCTTAAAAAAATCCGACGAGACAATCCAGTAGTCCCAAAGGCCACAATTGATGCACTTTTATATAGAAATGATATAATTAAGTAAATAAAAATGCACTTTTTAATATACTTAAATTTTTAGACGAGATAATCACGTAATTTAACATAACATAATCAGAGTAGAAGTCATGCGCTCGAGTGTTGCTGCTATCCATTCTTTTAAAAAAAAATAAAAAATCACGTGCTCGACTCATAAAGAGATTCACAGCAACTCGTGAGGAGTGTGTTGAAAAAATAATTAAGTTAACAAAAATATACTTTCTCTAATAATCTAGCTTTTAAATGAGATGGTCACATAATTCAACTAATATCACGAGTTAAAGATATTTTAGTGGTTGAAAATATTATACTTATACGCTCTTATGGAACAAATTAAAATTCTTTGGATTTGAATGATACATATACAATTTTAATATATATATATATATATATATATATATTACTATATTATATAAGAGCAAATGTGAGGACTTTTGTAGTCCTCACAATAATTTTCCAATTTTTTAAAAACTTTTTAATTAATTACTTTTATGTCCTAATTTTATTTATTTAAGTCAATTTTTTTGTTTTTTGTTTTTAAAGTCTACTTTTCAAAAGCTATCGAACCTGGAGACTTTTGTAGTCCTCACAATAATTTTTAAATTTTTTTAAAACTTTTTAATTAATTACTTTTAGGTCCTAATCTTATTTATTTAAGTCAATTTTTTTTGTTTTTTGTTTTTAAAGTCTACTTTTCAAAAACTATCGAACCTCCTACCTCATTTTTCACGTTCTTTGATTTTCTGATTGGTGCTCGATATCTGCATTTGAGCGCAATTAATCCAGATAATTCGCACTGTATCGCGCCTATTCGGGGGGAGCACTTCCTCCAAAGATTTTTTTTCCATATCCATGTTCGAACCCCTAATCCCTAATTAAGAGAGGAGCAGCTCCATCCGCTGCACAAGTTAAATTATGTATTTGTCTTAAAAGTTCATTAACTATGTATAGATTATTTATTTAGAACTAAATAACTTCAGAAAATTAGGATACATAAGTTATAATGTCAAATTCTGGCTCCAAATTTGATTTGAATTAAATAATTTCATCAAATTGGAAGTTAAAATATTAAAAGAGTGGAATGAAAATTTTGCTTTCATATAACTACCAACTTGTGGGACTACAATGGATATATGGTTTTTGTTGTTGTTGTTGTTGTACACTTGTACTAACACAAATTATATTTCTTTAGTTAAAATATCTACTTTTATATCTTGAGTTTGGGCCCGTAAGCCCGAGCCTCACATAACTAGTATATATATATATATATATATATATATATATATATATATATATATGCAATAACGGATGTCATCAACTTAATCCAAGAAAAGTATGTATGTACTCTAAGCTTTGCAGAATAATATTATATATTAGGAGAATGCTGACTCATAAGTTGACGAGATTATATTCTGATTCTTCAATATACCAGTCAGCAACCAGACGAAGGGGCATCATAAGAATAAAAACAAAATAATGGGAAGAAAAGGGAGGTTTTGTTACGAAAAATAAAAGTAGTGTGTGAGTTTCCACTAAGGAAACTTAATATTGGACATTAGTATTTTGATTCACTAGAGCACAAAACAGCCCTGAGAATAACTCCTCTCTTCAAAGCACTTTAAAGAGTCCGAGCAAGTAGTCTGTTTCAAAACGAATGACACGAAAAAATTAAAGGCCAAATTAAACTGATGTACTCATTTTTGCTTTTGAATTTACAATGAGTTTGTTTTAGTAGAAGTGAGATAGATACCTCTTTTCACCTTATCATGGTGTCATAGCATGTGAGTCGTGAGCGGTGAGACTAGAATTCAGGACATTTCTCTGATCTAATATTACAATATTGAAGTATGTCCATCTCATTTAAAAGTATTTGAGCCAGACTTTGGCGAGTCTACTTGCACAACTACTTTCTCTCCTTATATCATTCTCTCTCAACTACGCATATAGAGCTTCTCTACAATAAAGTAGCCCACTGAGCTACATTGCTTCATGAGGATACTCATTAGCCTTGTTGAGTCTAATCAGTCTCCCTCTACTTCACATGTAAATCCAATAACCGAGTTATTATACGTGCAGGAGGATAATGTTAGAGAAATATACTTATACTTCATCTGTTGTGCAATGTTCTGAGTCACTCCACCTATTATCTTAAGGTTTTAGATTGGATGCATTTAATGTTAAGAAATTGGGTGGGAAGCATACCTTTATCATTTTATGTTACAAAAACAAAACAGAACCGCCAAATATTTCTAAAGGAATTTAGGCTTAGCAAAGCAATTTATAACTCGAGATACCAAATAAATTAAATTGGTCATGAAGAAAGGGGAGCTAAGTTACGAAGATTGACCTTTCAGAACCTTTCATGAATGTCATAGATGTACTAATTTATGTAGTTCCATTACATTGTCAAGCTAGCCAATATCCACGATGCAGCTGCTAAACTCCAAGGAGTCTTAATAATGACTTAATTAACTGTGTTTATTTTTATTTTTATTTTTTGTAACCATCTGATACTTAACCTGATCAGTTTAGAATCGTGCCGTATAGGACTCATAAGTCATAACAGGAAAGTCTCGAACCAAAGACGTCTGATTAAAAATGGAGAAATTTCACCTATGCCCCTGCCAGTGACAGAGCCACGTGTATCCAAGGTGTGTCAATTGGCCTTGAGTAGTAGATAGTTTTTTTTTATGTAGATATACTATTTGTTGAATGCCTTAATTTTAGTCATGTTTACTTTTCCATATTTTGACACCCCTTGATAAGAATTCTGACTCCGTCACTGCACAACAACCTTTAACTGAGGGGTACTGTGGGCAATTCTATGTAATATGTCCTTTGGCAATATAATCACAAATATAAAGATGCATTGGTTCATCGTACGATTAATGGACATGTGACTTTGCTTCAAGAAACTCAATAGGCAGCACCAAAGTATGTCACACAAAAAACAAAAAAAAGGTGCATGAATATATATTTTTTTTTTGTGTGTGTGTGTGTGGAATCAAATGGCTTAAACAGAACTATAGAAGTAATAAAATAACTAAGTTGAGTTGGTATTTCTTCTTAAAGTTCATTACCTAATTAAGTGGTATTCTTCACGCCGCATATATACCTGTCCTACTTGATGCCTCTCCTTAATTAAATATATTAAAATTTAGGAACGGGTCTATATAAATCCAAACATCGTTTACATTTCATGCAATTACCTTAGAGCTCTTAACAAGGTTAATTTTCTCCTAACCCCATCTCCAAAAATGGCTAGTACAATTAGGTTTTGGTTATGCTTTATTCTTATCTTGCTTTCATGTCCTCTCTACGAAAGCCGTCCGCTCAAGGCATCTTCGCAGAGGATAAGGGAGACAACGATGATGAAAAATGCCCGAGAAATTATAAAGGAGAGATTGAAGCATGCAATCAAGTACGATGTGAAACGGTTAAGTCCTCGAGGACCTAACTCTAAACATCACTAGGGCAATTTTATAAATTCTAATTGCAAAGGATGTGCAGGCAAATGTAAGATTGAGACATGCAAGTATGATGTGAACCGGTTAAGTCCTCTAGGACCTAATACTGAGAGTTCATGAATTCATTTAGATGCCATTTTATTATAGTTTTGTCTTTAGATTATTTTGTAAAATAAATATAATTCGATCGAAAGGAATAAGGAGGATTGAGAGTGATGCGGCCTCCAGCCATCGCGAAGCTCTTTTAGATATATGCTAAATTGGCTCGAGCATTTTGTAATTTGAAATTTTGAATGAACACGTTGTTGTTATAAATAGTGATAAATCTTGATGTGATTGAGATGTAACTCATTAGTTTCGGATTATAAAATTCTTAAAAGTAATAAAGAAGTGGAAGTGATCTTTTCCCTTTTTAATGTTAATAATGTTAACGCATGTGGCGTTGCTATATGCCAATTTACATATATCTTGTGTGATTGAATCTAAATATACTTATTATATTTATTCGTTTACCACTTGGCCACTACTAATCGAACTAATAGCCTGTTTGGATGGACTTATGCCTATAAGCTGCAAACAACTTATAAGTTAAAAAAAATAAGTTGGGGTAGTCTAACTTATTTTTTTTTTGCTTATAAGCTGTTTTCAGCTTATAAACTGCTTTAGATAAGCTAAGTCAAATGAACCCAATTATTTTTTTGAGCTTATTTTAAGCACAAAATGACTTTAAGCTGGCCAGCCAAACACTCAAAAAAGCTGAAAACAGCTTATAAACCAATCCAAACGGGCTCTAAGAATGAAGAAATCCATGTGTTACGTACCGACTAGAGTAATCAAATAAAGGTTGTGGTGAAGTAATAAATTTGCAATCCATCTTAATTAAAGGTTCATCAAAATTTGAGTTCTGAATATGAAATTACCTTTAATAAAGAGTATTTTATGTCCAATATGCTATCCATTCAAAGATTTCGACAGTAAATACATGTCACCTCTACTAGATCTACTTGCATTGGTACCTACAGTTATCATTATCACCAACCATTACTATCGATTGCCACTAATCACCATTTATATCATCCACAATCACAATCACAATTACTATCGTCGTCATTACCAAGTTATCTATCACTGCTACTAGCAATCACTTACAATCATCACTATTATTTGTTACTGACAATCACCATCATCAGTAACTGTGATATGTCGTCAACCACTGTTAACGGTCACCATACTATTAATTAGATTATCACAATCATCCACTATAATTATCAGTCGTCACTACCATTATCTCTATCACCATCATCCACCACAATTAGTAGCTATCACCAACTATTACTGCATTTTAGCACCACAACCACCACCATTAGTCATAACTACTACAGATCACCATACAACGTTTATATTTTTAATATTTTATAAATATCACAGCAATTATATTTTAGTTTGTTTGACTTTTATATTTTTAATTATCAATAAAGACAAATCCAATATATTCAGATGTTTAGAAAACAAATAGCCTATACTATAATTCAGTGTTCGAATCTTAATATCCATTATGTATTCAAATTCAGACATCTTATTCTTAATCAACTGCCACCACATCACCGTCACCATCACCCATGATCACCATCTTCAACCACAACCATCACCGCTGCTAAGCACCATTTACAATAATCACTACCAATCACCATTACTGCAACAACAATCAATCACCACTACCATTAACTATCACTATCATCCATCACAATTATCGTCCGCCGCCACCAACTACCACCATCTACCACCACCATTAATTAACCATTACTATTAGGCACCATCAACTAGCTACTACTTAGAAGTCACAACCACCACTACCAGCCAAAACCATCACCAACTATTACCTTGGTCGGCACCTACAACCACCAACATTAGCCATCACCACCATCAACCACCATATAATTTTAAAATATTTTGTTGAGATAATATTAGATTAATTAGTATTTCATTTAATTTGTCATTAATAATATTTATAGGTTTAAAATAAAAATATTTTTTGTATATTCAGATGATATCAGACGTGTATTAATCTTAATAAATAGAAATAGAATCTTAGTGTAATCGTTCCAACCACAACAATAACAAGCAAGAGATACCAATTAGATAATCATAAACATATACATAAAGTAATGTTTTAGTTGCACATTACGCAAAAATGGGGGGATGAGCATACCTTATTCCTTCATATATAGTGCCCCAAAAACCCAATTTTCATCATTCTTCTTTCGGCTAATATAATTCTTATATATATTGTTGCTCCACTTAAGCAAATATTAAAGAGCTTATTCAGGATTGACAACTTATATACACATGATTTAATAATATCATCCAACACATTACATAGTAAAATTTTTACCGGACGCTTTATTTGAACACTGCTATTTAAGTTGTATTCATTTTTTTTTTTGGAGCAATTTCAGACCTGCGTTGTCTAAAGACAGAAATATTTGAACACCAGCTATATATGCATGAATTTTAAGCAAAAATGGCTGAAATTTAGGAGGGAAAATGAGTGAATTCAACCACATATGAATATGTCTGAAGTCAGAGGCGGATCTAGGATTTGAAGGTGGCGGGTGCCACAATTTTCTTCAATGTACATCTTGTTAGAAACGTGTATTTGGATCGGGTTCATCCCTTTTGAGTTTTCGGTCAACTTAGTAGGCCGTTTTTTATTTGCAAATATGAAAATTACATCTCTAAAATCAAGAAACGAACATAATTAGCATCTTAAATAAGGAATCACACCCATTAACAACAGAAGTAAAATCAACATTTTCACCAAGGAACTTACATGTTTTATGTATATTAAAAAATGAACTTGCACAAGTAAAATAACATCTTCAATAAGGGGATTACACCAATCAAATTAAGAAAAATTATAGAAAAACTCTTCAATAGGTAAATTGCACCCCATAAGTAAATGTAGAATCAGATAAACTATAAGTTCTAAAAAATAAATCATAAATTTCATGTTTTTTCTAAGCAATGCTTACGAAATTTCCATCACAATTTAAGTAATAAATTGATTTAAATTGAATTTAACAATTATAGGAAAACACGAATTTTTATAATACACTCCCTCCGTCCATTTTTATTTATCCACTATACTAAAATAGATGTCCACTTTTACTTGTAAGTTGTATAGTTTGAAAATCCACGACATACTTTACCATTTTATACCAATTTTACCCTTATTATTAAGTACTCCAATTCATTTCTCATTTTGTTTATTGCTTATTAAGAGCGTCCCAAGTCAATATAGACAAGTAAACATGGACGGAGGGAGTAACCAACAAAAAGAAATTATAAAAAAGTTAAATTTTGATCTCAATCCAAAATTCTTATTGAGACTCACAGATTTGAGATTAAGAGAAATGCTTAATTTAAGGGATTTTGAAGTTTCTATTTTGTGTGTTCTCGCTAGAGATCACAGATAAAATAATAGAATAGAGGAAAAAAATATAAATAATAAAAAGATGAATAGAACATTGAGAGAGCCGAAAAGGGAAATGACTGGTACAAAGGAACTAAAAAGCAGAAAGAAAAACGGGAGTCGGAAAATGTTCAATATAAATTCAAACTTGTGTACCTTTGTCTAATTTGCGACTGGGGTGACAAGATTAAATAATTAATATAGTTTAAGCAAATTGCAACATAGGTATATAAAAAAATTATTAATTTAGCGGGTGCCATGCCACCTCACCCTAAAGGGTGGATCCGCCCCTGTCTAAAGTTATTTTTAAGTAAATAAACTTACAAACTTTTATGCACTACAACTCTACCGGTATGACTTAAATGTTATCGCACTACTTCTTAGATAATGCCCCCCAAACCCAATTTTCATCATTCTTCTTTCGGCTAATAATTCCTATATATGTTGTTGCACCATTTCTTTTCCACTTAAGCAATATTAAAGAGCGTATCTATAATTGTCAACTTATACACGAATTAAGAATATCATCCACCACATTATTATATATATATATATATAGACAAGTGTAGGCTTTTAATCCATAAAATTGGATCAGATTCAATATGTTTTAATTTACACTAGTTTGAGCTATTTTTGGTCAAAATATATATAGACAAGTGTAGGCTTTTAATCCATAAAATTGGATCAGATTCAATATGTTTTAATTTACACTAGTTTGAGCTATTTTTGGTCAAAGTAACTGTGTGGATGTGACCAAATTATTTCATGATGACATATGTATATGAACTATTATTACTAAAAATAAAATAAAATAGGAATTAGACAGATAAATTATGAGATAAAAAATCATTGCTAATCTTATTCAAGACTCCCTCCGTTTCAATTGAAGTGTCTTAGTTTGACTTGACACGACGTTTAAGAAATAAAGGAAGACTTTTGAATCTCGTGGTCTTAAATTAAAGATGGATAAAGTAGCAAAAAATACTTTGAATCCGGTGGTTTTAAACTTGCCACGTATGATGTTTAAATTGTCAACTTACTAAATATAGACATACACTCTTTTTGAGACAGGCCAAAAAGAAGAGTAGGACACTTAGATTGAGACAGAGGGAGTAATAAATTAGCTAGCGATAAATTTTTAAACTTAGCAAGGAATTCATAACTAACTCATCGATCCTCCTAAATGGGGGGAAGAAAAAAAAAAAAAAACTAACTCATCGATATGGGGATGTATATAACTAACTATATATGGACCGAAAGATGGTTGGGCACTAAAGATGACCAAATTAATACTAAATTAGCACTTTTCGATTTGTTGCATCATTTTCCCTTTGAAAATAACGTGTTTTTATTTTTATTTTTATGTAATATAGTGGAATCATGTGGATTGTGGAGTCCAGAAGGAGTAAAGCAATATTTATAAGGATAATAGTAATATGTGCACTTTGACATTATATAAAGATTCTTTTTACTTTATTTTGTAAGATATCGAATAATTATTATATTTATCTAGTTATCACTGAATGTTTGTTAATTATGATGATTTACTTTACCTAATAATTATCTCATACAATTAATTAGCAGTGAGACAGAGATAGTCTTTTGACTATGAGTTCAGATAAACCTATAGTTTTCGACTAGAAATATAAATATATATGTAAATACTACTAAAATTTTAGTTACGCCTAAGGTGGCACCTTCCTTCTATATAAACAAATCAAATACAAAGAAAAAAAAAAAGAACTCTGTAGTAGTTAAGGGTGCTTACAGTTAAATTAGTACAAAAATACACATATGGTATAGGTGCCTTACCATCTATTAATCTTCGAACAAATATTAGATTTTTAACTCATATTTTAATAATACAATAAATTAAACGCAACTAAGAATCTTAAAGGTTGAAATCAAGTGTAAATTTTGAATCTGTTTCTGCTCAGGGGTTGATCTAGAAGCTCGGATCGGATTTGACCAAACACAGGACCTTTTGTTCAAAACAATGTATTTGTTTTAAAAATATATATATACAAATGCTAGATGTAGAAGTTATTATAACTTCCCGTCGTCATTGCAAAATTCAGAACTCATAAAGTTGAAATTCTGGCTTCCCATCTGCGTCTGCTTCTGCTTATGCTAAATAAACTGATTATGGATATTTCTTTGCTCGTCAGTGTATTAAACTTAAGCTCATTAAAAAAAGAAGAAGATAATTTTACCACCTCAACAAAATATTACTCCCTCTGTTTCAATTTATGTGAACCTTTCCGGAGTACGAGGGTCAAACCTTATAATTTTGACCGTAAATTTTGACATAAATTATTCAAGTTTGTAAAAATAAAATTTATATATTTAGAAACTACATAAAAAGTACAATAGGCCATGATAATTTATAATTCAAATATTTTAGAAAAAATATAAGGAAAACGTGATTAATGAACCACCTCGTAAACTCTCCAAATAATAATAGGTTTACATAAATTGAAACAGATGAAATATTAATGTCCAATAGCAAGTTTTTGTTATTGGAAACTCACGTACGTACAACTTTTTTCCATAAACAAACCCTCCTTTCATTCTCGTGGTGCCCGTTCCTTAATAACCATTATATATGAGTCAGCTTTAATTTTTTTTTTAATTACATAGGGGTAGCCCGTAGGGGAAGGGGAAATGGGGGAGGAGATTACAACGTGGGGATTCAAACCCTCACCAATAAGATGAAAGTTCAGATAGCCAACCGACTGAGCTAGTAGATCCCTATATCGTTAACTCTTTATTACTAATGTCTAATAATACTTTGATCCATTTCTTCTCACGTAGCTTTATATATAATCATTCTGCGAATCTTCTATAGTTCCATGTACTCCTACATAGTATAGTTTTTTCTTTTTTGGATTAAGCTGAACACATTTTTTTTTTTGGATTAAGGTGACATCCGTTCATATGGTAATCATCTGTTATTTATATGTTAAAATTTACTAAGTACTAATAATTTTTTAGATTACCAATGCATATAACTTAAATTATTTTTAGTAACTCATCCCAGTTTAAACGAGTTGGTCAAGACTCATCAACGGGTCGAATCCAAAATAACTCTTCAAAAAAACTGAGTCAAAATGGATCAAGATATAGAACCCGTTTGGATTGGCTTAGAAGTTGCTTATAAGCTGTTTTCAGCTTTTCTGAGTGTTTGGCTGGTCAGCTTAAAGTCATTTTGTGCTTAAAATAAGCTCAAAAAAATAATTGGGCCCATTTGACTTAGCTTATCTAAAACAGCTTATAAGCTGAAAACAGCTTATAAGCCAAAAAAAAAATAAGTTAGACTATCCAACTTATTTTTTTTAGCTTATAAGCCGTTTGCAGCTTATAGGCATAAGCCTATCCAAACAGGCTCATAGTGTAACCTAATCTAAACCCAGACATACAAAGTCAAGTTTAGATTGGGAATTATCTAACTTAAGAAATTATATAAGTAGCTTTAACCTTTTTCTTTTGTCAAAAGAAAAATGAAAAAGAAAGGAAGAGGTTGGATTATCCTGTGAGAGAATACAACTCATTTATTGAATCATGACTTATTTATAATTAATTTAATCTATTTTGATCCGCCTAAATTTTATCCGGACCTGTTGATACGAGGGACAGATACCTTTATTCACCTATAGTCATGATCTCGAGGCCTAATAGGTGGGGAGGATATTTTATCATTTATATTACAAAAACAAATTATAAATGCCAGTTCTAAAGGAATCTAAGGCTTAGCTAATCTTAATTAATTCGATATTCAGATAAATAATTAATGAATTAAAGGAGCTAAGCTAGGTTAAAGACTGACCTTTCAGACCCTCAACGGAGAGACTCTCCAGATGAATATATAGTTAAGTACATACGTTGTTCCATTATCAAGCTAATATTCTCGCTATCCGTGGCAAAGTCAAAATTTTTATTAAGACATTCAAAATATAAAGAAGTAAATATGCAAAGAAGCAAAAAGGGTTTAACATCTACTTGCGATACATAAAATTATAAAATAATTTTAACTTTATATATAAATAATGTAATTTTCTGATGAAGGAGATTCAGATGAACTCCGTACGCCCACTAGCTCCGCCCCCTGCTCGCTACATCTAGTAATGTCTAAGCCTTAATGACTTGGACTTTTCATCTTTTTTTTTTTTTCCTTTGATTGCTCATTCTGTAGTATTCAGTGTTTACCAGTCTGATTTATTCGGATTTAAGCCTCATAAGCTCATCAAAGGGGAATCGTTCCTTACCAGATTCTTCATATTCTATCATTAGGGGAGGGGGTTATTTTTTATATGTCCCTTGGCAATGAATTATGATTATATCATCACAAATCTTGGGATGCATTGGTGCACTATGACTTGTGACTTCTTTTCAAGAAACTCAAAAAGGCGGCACAAAGTATATATGGCACACACCATCGACAAAAAACATGAATATATATCCACTTTGGCAGATTGAATATTTCAGTTGATGCGTTTTACCTTTTGGAGTCAAACGGCCTAAGAAGTAGTTAAGAAAGAGGTTTAAAGTTATATTTTTGTCTTGAGCAAAATAGCAAATGTCACCCACTTGAAGTACTATTGATGACCTAATATAATTATTAAGTGTATTCTTCATCTTCATCGCATACTTAGTGTTAATTAACGCCCCTCAATTAAATATAATGAAATTTTAAGATCATAAGAGCCTATATAAACCCAATAGACCCATACATTTCATGCAATTACCTTAGAGCTCCTTACAAAGTGTTTTTGCAAACCACATCTCCAAAAAATGGCTAGTTTTAGGTTTTGGTTATGTTTAATTCTTATCTTGCTTTTATGTACTCGCTCCGAAAGCCGTCCACTCGAGCCATCTTCACATAGGAGAAGGGAGATGATGATGGAAGCTGCCCGAGAAATTATAAAGGAAAGATTGAGACATGCAATCAAGTATGATGTAAAACGGTTGAGTCCAAGAGGACCCAACCCTAAACATCATTAGGGTAGTTTTATAATTTTGAGGAAAAGGAGGGAGAGACAAGATGCGGTTTATAAAATTGGTTTATTTAGACGCTTTGACATAAGCATATATTACTTCCAATGTTACGTACATCTTATGTGGCACACTTTTTTTTATATTTTTTTTTTTTTTTTTAGAATGTCATAAAAAGAATGACATATCTTTATTTTTGGTAACTCTTTAACGTTAAATTTTTAATTTCTCCTTAATGTCATGCCTTTATAGCCGCGAAATGTTTATAAGAGTACTTTTAATATGTACCAAAAGTCTCTTTTCCTATCTTCAGCTTTGTGTCCAATAAACATCTGTCATATAACATGAAACAACTGATAATTCCAATAAAAAAAGAACGGAATGGATGATCAGGATAGAATTTTCCTTCATAGATATATATATATATATAGTGCCCCCAAAAAAAAAACAGTTTTCATCATTCTTCTTTCGGCTAATTCCTATATATATATATATATATATATATAGTTGTTGCGCTTCTTTTCCACTTAAGCAAATATTAAAGAGCTTATCCAGAATTGTCAACTTGTATATGAATTAAGAATATTAGCCACCACATTATATATGTAAAAAGTAAAAGAAGAATGGGATTTTAATCAATAAAATTGGATCAGATTCAATATGTTGTAATTTACACTCTAATTAAGTAGTTTGAGCTACTGTTTGGTAACTGTGTGGCTGTGACCAAATTATTTCATGATGATGACATATATAAACTACTCCTAATTATATTTGTTCATTATCATTCATCAATGAGGGTGGACTGAAAAATGGGGTGGGCACTAAGTTTGACCAAAATAGTATATTATAATAGTACCAATTTAACACTTTTAAGATTGGTTGCATCATTTTCCCTTTTAGAAAAAAAAGGTTTGTTTATTTAATATAGTGGAATCTTGTGGAGTCCGGAAGGAATAAGGCAGCTATTTAAATGAGTAAAATTATATGCACCATCACAAATCTTTATATTAGGAAATAATTTTTTATTTTTTTTAATTTTATCTTTAATGAGAAGTTTTTTAACTGCCACACAAATAGGCTAGCAAATCCTTGGGGTAAGGTCATGTAGACTTCCTCACGTAAATGACCCTGCAAAAAAGTATTATAGACATCCATTTGGAAAAGAGGCCATGAGTACTAAGCAACAATAGAGATAACACATCTTACTGTCACCATTTTCACAACTGGTGAAAAGGTGTCATGGTAATCCAAGCCCTTTTCTTGAGTAAAACCTTTAGCAACAAGTCGTGCTTTATATCTCTCAACACTTCCATCAGCCTTGAACTTGACTTTGAATACCCATTTGCAACTAATGGCCTTCTTCCCTGCAGGCAGGTCAACAACATCCCAAGTGTGATTGTCAATGAGAGCTTGTAACTCAAGGTTCATAACTTGAACCCAAGCTGGATCTTGAGCAACTTGGTGGAAGGTAGTTGGTTCAGTAATAGAGGAGAAGGCATTAAGACAAGAAGCATAAGAAAGTGACAAGGAAGAATAAGAAATAGAATCAGAAATAGGATAAGGAGTAGAAGAAGAAGATAGGTGAGCATAATCTGTAAGCCAAATGGAGGGCTTGTGCACTCTTGTGGATTTCCTAGTAGGAAAAGAAGGAGGGAAAGGAATTGGAGTAAGAGAATTAGGGGAAGAAGGAGAAGAGTGAGAGTCATTTGTAACAGAAAGACAATAGAAGGAAAATTTGTACGTGAGTATCTATGCTAAGATATCTGAAGGGAATAGGAGGAAGAAATGAAGATTTGGGATACCTGAAAGGAAAAATGGACTCATGAAACACAACATCTCTACTGACAAAGAAGGAGCCAGTGGAAATATTGTACAATTTGTATCCTTTTTGGGTGTCTGAATAGCCCATAAAAACAGAAGGAATAGCCTTGGGTGAAAATTTGTCTGAGTAATTAAGAGTAGTGACATAACAAAGACATCCAAAAACTCTCATTTGACTGAGAGATGGAGTAGAACCATGAAAAATTTCAAAAGGGGATTTGCCACCAAGGACACTGGAAGGTAATATGTTGATGAGATAGACAGCAGTAAGAAGACATTCACCCCCGAACTTAAATGGGGCATATGATTGGAATCTTAGTGCTCTGGATATTTTAAGGAGGTGCCTGTGCTTTCTTTCAGCCACCCCATTATTTTGGGGTGTATGAACACAAGAGCTTTGATTTATAAATCCAAGAGAAGAAAACAAAGTAGAGCAGTGAGTATTAAAAAAAATCAAGACCATTATAAGATCTAATTGTCTTAATAGAAGCAGAAAATTGAGTATGAACAAAGTTGATAAAGTTTCTGATCAAAACAACAGTGTCACTTTTTATTTTCATCAAGTACACTCAAGTCATTCTATAGAAATCATCTATAATGGTAAGAAAATATTTGAATCCATGATGAGTAGCCAGTCTATAAAGGCCCCAGATATCCATGTGTACAAGTTCAAAAAGGAGTACAGTTTTCTTGACACTAAGGGAAAAGGAGTTCTAGTTTGTCTTGCTAGTGGACAAACTGTACAATGAAAAGATTCTTTATTAACTAGATCTCTTAGTAATGGAATTCTGAGAAAAGCTGATGTAGAAGCATGACCCAATCTCTGGTGCCATGTAGAGCATTGCAATGGTTGTGGGTAGATAGACATTGAGTAGAAACAGTGGTAGAAGAGCAAGTTGGAGTAGGTTGTGACAATACTGTTGTAGAAGGAACATAAGGTGCTTTGATAGGTGATAGATCGATGCTTGGTATATTGAAGTATGTAAAGTCCATCTTTGTCCTTACCAATCCCCCTTACTTTGCCAGTGTATAGGTCCTGAAAGAGGCAAAAATCAGGATAGAAACCAACCATGCATTGCAAAGCTTTATTTAACTTTGAGACTGAAAGAAGATTATAATGAAAATAGGGAACCTATAACACATTCTGCAAAGTATCGTTGAAAAGGGAAATGGTCCCAATATGTGTGACAAGAGTAGTTTGTCCATTTGGAAGATGTATCTTGCTAGACTTAGGTGGAGTAGGATCTGAATGAAGTAGCAAATTCAAGGTTGAAACCATGTGGTTAGTAGCTCCAGAATCAATCACACATGACTGAGATTCCAAACCTAAATGGGAAGCAGGATTAGAAAATATACCTGCTATGTTGATAGTTGCATTGGTGGGAGGTGAATTTACTGTTGGATCCTGCTTGATAAGGTGCATGACCTGCTTATACTGATCAGGAGTAAGTTGAGGAGTTGCACTTATGTGGTAAGGTGGAACTGAGCTGTAAGATAAAGTAGAATGCACAGGAGGTGGTAGTGCAGTACTGCTAGATGCTGCAGTGTTTATGTTTGAAGGAGGTGGAGTGGTGCTTCCTGAGGACAACTGATCTGATCCATTACTATATTGCACATTATTTGCTCTAGGTGGTGGTCTAGGATTCCCACGATTCTGCTGCTTGTTGAAGGATTTCTTCTTGTGAATCTTGTATTGAGGTGGATACCAATCAATCTATGACAACCTTTCATGATATGACCATTAATTTGCAGCGGTCACAAAATTGATCTGAATTTTGTTAATAGTTCTGTTGATATCTATTATTAGGAGCTGAATCCTATGGATATCTATTGTGTTGCATAGTGGCTAAGGCAGTTGGATCATTTAAATTCAGATGTTGAAGAGATGCTGACTGAGCTATCACATTTGACTGCATTCTGTGAATCTCATCTTGCATGATCATACTATAAGCTTGGTTCAAATTTGGGCTTAGAACAGTCAAAAGAATTTGACTACGTTGGGCATAAGTTTCATTAAGTCGCATCACAAATTGCATCAATAGTTGTTGTTGTTATACCCCATTTTAACCGGAGTCAAAATGGTTTATAACATTTCGGTAATTCCAAGGTTAATTAAAGTTAAAGAGTCGTCACCTAATTATTGTGGTGAATTAGAACACCTAAAGTTAGTTAAAGTGATTATCTAAAGTTAACTCCGTTATAAAGTCTACGAAACTTAAAGATTCTAGGTAAGGGTTCAATTAATCTAAAGGGAAGGTATTAAACACCCTTTAAGATCCATAAAAAATGGTTAACCGACTGAACTTATGTTAATCAAAAGGCCTAGTAAAGTATAAGTAATAATGTATAAAGTAATTGGTTAATTATAAAACACGAGGGGATTAGTACTTAAAAGCAAAAGGCAGTGATTTAACTTTGTATTTAAATCTAATTGACGCATATTAAAAATGTGATGTCGAGTTAAAATAATTTTACATTTGAATTCAAGAATCAAGAGTGGAAAACAAGGTAATCAATATTTTAAAATCAAGTTTTGTATAGAAAAATGAATTTCCTCGTTGAAAGAATCATTAAGGGAACCTTTGACACTTCAACAAAAGATCTCCATCGAAAGATTTGACTGATTCTTGATTAAATTTAATAGACCCAATACGATTACATCTTAGCACTGTGTTCAAATCAATTAACTAGATGAAAATTCCTATAAGATCAAAGCTACTCTGTTACTTAACTAGAATAGCCAAAAGACAAGCAAAGTGTCACATAATTCTAATACAAATACCACCAAGGCAAACATAACATAATAAGCAGCTGAAAGAATATAGAAGAGCATTGGAGTCATTTCTCCTCGCATGCATTTCGAGGGAGCGAGAGACACAACTGAGTATGTATATGCACGTTTCAAGTCTTGCGGGACGACGTCGAGTCTTAAAGTAAGACTCGTCGATTCCGGTGTTCATGCAAAACAAGAAAAGGAGTTAGAAAAAATAGAAAATCCAAGTCTGGTTTCTGTATCAAAACTAAAAGATAAAGAGATATAAAATGCATATGTTGATTTTGTATATAAAGGGTTTAAACAAGTCATGAATCTTGCATATAACTTAAGCCTAACAGAACTTCTGGCAGCATTTGACAAACATCTTGAAACATAGCTATGTATGTGGTTTTAAAAGTACTAGAACTATAAGATCAACACAGCTAAAATAAATCTTAAGATATGATAAAACAGTCTTCCTATTGCGATTCAACTATCTTTAAAAATACTAACATACTTGTGATATCAAATAGGGTGAAGGTATCCAATCGACAAATTTCATTAAGGGAAATCATAACTTAAGTTTTTTTTTTTAATTAAAAAAGAAACTTTTCACACAAGTAGATGTAGGCACATGATTTTGACCCTCCCCGGGGTGTCTCACCTTCTAGCGGCTAAATATTTCTTTTAATTTTAGTTTTGATGTGTCTATTTTTCTATTTTTATTTAGTAGGTTTATTTACGAAAATGAAAAAAAATCAATATTTTTAGAGTACAAGTTTTGTGTTTTAACGAAAGAAAAATAACAAAAAATTAGGTTTCTTTTAATCTAGTTTTTTTTTTTTAGTTAATTACCTTTTAAATTTTTCCTTAGTGTAATGATTTAAGTTTTTCTTATTTTTTTATTTAAATTTAATTGATTAATATATTTATCATAGTATTTTTATTCATTCCTTTAATGAAAAGTGAAATTAAATAAAAAATAGAACCAATAGTGTATTGCCACTTGGCAAAATTCCACTCTTCGACACACAAAAAAAAAAAAAAACACAATCCACTTTGGGAAAGAATATTCCATTCTTCCTTCCCAAGATATGTTTTTACACACATAGGTATTTTGGGAAAAAAGAAAAGAATGAGTACACTCAAAACCGTACGCCTAGATACATTATAAATAGCTAAGTATAGAAACCTAAACACAACGATCACAACCGCAATTGGCAGAAACCAAAAAAATTTCTCTCACGTTCTTCATTCCTAATTGAATACCAAATAAAATAAGCTCTGTTAACTACCATCCACAACCATGTAAAACTCCATTTCCATTAACCGCCCCAAAGTCACCTTTCTCTACTTGAAAACACCCATTATAACATCATCCAAACAATATACTTTAACAGCTTCCTTTGGTCACGGGTAAAGTTCTGTTCAGTGTCGAGTTCGGGTTTACCGGCGAGGTTCGTTTAAGGTCCGGTGGAAAGGGTTCGTTCGAGCTTGGTTATTTTTCATGTTGATAGCTGTAGCCATTCTTGGCATTCACTTATAAGAAAAGCTTAATCTTGAGGTCTTGATTCTTACCTTTGTCTCTCTGGATTTTCATTATCAATATACGTATGCCTATTGAATTTTGCTTACTTAAATTTGAGGTACTAATTTTAGATAGTTACTGTTTGTTTAAAGCTGGTTTAAAAGGATGTTTAAGTGGATTTGTGTTTTGCTCATGGAATTTTACCTAACTTACTAAATAAAAAATGTTGCATGGTTTTCTTTCTATTTTTGGATTATATATTGAAGGATTATAATAACTTTGAGTCCTGCTTAGCTCAACGTATGTATAGTACAAGTAGCTGCTTTATTCATTAATTCTACATGAAATTTGATAACAATGCTAATAAAAAAATGTTATAGGTCACCGAATCTTTCAAAAATAATTTGGTTATGAACTTTTAGTCTAGTCAAGATGTTAGAATTTAAAGGTGGTGTGGCGTCGTTTTTTTCCCCCCCTGCGTTTTTGATTGTTTACTGCCTCCTTGTGATTCTAGAGGAATATGGGTCTTTAGTGATCATTGCCTTTACTTTTCCTTTGAGTTTTGTTGAAATAAGTAATTTTTGTTTTTCTTCGAATGTTGAGTAACGTTTGTTGATAACTGACTATTAGAACAAACATTATATCTAGAAAAATATCTCAAGTTTAACTATTCTCTTTGGATTAATAATTGTAAGTTATCTATTGTGACCATTTGAGGTTGAGAAGCAGGTCAATCTTTATTCATAAGATGGATTTGATTAGCAGGTCACGAGGTGTTGGTCTCGGGAATCGAGAATTCCAGCTTAAAAGAAAAAAGTCTTTTATAAAAAGTAAGCAAGTATTATGATCTTTCAGGCGTTAGACTGTTTAGGCACGTTTTAAAATTGTGTTGACCATGTGTGCAGACCCGCTCTTTGGTTAAATGCATATAACTAAAGAAAAGTCATGTGGGTCATCCTGCTCCTTGACCGTCTAATAATAATTGTGTTGACCATGTGGACAGACCCGTTCCTTGGCTAAATGCATGTAATTAAAGAAAAGTCATGTGGGTCATCCCGCTCCTTGACCATCTCATGATAATTGTGTTGACCATGTGGACAGACCCGTTCCTTTGTTAAGTGCATGTAATTAAAGAAAAGTCATGTAGGCCACCCCGCTCCTTAACACTCTAATAATATAATTAATAGAAGACTCTGTGTGTATACACGCTCCTAAGTTTAAACAATTAAAACACTTTTTATTCAAGAATTAATTATAACCAAGTATAAGTCGATAAAAGCGACCGTGCTAGAACCACGGGACTCGGGGAATGCTTAATACCTTCTCCTCGATCAACAGAATTCCTTACCCAATCTTTTGTTTTCGCAGACCAATAATAAAAGAGTCATTTCCTTTTGATTAGGGATTCAATAAGGTGACTTGGAACACCAAAATCCAATTCCAAGTGGCGACTCTGTAAATAAGTAATCCCTATTCAAAACAGTCACTTCAAATGAAAAAACCCTTTAAACAATAAAAACCCGTGCGCGGGGCCCAAAAAGGGGTGTGACAGTAGTTTTAATATGCTGTCATAAATTGTTAATGGAGAAAACAAAAGGCGTGAGTTTTGTCGTGCTAAAAAACATGAACCCACACAAAAGAGACTTAAGTCATATAACTTCTACATAATCTCACGGCCAATTTCAGAACAACAAGATATAGAGAATGATCTTAATAAGACATTTAGAAGCATTAAGAACTCAAACTTAACTAACAAAAGGCACTAAAAAAAAAAAAAAAAAAAAAAAAAAAAACAAGTTCTGAATCATGTTCTCTTAAAACACAGAAAACTAAATGAAATATACCCTTTTTTTAAACGTTATATTTGGTATCATATTAAAATAAAATTAATACATGACTGTTATCGCACCAAACATAGCAACTTATCGAAAATAAAATCAGGTTCAGATTTAACCTTTTTGTGGTGCAGTGAACTAGGGCCGTCGACGTTGAATCTGCTCTCTCGTTGCGAATAGATTCAGACCTCGAACCAAATGAATCCGCAAAACAGCAACGAGGAAATACAATAGTTTCGAAAAGGATGATAGTAGCTAAATACTATAAGTAATTTCACTCATGTATACTGGTGTTTTTGTGGGTGTTCAAGATGTCTTCTCGACTGAGGATACACTACAAGAGAACATGGAATTAGCTACGGCATTTGTCGGTAATCCCTAGCTAATCCCTCGCTAATTAGTTTTTCTTATAATCCGTCGCTAATCCGTAACTAAATGATATTAGCATGAGATTTTTCTGTTGTTTGAAGGACTTTGGACTAAACTTGACAGTCTTCACGTGATTGAGCCAAGCAAAGAAACATAGCGCGAAAATAGAGTGGACAATTTTTGTCCACGGTTGACAAATCTTGTTTGCTTTGCTGCTGAAAGTGGAAGGAAGAAAAAAGAATGGGGTCTGCGGCTGTTGAGGTAAAACAACCCTACACATTGAGTTTTTTTTTTTTTGGGCTAGTTTAGTGTTCATTTGGGCTGGAAGAAATGGACTTGCTTTGGTCATAAAACTTGGGCTGCTGATGGGTCTATGTGATGGACAATATTTTGGCCTATTTTGGGATTTAAATATCTTTTTTCTTGTATTTCTTTGAGCTTCTTTATATTAACAAAATACTACATGTATCTAACAATAACAATAATAATAATAATTTAGTAACTAGTGTACTTTACTATGATAATTTTATTATTAGTAGATAAAAGTATAAGTAAGGTAATAATAGAATAAAAATATTATATAGATTATACTTTATGATTAAAATGTAATGAGTAGATAATAATACAAGAATAATATGAGGTATTAATAAAGTAACACTACTTAATAATAATAATAATAATAATAATTAATAAATATAGTAGTAGTCACAATAGTAATAGTTAAAATAAGATATTTAGTTTAATAATACCTTAGAAGCTCAAGGAAATGAATTGGAATAAAGAAGAGACAAAATTGGGTATCAACAGCTGTTCCATATGTGCCATATACTCTTTATGCTTATCACTATACTTATCACAATCACAAACAGGCATAGATACCAAAGATATGTATTCATCCCAAACATTCTTCAAATTTGTTCATAATGTAAATCTCACGATGCAACTGATAAACTCGAGTGTGATTACGCTTATCAAATTGTTCCTTCAAGTCAACCCACACGCTATGTGCGTTGCATGAATATCGAATTCCATGTCCTAGTTCCTTTGAAACAGAGTTAGTAATCCAAGACAAAAGGAATGCATTGCATCTATCCCATTCATGTTCTAGGTCACCTTTGTATTGTTCTCTATGACATTTTTCTTCTATGAATCCTATCTTATTCTTAGCAAGTAACGTTACTTTTATTGAGTTACTCCATGCAACATAGTTTTCTATTCAAGTTAATTATTGAGGGATTAAGATGCTACCTGGTGTGTCAGATGGATGCAAGTAGAGAGGGCTTCGTGGATGAATATATGTGAATTTCTCTGTCATTGAATCTGTTGTACTTGTTTCAGATCCATTTCTTGTCTCTGTAATCGCTATTTGAAGTCAAGATGAACTCAACTGGTTCTTCAATGGTCGGAATTAACGAAACCAATTTTGAACTTCGATTCAAATAACGATGTATATACGATCGTTAAGCTCGAACAGTAAGGCCAATTGATCTATGGCTCTGATACCATGTTGAAGGGGGAAATTGAGCTTAATTGATGGTGAAGATGATGACTTGATGAGTAATGTGCAGAAACTCAGAGAGAGGGAATTGGGAGAATTTTCTGTGTATGTATATTCACAAAAATCAAGTATCAAATGTGTACAATCTCCTACTTATATTGACAGCTAAGATACCAAAATATCTAGACTTTGAGCATCAACTCCCACTAACTAATTAACTACTTGCTTAACAAACTAACTAACTGTGTACAACTCTTGATTGCATACATAAGGTACAATCTATACTAGTCAACTATCTCTACAAAAAGGTTATACGTGAGTTTCCAACAACAAAACTTAGTATTGGACATTAGTAGTATTTCGTACAGGTGGTAAAAATCATATTATTCTTTAATAACTTGCTTATGTTTATATGGATAAGATTATGATTCGTTTGTTCATGATTCGATCTAATGGGTTGAACCGAGATAACCTTCAAATTATTACGTCAAAAAGGGTCAAAGTGAATCGTAAACCCAAACATACAAGGTCAAATTTTGAGATCGACAATTAGATAAATTCAAAAGAACTTAAGCTAATAATTTAAAAAAAAAATATAATTAGGTTTTATATTTGTTTTTGAACTCAAAATAGAAAAAATAAGGGGAGAGGTTGTTTTATGGCGGGAGGGTTGACTATGACTCATTAATTGACCTATCTTGACATAACTGATCATTTCAATCCAATCTAACTTTGGACAACTGGTTCACTCATCACTCATTTATTGATTTGACATGTTAGTTTCAACACTCCTAAATTTGACCCAAACACACGCGCCTATTGCCACTTCTTATATTTTGATTCACAAGAGCATAGAAGCAGACTCGAGTAGTCGAGTACAATTCCCCTTCTTCAAAAGGCTGTAAAGAGCTCGGCCAGAAAGACGAAAAGTATATGTAAATATGTGACCATCTCATCTAAGCTTTTAGATGAGATGCTCACACACTTCAATATGATATTAGAGCCAGGACCCATGATCGATGTGAGTCTGAGGACCGTGCGCGGGAGGGTGGGGGGGGGGGGGGAGTTGTGTGATGATATACCTTGGTCCATTATTGTGCACGCTCCGGTTCGGACAGTGTCTGGGTGTGGGTGGGGCGGGGGGGGGGGGGTGTTTGAAGAGAAATATCCCACATCAGACCGGGCCGAGATTCCTGGACTTCTTATATTGCTTGGACAATCGTCCTCCCTTTGAGCTAGCTTTTGGGGTTGAGCTAGACTCAAGAAGGTTCATTTAACATCGAGAAGGAAATCGAGATTTTAAGCAGGTTCATTGTTTCGATGGAAGCGAGAGAATTACTACTATATAAACCCATGCTTCGTCGTCAACCAACCAAAAAAATAAAATAAAATTGGGCCCACATATTTTAAACAACTACTAATATTTTAAAAAAAAATTATGAGCCCCATATTAACCACCAACCAGTAATATAATAAAAAAAAGAAGAAAAAAAAGGTGGAACTCACCACATCCAAACTCACGGGAAAAAAAAGTGGATCCCACCACATCCAAACTCACGGGAAAAAAAAGTGCATCCCATATTAACAAAATCAATCAATATTAAAAAAAAAGAGTGAATCCCATATTAAAAAAACAAACAATGTTATAAAAAAAAGTGCTTAGAAAATCAAACAATTAAATCAATAATGATGGATTCATTGCCACATGCGTATCAACCCATTAGAGGGAGCAAATGAAAAAAATTATGGGCCCTATATTAAACACCAACCAGTAATATAATAAAAAAAAGAAAAAAAAGTGGAACTCACCACATCCAAACTCACGGGAAAAAAAGTGGATCTCATATTAACAAAATCAAGCAATATTAAAAAAAAGTGAATCCCATATTAAAAAAAAAAATAATGTTAAAAAAAATAGTGCTTAGAAAATCAAACAATTAAATCAATAATGATGGGTTCATTGCCACATGCGTATCAACCCATTAGAGGGAGCAAATAAAATTATTGTACAGCAACATACTTAAAATACAAAAGTGCTTAGAAAATCAAACAATTAAATCAATAATGATGGATTTATTGTCACATGCGTATCAACCCATTAATGGGAGCAAATGAAATTATTGTACAACAACATCCTGAAAATACTTATATATTAAATCCGTTTTCCAATTTTTGAAAAAAAAAATTGTGGGCCCATATATCCTGATGGATTCATTGCCACATGCGTACCCCATATTAAACACCAACCAGTAATAAAAAAAAAGAAAAAAAAGTGGAACCCACCACATCCAAACTCACGGAAAAAAAAGTGCATCCCATATTAACAAAATCAAGCAATATTTAAAACAAAAAAAACTGAATCCCATATTAAAAAAACAAACAATGTTATAAAAAAAGTGCTTAGAAAATCAAACAATTAAATCAATAATGATGGATTCATTGCCACATGTGTATCAACCCATTAGAGGGAGCAAATGAAATTATTGTACAACAACATACTTAAAATACAAAAGTGCTTAGAAAATCAAACAATTAAATCAATAATGATGGATTTATTGCCACATGCGTATCAACCCATTAGTGGGAGCAAATGAAATTATTGTACAGCAACATACTTAAAATACTTATATATTAAATCCGTTTTCCATTTTTTTTTAAAATAAATTGTGGGCCCATATAGCATGATGGATTCATTGCCACATGTGTACCCTATATTAAACACCAACCAGTAATAAAAAAAAAGAAAAGAAAGTGGAACCCAGCACATCCAAACTCACGGAAAAAAAAAGTGCATCCCATATTAACAAAATCAAGCAATATTAAAAAAAAAAAGTGAATCCCATATTAAAAAAACAAACAATGTTATAAAAAAAAGTGCTTAGAAAATCAAACAATTAAATCAATAATGATGGATTCATTGCCATATGCGTATCAACCCATTAGAGGGAGCAAATGAAATTATTGTACAGCAACATACTTAAAATATAAAAGTGCTTAGAAAATCAAACAATTAAATCAATAATGATGGATTTATTGCCACATGCGTATCAACCCATTAGTGGAAGCAAATGAAATTATTGTACAGCTACCATGTCCAAACTCACGGGAAAAAAAAAGGTGGACTCCATATTAACAAAATCAAGCAATATATAAAAAAAGTGAATCCCATATTAAAAAAACAAACAATGTCAAAAAAAGAGTGCAGACTTTGTATTCGTAGCAAACACTAATATAATAAAGTTTTAAATGCAGAGCACAAACTACAATGTTATATTAATCGTGTTTTGAACATAGTATCCCATATTGACAAAATCAAGCAATATAAAAAAAAAGTGAATCCCATATTAAAAAAAAAAAAAACAATGTAAAAAAAAAAGTGCAGACTTTGTATTCATGGCAAACACTAATATAATAAAGTTTTAGATACGGAGCACGAACTATAATGTTATATTAATCGTGTTTTGAACATAGTGTGTGTGTATATATATATATATATATATATATATATTATATGCATAAAAATAGTGCAAACTAATAATGTCCAAAAGGGTGGGGCCCATACTAAACAACACCAAGTAATATAAAAAAAAAAACTATATAAAGCATATGTTTTCGTCCGTTGTCCCTTAAAAAAAAAAGGGGGGGGGGGGGCATACTAAATAACACCGAGCAATAAAAAAAAAAGGAAGAAAAAAATGGAACTCACCATCTCCAAACTCACGGGAAAACAAAAGTGGACCCCATATTATCAAAATCAAGCAATATAAAAAAAAAAAACAGTGAACCCCATATTAAAAAAAATATCCGCGTGCGTGTCAATCCATGAAATTGCTTTTCTTCAAAAGGTTAAGTAGTCAAACCATACAATTTTCTTTCTTTTTTTATATTAGCCTGAGATCTAATCTAGATATTAAACTATTGTATTTGCTATTCCGCCATGTCATTTATTTGTTATGTTTACTAAAATAAATATACTTAAAATATTTATATTTTAAAATAAGATAGAATTTAATTACTTTTTTATTTTTATTCTTACTTTAATAAATGTGAAAAGAAATTAATGTCGTAATTTTTTTTTTTATCAAATGGAGATCAAATAATGAATAAGGTAAATTAGTCAAATTATAATTCTAATCGACGTTTTCTTAAAAAACCATGCAAAAGACAACATGATAAGTAAAATGAGCTAAACCGAGAATATTTACCAAAAATTAAAAAATAGTATTTCTTCATTTAAATAAAAAATCATTTCTACTTTGTTTCGTTTTAAACATGTAAAATTAATTTAATAATTTGAATTAAAATTGTCCAAATCAAAATTTGATAAAAAATAATAAGTATTTTACACCTTTAAATTAATCGAATTAAAATTGAAAGTATCAACTGATGCTTAAATATTGCTATTGTTTTATCTCAAAGAGAAGAAAATAGTTTCCTTTTAAACAAGTTTTCTCTTTTAAAAAATATTAATAAATTTGCCAATTTTGTGTTCATAGCAAGCATTAATATAATAAAATTTTAGATACGGAGCACAAACTACAATGTTATATTAATCGTATTTTGAACATGATATATATATATATATATTAATATTATCACTATTAAAAAACAACTACATACACATAAATGCACTATAATCTAAAATGTTGGGCCCGTGCGCAGCACGGGCATAGGTCGTCTAGTATATAGATATATACCGCTTTTTTACCTTGTCGATCATAGTTTCATATACAGCATAATAGGCGGGGAGGATATTTTAGCATTTACATAACAAAGAAATATTGAAGTGCCAATTCTAAACGAATCTAGGCTTAGCGAAGCCTCAATATCAAATAAATAATTGGTGAAGGCAAGGAGCTTAGCTAGGAACAGTGACCTTTCAGAACCTCAACGGTGAAAGTAATATATATGGAGATGACGTAGTTCCAATATTGTCTAGCTAGCCAATAACCAACTGCTAGCTTTGCTAAAGTCCAACTCTTTGTATGACCAGGAATATTCATCTTAATTAACTAAGAGGGTGGAGGGCTATTTTATATATATAGTGGTGAAGCAACATACTATGAAGAGAATTTATCGAATCTCCTTCGTCGGAAAATTACACCTTCAAATTTGAGCTCTACTCACACCTCCGGATCTTAGCTCTTCTCGAGGCATCGAGCATATCTAATTGGTCAATTTTGTGAATTTACTTAGTTTCCTGCATTAAGGAATAACCTTTCACTACTTAGGCGTCCTCGAAGGAGGTTCCCACGGACTTCTTCCCCGAAGGTCAAGTCGTGGTTATTCTTGTCCCTAGAAGAAGTGGAAGGGGTTAGAAAAATGGAGTGCCATTACGTAGAACAATATATACTAATATAGTTGACTAATATTTTTGTACAAATATAATTTTTTTTTAATACACATGATTTTTAGAAGTATATATAGATTCAGATTTCAGGTGTGACATTTATATATTTTTCTGAATTCCCATGCGAAAATTTATGTCTGAGCTATTGCTTAGGTATATATAGTCCTTAATTTGGTAATGAGGTGTGATTATATCATCACAAATCTAGAGATGCATTGGTTCACTGTATGATTATGACTCGTGACTAATTCGTTTCAAAAAAGGTACATCAATACATATCCACTTAGGCAAATTAAATATTCAGTTGATTCTTAATATATTTTTTTCCCTTTTGGAGTCAAATGGCCTAAAAGAAGTAATAAAAAAATTGAGTTGAGTTATAATTTTATCTTGAAATGTTGATGACCTAATTAAGTTGTACTCTTCATCTTCTCCGCGTACTTGTGTTAATTGATGCCGCTCCTTAAGTAAATATTATGAAAAATTGGATCGTAAGGGCCTATAAACCCCAAACATCCCAATAGAGTATAGATCTCTATAATTCCGTGCAACAACTTAGAGCCCTTAACAAGGTTAATTTTCTCCTAGTCCCATCTCCAAGAATTAATGGCTTGCTTAATTAGGTTTTGGTTATGCTTCATTCTTATTTTGCTTTCATTTCCTCGCTCCGAAAGTCCTCCGCTTGAGCCATCTTCACATAGGAGAAGGGGGTAGATGATGTAAACCGCCCAAGAGATTTTAAGGGAGAGATTGAGACATGCAATCAGATACGATGTGAACCGGTATAGTCCTGGAGGACCTGACCCTGAACATCATTAGGGTAGTTTTATAATTTTAAAGGATTGAAAGGAGGACAGAGATGGATATAAGACTAAAGAGTCCATGAATTTATCGTGTTTGTTATAGTTTTTTTTTTTTTTTTTGCTTTTTTTACCCAAACATAAAACATTTTGTTTCATTGTATGTGACACTCTATACCTTGTCGTCTCCTTACCTACTTAATGTCTATTCTCCCGAGCTCGCAAATCTACATTTCAAATGATTCATATTAAGATTAAGTCGTTGAAACGCTTATAAGATCAAACTAAACTATTAGGTAAGCTAACGAAATTTGGGCAGCATTTTCCCTGTACCACCTACTTCCATCAAACTCCAAAACAACTCACAGACATCACTAACAACATCCACAATACCATAACCAAGAAATTATATTCAAACTAGACCCAAATTCATCCAAAACTTCCTTACAAATTTAATCCATAGCCAATGGCTTCAAAATAACATCTTATAACCTTTCTACCATGATTCTATTCATCTTTAAGGCATTGCTAAGCCCTCAAATCAACTCAACATAGGAAACAAGATGAGGAACATACCTTATTTTTGAAAAACTTCAACTTTCACTTGTTTCAAGACCAAATTCTCCACAACTCCAAGTAGAGCTAAGAACAATCACTTTTTAGGAATTAGTTAAGGATTTTATGGCTTGATCTCTTCTTGATTTGAATTGAGATGTTTATGGGTGTTTTTGGATGTTTGAGAGAGATTAGAAGGTCACTAGGGTCTTGTTTTGATGAAAAATATGACCCTAAGTCGTGGGAAAATCATTTTATAGGCCAAGACAAAAAGTCCACCGACTTAAAAATTTCTGGAATTTTCGGGCAAAGTACGGGCAAAAAGTGCGGGCCGTACTTTCAGCCCGTACTTGGGGGATCAAAATCGAAGTTTCTGGAAATTTTTGGTGAAGTACGGGCTAGAAGTGCGGGACGCACTTCAAAGAACGGCTCGTACCTTCCATCCCGTACTTCGAAATTCGATTTTTCAGTTGCATTGGAAAGAAGACTCACTGAACTTGAATTTACATAGGTTATGGATTCCCTAACTTCTCATATTCTAGGAGATATGCCTTTCTCAAGTTGGACCAAAAATCCTGTCCAAAATTCTGCCAAATTTCCCCAAATTTTCAACAAACTTAATTTCTTCGATTCACTTGATCCCGAAACCTTTAGTCACTTGTTAGAAGTCCTCCTTAACCTTATAAGGGTTCCATGACCTCTTCGGGCTTATGTTAGTTTACTTACGACGCAACAACGCGAAAATTTTCGAGGCGTAACATATATTGAGCATACAAACGAAGCTCGAATTGGAGGAATAGCAAGAGATGATGGGGGAAATCTGATTTTTGCATTTGCAAACCCCATTAAAGGTACTAATCACAACATGTGGCAATGAGATATACTGGAAAGTGGATTCCAGATTATGGTTATAGACATTGTTGTATTGAATCAGACTCTCTGATTGTAGTGGAAATGTTGAAAAACAAGACCACTAGCAATCTGATCATCAAAGACACTGTGGAAGAAGCAATTGATATGATTCACCAACAAGAGGTAACTTTCAAGCATTGCTATAGAGAGGGAAACCAAGTTGCAGACTACTTAGCTAAGCATGCTACTACCCTAGACAATCAGCTTAGCCATGGGAGCTTATATTTTGGATCACAGACAGATGCCTAACATAATGATAAGATACGACAAAGCTAACTTTTTTGTGAGCTAAACTGTGTAGATAGCATTATATATTGGAGAATGTATAACTAACTAGGTTTAACATTCTCTCCTAACTGGATTGCTTGCAATCTGTGTATGTATATATGGGGTATGGTCTAGCCCTCCCCTACTTTTGTGTTTGCATAAAATGATATACAACACCCCAGGACACTTATCCTGGAAAATTTAAAAAAAAAAATATATTTGGTAGTCCTTTAACTTTAATACTTTTCATTTTCCCATTAATATCATGTTCTTACTGTTAGGATTTTAATCCCAAATCCGACCTTTGTAAGCAGGTTCCCAGGAAAGATTGGAGGGTCACAGCTGGACCACTTAAATACCAGCCTCCTTAGACAGAACCTACTTACGCCGTGATGTAAGCGAAAAATAAATAGCACACACAGATTTATAGTGGTTCACCCTCAATGTGAGAGCTACGTCCACGTTGCTGCTGCAGATCTTATTAAAGAAGAAATATTACAAGTGTTTACAACACTCAACCTCACAAATGAATCTCTCTCTAACTCTTCTCTACTTGAGTTCTTGAGTTATTTTTGGCGATGTTTTCCAAATGAAGCTTAGAACTCTATTTATAAGCTTCAGAAAAACGCGTGAACAGTAACACCGCGTGCACAGTAACACCGCGTGAACAGTAAATCGCGTGAACAGTAGCAAATAGTAAAACGCGTTTTTATACGCGTGAACTGTACCACGCGTATTTACTATTCAACTCTGGTGGGCCCCACATGTCGGAGGGACCTACTCAACAATTCTCCCACTTGAAGGCTAATTTTAATTTGTCTTCACACTTTGATCGATGCAGCAGCTCTTTCCTAGTTTCATACTTCGTGCAGGCCAACTGAAGCTGAACATAGCTTCAGTTTGTCTATCGTCATTGCCTTTGTCAGCATGTCTGCTGGATTCTGACTCCCTGTGATCTTCTCAAGCACTAACGCTCCATCTTCCAAAGTTGATCTAATGAAATGGTATCGGAGTTGTATGTACTTCGTTCGAGCATGGTAAACCGGGTTCTTTGCCAAATGAATGGCATTTTGGCTATCACAATATAGCACACTTACCTCGTGGTCCTGATTCAATTCCCGCAGAAAAAAGATTGTAGCCACATCATTTCCTTTGTGGCCTCCGTCACAGCAACGTGCTCAGCCTCACAACTAGAGAGAGATACTATCTTTTGCAACTTGAAAACCCAAGAGATTGCAGTACCTCCGAAGGTGTAAACATACCCGGATGTGCTCTTTCTGCTATCAACATCGCCACCATTGTCAGCATCAACATACCCTTGCAATCCTGTTTCTGATTTTAAAAAATACAGAGCTGAACTCGAGCTGCCTTTCAGATATCTGAATATCCACTTCATAGCCTCCCAGTGTTGCTTTCCCGGATTGCTCATAAATCGGCTGACAACTCCCACTGCATGTGCAATGTCTGGCCTTGTACATATCATTGCATACATAAGACTACCGATTGCAGATGCATAATGTATCTTGTCCATCTGCTTCTTCTCATCCTCGGTTTTCGACGACTGATCCTTTGACAACCGAAAGTGTCCAGCCAAGGGAGTGCTGACTGGCTTGGCATCATGCAAGTTGAACCTTTTGATAACTTTCCTCACATATTCTTCTTGTGAGAGTTTGATGCCCTCCTTGCTTCGGTCGATTCTCATCCCAAGGATTTGCTTTGCAGCTCCCAAATCCTTCATTGCAAACTCTTCCGATAACCCTTTTTTCAACCGATCAATCTCCTGTAGGTTTGCTTCTACGATTAGCATGTCGTCAATATAGAGTAGCAGTATCATGTACGAGTCTTCAAATTTCTTGAAGTAACAACAGTGACCTGCCTCGCACCTTGAAAAATCAGCTTTTTTCATATAGCTGTCAAACTTTAAATACCACTGTCTTGGAGCCTGTTTTAGTCCGTACAGACTCTTTTGAAGTTTGCACACCAGATTCTCCTTTCCTTTGACTTTGAATCCCTCCGGCTGTCGCATGTAGATTTCCTCATCTAGATCACCGTGAAAAAATGCAGTTTTCACGTCCATCTGTTGCAGATATAGATTTTCCTTTGCTACTAGTCCAAGAACAGTTCTGATAGTCACCATCTTGACTACGGGAGAGAAGATCTCCGTATAGTCGATGCCTTCTTTCTGTTGAAATCCCTTTGCAACTAGCCATGCTTTATAACGCTTGCTTCCATTGGGTTCTTCATTTATCCGATAAACCCATTTGTTTTGCAATGCCCTCTTATCCTTTGGCAACTCGGCTAACTCCCATGTATGATTGGCCGATAGTGAATCCATCTCATCTTTCATTGCCAGCTCCCACTTAGTCGATTCATCGACTTGCATTGCTTCTTCATAACATTCCGGCTCCCCTCTATCAGTGAGTATAATGTAGTTGAGGGATGGAGAGTACCTGTGAATCGGCTTCCTGATCCTGGATGATCTATGCAGTTCTGTGATTGGCGTCTGTTTATTTGTTTCAGAACCAACACTTTCATCAGCACCTTCTCGGATTGTTTGTTCCTCTGCCTCGACTGTACCTGGCTGCGGCTCAGGTGTCGAGAAGTCCCTCAAATCGACTATTTCCGATTCCTTGTCCTGACATTCTGAATTTTTTTGCAACTTGTCTTTGTACAGTACCTCTTCGTTGAAGACAACATTCCTGCTTCGGATGATCTTCCGATTTTGTTCATCCCAAAATCAGTAACCAAGCTCAGTGTCACCATAGCCAATAAAGTAACACTTCTTTGATTTTGGATCAAGCTTGCTTTTAGCCGTATCATCATTATGAACATATGATAAGCAGCCAAACACTTTCAGAAATGAAAGATTTACCTTCTTGCCACTCCAGACTTCTTCTGGAATTCTGAAATCCAAGGGAACTGACGGTCCTCGGTTAATTAAGAAGGCCGCGGTATTGACTGCATCTGCCCAGAATGTCTTGGGAAGTCGAGAGTGTATTCTCATACTCCGAGCACGCTCGTTCAACGTTCGGTTCATTCTTTCGTCTATTCCATTTTGTTGCGGCGTTCCTGGAATAGTCTTCATCATCTTGATTCCATTATCAGCACAGTACCGTTTGAAATCACCATCGGTGTATTCTCCGCCGTTGTCGGACCTCAAACACTTCAACTTGAGGTTTGTTTCATTCTCGACCATGGCTTTCCATCTTTTGAATACACTAAACACATCGGATTTATTTTTCATAAAGTAAACCCATACCTTCCTGGTTGAATCATCAATGAAGGTCACGTAGTAGTGTGATCCTCCAAGAGAGGGGACAGTGGTAGGTCCCCACACGTTTGTGTGCACCAATTCCAGCTTCTCGACCTTCAACTCCCTGCCTGCATTTAAGAAGCTTACTCGTTTTTGTTTTCTGAGAATGCAGCTCTCACACGTATGAAGGTCCACCGTCTTCAGCTTCGAAATTAAGCCATTTGTCACCAACAGCTTCATCCCCTTCTGGCTGATATACCCCAGCCGACAATGCCACTAATCTGTCTTCTTTGTGTTGTCAACCACAGCAACAGTATCACGACAGCTAGTCGTCATGTAGAGAGTGCCAATCTTCTTTCCTCGGCCAACTACCATAGCTCCTTTCGCCACTTTCCAAGACCCATTACCAAAGTTGACATCATATCCCTCATCATCAAGCTGACCTACTGAGATCAGGTTTCGCATCAGCTTTGGAACATGTCTAACTTTTGTAATCTTCCACGAGGATCCATTTGACATCTTCAAATTAATGTCTCCCGTGCCAACAACGTCTAGCGTCTCTCTATCGGCTAAATAAACTTTGCCGAGATTCCCAGCCACGTAGTTTGTCATTATATCATGATGTGGGGTGGTATGAAAGGACGCTCCTGAGTCAAGCACCCAAGAGTCTATCGGGCTGTCAACCGATAGTAACAACGCATCGCCAATGTCTTCCGTAGCAACGTTGATTCCAGCCCCCTTGTTGTCCTCCTTCTTTGGCGCCCTGCAGTTCTTCTTGAGGTGACCTGGTTTTCCACAGTTCCAACACTCAAGTGTTCGTCCTGGTCTGGATTGACCCCTGCCATTCCTTGACTTCGATCTGCCCCTATTTCGGTTGTAGTTTCTGTCATAATTTCTGCTTCTGTTTTCAATATTAAAAGCAGAACTCGTCGATGCCTCTCCAGAATCTGTCCTACGCACCTCCTCAGCAAGGATACGATCCCTAACATCGTTGAACTTTAGTTTATCACTGCCGACAGAATTACTAACCGCTGCTCTCATTGGCTCCCAGCTATTTGGTAGGGATGCCAACAAAATTAGAGCTTGTACTTCATCATCGAAATAAATTTTTACCGATGACAGTTGATTTACAATAGTATTGAATTCATTTATGTGTGCAGCAACATGAGCATTTTCCATCATCTTTAGATGAAATAGTTTCTTCATGAGAAATACCTTATTATTTGCCGAAGGTTTCTCATACATATCAGACAATACCTTCATCATATCTGCAGTGGTCTTCTCCTTTGCCACGTTGTGAGCAACGTTCTTCGACAGCGTCAGCCGAATGACTCCCAGAACTTGTCTGTCGAGGAGATCCCAATCTACTTGCTTTATCTCCTCTGGTTTCGGACTCAGAGGTTCATGAAGCTTTCTGCCATATAAATAATCTTCAACATTCTCCAGAACGCAAAATCTGTACCATCGAATTTACCGATGCCGTGCATCGTACCATCTTCGCCTCCCATCGTTTCTAAATCACAACACAACCTGTTGCTCTGATACCAGTTGTTAGGATTTTAATCCCAAATCCGACCTTTGTAAGCAGGTTCCCAGGAAAGATTGAAGCGTCACAGCTGGACCACTTAAATACCAACCTCCTTAGACAGAACCTACTTACGCCGTGATGTAAGCGAAGAATAAATAGCACACACAGATTTATAGTGGTTCACCCTCAATGTGAGAGCTACGTCCACGTTGCTGCTGTAGATCTTATTAAAGAAGAAATATTACAAGTGTTTACAACACTCAACCTCACAAATGAATCTCTCTCTAACTCTTCTCTACTTGAATTCTTGAGTTATTTTTGGCGATGTTTTCCAAATGAAGCTTAGAACTCTATTTATAAGCTTCAGAAAAATGCGTGAATAGTAACACCGCGTGCACAGTAAACCGCGTGAACATTAGACCGCGTGAACAGTAGCAAATAGTAAACCGCGTTTTTATACGCGTGAACAGTACCACGCGTATTTACTATTCAACTCTGGTGGGCCTCACATGTTGGAGGGACCTACTCAACACTTACGGCCATAGAACTGTCATGAAAAATTTAAGATAACAAGTTTTACATATACTTATAATGTACATGCCCAAATCTTAAGAGCAGAATGAGTAGTAGAGCAACACCACTACACGTTATAATATAAGATTGATAAAGTGGGGGTTGGGAGCAGAGGCAGTTGAAGAGTAGAAGTAAAGGGTTCAACATGTTTTGATTCGGACACGTCCATTTGCCACCTCTAACATTTTCCTCCAAGTGATTAACCCACTGTGATAGGAGCGGCCAGCCCAAAAGACTAAGGCCATAAAAAGGAAATCGAGGCCAATAATACACTTTTTTTTAAAGTAAAGTAGAAAATATGATTATAAAAACTAGTTATTTTTGTTGGTGCATGGAGATTAATACAATGTTGTTTTCTTCCCCCCCCCCCCCCCCCCCCCCCCCCCCGCCCAAAAAAAAAAAAAAAAAAAGCTAGTTATTACAAGACTTAACAATTCTGGGGAACAAAGCCCCCATACAGTTAGACAAAAGCTGGTGAAACAAAAGGAGGGTTCTTAATAAATCTAGAGATAATGGTAAAAAAGACATGTGAACTATTACTTTTTGCGAGTTTCATACCCCAACTAGCCATTGTTCCTTTTTTCTATGTGAACTATCAACATCTATGTATTAAAAGATACCTAGTTGAGTAGATGGCGATAGTTTAAGTAGGAAAAAGGGTTGACCAACTCAGCTTCGAGGTGTGTTTTGTTAACTAGACTAAGAGTTAGCAAGTTAGCATGGTTGAGTTGGAGTGTTGAGCATGATCAAGTTAGTTAGGTAGTTAGTTAGGGAGTTAGTTGAGCATTATATATACTAGAGCTAAGTAATTGTAAGCCTCAAGTGGGAAAATGATCTGATCACTCAAATATGTAAAGATTCTCTCTCTATAACTAACTTCCTCTCTCTATAACTAACTCTCTTCTTCTTCAAGGCAGCTGCATTGTTGCTCACTTGTTTTTGGTCAATATAATCTCTATTAATGGAGCTTTCATGGTATCAGAGCACTGATCAATAACCGAGATACAACTGCTGCAAATTGAGTAGAAGAAAGCACAACATTAGTAGGTTCACATAGGATTCAATCGATATACTTGATATACTTGAATTCGAAAACTGTGATATCAAAAGCTAGAGTTTGGAGCTTCAAAATACTCTCTAATGGCAGCTGACAATACTTCAATCAATGAGAATACAACAAACAATGCAAACACAACTGAAACTGGAGTGTTCAATGCAACTGCTTCAAATGCAAACACAATGAATTCTGGTAACAGTCGAATTATAGATCATAATCATCCTTTATATTTATAACCAAAAGATACACCTGGTAGCACTCTAATCACATTACAACTAACTGGATCTGAAAATTATGCCTTATGGAGTCGATCTATGAAGATTGGACTATTAGGCAAGAGTAAAATGGCATTTGTAGATGGAAGATATCCTAAGAGCATGTTTGCACCTGAATTGCATGATTTGTGGGAAAAGTGTAATGCTGTAGTGTTGTCATGGATAATGAGTGCTGTTAGGCCAGGATTATTAAGTACTGTAGTGTATGCCTCTAGTGCACACAAGGTGTGGTGTGAATTGAAGGAAAGGTTTGACAAAATAAATGGATCACATGTGTTTCATCTGCACAAGGAAATTCACACATTTACTCAGGGTACTCAGACTGTGTCTGATTACTTTTCAAGGTTAAGTGATTTGTGGACTGAAGTTGATGCCATTATACCTTGTCCTGGATGTTCATGTCCAGAGTCCAGGCAATTCCATCAGTACTTTGAGTATCAAAGGCTCTTACAGTTTCTGATGGGCCTAAATGAATCTTATACTCAGTCTAGGAGTCAAATACTGATGATGGATCCAACTCCTAGTGTGAACAAAGCCTATTCTCTAATTGTGGATCAGGAGAGTCAAAGGAGTCTAGCTAGTAGTAATGTGTGTGGATACATTCCAGGAAGAATGGATGGTGCAGCTATGTACAGCAACAAGGGTTTATTGGACTGTACCCCTATATATGCCAACAACAATGGCATGGAAAGTGTTGCTATGTACAGCAATTTCACCAATAATTTTTCCAACAAGGCATCAAGCAGTGGTGTGAACTCATTTAAACAAGGAAGAGATGTGATAAAGTGTGAACATTGTGGTTGTAAAGGTCACTCCAAGAGTGAATGCTATAAGATAGTAGGATATCCACCTAACTTCAAGTCAAAAAAGAAAAGTGGCAATACTGTAGGATCTGGTGTATACTGTAACTATTTAGGGTCTACTGAAGTGGGTGAACAATTAGTGGCAAGGCAACTCAAAGGGAAAACACCAACAATGCATAATGCACAACAAAGGCCATCAGCTGGACCAACATCATTCTTCACTAGGGAGTAGTATCAGCAAATCCTCCACATGCTAGCTCAAGGAAAGGAAGAAGAACCTGAAAGTGAAGGTCCCTCTAAGGCTGCTGCAGCAGGTAGTATTCTTATTGCCTTACTAGATAAGTATGTCAATAAAGAATGGATTGTGGATACTGGAGCAACACATCATATGACTCACCAACTTGAAATGTTAACTAATATCACACCTAGCACAGAGACAGACAAGAACAAAGTTCACCTGCCAACAGGAGGAGTAGTTAATGTGTCTCACACTGAATGTGCAAATGTACTTAAGAATCAGCAGATATCTAATGTTTTGTATCTACCTGATTTTAAGTTCAATCTGCTGTCTGTGTCCAAACTTACAAAGGAACTACAATGTTTAGTAGCTTTCTTCCCTGACTTCTGTATTTTCCAGGATCTTTACAGTGGTCAGGTGATGGGGATTGGTAAGGAGAATCATGGACTCTACATCATCAAGGAAGGAAGTCAACACCAAGTTCAAACATTAATCATACCTAAGTGTGTAAACACAATCATCTTACCTGGAGATAGTGAACTATGGCATAAAAGATTAGGCCATGCTCCTATAGATATAATAAAACATCATAAGTCACTTAGTAGTCTTCAAGTAGTCAATCTTCCCCATTGTACAGTGTGCCCCCTAGCTAAGCAGGCAAAATCACCTTTTCAGCTGAGTAAACATGAGTCTAAGTGTCTTTTTGAGCTGGTTCATTGTGATATTTGGGGACCTTTCAGAGTCCCTACACATAATGGTAAGAAGTATTTTGTAACAATAGTTGATGATTTGTCACGACCCGACTAGGGGGCCGCGACGAGCACCCGGTGCTAGCCCACCCGGGCACCCTCCTAGCTTACTCTTATACTTACATCTAGGTGAGCCACATAATTAGACATACATTTTCATTCATTCGTTAAACTAGTCCCATTAGATGACATTACCATAATATCATAATTGGCATTTATGCCACGTCAATGTACATGGGCCAACGTGGCCGACAAAATGATATACAAAACATGGGCCAACAAGGACAGACACATCTAAACAGACATACACGTGACTACGAGCCTCTAAGAGAGTATGACATATCATATGAGCGGGATAGGACCTCGCTATGCCCGTAATTATATACATTAAAGAATAAATACCCAAAAGCTACGGCTCCGAAAGAAACGGAGCTCTGCTATGCAATCTCTGAATAAGCAGCTATGGATCAATTCTGTCTCCCTGTGCACCTGCAGGCATGACGCAGCGTCCACAAACAAAAGGACGTCAGTACGAAGAATGTACTGAGTATGTAAAGCATGATCAACATCGATATATAAGCATAATGAATTAACATATGAAATAGCATAGGACGGGAGACAATAATATCATCGTCATAGCACTTACTTGCCTTTCGTAGGAACTTTCCATTTTTCATACGTATTTGTACACCTACGTTATCATCCGTATTCCATAATGCTACTCGTACCATACTTGTGCTCATATTCGTATACATGTCCTTATTCATATTATTGTACATCGTCTTATCACATTCATATTCCTATTATATACATAGCCATTTCATATACATAGTGTTTACATAGCGTACCCGACCACATAGGATCGGTGTTTCATACATATCCTTACATAACATACCCGACCATATAGGTTCGCTGTTTCATACATACCTGGCCAACCAAGGCTTAGTGTTACACGTACCTGGCCCTACCAAGGCTTCAAGGTTATCCGTACCATCTGCAGATGTGTGCGCGCATTCCGTAATCGTATACATACTTTATACATAATCATATACATATATTCTACCCGGCGTTATAAGCTCGGGGTTTTCATTATAGCCCTTCATAGGAACATATATGCATACTAGCCCGTAGGCACTTTTAACATCATCATTATCATTATCATCGTTACTATCATCATCATTACTACAATCATCGTTACTATCCTCATCGTTACTATCATCATCATTATCACTACATCTATATCATAGGCTTACTCATCATATGAGGTGCGTAGTACAATCGTAGTGCATATCAAAGATCGTGAGCTTATGAGCTCGGAATGTCAATCATTGGAGGCAATATACTCATATAGAGGATTTAAGAGTTTGGCCAAGAAACCATGCTTTATGAAAGAAAGGTTAGCCTCACATACCTTTTCGTCGAACTATTCTATACTTGCACGTTTCCTTCCAATGCTAGCGTCTATACCTTCATTAATATCATAACAATGGCCATTAGTCATTCACATCATTCACATTCCTTAATTAGCCTCTAACTCACCCATATTTAAGGTCATAACATCCAACTTCGTCCATTCGTCTAAAATGTCGAGTTCATGATCTTAATACCATTTATAACACATTTATATCACATCACAACAACATTCATGATTCCATCCAAACTATAGCTCAAAATGTCACTATTCATCATTCATGACCTAGTTGACCATATTTTCTACAATCCATGTATTTTAATTCTCCAATACCTTAAACATCATGTAACAATCATGAATCTTACCTTAGAAGTTGTAGGAACAAGCTTTGGTTGATAATACTCCACTTTGAGCAAAACCCTAGTTTTTCTCCATTTGGATTTCTTGACTTGGATGATCTTTGATGATTTCCTTACCCTTGATTCACTTGTCTTAATGTTGTTGATGGCTTATAATCCCTCAAAACTCATATAATTAATGTAGAGAGAAGTGGTGTAATGTTGAAATGAAATAAAACAAGTGTTGGTCCCTTTATTTAATGAATTGAAAAATCTGTGCTGAGGTGAACAGTGGTCGTCCATCGTGGTTTACGGCCCGTCCTCCAATTTACGGACCATCCATCATGGGCGTATTTAACCATTTCAACGACCAGAAACCCAGGCTGCGACCATGGTGGTTTACGACCAGGGTTTACGGGCCGTAAATCACTTTACGGTCCGTATTCCAGGTCGTATTATACCATTCCTCGACTGGCAGAAAGTTGAAGTCCTTGCATGCCAATTTACGACTGCCAGTTTACGGACCGTATACCACTTTACGGTCCGTATTGTAGTTTACGACCACTGGACAGATTGTAGTTCTGCAACTTTTCTCATTTCTTAGACTTTTCATTTTACTCGTTCCCGTCCATGCACATGCATTGCTAATCTCATGCTTGCCTTATCTTAGCTAACTTTCTCATCTCACCTCGGATACCTTCGAAATCTCGCCTAAGGTCGTCAAACGTCGTTTCTTGCTCGTGGACATCATACACTCATATTCATCACTAGTTCATTCTCTCGCGTACCAACGGAAAATTTTCCGAGGTGTAACATTCTTCCCCCCTTAAGAACATTCGTCCTCGAATGTTAAAGTCTTCGGGGATCCTATAAAAATTTTGCCAGAGTTTCCCCTACATTAGGGCACTACCATCCTGCCACAACGACCCATAATATCGATGCCACACAGGGCCACAACACAATAGCATAAAACAAAATCTGGCCACACACGACCCAAAAGCATAAAAGGAAAACATGCATACCCTATGATCTTGACGTTTCATCTTGGGATTCTTCCAAGGGCTGAAATAAATGTGGGTGTTTGGGTCGCATACTCTCTTCTGCTTCCCATGTCATTTCCTCTCGTTTACTGCTTCTCCATAGAACCTTAGCTGAGGCAACCTCTTTGTTTCTAAGCCTCCGTACTTGCCTATCTAATGTGGCAATGGGTACCCCTTCATAGGTCAATTTCTCTGTCACTTGCACATCATTTACTCGGACGATCCTAGTGGGATCTCCGACACATTTTCGAAGCATCGAGACGTGGAATACTGGAGGGACTGACTCCAACTCGGGAGCTAGATCTAACTCATAGGCCACTTTGCCTATTTTGCGCACAATCTCATATGGTCCAATATACCGGGGGCTAAGTTTTCCCTTTTTGCCAAATCTCATAACGCCCTTCATTGGCGACACTTTCAAGAACACCCAATCTTTCACCTCGAACTCTAAGTCTCTTCGACGGTTGTCCGCATAGGACTTTTGACGACTTTGGGCTGTTACCAACCGATCTTGTATGAGCTTGACTTTCTCTATAGCTTGCTGGACCAAGTCTGGCCCTATCAACTTAGTTTTTCCGGTTTCAAACCACCCAATTGGGGATCTACACTTTCGCCCATATAAAGCTTCATACGGTGCCATTTGAATGCTAGAGTGATAACTATTATCGTAAGCGAATTCTATGAGTGGCAAATGATCATCCCAATTTCCTCCAAAGTCTATCATACATGCTCGTAGCATATCCTCAAGAGTCTGAATAGTGCGTTCATCTTGCTCATCGGTCTGTGGGTGAAATGCCGTGCTAAGGCGCACTTGGGTCCCTAAACCCTCTTGGAAAGACTCCCAAAATTTAGCTGTAAACTGAGTCCCTCTATCGGATATAATAGATACTAGAACACCATGGAGTCTCACTATCTCCCTAAGGTAAAGCTTGGCATAATCTTCTTGCGTGATTTGTGTACACACATTTCTATACGTATACAAGTATCGACATCCGCATTCGTATTCGTAATCGTACTCATTTACCCGTCATATCAATAGTCATATTCATAAGCATATCATGTACATATTCTTGTTCGTAATCATATCATACACACATCCTTTATATAGCATACCCGACCACGAAGGTTCGGTGTTCATACATACTTAAACTCTTTTGTCTATCTGTAGTAACCTGTCTCGTCATGCTCTCTTCCTTTTTTTTTTTAACACATCTTGTGTTCTACTATAGAAACTTTAAGTCTCTTTCTTCATTGTCACTTATAAATAGCAATATCATTAGCAACGACTATACCGTTGGTGCCTTTGCCTCCATTCTAGTATCACATCGCCATCCTTTGCAATACCCCTTGAGTTATTTACTCATCAATGTCACGTGGTTCAAGGTCTTCGTAAATGATTTCCCGTACAGTGTCAGATGCTTGCTCGATTCAGGTTCGTTTATTTACTCGTTGTTAGACTCATTTCTACGTAACTCTCATTATTTATTCTAGAGTACCACTTTTGTCACACCTTGGAGTCCATCATTTCAATCTCTACACTTATATTCTCTTTACTCACTCCCCCCCCCCCCCCCCCTTTAAGGGTTTTACTTGTACCATTCTCAAATCTGTCGTCTCACCTTCAAACCTTGAATTCATATATCCCTCACTATACTACATCTCATTCATGCTGTTTTGTAATGAAGTAATACAATTGGCATAGCAATCCGAACCAGAATGTATTTTACTTAGCTCGTCTCGTCAATATCTAAATTCACTCTGATTAACAACTTTTGTTCCATAGGGATGCTCACAATAGTAGTAGGTCTAGTTATCCCCACCACCCATATAATGTCACTTGCCCTCCTCTTCGGGGGTCGAAGTTTACTTGTAACGTCACCTTTGTTGTTCCGGACCTAAGCCTCACGCGCAACTAATATTCCTTATGCCTCATACTCTTTACTCTTGTTTTGCACTCGACGTTGGTTTCAAAACCAATCATAATCATATCGCGTTTGTCATTGGCGATAGCTTTATTCTATCATTTTGCTGTCGTACGGTAAACTTCATAACTCATGATCATCTTTTACTTTCAACTGATTACTTCATATACTCTGCTCGTTCTAACTTGGTATAAGATATTCGGAGGAGATGCATCTTCCTTTAACCATAACACAACTACTTCTTAAGCATGCGTATTTCATATATTTTCTTTCCTCTCCATTCTCATTCTTATTCCTCTACATACCTTCCTCCTCAATTTATCTTGTTTTCTCCCGTTTTATAATCAATCCTTGATTCTTCGCACGAGGAACCTTATTCTCAACTTAGCACCGCTTGGTCCTTTAGAATATACTGCCTTTGTACAATGCATTCTTCATTTCCAAAACTTATTCTATTCATTTTGTTCATCCCTCCTCATCCTTATTGTGTTGATCCTGTTTCTAACACTCGTCCTATTTCGTTATTCATCCTTCGACAGTCTTGGTCCTTTACATCCAGCCAAAGATATCACTTGTACTCTTGATTATACCAGTCACCAACCTCTACGACTTTTCCATATCACCTTTCTCTAATTTCTTTTTCGAATTAACTCCCCCTTTTTTTTCATTGCTTACTATCATTTCTTGTCATTGAAGAACCTCTATGCTGGGCTTTCCTTTAACAAGGTCTTGTAAGCTTTCTCATCTACTGCTCTAGGGCTCAGTTGTTGGTTTCATATTTGCATTCACTGTTTATTCATATAGGACACGTCACATCTTTAGTCATTTCCTCCTTATACTTTACTTACCACATAAGTTATCTCACCAATGTATTCACATTCATCATAGCCTTTCATATTCGTATCTCTGTCTCCGGGTGCTGTTACTTTATTTTGCTAATAAACTTATCGTATCTTTCTCATGCTTATCCCTCCAATCAATACTTCATTATCACACTCTATTGGAGTTACTCTTTCTCTTCCATGTCACATTTTAGTGCTACCAATCTCCTTAATTTACTCTAGCATTTCTCTTCACCGCATCAATGTCGCTCTTATAACTGCCATTACTATCAATTCAATAGCATCTAACTCAACTCTTGTAGCCATTAACGATACTCCTAACTTAATCGCATTCTGCCATTACTCTTTTGCACAACATATTTTCCCCGTTAGGACATATTGCAAGCTTATATCTTATCTCCTTTAGATTCTAGAAAAATTTCGGCAGAGTTTCCTCTATATTTCTTACTATCCCAAAACCTGCACGCAGCAAATACCAACAACGCCTCACAGGGCCAATATATATACATATAAATATACGACATATCTCAGCCACACAGGGCTCCCACGTTCAAGTAAAAACACAAAGATGTCGGAACTTATCTCATATATCACGCTTCGAGATGTACCTGATCCTTTCGCGATCTTCCCTGTTACCTCTTCCTATTTACTTTCTCTTTCATTCTTCGGCTTTGCATTTTGATCATATCTCAATATTCTTACTCTATTCGACGCACATCTTTCGTACCATTGCTTACCTCTGTTCGGATTCATTCAATTTGCTGAGTTCTCAACTTATAGCTGAACTTATCATCAAAAGACACATGTAATCAATTCCTCTATCATATAAACACTGACTTACTTTCACAATAATCAATTCATCATCATAGTATTACATATTTCGATAACGTAGCCTCAACGAAGGGGCTTACCTCCGTAGCTTTCAACGTCATCAATCACTTTCTTTTATCGTTACCATTCTTCTGCTCCAATCAGGGGTTAGTATAAGGAATCTCATTTCCTATGGATTAGCTCTATCGCACGATTCTTATGAAGAAAAAAGGTCATTTATTCCTAAAATATCCGCAGCCTCTTGTTTATAAGTGTGGCGCGCAACACACCCATAACCAAGACTCTACTAGACACGGCTCGTAGACACACCCTAGGACTGAACTACTCTGATACCACTTTTGTCACGACCCGACTAGGGGGCCGCGATGAGCACCCGGTGCTAGCCCACCCGGGCACCCTTTTATCTTACTCTTATACTTACATCTAGGTGAGCCACATAATAAGACATACATTTCCATTCATTCGTTAAACTAGTCCCATTGGACGACATTACCATAATATCATAATTGGCATTTATGCCACGTCAATGTACATGGGCCAACGTGGCCGACAAAATGATATAGAAAACATGGGCCAACAAGGCCAGACACATCTAAACATACATACACGTGACTACGAGCCTCTAAGAGAGTATGACATATCATATGAGCGGGACAGGACCCCGCTATGCCCGTAATTATATACATAAAAGAATAAATACCCAAAATCTACGGCTCCGAAAGAAACGGAGCTCTGCTATGCAATCTCTGAATAAGCAGCTATGGATCAAGTCTGTCTCCCTGTGCACCTGCGGGCATGACGCAGCGTCCACAAACAAAAGGACGTCAGTACGAAGAATGACTGAGTATGTAAAGCATGATCAACATCGATATATAAGCATAATGAATCAACATATGAAATAGCATAGGAGGGGAGACAATAATATCATCGTCATAGCACTTACTTGCCTTTCGTAGGAACTTTCCATTTTTCATACGTATTTGTACACCTTATCTCTACTTGGTTCATTCAATACATACAAAATGTACTAGCACAAGAAGACGGAACTATACCGTTCCCATAATGAAGATACGTTATATTAATCTTGTGCTACAATCATACTGATGGCTTTGTCCAAATTCCATCTTAGATTGTGAACATAAACTTTATACTTATAAGAACCGATGATTTAATCCTCCGTGTTTAAGCTAAACTCGATATGCTAAATCATCTACTATATAAGTAAAGGACACGCATAATAGTACATATCCATTTAACTCTTTATTAAAAATTGAATAAATAATTGTTCTATAATAAATATTATATCCATACACATGGTTAATAATATATATCCCAACACTTAGTTGATATGGAAATAATTTACCGTTGCAAAAATCATCCATCTCACTTTATTAAAAAAAAAAAAAAACTGTCCATTTGACTAATGAATCCAAAACAAAAAATATAAAATGTCTTCTTACCTGTTGGAATTGCTATTTTCCTCACCAAAAGATTCGTATGCCTAATATAATTTCTCTTAAGTCTTTATTTATTTTTCTTAAATTTCATAGAGATTCAAACCACGTCACTTAAATTGAAACTAAGGGAATATGTCTGATCTGCATATGCAAATTAAGCACATATATAGTTTAACGCATACAACTCCACTCAGTTGGAGTATAGAAGTGGGTACGAAATGGAATCTAACATTTTTTTTAATGTATATTTAGATACATCATATATATGCACATTGGCATTTTGAAAGGACACCTGCGTCAACATTTATAAAAATAGGAAGAGAGTACTTCTCTTTAATTTAATAATTACTTTATGAATTATAATCCGAATTGATCCGAGCGCAAAAAAGGTACTACAACTCAATCTGATAAAAACCTATCACTATCACTGTAAGAATAAAAGGGAAGAGAGTACAACAACTTGGTCATTTAAAATTTCAAATTACCAGGCTATCTCGAGTCAGTTTTATCTCTGAATTAAAGAGCTTCCCGAGGGTAGGAGTTGATTCAGAATTTACATTTAATGAGTTCAACATTTAGATTCTTACTACTGAATCAATTGCACTTCTTGACATTATGAATTCAGTTGAACCTGTTACTTAAACTATATGTCCACCTTTGCTCCCAACCCTCACTTTCCTCATATATAGAAAATCATCTTTCTTTTGTAAAACATACAACAAAGAAAAAAAGCGTCACAAAATAGAGGAAGGTCTTATTTATATTCGCCTATGTCCTCGTTTTCTTTACAATTACAGAACTACCCTAATGATGTTTAGGGTCAGGTCCTCCAGGACTATACCGGTCCACGTCGTACTTGATTGCATCTCTCGATCTTTCCTTTAAAATTTCTCGGGCGATTTCCATCATCGTCTCCCTTCTCCTCTGCGGAGGTGGCTCGAGTGGACGACTTTCTGATCGAGGACATGAAAGCAAGATAAGAATTAAGCAGAACCAAAACCTAATTATACAAGCCATTAATTCTTGGAGATGAGATTAGGAGAAAGTTAACCGTTAAGAGCTCTAAGGTGTTGCATGAAATTATTATAGAGGTCTTCTGGGATGTTTGGGTTTATATAGGCCCTTATGATCCTAAATTTCATTATATTTAATTAAGAAGGGGCATCAAATAACACAAGTATGCGGCGAATTAACTCAATTCAATTTGTTTATTAATTCTTTAGGCCATTTGACTCCAAAAAAAAAAAAAAAAAAAAAAAAAAAGAAGAATCAGCTGAATATTCAAGCTGCCGAAGTGGATATATACCACCAATGCATCTCTAGATTTGTGATGTTATAAAAATACCATTCTCAAAGGACAATATACATGAGAAATACCAGTGACAGATATTCTTACAAGGAAATTCAAAAAAATACATACAGTAAATGTCACACCTGTAATCTGAACTTGTATTTATCTAAAATAAAGGGTATTCAATATGTACAAAAATAGTTTATTTTGTATTATTTGTATAAAAAATGACGCTCCATCCTCTTAACTCCTTCCGCTTCTCCTAGGGACAAGAATAACTACGACTTGGATTCGGGGAAGAAGTCCGTTTTGGAACCCTCCTTCGAGGGCGCCTAAATAGTGAAAGGTTATCCCTTTGCAAAGTAGGAGTAATTTTCCAACGAAGGAGAATGATCAATTGAATTCTATTCATGATATGTGGCTCCGCCCTATACATAAAAAAAGAGATGAATATTCCTAGTCATAGAGAGTTGGACTTTAGCACAGTTACAGGTTGTTTATTGGCTAGACAAATATTGGCAGTTTGGAAGATGGAATTACATCACTTCATCTCCATATATATAAATAACTTTCCCCATTGCGGGTCTGAAAGGTCAGTCTTCCTAGTTTAGCTCCTTTTCTCCACCAATTATTTATTTGTAGAATTAAGCTTAGCTAAGCCTAGATTCCTTTAGCATTGGCGCTTTTTTATTTGTTCTGTGTAATATAAATGATAAAATATCCTTCCCACCTATTACGTTAAGAGTACAATGACTAAGTGAAAAGGTATCTATCTTGCTTCCACAATTAACCATATGCTCATTTGGTGGATGATTGCAAATCATGAATTATGCAGATAATAGGCAATTCCAAGAATTAATCATCTACAAGCTAAGGAAGCAAATGGTGTTGCTGATGGATTAGCAAAGCATGGAGCACTGAAGTTTTAGGAAGCTTTTAGATTTATGAGTTAATGGTAAAAAAACACACGTGAACTATCACTTTTTCGCGAGTTTCACTCCCCAACTATCAGTTGTTCCCTTTTCTTACCTGAATAATCATCATCTATGTATTAAAAATCATCATCTATGTATTAAAACATGAAAGCTCCATTAATGGAGATTAGATTGACCAAAAACAAGTGAGCAACAATGCAGCTGCCTTGAAGAAGAAGAGAGTTAGTTATAGAGAGAGGAAGTTAGTTATAGAGAGAGAATCTTTACATATTTGAGTGATCAGATCATTTGCCCACTTGAGGCTTACAATTACTCAGCTCTAGTATATATAATGCTCAACTAACTCCCTAACTAACTACCTAACTAACTTGATCATGCTCAACACTCCAACTCAACCATGCTAACTTGCTAACTCTTAGTCTAGTTAACACTCCTCCTCAAGTTGATGGTTGAAACAGGTTCTTGAGTCCTAATTTTCCTAGCAGATATTGATGTTGAGCTCTTCCAAGACTCTTAGTGAATAGGTCTGCTAGTTGCTCCTTTGTGTGTATATGTTCAGTTTTCAGCATTCCTTGAGTGATTTTTTCTCTCACAAAATGACAATCAATGTCAATGTGCTTTGTTCTTTCATGAAAGATGGGATTAGCTGCAATCTGAATGGCAGCCTTACTGTCACATATCAGTGTCACAGGTAGATCAATTTGGACTCCTAGCTCTTTTAGTATCCCAACTAGCCAAGTTACTTCTGCTGCACATGAGGCCATGCTTCTGAATTCTGCTTCTGCAGAACTCCTTGATACAGTTTCTTATTTTTTTGACTTCCAAGAAATCAAGGCTCCACCAAACTTTACTAGATATCCAGTTACTGATCTCCTGGATTCCAAGCATCCACCCCAATCAGAGTCACAATATGCAACTAGTTCATTTGTGATTCCTGATGGCATCAACAGTCCAAGACCTGGTGCTTCTTTGATATACTTCACTATTCTGAGTGCTGCCTCCCAATGAGACTGCTTAGGTGTGTGCATATATTGGCTTAGGACTTGAACTGCAAATGATAAGTCTGGTCTAGTCATTATAAGATACAACAACCTTCCAACCAGCCTTTGATATGGTCCTGGATCTCCAAGAATTGTATCCTCCATTCTAGTTTTGTTCTCAGTTGTAGTTTTGTTAGTCTTGCACTCATCTGCTTCTTTGTCTTGTTTCCAAGTGTCATACTGTGCTGAAGTGAGTTTTCGGTTGAACTCAAGTGGTGTTCCTGCTGGTTTGACTCTCCCAGCCCAGCCTCAGCTATCAACTCCAAGGCATACTTTCTTTGACACATCACTATTCCCTTGTTAGAACTTGCAAATTCAATACCCAAGAAGAACTTAAGTTCTCCAAGATCCTTCATCTTGAATGTATGTTGCAATGCCTTTCTTGTTGTACACAGAAGTTGTTGATTGTTGCCTGTGATCAGTAGATCATCTACATATACCAGTACTATCACAGTGTTAGCACCACTCCTCCTTGTGAATAGGGAGTAATCATAGTGGCTTTGCTGAAATCCCATGTTGACTAAGGCCTCAGTGAGTTTTAAGTTCCACTGCCTAGGAGCCTGTTTTAGGCCATAAAGGGACTTGTTGAGTTTGCAAACCTTATGAGACTCCCCCTGCTTTGCAAAACCATCAGGAATCCTCATATACACATCTTCAATCAGGTCTCCATTCAGAAATGCATTATGGACATCCATTTGATAAATATACCACTGTCTAGAAGTAGCAATGGCCACAATGGTTCTAACAGTCACTATTTTGGCCACAGGGGAGAAGGTGTCACCATAGTCCAGGCCTTCTCTTTGGCTATAGCCCTTGGCCACTAGCCTGGCCTTAAATCGTTCAACCTTACCATTAGACTTGTATTTGACCTTGTAAATCCACCTACACCCAATGGCCTTCTGATCAGGAGGTAAATCTACCAAAGACCATGTCTGATTATCTTCTAAGGCAGCAATTTCCACTCTCATAGCTTCAACCCACCTAGGATCTGTTGCAGCTTCTTTAAAGGATGAAGGTTCTGAGAGACTAGTATATGCAGACAAGGCAAGTCTGTAAGAAGGATTCAACTGCTCATAAGAGACATGCTGAGCCATAGGATGTTTGCACCTAGACTTGGGTGCATAAACAACATAATCTTGCATCTAAATGGGTTGCTTGCTTGGTCTGGCTGATTTTCTAGTCCCAAGAGGGGCTGCAGTGTGACCAGCAGGACTTTCTTGAGAAGAACCAACTGGACCCTCAGGAGTATGATTTGTGGTATCCTCATGAATCTGGAATTGGACTTCCTCAGGACATATTGCAGTAGTAGGACCACCAACACCAGGTTGTACATCACCTTGTGGTGACTCGGTTGTTCCTTGATCAATAGGTAGATGGAGAGACTCAAGGCTGGAAGCATGAGTAAGCACATCTAGTACTGGAAATACAAGGTTGTTGGAAGGGGACAAGTCCTTGAAGGGGAAAATAGTTTCTTGAAATATAACATTTTTGTTGACTAGAAATGTTTTAGAATGGATGTCATACAGAACATATCCCTTTTGAGTTGAGGGGTACCCCATCAATACTGAGGGTATAGCTCTTGAGGAGAACTTGTCCAAGAGAGTAGGACTTGCAGCATAACATAGGCAACCAAACACTTTAAGGTGTGACAAGTTAGGAGGGTGTAGATATAGCAGTTCAAAGGGAGATTTAGACTTTAGCACCTTGGAGGGCAATCTATTTATGATATAGACTGCTGTAGAGACACATTCACCCCAGAATTTCAATGGAACTGCAGCTTGAAATCTGAGAGATCTGGCTACTTGGAGGATTGTTCTGTGTTTTCTCTCAGCAATACCATTTTGCTGAGGAGTATAGACACAAGTACTCTGATGAAGAATGCCAAGGATGGTGATCATGGTTGTAAACTCTGTGCTGAATAATTCACTCCCATTATTTGTTCTTAAAATTTTTACTGGTGTAGAGAATAGATTTTGAGACTGAAGAAGAAAGTTTCTCATAACTACTATAGTTTCAGCTTTAGAGGCAATCAAGAATATCCAAGTGTATCTAGAGTAATCATGTTACACCTCGGAAAATTTTCCGTTGGTACGCGAGAGAATGAACTAGTGATAAATATGAGTGTATGATGTCCACGAGCAAGAAACGACGTTTGACGACCTTAGGCGAGATTTCGAAGGTATCCGAGGTGAGATGAGAAAGTTAGCTAAGATAAGGCAAGCATGAGATTAGCAATGCATGTGCATGGACGGGAACGAGTAGAATGAATAGTCTAAGAAATGAGAAAAGTTGCAGAACTACAATCTGTCCAGTGGTCGTAAACTACAATACGGACCGTAAAGTGGTATACGGTCCGTAAACTGGCAGTCGTAAATTGGTATGCAAGGACTTCAACTTTCTGCCAGTCGAGGAATGGTATAATACGACTTGGAATACGGACCGTAAAGTGATTTACGTCCCGTAAACCCTGGTCGTAAACCACCATGGTCGCAGCCTGGGTTTCTGGTCATTGAAATGGTTAAATACGCCCATGATGGACGGTCCGTAAATTGGAGGACGGGCCGTAAACCACGATGGACGACCACTGTTCACCTCAGCACAGATTTTTCAATTCATTAAATAAAGGGACCAACACTTGTTTTATTTCATTTCAACATTACACCACTTCTCTCTAAAACTTCTCTCTACATTAATTATATGATTTTTGAAGGATTATAAGCCATCAACAACATTGAGACAAGTGAATCAAGGGTAAGGAAATCATCAAAGATCATCCAAGTCAAGAAATCCAAATGGAGAAAAACTAGGGTTTTGCTCAAAGTGGAGTATTATCAACCAAAGCTTGTTCCTACAACTTCTAAGGTAAGATTCATGATTGTTACATGATGTTTAAGGTATTGGAGAATTAAAATACATGGATTGTAGAAAATATGGTCAACGAGGTCATGAATGATAAATAGTGACATTTTGAGCTATAGTTTGGATGGAATCATGAATGTTGTTGTGATGTGATATAAATGTGTTATAAATGGTATTAAGATCATGAACTCGACATTTTAGACGAATGGACGAAGTTGGATGTTATGACCTTAAATATGGGTGAGTTAGAGGCTAATTAAGGAATGTGAATGATGTGAATGACTAATGGCCATTGTTATGATATTAATGAAGGTATAGACGCTAGCATTGGAAGGAAACGTGCAAGTGTAGAATAGTTCGACGTAAAGATATGTGAGGCTAACCTTTCTTTCATAAGGCATGGTTTCTTGGCCAAACTCTTAAATCCTCTATATGAGTATATTGTCTCCAATGATTGACATTCCGAGCTCATAAGCTCACGATCCTTGATATGCACTACGATTGTACTACGCACCTCATATGATTAGTAAGCCTATGATATAGATGTAGTGGTAATGATAATGATAGTAACGATGAGGATAGTAACGATGATGGTAGTAATGATGATGATAGTAACGATGATAATGATAATGATGATGTTAAAAGTGCCTACGGGCTAGTATGCTTATATGTTCCTATGAAGGGCTATAATGAAAACCCCAAGCTTATAACGCCGGGTAGAATATATGTATATGATTATGTATATAGTATGTATACGATTACGGAATGCGCGCACACATCTGCAGATGGTACGGATAACCTTGAAGCCTTGGTAGGGCCAGGTACGTGTAACACTGAGCCTTGGTTGGCCAGGTATGTATGAAACACTGAACCTATATGGTCGGGTATGTTATGTAAGGATATGTATGAAACACCGATCCTATGTGGTTGGGTACGCTATGTAAACACTATGTATATGAAATGGCTATGTATATAATAGGAATACGAATGTGATAAGACTATGTACAAGAATACGAATAAGGACATGTATACGAATATGAGCACAAGTATGGTACGAGTAGCATTATGGAATACGGATGATGACGTAGGTGTACAAATATGTACTTATACTCTTAATCTTGATATAATTATTATGATCAATGTGATTTGTTCATTATTTTAATTTATTAAAAGGTAAGACCAATTGCGGGTCTATGTATTCCTGGTAAATTGGATAATGGCAAAATACATTTGTGAAATAATAATTAGTTGATAGAATCCATTTCTCGACTTTGAGATTGATGATACCCCTTTATGAATGCTTATAAGTCTCATGTGAAAACCCTGCAAGTGGATTTTGTATCCGTCACTTGATATAAGTTAAGCGAAAATATAAAGGATTCAATTAGTCAATGAATTAAATTGTCAGTAATTTAATTTAATTGATTGGTATCTATAATCTTAACATAGAGAGTTAAATAAGAATTAATGAAAGATTTCGAAATTGAACTGAGGAGTGCAGTTACGATTTTTTAGTGGAATAATTCGTAATTTTTTATGGTAGGATTAATTCAGATATTTCGAATTAATTCCATAATAGGAAGCCTCGTTAATTAAATTCTTTGGTCCCTGCTGTGCCCGAATAATAAAGAATTAAATGGAATATTATTTCTTGATGGAAAATAAAGACCAACAGGTTTTGGAAAAGGGTGAAAAGCCTAAAACCTGTAGTTATAAAATAGGGGTCTTATTCCATAAGGAGGCCAAGGGTTTTATAAGTTTCTACACTTTTTTCATAGAAATTCACCCACACGAATTTCACAAATTTTGGTATTATTCGGGTTACATAGCAGAAGACTGTGGAACTGAAGGATGAGGATCTCGTGGATGTTGTGCGTTCGTGGTTGAAGATTAGATTCTTGGTCGCGGTCACGATTCAAGAGATAAGTATCAATTTTATGTTTGATTAATATCTTGATTATGTATTGTCTATATTACATGCAAGTTCGATCCTGACTATTTGATTCAGATGTTTATGCCTATATCCCATCATTAAGTGATCATAAATATCACCCGGATATAGTAAGTGACTTTGCATATTAAATTACAAAAACAAAGTGACCTTTTTTATTACAAAAAAGAAAAGAAAAAAGACCTTCTTACACAATTTGTCTGAATTAAATGACCTTATTAGTAATCTAAGTCCAAAATTAAGCTATTTCATATCTAATTACATAAACATGCTCTTGTATTTTTTATTTTTATTTTTTACTTTTGTTTTTTTTTCTTTGTGTTTGTTGTGGTGGTTTGCATGCATACTGTTAGAAAAGTATGTAAATATAATTGAATAAGAAATGACTTTGAGGCATGGAAGAATCGACTTTCTTTAAAGAGATATCCTTAATATCTCAAAAATAAAAGGACTATTCCTAACAATCTATTTTATACATTAGTAACAGATACTTTGTATAGTTATTAGGTGGTTTTAAAGAATTAAATATCTTGAATTGACTAGGTGATCTTGATGAGAAAACTGTTATTTGCAATCACATTTATTGGCATTCTAACGTTAATCATTTCAATAACCATTAAAGACATTTACTATATTTGACTATCCGTTTTAAACCTTTCAATTTTTAGACTCTGGAAGAGACCATATTGTTGCTATACCTATTACCTTGTGAGTTCATCTTTGGGACAAGGAAAAACATAGAAAAACTACTTCTTCTCATTTTTGTATTGTTGGGTTTTTATGAGATAAATCTTTATTAGATTCTAGCTCCTAGTTTTGTACTAGAAGAGCTTGTAGAATCCTGGGGGACACGCCCATACCGGGTGAAATGTCCTTAAGGACAGTGCCATTGGCATGCCTCAAGCTACGAAGAATTCTCTACAAGTGTTCGTGATCAAGTATTTTCCTCAAGCTTGGAAGAAGTTCCTACATGTATTCGTGATGAAGAGAAGTCCCTACAAGTGTTCGTGATAAAAAGAAGTTCGACACGTGGTCGTGATGAAGCATTTTCCGTAAGATTTCTAACAATCTTAAGGATATCTCTCACTCTTTTCTTACGGAAAATTGAAAGAGACTAACTTAGTACAATCTGTCTAAGTTCCAGGTATGCTTCTGCTAATATTTGATTGCATGTTAGCTGTTTTCTACATAAAGAAGGAAGTTATCATTCAAGGAAAATGTATGCTTGATAATTCTGAATTTGTTTTGCGTGAAATTTGTGAAATTCTGTGGTATTTGACTAGAGACCAAATATTTAAGAGAAGCTGAATTTTGGGTATTCTAAACTTTTTGAAATACTTTAATTTTCATTGTCTGTTTCTTCTCATGTGAACTTGAATTCTCATGAAAATGCACGTCAAAAATGATATTCGAACTTTCATTATATAGGTTTAATGTTTTGCTGAGTAACGTAAATTTATTAATGAAAGAGATTTGTTTTGTCTTAATTGAAATTTTATGGTTTCTCTTTTGTCTTTTTGGTTTGTTCTGCTTTGGCAAAGTGTGAAATGAAAAAACTTTTAAGTGTGAAGTATATTATTTGTGTGGGATAACAAGGTCTATATTTGCAATAAAACAGAATAAAGATTTAGTCTTCATTTTTGAAGTTATCATGAGCAATCATTTTAGTATTGTTTAATTGGGGTATATACTGCAGAAAGTGTAGCAAGATCTTATTAGTCAGGGAATCACTAGTAAAACATTTTCCCCTATAGCTCTACCCTTCACAAAACCACTTTGATTTGGGGAGATGATTTTGGGGATAATGTTTGATAATCTCTCTGTTAAAACCTTAGAAACAATTTTTTGAGTGACATTACTGAGGCTTATAGGCCTAAAATCTGAAAAGGTTTGAGGTGCATCTATTTTGGGGATCAAAACTAGGCATGTATTAGTAAAGTATTTGGGCATGATTTTGCCATTAAAAACATCCCTAACCATCATGAAAATATCTGTTCCCACTGTATCCCAAGATTTTTTTAAAAAAAGTCCACTAAATCCATCTGGACCAGCAGAACTATTGGGATTAATATCAAAAACAACTTTTTTCACCTCCTCCTCAGTAGGTGCTTTTGTAAGAAGATGATTATCATAAGAATTAATGCAATTAGGAATATAATTAAGGATACTGGTGTCAATGTTATTGTCCTGTTGAGAAAACAGATCCTGGTAGAAAAGGGCAGCTGCATTGCCTATCTCTTCACCCACCTCTATCTAAGTTCCATTATCACATATCCTCTTGATCTGTAAGAATTTCCTTCTACCCTTCACCACAGAATGAAAGAATTTGGTGTTCTCGTCTCCTTCTAAGTTCTATTTGAGGTTAGCTTTTTGTCTCCAAAAGCTATCTGCATGCTTGTGATGAATGACAGGATCGGCCTTTGCCTTGTTCATAATCATTCTATCCATTTGATCAAAAGTGTCCATGTACTTCTCTTCAGCTGTCTTAACATTTTCTTCTAGTTTTTGTACTCTTTTAAAAATATTCCCAACTTTGGACCTGGACCAGACCCCTAAAGCTCTGCTAGTGTTCTTAAGCTTCTGTTGGATTTCCCAAAAAATATTACCACTAGTCTGGGAGTACCAATGATTTTTGACCACATCTTGGTATCCTTCAATGTCAGTCCAAAAATTCAGAAATCTAAAATATTTCACATGAGTTTGCTGGTCATTTTTACAAGTGATTAATAATGGACAATGATCTGAGCTAACTCTAGGCAAATGCATCACATCTGTCAAATCAAACATTTCAGCCCATTTTTCGTTACTAATCAGCCTATCTAGTCTTTTCCATATGACTTTCTCTCCTTTTCTTTCATTTGACCAAGTAAAGGCGATTCCAGAAAAACCATTATCCTTTAAGTTACAGTCCTGAATGCACTCCATAAATGGAATGCTTTTGCCCAGGCTATGAGGCTTACCCCTCAGTTTCTCTTCAGCAGATAAAATGCAGTTAAAATCCCCACAGACTGCCCAAGGATCATCAATAGTTGAAGACATCACTCTCATATATTTCTAGAGATATTCTCTACCTCTTGATCTGGATTTTGCGTATACAACAGATATAAAAATCTGTTGTGAGTTCAGCACGATCCTACAAGTTACCATTTGATCTTCTGAACTATGAATATAGCGTTCTATCTCCTTTCCCCAGAAAATCTAGATTTTGTTGCTATTGCTTGCATATGCTCCTTGCATGCCCAAAATAGTTTTATAAGAATTAATTTTTGTTTCCTTTATAAACGGTTCCTGAAGAGAAACAAAAAGGATCTTATCCTCTTTTATCAGGTATTTGAGTCTCTCAGTAGCAGCCTGAGATTTCATCCCCCTTATATTCCAGTTAAGACATTTAAACATTGACCGGATGCTTGGAGGATTTTTAAGATTCCTTCTTTTGATTCTTTGTAATATTATTCCTCTTATTGTTACCTTCAGCTGCCTTGTCTATTTCTAGCTTGGAATTCTTATTTTCAGTAGTTTTTTTGACCATGCTAAGAAGTTTCGCTTTAACTCTGATTTTCTTCACATTATCCTCATCTGTCTTACTCTCCTCTTCTTCTGATTCTTCTTCCTCATATTCATCTGAGGTGTTTTCTTCTTCAGAGGAAGAAGTTACCTCAGCCCATTCATCTTCCTTATCATGATTCTCTTCTTCTCCTTCCACCTGGGCAGATTTGTCAATGTCTAAATTTCCTTCTTGAAGTAGTTCATCGAAACTATTTTGCGTAATGAGATTTTCCTGGTTTTTCTTCCTTTTCTCTTGTTCATTTTTACTAGCTGACCTTCTGTTTTTCTTTTTTCCTGTGGATTCCCACCCTTCCTCAAACAGAACAACCTCCAATTTATCAGGTTCATCTATCATGAAGGATTTGTAGCTAGTTTTGTTATCATCATGAGCATCCTTTTGCCCCTTTGTGGCTGGAGAACTCTGTGATCCCTTAATATTGCTAGGAATCATATTAGAGTTGTTGTATTGGTTCTTTGAAATCCCAATAATCTCATTGATTTCACCAGAAGTTTTTTGATTACATTTTAACCTTTCCTCTTCCTCCTCCTTATTGAAATTATCCTTTTGTTGGTCCTTACTATTGTCACATTTCGTTTGTGTTCCACTAACAGGCCAAGGCTTATCAAGACAAAAAATTACTCCTGTAGGCTTGAACATAGTTTGAGGAGGTTCACTTTGACCTCTTCTATTTCTATTCACCTTTCTTTTATTGTTCTGAATCTCTCTCCCTCTTTGCAACTGTTGATTATCATTTGAATCTTCTTTTGCTTCATTTGGGGCATGTTTCTTGTTCTGTTCCTTTCTCCTAGTATTTTGCCCTCTTCTTTGTTTCTCTATATTTTTTGAAGCCTCTTTCTCCTCTTTTTCTTTCTTATCTTCTACTCTTTTTTTCTCAAGTATTCTGCAATTGAGTAAATCATGTCCCAGTTTCCTACAATGTTTATAATACTTAGGTTTGTTCTCAAACTCAATCTTTTGATCAAATCCTTTTAAAGGGGCATTGTCATCTTCAATACCTATCCATACACTCTTCACCAACGGTTTAAGCAGATCCACCTCTACCCTGACTTTTGCCATACTTGGCCTAGTCATACTTCTAGTAGCAACATCTATTTCCAAAAGGGTGCCTACTTCTTTTGCAATTTGTTTTACATAGTTCCAATTATGTAGATGAAAGGGTAAACCTGGGAGTAGAATCCAAACAGGAACGACGGGTAGATCCTCCTCTGGTTTGAAGTCCGAAGTCCATTTCTGAAGCCAAATTTGGAACCCGTCTATCTCAATCACCCTCTTGTAAAGAATAAAATTGTAGTCCTCCTCATTGGTGAAATTTAAAAAGATGTTGAAATTATCGAATACACCAATCTTTGGAGTACCTTTCATAGGGAATGTTTCTAAGAATTTTTCCCTAATTGAATCGATTTGGGGTCTGCTTTTGAGGAATCTGCCAACAATAGTTCTTCTACAGTGGTTCGCCATTACTCCATATAAGTCGTTGGCTTTAAAGATCACAGCTGGCTTGCCATTGTGAAAGGTTCTTCTAGATTTGATGCAATCGGGTTCAAAGCGGGTTGAAGCAGATGAACCCGGGTTATCAGTGAGTGTATCAGCATAGGAACTTGTTGGATCTGAGCTTGGAGGGATCGCCTCAGTTGAGGCTTCCTTTTGCACTTTTTCACGCGCTGACGGGGAGCCTAACGGCTGCCTCATGGCCCTGTTGTGGTGGTAGCGGTGTTATAACGGTAATTAAAAGAGACGTTGAGTTCTAAAATAAGCAGGCGCATGTATGCGCGTTCTTTTTTTGATGATCCAACTTTAGGTTATCAATTAAAATTGATATGAATAAGGCCTCAACTGTAATGCGGTTTTCAAAATTGATATGAATAAGTCCTATGATAGAATTTCCTGGTATTTTATATGTGTTGTTATGAGGAAAATGGGTTTTGAAGAAAACTAGATTTTTATCATTTGGAACTTATTGTCTAATAACTGGTACAGTGTTGTAATTAATGGGAAAAGGCATGGTTTCTTTAAGTCACAAAGAGGGGTAAAACAGGGAGATCCTATTTCTCCTTCTCTGTTTATAATAGCTTCAGAAGCCCTCTCATGATTATTATATAATCTGTACAGTAATCCTAGATTCAGAGGCTTCACTATGCAGGAAACAGGCCCTAAAATCAATCATCTGTCTTATGCAGATGACCTTATAATTTTCTGTGCAGGGAAAACAAAAACTCTCAAACTAGTGATAGAGGCATTGGAAAAGTATCTCACTAACTCTGGGCAAATGATCAATAGAAGCAAAAGCTGTTTCATTATGGACAGAAAGATCTCAGAAAAGAGAATCAATATTGTGACCCATATTCTACAAGTTCAAAGGAAAGATTTTCCAATAACTTATCTAGGATGTCCTCTCTTCCAAGGTAGGAAGCTAATCCAATACTTTGCTGAGATGGCTACAAAAGTCCTTAAAAAAGTAAACTCTTGGAACTATGGTAGACTGTCTATAGGAGGTAAGATTATTTTAATCGAGCATGTCCTATCTGCTATGCCTGTGCATCTTCTTGCTATTTGTGAACCTCCTAAAACTATTGTTAAATAGATGGAGCATATTTTTGCTAACTTTTTGTGGGGTAACAATGAAGGAAATCATAAATATCACCGGTCTAAATGGGGTAATTTATATTATCCAACTGATGAAGGAGGTATTGGCATTAGATCACTTTATGATATTTCTGCTGCCTTTTCGGCTAAACTGTGGTGGTTGTTTTGAACTAAAGAGTCTCTTTGGTCGGATTTCTTAAAAGCTAAATATGCTAGAAGGATTCATCCGGTTGCTAGGAAATAGGGGTACTCTCAGTCCCATAACTAGAGGAGAATGATGAAGATTAAGGCGAATATTGATCATTATATTTTGTGGAAGATTAACAGAGGCAATGCTAGTTTCTGGTGGGATAACTGGTCGGGTTTGGGAAACTTAGCTCAATTTGGGGTAGCTAATACTTCTGTTAGAGGTAATGTTTCTAATTTTATAATTGATGATGCCTGGGATGTGAACAAGCTTTCTCAAAAGCTCCCTGAGTATGTAGTACAACATATTCTGAGAATTACCTTTAAATCTAATGATCTTAAGGACAAGCCCTTATGGACTGTTACTACCGATGGTAGATTTACATGTAAATCGGCCTGGAATATAGTTAAAAATGTTCAGAACTCTTCCCTTGTTAATAAGATGATGTGGCATAAAAGTTCTCCCTTTAAAGTCTCCTTCTTTATGTGGAAAGTTCTTAGAAACAAAATTCCAGTAGATTTAAATTTGAGGAAGTTTAATGTTCAATTAGCTTTTATTTGCGCCTGTTGTACTAACCATGAACAGGAGGACGTGGAGCACTTGCTATATAAAAGCAAGATTGGGATGGAAATCTGGAAGCATTGTGGCTTGGGATTTTTCAAAGCACTAACAGTCTAAGACATCAAGTAATTACTTGGTGGCTCATAAAAGGCAAAAATCCTATTCAGAAAATGGTGCTACAAGTCCTGCCAGGATCATCATTTGGCAGGTCTGAACTGATAGATGCAAGGCAAGGTATGAGGATAGAAAGATGTCCAGTCAAAGAATAAAAATCAGGATATACCAACAGATGGTGATGATGGCTCATAAGCAATTTGCCGATGTTAATCCTTACCTGAAATGGGAGTAGTTCATGCAAATAATAGAGGAAACAAGATGCCAATTCAATGCTATCCCCATAAAATGGTCCTTCCCCGCTAACGCTTATGTTAAACTAAATACAGATGGATGCTCAAAAGGAAATCTAGGGAACAGTGGTGGAAGGGGTGTAATAAGGAATGATAGAGGTCAGTTTATTGCCGCATTTGGAGTACATCTAGGCATTACAACAAACAATATTGCAGAAACTCAAGCTATGGAATATGATGTAGAATGGTGTATTCAAAAGGGTTATAAAAGGTTAGAATTGGAAAGTGATTCCAAATTGCTAGTAGAATGGATAAAGAATATATCAAATCCTCCTTGGAGTATCAATGATTCCATTTTGAAGATACAAGGACTTCTAATGCAGACCGAGAGATGGAGCATCGAGCACTATTTTAGAGAGGGTAACAGAGTGGCAGACTGCTTATCAAACTGGGGACTTGACTGCAACACTATTACTTGGATCACTGAATTTCATGATCTACCAAAAGAAGTAAGGGGTGAACTGAAAATGGACATATTTCAAGTGCCAACAATGAGGAGGAATCTCATCATGGGTCCTAATAATATAGACAGGAGCATAGATAGAAACTATGCATTTGATGTTCCTTGATGTATATTTTGTATAGCTGAAGGGTGAAGCTCTTCATGTATCATATTTTTGAAAGCTTAAAAGAAATCCTATCACTCTTAGTATGGAATCTGTCCATACAAGATAGGTACAGAGGTGTATTACCTATGTTTTGATGCTCCTGTGCAGCTAATAAAAGTGCCTCTCGTTGGAGGGGAGATTGATGAAAAAAAAAAGTCACGGAATCACAAATTTTAATTTGTCTATGACCGTTATAAGCAAGTTTCGAATAGATTTTTCAGTATGTATACTTTTGAGTATTTCATCTTACATCAGCCCCAAAGATAGATCTTTGACATATGAAATAGTCTTACCCGTGAATCTAATCCATACTCTTTGGTATTTAGTTTGAACAAGGATCTGTGAAATAGCATATTGTACTATAGCTATATGGTTAATTATATATGGTGAATGACATGTGAAAATAATTTACCGGATACTTGAAAGTTTGCAAAAGTCGTAACTACTATTTATAGTAACATGATATAATTATTGTGGTCGTTTCTTAAGAAAATCTTGTGGTCAGTTTGAGTGACTGGGTGATAGACTTTGTATTGCTATGCATATTTATGTGAAAAAATAATTGTATGAATTACACCCAAGTGGAGGAGAAGAATTTATTTATTTTGGTGATTCAAGAGTTACTCAAGTTTTTGGAAAAAGAAAAATTCTTCCTAAACTCACATTTGAAATTATTGGCATTAGTTGAGTGATCTATATTTCTATTATTTGAGCCAATAATTTGATTCTTGTGGAATTACTAGAAAAACTTGAAGAGAAGATTTTATTTGAGTATGATAATGTTGTATCAACCAAAATAATATTTTTATGGGCAATGAGTATTGTCATCATATTTTGTTTATTTGTGTTTACTATTTTTAAATAAATTTAAAAATAATAATAATTGTATTTGTATAATTTCTTATCCAACTCTTGATAAAAATATTATTTTCTTAAAATATTTATTGATAATGGCATAGTGTGGGTAACTATACAAAATCGTTTGGGTGAAGTTATACTATTAGTTTGTTATTTATAAGATGAAATCTTTTATGAGAAATTAGTAATACTTCTTATGAGTTATGAAAATATTATTCCCTTATCGTAGAATTTTTGGAAATGTAGGGGTTATGACGTCTTATGAGTTATGAAAAATATTATTTTCCTATGAAAAATATTATTTTCCTGTCTTAAATTTTTTGAAAATGTGGGGGTCACGGTGTCTTACTAAACCTATTTTTAGAGAACTTTTTGGAAAAAAAAAATGATAACATGTGGTGGTGTTGTTCGAAATGCTTTTGAAAATAAAGTTTGATAAGGAGCAAATGATGGTAAAGTGTTTGCTGAATTAATATTTATTGTACTAGAGGGGTACAATGATGTTAAGTGGATTTATGGTTATGTGTTCACCCTTTGTGGAGGTGTAATAGTATGAAAATCAGTCAAGTAGACCATAATGAAATATGAATATGGTTTGGAGTTGGCTGATAATGAGACTTCCCAGTGAGTATTAAGGTTGAGTTAAAACCAGCATGTCTATACATTGTGGTTGCCAAGCAGCGTTAGCTGTAGTGAATAAATAATTTCGATGGCAATAAAACATATTCGTTTGGAACATAAAGTGATAAAACAACGTTGTTGTGAGATGAAATTATTATGTGATGTCTGAGGTGAATTTGGTCTATTCACAAGACTAAAAGAAACATCGAGGGGAATGAGACTTTTGTCATTTGAAAAGATTAACAATGATGGTAACCCAACCTATGTGATTGGAGATCCCATGAATTAGGTTCATATGGGTAATAACAAGTCATTAGTTGATCAAGTATGCACTATTAATTATGTCCCTCCTATGATGTGTGAATATAGTGCAAAAACTGCAAGGCAAGGTGAGGCCGAGTTAAACTCTTAATCCATTACCATATCCTTTATAGGTGGTGTATTGCTCTGCAGGATACACTTGATGGGTGGACCTATATGAGTGTGGAGTGGTGCCGATCCTATGAAATTGTGACGAATTTCTAGAGCACTCATGAATACCAGGACGCGCACATAGCCTCTTAGCGCAAAACCGCGATAACGACAAAGATTGTGCAAGTGTAATGTGATAGAATAAGACCCTGACTTACAAAAGAATTCTTGGTTCATAAAAGCTCTAAACTTCACCAATTGTTCTGTAAGTTAAACTTATTTTATCTAGGTCTGGTTCATAGTCTACGGGACACCAGATTCGACGCATTGTACTCATATGTGAAAATCCAGCAAAACTTCTTATTTTATACATTTTATTATTTTTGAGATATATGGGGATTGTTAGAAAAATATTATTTTCTACTTAATATCTCAAAAATAAAAGGACTATTCCTAACAATCTATTTTATACATTAGTAACAGATACTTTGTATAGTTATTAGGTGGTTTTAAAGAATTAAATATCTTGAATTGACTAGGTGATCTTGACTGAGAAAACTGTTATTTGCCATCACATTTATTGACATTCTAACGTTAATCATTTCAATAACCATTAAAGACATTTACTATATTTGACTATCCGTTTTAAACCTTTCAATTTTAGACTCTGGAAGAGACCATATTGTTGCTATATCTATTACCTTGTGAGTTCATCTTTGGGACAAGGAAAAACATAGAAAAAAATATTTCTTCTCATTTTGTATTGTTGGGTTTTTATGAGATAAATCTTTGTTAGATTCTGGCTCCGTCCGTACCGGGTGAAATATCCTTAAGGACAGTGCCATTAGCATGCCTCAAGCTACGAAGAATTCTCTACAAGTGTTCGTGATCAAGTATTTTCCTCAGGCTTAGAAGAAGTTCCTACATGTGTTGGTGATGAAGAGAAGTCCCTACAAGTGTTTGTGATAAAAAGAAGTTCCGACACGTGATCGTGATAAAGCATTTTCCGTAAGATTTCCAACATATATTGTCCTTTGGCAATGAGGTATTATTATATCATCACAAATCCAGTGATGCATTATTGATACTTCACTGTGTGATTATGACACTTTGTTCAAGAAACTCAAAAGTATATACTCCATCGACTAGCAGACTAGCAACTCAAAAGTATATACACCATCGTCTTTCAGAGCTAGTAGCAACAAAATATATCCGCTTAGGCAGCTTGAATATTCAGTTGGTTCTTTGTTTGTTTGTTTGTTTGTTTTTTTTTTTTTTTTTTTTAATTTTTTATTTGGAGTCAAATGGCCTAAAAGAAGTAATAATTTTTTTTTTGATTTGAGTAGTAATATTGTCTGGAAGTGTTGATGACCTAATTAAGTTGTATCTTCATCTTCGCCGCATACTTGTGTTAATTGATGCCCCTCCATAATTAAATATAATTAAACTTAGGATTAGGGCCTATAAAACCCAAATATCCCAATAAACCTCTACAATTTCATGCAACACTTATAGCCCTTAACAAGGTTCATTTTCTCCTAACCCTATCTCCAAGAATTAATGGTTAGTTCAATTAGGTTTTGGTTATGTTTAATTCTTATTTTGCTTTCATATCCTCACTCTGAAAGCCGTCCGCTCGAGCCATCTTCACAGAGGAGAAGGGAGACGATGATGATGGAAACTGTCGAGAGATTATAAAGGAAAGGTTGAGACATGCCGTTAAGTATGAGGTGAAACGGTTATGTCCCAGAGGACCTGACCCTAAACATCACTAGGGTAGTTTTATAATTTGAGGAAAAGGAGGGAGAGACAAGATGTAGTTTATTATTGGTTTATTTTAAAATTTTTGATATAAACATATATTACGTACATTTTATATGACACTCTTTTCTTTTAGTATGTTTTAAAAAGAATGACAACTTACTGTTTTTCGAAACTCTTTAACATTAAATTTTTTATTTTCCCCTTAATGTCATGTTTTTATAGCTGTGAAATGTTTATAAGGCACAAGTTCTAAGAGTACTTTTAATATGTGCCAAAAGTCTCTTTTTCTATCTTCAATTTTACGTCCAATAAGTATCGCCAATCGCCATATAAAATGAAACAGTTGATAATTCCTTTATATAGCGCCCCCTAAAAGGAGCCTATTTTCATCATTCTTCTTTTTGGCTAATTCCTATATATGTTGTTGCACTTCTTTTCCACTTAAGCAAATATTAAAGAGCTTATCCACAATTGTCAACTTCTATGTATGAATTAAGAATATTATCCACCGTATTGGCAAAGAGTAACAAGAATGGGCTTTTAATCAATAAAACTGGATCAGATTGAATATTTTTAATTTACACACTAATTAAGTAGTTTGAGCTACTTTTTGGTAACTGTATTGCTGTTACCAAATTATTTCATGATGATGACATACATAAACTATACTACTAATTTGTTAATTCTCATTCATCAATTTTTTTTTGTTGTGGGCGGGGGGTGGGGGGTGGGGGGGGGGGGGGGGGGTTGGGGAGGGACTGGATGTTGTGTGGACTGAAAAATGGGGTGGGCACTAAGTTTGACCAAAATATATTATAATAGTACTAATTTAGCACTTTTCAGTTGGTTGCATCATTTTCCCTTTTAGAAAAAAAGGTTTATTTATTTAATATAGTGGAATCTTGTGGAGTCCAGAAGGAATAAGGAAACTATTTAAATGATTAAAATTATATGCACCATGATTTTTTTATATTAGGAAGTGATTTTTTATTTTATCTTTAATGAGAATCTTTAACAACCACATAAATATTATGGTGCTTTAATTTTGACCCGGCAAATAATTTTAAATATCTTATAAGTAAACAAACATTATTACGACATATTTAAATTTAAAAGTCCAAAGTCCTATATTTTTTCTTAAACTTTATGTCGAATTAAATTATGTCATACAAATTAGAATGAAACGAGTAAAAGCTCTGTAAATGATATATTATGAAAGCAATTGAAAAGAAAATGGATCAATTTTTTGAGGATTTAGGGGTCGTTTGGTAACATTTTAGTTGCTATATGTAAAGTTCAGTAAACCAAGTATGGTATTTGGTTACCAGTTTACAATCCCGCAGAATCAAAGCATGGAGTAGTATAAGTTGTGAGCAAGATAGAAGATGGAATAACTAATATATTAGTAATATATGAATAACGCTAAACCCTGCATAACTAAATTATGAGCAATTAATTTCTGCATTACTTAGCTTATACCTGCATAACTTTAACCAGCTATCAAACAGCCGCTTAATGCATGCTGAGTCATATATAAGGTTAAGGAAGGGGCACCACGAGAATGAAAGCAATAATAATGGGAAGAAAAGGAGGGTTTCTTTATGGACAAAAAATTATACGTGAGTTTACAATAACAGAACTTGGTTTTGACATTAGTAGTATTTTGTACGGGTGGTAAAAATAATATTAATTTTTAATAACTTGCTCAAGTTTAAACAGGCAAGGTTAAGATTCGTTTGTTGATTCGATCCAATGGGTTGAACCCGAGACAACCCCTTCGAATTATTGCGTCAAAACTAGTCAAAATGAAACATAAATCCAAACATACAAGGTCAGATTTTGAGATTGACAATTATATAAATTTGGAAGAACTTAAGCTAATAGTTTTAAAAAAATATAATTAGATTTCATATTTGTTTTCAAACTCAAAACAAAAAAAAGAGGGGAGAGGCTGTTTCATGTCGGGAGGGTTGATTATTAAAGAAGATTATAGAACAAGAATGTAAAAATACAATTCTTTATGTTTCTCTTCTTGCCTCTCTTTATGTTTCTCTTCTTGGCTCATTATATAGTCATGCTTTCTTTACTTAGATTAGAATTGGACTTTACAACCCTAATCTTAGTAACATAACTAATCCTAAGTTATGTCAGTATTTAAATACTAATCCTAAGCAAATTAGGTTTTACTAGACGTGTTGTCTATCATCTCCCCTCAAGGCGGACTTTGGCAATGATAAAACTCCAAACTTGCTCTAGAGTCCATGTAAATGAACCTTATTTTCTAGGCTTTAAAAGTCAGCTTGATCAATATGACCCTTCTCGCTATCTTCTTCTCTCATATCGCATCTGTTAATGTTAAGATTTTAATGATGACAACCGATGTTACTATGCAGGAAAAATACTCAAGGCCCAAGCAATTAACACTGCAGCAGTTCGGCCCATGATCTCATAATGGACCAAGCCAGAGTGATATCTGCATTAATGAGGAAGAAGTAGTTAAAAGGAAACTACCACTGGCAAATCAAGTACCATGAGACCTTCTGCACAAGGAAAGGAAATAATTTGAAGGCAAATCACGGGATCGTTAAAAGGAAGGAGATAATCAAGTATTGACCAGCAAAACAAGGATTCTTTAAAGGAAGGAAGCTAATCAAGTATAAAGACACAAGGAAAAGATCAATCATCATCAAAGCTCTTGCTTTCTTCTTGGAAAATAAGGATCCTCAATCTTCTTATTTTCCAAGGATCAAATCTCTTAGGTTGCTTTCTCTGCTTGGAAGAGCCACGACCACTTCACGTCTCTTGTATAAATACTGGCTCATTCAGACGCACAACTTGTACTTCGTCTCAACCTTCACATAGTCTTTGCTCTACTTTTCATAAGCATTGTAATTCAATTGAGAGTTGCTGTGTAAACAAAAAAAAAGAGGAGAGAGTTATTTTCAGTTGGTGAGACTTTGTAACAGAAAAAATATGAGAGTTTGAGTGTAGACATAGGAGCTCCATTCAAACCAATCCTTTGTACCAAGATTCACATTAAAGAGCTGCAGAGATCACCCTTACAACCCAAGGGGACTGGACTAGGATTCACATTGAATCTGAACTAGTATAAACATCGTGTGTCAATTAATTTCTGCATTTACTTTACAGTTATAATTAGCGTAGTCGACTAGGTGTTCTACATAGTCGACTCTCTAAAAAGAAATTACAATTCACCCTCCCTTTTGCACTTTCAATTGGTATCAGAGCCTGGACTCAATCTTAGTTGCTTAACAGCACTTGAGGAAAAGATCAAATGGCTGGATATCTGTCACGCCCCAAAACCCACCCTAGACGTGACCGGCATCCGACGTCATGACCAACATCGGAAGAACCTAAACAACAAAATAACAATACTTGAACCCGCCAGGTTCAACATTCGCCTCCAACAGTTTATAAAATAAAGGTAAATAAATCATGCATATAAGAAATAAATCAGCGGAAGTCTTTAGTTATCTATACTTGTCAAACATGGCAACGTGCCCAAGAGTTAATCAATAACTCAATAACTACCCACAAATGTATACTAGGGAGCTTCTAAGATAAAGGAATAATAGTCTGACTCATCGGGACGCAGCCCGGACAACTAATGAAATAAATAAGCAAATCAATAGGGTGTCCCACGAATGAATGTGTGGGCTCACCAAATTAGCCGCAACAGCAAGTCCTTCCTAAGCACCGGGAGTATCACGAACCTGCTCTTCTCCGTTACCTAACATACCATAAAAAACAACAATGGTATGCCTGAGTACTTCGTACTCAGTGAGTGCCTCGGGGATAATGAATAATACGAAAATAAAGTAAAATAATACATGAAGAAATCAGTCTTGAAAATCATGTGAAACCAACGTAAGAACAGTTATTCAGTCTATGTATCTCAATAGTAAGTATCAAAACCGATTTCAAAAGCCTCTTGTCAAGTTACAACTTCAAATATGCCTTTTTAAGCAATTAAGATAGTCTTCAACAATTCCATAAGAGAATAAGAATGTCACACATGCCAATACAGGCCCAAAAATCAAGCGTATCGCACATAGCGCACCACACCGGAACATATAATTCTAGGTGGCTATCCTTCCTCCCGAATAGCTAGGCATAAATCACACCGGACTATGTAGTACGCGGTGGCTATCCTTCCTCCCGAATAGCTAGGCATAAATCACACCCCGGGTAGCGAACCCAGCGGTGGCCACTCTTCCTCCCGAATGGCTAGGCAATGACACACTAGGATCCATAGTGGCTACCCTTCCTCCCGAGTAGCTAGGCCAAACATAACAACAATGTTCATAGCATAGAAGCCGATTCATAATTTGTCTCAAAGTAGTCACACCATCAAATAGCATTAAAGCTCATTATGCCATTACGAAAATTCATAATTTCATAGATAATCATGAAAGTGTTTCCACTTCTTTAAACAAGATTCCTTTGTCTTAGTTTCTTTGTAAAGTCCTCAATACCAACAATTAACCATCATCACTGATCATCTCTTATAGAAGAAAACGATTATGATTCCATATATGTATATAGAGGATAATAAAATCAAGGTTTAATGTGGGCTTGTCCCCTCACGCACACCAACCACAAGCAAAGACATGAATTAGGGTTTTGCATGAAGAGTTCACCTTTTTATTCAATAAAGAACCTTTGAGAAGAAAACATATATCCATGATAAGGTTTTTAAAAGAGAGACATGCATTAGGGTTTTGTATGAGAAGTTCACCCTTTTCATTTAATAAAGAACTTTCAAGAAAAGAAGTCATGCATTCCAAAATAAGATTTTTCAAAAGAGACATACCTTAATTTGTTAAACAAGGTTTAACAATTCACTTTTCTAATGAAGAACACCCAAACCCTAGCTTGAATCACTTTGGAAGGAATTATGTTGCAAACCCTAGTTTTTGGTCACAATAATCATGTTAAGAATCATGAATTTGATGTTAGAATGAATTAGTAATGTTAAAGATGTCCTTACCTTTGATTTGAAGACTTGGGGGAATTATTTTCGTCCTTAGGGTTGTTTAGAAAGTGGAGGAATAAACAAAACAAGGGTCCTTTTTATATTTTTCTGGTGAAAACGAGCCAAGGGACGCTCTGAAGGACGGACCGTCCTTCGTGTTACGGACCGTCCTTTGGACCGTCCCTTTGTGGAAATTTCCAGAGAGTTTCTGGAAATATTTACGACGTTACGGTTTACGTTACGGCCCGTAACACGTGTTACGGTCCGTAACGTCTTATCGTAACACAGGAAAAATTTCCAACGAAGACAGGTTTCAGTAAAATGGGCATAACTCTTTGTACGAAGCTTTGTTTGGGCTGGGCGACCTACCGTTGGAAAGCTATTTCAAAGATCTAAAACTTTCATCAAGGAAGGTTTTCCAAATTCGCAATACATTTTCATAAAAATGTCCCAGAAGACAGACCTACCAAAACTTAGGCGAATTTAAGAGCCCTTAAGAACTTCACTAGTTGGTTTGACTTCAAAACGACCATCCTCCATCCAAATTCATCAAGAATGGATTCATATAGATAAAACATCATCTTAACACTAGATTGTTATATATTTACACCTAGTTCAAGTTTACGGGGTGTTACATTATCCCCCCCTTAAGATCATTCGTCCTCGAATAAGGATAGTATCCTAGGAAGGTAATTAACCAACACGAATTTAACCACACACAATCACATTGTGCACGAATAGTTCAAAAATTAACTCATACCTGTAATAGGGAACAAGTGAGGATATCTCTTCTTCATGTCCTCTTCCGCTTCCCAAGTAGCTTCCTCAGTATTATGATTTCGCCACAACACTTTGACCGACGCAACATCCTTTGTTCTCAACCTTCTAACTTGGCGATCTAAAATCTGAACGGGTTCTTCTTCATAAGACAATGATTCATCAATCTCGACCTCTTCATAGTTCAACACATGAGAAGGGTCAGGTTTATACAACCTCAGCATCGAAATGTGAAACACCGGATGAACCATGGACATCTCAGCCAGTAATCTCAACTCATAAGCTACCTTCCCAACTCTTCTAACAATCTCATAAGGACCAATGTAGCGAGGACTAAGCTTCCCCTTTCTGCCAAAACGCATTACCCCCTTCATAGGTGACACCTTCAAGAAAACCTTGTCACCAACAGCAAATTCCAATTCCCTACGCCTCGTGTCCGTATAAGACTTTTGTCTACTCTGAGCGGTCTTTAGTCGTTGCACAATAAGATTTACCTTTTCGATCGCCTCATGAATTGAATCAGGACCCAACAACTCTACTTCCGTTGGTTCAAACCAACCAATTGGAGACCGACAACGCCTCCCATAAAGAGCCTTATAAGGAGCCATCTGAATACTAGCTTGATAGCTATTATTGTAAGCGAATTCCACCAAATGTAGGTGTTCATCCCAACTTCCTGCAAAATCGATTGCACAAGCACGCAACATATCCTCTAAAGTTTGAATAGTTCTCTCTGCTTGTCCGTCAGTTTGAGGATGAAAGACAGTGCTCAGTTTCACTCTAGTCCCCAAACCTTCTTTAAACGTCTGCCAGAAATGAGCAGTAAATTGCGTACCTCTGTCAGATATGATGGATGCCAGAACACAATGCAACCTAACAATCTCCTTCAAATATAACTTGGCGTACTCTGCAGCGGCATATGACGTCTTTACAGGAAGAAAATGGACAGACTTCGTGAGTCTATCCACGATCACCCAAATTGAATCATACTTGGCCCTTGTGCGAGGTAAACCTGCAACAAAGTCCATATTTATCATCTCCCACTTCCATTGAGGAATCTCAATGTTTTGAGCCAAGCCACCAGGCCTTTGATGTTCAGCCTTCACCTGTTGACAGTTCAAACACTTAGCTACAAAGTTAGAAATATCAACCTTCATGCTCTTCCACCAATAGTGTTGTTTCAAATCCTTATACATCTTGGTGGACCCCGGATGAACCGAATACTTGGAACTATGAGCTTCCATCATTAGTTCTTGCCAAAGACCATCAACATCGGGAACACACAATCGTCCTTGCAATCGCAGAACACTATCACCAGTCCCAACCGTAAATGAAGTGTACTCACCCCTTTCCACTCCATCTCTCAGCTTTGCCAAAAGTTCATCATCATATTGCTTGAATTTAATCCTTTCCACAATGTCAGACCGTGATGGAGTGATTCCCACTAACTCTCCATCTTCAGTTTCATCAAGCCTAACCCCAAGACTGGCGAGCCTTCGAATTTCTTTCCCCATGGGCATGTCATGAGCACGCAAATAAGCCAACGTGCCCATAGATTTTCTACTCAAAGCATCAGCAACCACATTAGCCTTACCAGGATGATACAGAATATTCAAGTCATAGTCTTTTAACAACTCCAACCACCTCCTCTGCCTGAGGTTCAACTCTCGCTGCTTGAAGATATATTGCAGACTCTTGTGATCAGTAAAAATATCACAATGCTCACCATACAGGTAATGACGCCAAAATTTCAAAGCAAATACCACAGCAGCCAACTCCAAGTCATGAGTCGGATAGTTCTTCTCATGCTTCTTCAACTGACACGAAGCATAAGCAATCACCTTACCGTTGTACATCAACACACAACCCAAACCAATTCTAGAAGCATCACAATACACCACATATCCACCAGACCCCGAAGGTAACGTCAAAATAGGAGACGAAGTCAACCTTGTCTTAAGCTCTTGGAAACTCTTTTCACAAGCTTCAGACCACTGAAACTTTGCAGTCTTTTGTGTCAATTTAGTCAATGGAGAGACTATTGATGAAAAACCTTCCACAAACTTTCGGTAATAATTTGCCAAACCCAAGAAACTACGAATTTCAGTCGCACTAGTGGGTCTAGGCCAATCCTTCACCGCTGCAATTTTCTGAGGGTCTACTTTAATGCCGTCACCAGTCACCACATGGCCCAAGAAAGCCACAGAATCAAGCCAGAATTCACACTTAGAGAATTTTGCATAAAGCTCGTTCTCCTCAAGTGTTGTCAAAGTTATCCTCAAATGATTAGCATGATCCTCACGATTCTTAGAGTACACCAAAATGTCATCAATAAACACAATAATGAATCGGTCTAGATACGGCTTAAAAACACGGTTTATCAAATCCATGAATGCCGCAGGTGCATTAGTCAAGCCAAATGACATGACTAAAAACTCAAAGTGCCCATAACGAGTACGGAAAGCGGTTTTCGGGATATCCTCCTCCTTTATCTTCAATTGATGATATCCAGACCTCAGGTCAATCTTCGAAAAGAACTTAGCACCCTGAAGTTGGTCAAACAAATCATCTATCCTAGGCAAGGGATACTTATTCTTAATGGTCACTTTATTAAGCTGACGGTAGTCAACACACATTCTTAGGGAACCATCCTCCTTCCTAACAAACAAGACTGGAGCACCCCAAGGTGAGGAACTTGGTCGGATGAAACCCTTATCCAACAAGTCCTTCAATTGATCTTTCAATTCCCTTAGCTCCGCTGGAGCCATACGATAAGATGGAATAGAAATAGGTTGGGTGTCGGGGATAACATCAATCCCAAAATCAATAACTCTATTAGGAGGAATACCAGGAAAATCTTCAGGAAATACTTTGGGATAATCACTGACTACGGGAACAGATGCAAATTCGGGTACTACGGCTTTTGTATCATTAACAGCAACCAAATGGTAAATACACCCCTTAGTAATAATCTTATGAGCCTTAAGATAGGAAATAAATCTACCCTTTGGCTTAGCAATTTCACCCTCCCACACAATAACAGGCTCATCGGGAAAGGCGAAACGAACTAACTTATGGCGACAATCCACATTAGCATATCACGCAGACAACCAGTCCATCCCCATAATTACATCAAAATCCACCATCTCAAGTTCATACAAATCAACCACGGTCTCACGGCCTTTAATCATAACAACACAATTTCTATACACTCTAGAAGCAATAACAGGAACACCCGAAGGCGTATCAACAACAAAGGGTTCCAACAAAGGTTCGGGTTTCATACCCATATCAAGAGCAAAATAAGGAGTCACATAGGATAAATTTGAACCCGGATCAATCGATGAGTAAGCATCATAAGAACAAATGGTAAGGATACCTGTAACCACAGCGTCAGAAGCCTCAGCTACCTCCCTACGAGTCAGCCCATAAAGTCGAGTTGTCCCTCCACCAGAAGTATTAGCAACCTCCTTTCCTTTGCCGTTGTTACGAGCATTCTGATTATTATTGTTAGCATTACCAGCAGGCGGATTTCTAGCAAATGCAGAAACAGACGGAACATCCTTTTGGTTATTCATAGCAGCCACCTCATGTAGCCACTTTCTACATTCCCTCTTGATGTGGCCTCTAATCCCACAATGATGACAAATACGCTCTTCCCACCCTAGCGGACGACTACTTCCTTGCGGAAACATACTATTATTATTGTTTTTCTGGCCTTGCCTACCAGAAGGCACACTAGCATGCGAATAAGCTCCAGACTGAGCAGGTGCAGAATACCCTTTACTCTGCCCTCCCTTATAATTATTACCGCCGAAACCACCCGCTGATCGGGCCTTCTTGTGCTGATCTCGATCCACCCTCTCTTCATTTTTCCAACTTTCTTGTTGTTCAGCAAACCCAACCAGAGATGAGAAAGTGCAAGTAGGAGACATAGCAATAGCAGCACATGCAGCCTTGATACGTGGTACCAAGCCTTTCACAAAATGAGTCAACTTATGTTTTTCAGTCGAAATCATGTATAAAGCATACTTTGACAGATGAGTGAACTCCAAACTATACTCACGAACTGACTTGTTACCCTGTTCTAGCTTTTCAAACTTCATAGCCATAGTAATCCTTTCCTCATCAGACAGGAGCCTTTCCATGAACGCCTCTTCAAATTCAGCCCACGTCGGAGCTAAAGTAGCGTCACCTCTCTCAGATTCCCACATCTCAAACCATACGTGAGCAACATCCTTCAATTGATACGAAGCAAGCCTCACAGCTTCTGAATCCTGGGCATCCATTGCCCTCAATGCCTTAAAGGTCTAATCTAAAAAGTGTTGGGGGTCATCCACCTCTCATGACCCAAAGAACTCTGGTGGCTTTAAGTCTAGGAACTGCTTAAATCTGCCTCCACCATGAGGTCCCACACCTCCACGCTGTTGTTGAGCCGCAACCAAAACAGTCAACATTTGAATAGCGTTTGCATAGTACCAATCTCAGGCACACCCGCAACAGGAACAGCAGGAGCAGGCGGTGCTGGGGGTGGTGCTTGATTTCCAGCATCATTTCCATTACCAGCATTCGCGCCCCCAAGATTTTGATTAACTTTCGCGGGACATCCTCGTTTACCATTTTTGGATCGCGTCAGAGTCATTTCTGCAAGGCACGAATTAACGAGCGAATTAGAACGATCCTAAAAAGGACTTTAAGCTCTACAACACAATCTAGAATCAAGAAGAATAGGAAACACCTGTAAATGTCCTGGGAGTTTCTCGGTCATGCAGGTGATCAGGCTGCACAGGGAAAACTCCACTAGACACAGCTCCACAGACACCGACAATAATCCTAGGACGTATTTAACCCTAAGCTCTGATACCAATCTTCTCACGCCCCAAAACCCACCCTAAACGTGACCGGCATCCGACGTCATGAACAACAACGGAAGAACCTAAACAACACAATAACAATACTTGAACCCGCCAGGTTCAACATTCGCCTCCAACAGTTTATAAAATAAAGGTAAATAAATCATGCATATAAGAAATAAATCAGCGGAAGTCTTTAGTTATCTATACTTGTCAAACATGGCAACGTGCCCAAAAGTTAATCAATAACTCAATAACTACCCACAAATGTATACTACGGAGCTTCTAAGATAAAGGAATAATAGTCTGACTCATCGGGACGCAGCTCAGACAACTAATGAAATAAATAAGCAAATAAATAGGGTGTCCCACTAATGAATGTGTGGGCTCACCAAATTAGCCGCAACAGCAAGTCCTTCCTAAGCACCGGGAGTATCACGAACCTGCTCTTCTCCGTTACCTAACATACCATAAAAAACAACAATGGTATGCCTGAGTACTTCGTACTCAGTGAGTGCCTAGGGACAATGAATAATACTAAAATAAAGTAAAATAATACATGAAGAAATCAGTCTTGAAAATCATGTGAAACCAACGTAAGAACAGTTATTCAGTCTATGTATCTCAATAGTAAGTATCAAAACCGAGTTCAAAAGCCTCTTGTCAAGTTACAACTTCAAATATGCCTTTTTAAGCAATTAAGATAGTCTTCAACAATTCCATAAGAGAATAAGAATGTCACACATGCCAATATAGGCCCAAAAATCAAGTGTATCGCACATAGCGCACCACACCGGAACATATAATTCTCGGTGGCTATCCTTCCTCCCGAATAGCTAGGCATAAATCACACCGGACTATGTAGTACGCGGTGGCTATCCTTCCTCCCGAATAGCTAGGCATAAATCACACCCCGGGTAGTAAACCCAGCGGTGGCCACTCTTCCTCCCGAATGGCTAGGCAATGACACACTAGGATCCATAGTGGCTACCCTTCCTCCCGAGTAGCTAGGCCAAACATAACAACAAGGTTCATAGCATAGAAGCCGATTCATAATTTGTCTCAAAGTAGTCACACCATCAAATAGCATTAAAGCTCATTATGCCATTACGAAAATTCATAATTTCATAGATAATCATGAAAGTGTTTCCACTTCTTTAAACAATATTCCTTTGTCTTAGTTTCTTTGTAAAGTCATCAATACCAACAATTAACCATCATCAGTGATCATCTCTTGTAGAAGAAAACGATTATGATTCCATATACGTATATAGAGGATAATAAAATCAAGGTTTAATGTGGGCTTGTCCCCTCACGCACACCAACCACAAGCAAAGACATGAATTAGGGTTTTGCATGAAGAGTTCACCTTTTTATTCAATAAATAACCTTTGAGAAGAAAACATATATCCATGATAAGGTTTTTAAAAGAGAGACATGCATTAGGGTTTTGTATGAGAAGTTCACCCTTTTCATTTAATAAAGAACTTTCAAGAAAAGAAGTCATGCATTCCAAAATAAGATTTTTCAAAAGAGACATACCTTAATTTGTTAAACAAGGTTTAACAATTCACTTTTCTAATGAAGAACACCCAAACCCTAGCTTGAATCACTTTGGAAGGAATTATGTTGCAAACCCTAGTTTTTGGTCACAATAATCATGTTAAGAATCATGAATTTGATGTTAGAATGAATTAGTAATGTTAAAGATGTCCTTACCTTTGATTTGAAGACTTGGGGGAATTATGTTCGTCTTTAGGGTTGTTTAGAAAGTTGAGGAATAAACAAAACAAGGGTCCTTTTTATATTTTTCTGGTGAAAACGGGCCAAGGGACGCTCTGAAGGACTGACCGTCCTTCGTGTTACGGACCGTCCTTTGGACCGTCCCTTTGTGGAAATTTCCAGAGCGTTTCTGGAAATATTTTCGATGTTACGGTTCACGTTACGGCCCGTAACACGTGTTACGGTCCGTAACGTCTTATCGTAACACAGGAAATATTTCCAGCGAAGATAGGTTTCAATAAAACGGGCATAACTCTTTGTACGAAGCTTTGTTTGGGCTGTGCGACCTACCGTTGGAAATATATTTCAAAGATCTACAACTTTAATGAAGGAAGTGTTTCCAAATTCGCAATACATTTTCAAAAAAATCGCCCAGAAGATAGACCTACCAAAACTTAGACGAATTTAAGAGCCCTTAAGAACTTCACTAGTTGGTTTGACTTCAAAACGACCATCCTCCATCCAAATTCATCAAGAATGGATTCATATAGATAAAACATCATCTTAACACTAGATTTTTATATATTCACACCTAGTTCAAGTTTACGGGGTGTTACAATATCATATCCCTGGTGCAATACTGCAAGACGGACACTCCACTACTAGACCTCCCTATTTTGCTGGTGAGGACTATGCACACTGGAAGGAGAGATTCAAAATCTTTGTCATGTCAACTGACTATCAAGCGTGGGTTGTAATAAAGAAGGGACCAAAACCTATTCCCCCCCAGTAAAGCAAAAGATAATCGAGAGAAACTTGATGAAGTGTTGTTTGACTTAACTAAGGAACAACAAGAAGTCATTGCTACAAACGCCAGAGTTATATCTTTGATGTACTGTGCAGTCAGTGGAGAAGAATATTGTAAAATATCAAATTGTGAGACTGCAAAGGAAATGTGGGACAAGTTGGAAGTAACCAATGAAGGCACATCCACAGTTCGAGAAAACAAGATTGATGCTCTTTATCATGAGTATGAAAATTTTATGATAAAGGAAGATGAAAACATTGAATCAATGTTTTCTAGATTCAGCAAAATAATCTGTGAGTTAAAGTCTCTTGGTGTTGTGTATTTCAATGCTCAACAAGCAAGAAAACTTGTCAGATGTCTCCCGAAATCATGGGAAACCAAAGCTATTGTTTTGGAAGATGGAAAGCTTGATAAAATGACTTATGATGAACTCAGAGGAAATCTCATGACCTTTGAGAAGAATCACATCAACAGGAACCAAAAGGAAGAGAAGAAGAAAGTGGTTGCATTCAAAACTCAGATAGTTGAAAGTGATGATGATGACTTCAAGAAAGCAGATCTGTAGTGGAAGCAATGAGGAGATCGAGAAATAATCGAAGAACAAGCTCAAATTTTCAAAAAGGAAAAAGTTCTACTGATCCACAGAAAAATGATGGAAAATGTTATGAATGTGGGAAGTATGGTCATCTTGCCTCTGAATGCTCAGAATCAAGAAGGAAATCCTCCAGGAACTATAAAAAACAAAAGCCGCTCTGAATCAAGAAGGAAATCCTCCAGGAACTATAAAAAAAAAGCCATTTAGCAGCTGGAGCGATGATGAACTCTCAGAAAATGTAGATGATGTGAAAAATATCTGCTTCATGGCAATTGGAGAAACTAGCGAGGTAAGAACTTATTTTTGCGCTAAATGTAATGAAACACAAGAACTCTTAGATCAAACCCTTGAGGATTTGAATAGAGTTTTTGATGAATTTAGAAAACTGCAAAAAGAAAAGAAAGACTGGGATTTAAAATTACAAATTTGTGACATTGACAAGGATCTTCTTCAAGAAGAAGTTTGTGATTTGCAACTACAGATAAATAGTCTACGCAAATCCACCAGTCACAGTTCTGTAAGGTCTAATCAGTCGATTCGCAGTCGCAAATCAACTGGGAAGAAACCTATGAGTAATTACTCCTACAATAGCGAAAAGTTGAGATATCTTGAAGAGACAGATCAGTCGACTAAATCTCGCAAGTCAACTGACAGGAAGTCTGAAGCAAGTCTCTCTATTATTTCTAAATCATCTAATCAATTTGTCACCAAAGAACTATCCCCTTTTACATGTTTTTGTTGTGGTAAATCTGATCATAAATACTATCAATGCAAATTTCGTAACTCCCAAACCTCTGGATGGGAATGGAGACCTAAAAATATGTTTCAAGCTAACCCTTAAGGACCCAAGCATGCTTGGGTACCTAAAAAAAAGTAATTACATATTTTTGCAGGAACACCACATGAAGAAATCAAAAGGTAAATGGTATTTAGATAGTGCGTGTTTCAGTCACATTGTTGACACCCAATTTTGTCCCGCCTCTCTTCCAAAATACCTATTTATGCTCTTAACATTTTGTGGAAAATTTAAAAATATATATATATTGTATTTACTATGATTATTAGCCTTTTATCAAAATCGGGGCTTCATTATTATATTTCAGTTACTTATTATTATTATTATTATTATTATTATTATTATTATTATTATTATTATTATTATTATTCACAATTTTTATCATTTCAGTATTTTACCAGCTTACGCACACGCATCGCATTTATCTTTGCATAATTAAATAATAGTATTTTATTTTACTGTGAATTTTTAAAAAATATTATTGCACGACTATTATAACATCATATAATTTTATTACCCGAGTTCTAGTAATTACACATTTTGGTATTATGTGATATTATGTCATTCTCAGTACATCGTTAATCAAAATGAGTCTCTTATTTAAATATTGGAAGACAAACTGTTCCTTACACGCAGTCCGTATTTCGACTTACCGAATCCCAAATTAAAGTCCGATTAACTCCTAATATCTTTTGGACTAGCCCATATCTTTTATCTCAATTTTTAAACCCAGTCTATGTTTTTAATTTTAGCCCATTCTCAATACTCAGTCCAAAAATGGACCCAGTCCAAAAAATACCGGGTCCGACCCGCATCAGCTCCAACATAAGGGAAACCCTAGGGGTTTCCCTTTATTCTTTTACTCCTTACGCCGCTTCCCCCCCTTTTTTTTCTCTCCTTTCTCTTCTCGCCTTCATCATCTCATCACCCCCACCACCGCCGTTTGCCCGTCGCTCCTCTTCCCTTTTCCCCACCACCGCCGCCTACACCCCACTCCCACGCTCCTCGTCCCCACCTCGCCGACGACCCCCACACCGCTACCCCACCACGCTCCTCTTCCTTTTTCCCCCGCTCCTCTCCCCCTGTTTTTTCTTCAACACAAAAGAACCCCCCAAATCCCCATAAATAGGACGGAAGAATCACAGTTGCTGAACCCCCAAAAAAAACCCCCCTATTTTGTAGTTTTTTTTGTTGTTGTTTGGAGCGGCAAAAATCCCCTAAAAGGGATCACAAGGTTTTGAAAACCCCAAAAATTCCTGGCAAAAATACAAGTTCTAGAGCTGCACAAAAATTCCCCTAGAAAAGAAGTCCTTTTAACCGCATAGAATCCCCTAAAATACAATTTCTGTTAGAAGTTGTAATGTTGTTCTAATATCGAGTCAAAAATTACCAAATCAATTCTTGTTTTCGTTTGTCTTGGTGTCTCTTGGAATCCGAGCATCGCAAGCTCGGATTTGGTATTCTTCGAGTTAGATTGGAAACCCCGCGCCTCACTTCGCTGCACCCGAAGAAGGTCGGTAAATCTTCCTTAGTTGTTTCTCCTCCTATTTTAGTCTTAATTGTTAATTTCTGTCATGCCTTAGTTGTTGTATGCTTGGTTGCTGTTTGATTTAATTTCCAGCTAATAATAGTTTAAGCATAATTAATGAGCATTAGTTGCTATTTCTAGTTATCTTCTGTTAGCAATGATTTAAGCACGATTAATAGACATTAGTTATTGCTATTAACAGACTTATGAATGTTAGTAGCTCAGCATGAGTAGGTATTTTTAGCTATTGATTTTTAGGTCAGTTACTTGTTGATATTAACATCGTCCAGTTTAATGTGCTGTTCATATAATGCCTAGCTTATTCCCTGTAACAACCTGTTATATTAAGATTTGAATTGGTTGTTGGTCCAGCCTGTTAGATTAACTACCTTAAAATGTCATCTGGGTCAGTATCTATGATGAGTAAGCATTCTATGTTGATTACTTGGGCTGCCATGAAGTTTTGACCATTCTAAAATATAGTGTAAGTGTTTCTGTTGGTGGCCTGCCTTCTTTGCTTGAGAACTAGTTTGAAACATAAATCGGGATGTTTACTAGTCAAATGTTGTCTTAAAGGATTTAAAGGGTCCCTTCTTTGACCGAGTCCTGTTAAAGTGTGGTTAGAAGAAAGTAGTAAAGAATCTCCATTTTCACTTCGCTATTAGTGTTTATAGAAGATGGCATCTGCCCTGAATTGTTTATGTGATCTGTCTGCTTAGTCGTGTTTTAGTCTGTCTGCAGTTACTCTAGTTGTATTAATCATGTCGTGTTTAATTTAGTTAGTCTATGTGTTTAAGCATGTTCCTATGTCAAGTTGAGTTTATTTGTTTAAATAAGCAGGTTTAGCAGTTTAATGCAGCGAAATATGCTTGTGTATTAGCCTTAGTTCAGTTTGATTTTAGTTAAATACGCCTAATAGGTTAGTAGCCTAGTAGATGGGTGTTCTTTCTTTACTAGTTTAAAGAATGCTTATGACTTGTGGGAATATGTTTCGGATGTAGCATGTTGTTTACATTTTTATAAGAAAACTGTTTCACCGGTACTGTGTAATATACGCTATTCTGCTGAATATGTCGGACTGCAACGAACAGAGGCCATGTCCTTTAGGATTCTCAAACGATGTGTTATTTGAATAAAATAAATTTTCCTCCTCCTCCCTTTATGTTCAGCCTTATCTGGGTGTAGTATTTTGCATTTCCTGTCTGTTTCCAGTTCTGTTGCTATCCTGACAGTTTCAATCAATTTTTAGTTTTGTTTGCTACCTGTTTAAAGTTCAGCATGTTTTGGTTGATTTGATAAGTATTACGCAGTTTTGGTATGCGAATCGAGAAGTGTGCATCATTTACGATACCATTCAGTTATAAGACCTGTAACGGCTTCGACAATGTAGGCTTATTAATATATGCAATTTGGGGAATTAGCTGATTTTAAGGTTCAAAAGTAATCTAGTAAGCCAAATGCTATAAGTGATCAGTCTCTTAGCCCCCCCCCCCCCCCCCCCCTCCCCCTCTAGATTGGTTTTGATCATCTAAGCCTATAAGGAGTATGGCTCGATTAGCGTTGCACTCTGATTCCTCAAACAGAAGCTTAGCATTTGATGAACTAAAGAAGATTGCTGTTTATATCTTTATATTAGGAGTTGGTTTAACTTAATTTCTGCCTAAAAGAATTAGGTTCTTCCATGTTTGAGTCACTATCCCTTAGGTGGTTTGAAGGATTCATTTTTTATTTTGTGGAATTCATATTTGTGCTCTTTGTTTAGTATTTGGTCATGGGTAGCTTGTCAATTTTGATAAAGAACAAAGGATGCTCTCTCTGTTTAGTGGTCAACTACGAGTGACTTGTCAATTTGGAAAGGGTCAAGTAATGTTAATGCAAGATTGAAAGACCTCCCTTTTGCTAACTAACTATGTCATTTTGGTGTATTATTGATGTTTGATAGCTGCTAATTAAGGCATAATCTGTTTTGGTTAATACTCCATTGTATTATCTCGAAATTTGAAGACTAAGCGTGTTTATTTTTAACCAGCAAGTGCACATTCTTTTTGTTGCGGAAAGCTTTTTTCCTTTAGGCATGCTATTGTGTTTCGAAGAGACCTGTTGTGTGCTGCTTGTTCAATCCTGTTTCACTAGTTACATGATTTTTTATACATATTGTTTGTTTCGGCCATTGCCTTCATTTTATTTGAAGTGTGGGTTTTGGTAAATCTTCATCTGTACTAATCCTTTTCTCTGTTTCTTTTTGTGCATGACCATTCGCATACGAGTCCGAGGGACTCGTCCTTCTTCCACATTTGATGTTGGGCTAAAAGCCCAACGAAATCTCCTTCATGTCCAGCCCATCCGCAGCAGTTTATAAAATCTGCTGGGCTGAGGCCCAACAGTAGCGAAACAGACCAAAGCAGCTTTAAATGGGGCTGAGCCCATTTATTTACATTTCCTGGGCTTCTATTTTTATTTTATTTTTGTATTTATTGCATTTAACTTGTGTTGTTTTGACTAACACTTTATTTTATTTGTCTCTTAGCTTAGATGAATTATAGGAGAATTTAGTGGGGTTTAGTTTTTAGTAATGGGTAGTTAATTTAAGGAAAACTAACAATTAGCTCCATAAGTTTCATTTTCTCCTTTTTGTATTAAAGTATTTATAGTACCTATAATATTTACTTTTAGAATAATTAATTCTCAATAGCGTAAATTCTTATTTGAGTTAAAGGAATCATACTTTATTCTTATTACCTGGGGAATTTTGAAACGCCACTAACATGCAAAGAGGAACTAAAACATATTTTGTAGACATCTTTTAAGGTTTATCCAAGTTATGCATACTTTTTTTTAATAAAAACATAATCTTGTTTGTACTTCTAAAACGCAAAGTCAATTAATATATCATCGTTTAGTTTGTTTTAAATATTTAGCAAAGCACCGCACAAACCCGCATCTTCTTCTGCTTACATGCAAATTATTATATTTTGCAAGTCTTATTTTGAATAGCATTATTATACTTTCATTTGAAGCATTAGCAACACTTATAAGCTTTATTTTAAATAACATTTTAAAGCCTCCTTTTTACACAAGTAATCACAAGCCTTATTTTATATAGCACTGTCATATATTTTCATTTAAAGTCCTAACAACATTTATAAGTCTTATTTTAAATAGCATTTAAAGTCATCTTTTGTGCAAGTCATTATTTTCTGTAAATCTTATTTTTAAACAACATTATTACATTTTTCTTTAAAATCTTAGCAATATTTCTTAGCCGTTTCTCTTAAAATCTAAACCCTACATTTGCATCTTTAGCCTTAATTAATTAACCTAAGTTTGGCCGGATAACCGTAGTTAACGGATTCTAAAGGATGCCTGACACCTTCCCTTTAGGATAATATAGAACTCTTACCTAGAATCACACTGGTTAAGCAGACTATTAATTGAAGTTTAGTTTTAACTTTCCCTTAGTTAATATTTAGGTGTCCTAATTCACCGTCAAATTAATTAGGTGGCGACTCCTTAAAACAAAATAAATAGGAATCACCAATACGTCGTATCCCTAAATTGACTCCGGTTAAAATGGGGTGTGACAGCTTGGCGACTCCACTGGGGACTTTAGGCTCTAACCATAACAGACTTAGGTTAATAGTTAATTTGTTGAATATTTTGTTTGTTTTCCTATTTGCCTTTATTATTGTTTTTCCCTTATATGCTTTTGAATGTTTTTATTTTATTTCTTATGTAAATTTTCTATGTAAATATGTATGTTATTGCTTTCCTTAAATTGGCATTCCGTTCATATTTTCCTCCACTCCTGGAAAAATTCACACATATTCACACACTTAAAGCGGCTTCGCAGTTTGCGCCCGTGCACTACTAAATTACCCTTTTAGTTGGATTGGTCTTGTGGATTTAGTCGATCGGCGGTGCAGTCGACGGCCACGGACTTTCCACTTCCAAGTTGTCCGCTTGGGGGAGCCTTGTGTCATAGGAAAACCATTCTTAGTCTACCTAGGTAGAGCGAAAACCAAAACCTTGTAAGGACATGCATCATTTTAAACCTAGGAGGCTTAATACCCTTGGTGTATTAAGTCCATTAGTCAACCTTACCAAATGTCCAAATGAGTCTATGACTCTAAGTGACACTACTCACTATCTATGCGCATTATTTGGAGGACAAATATGTGGATTATGTGGACCTAATACTCTATAGATAAATATTTCAAGGAAACTAACCTTTTGTTGCAGGTTGTTGTGGAGCATCCAAAATTAATGCCGGAGGTTTGAAGACAGCCAAAGGAAATTAGTGGAGTTGAAGTATTAGATATCTTAGATTAACTTTGAATTGTATTATTGACTGGCATGTAATAAATTTTTATTACTCTTGTAAACTAGTTTTAGAAAGAGTTATGGAATGACACATCAAAAAACATGTTTGTCCTTCAAATGTTCGTTAGGACTACCTCTGGCATAAAGAGGTCCCTTGCATTATAGAACGTGATGTATTATGTGCAATAATGTGTTTATATGCAATAATATGTCCTTACCGTATACTGACTCATTTTCTTTTTTTCTTTTTCTTGTTTTATCTTTTTTTTTTATTTTTTTATTTATTGTCAAAATAAAAGGTTGACTTGTGCTAAAGGGGAACTGGCGGAGCATCCATATTTCACACGGTCTAGAGCCAAGAAATCAGACTCTGACTCATCACTAATCATCTGGTTAACTAAAAAGACTCGTTCTAAAATGGAGCAAAGTTTGATCAATGCAACCACTTCATCTGAGCCATCTCTTAGTTTACCGATCACGAGTGATCCCACATCTTCTAATCAACCAGAAACACATTTGGAGATCATTGCTCGTTTGGAGCGACGAGTTGCTGAATTAAGTCACATGGTACTTCACAACCGGTCATTTTCTCAAACGCCACCACATATGACTCCATCTCATGGGGTTCGTCAGACTTTGCCTATGCCACCTCCATTCCCAAATTTGGACGAATTTAACCAAGCAAATTATTTTACCACCTCTCAGCCGGTTCGTTCTGAACCCCTCACTCAAAATGCTCCCTTTTTATTTACAACCACCTCTTCAAAAACTCAGTTCATACCGCCGGCACATGATGTTACCAATACACATCAAGTTCCGCCAGTATATACTTATACCACAGCTCCACCCATGACACAAATCCAGGGACAATGTCGCACAGATGTTGATCATTATGTCGAAGTTGAAAATGAGGCACGGTCAATTAATGATGAAATGATAAATAGAAAGCTCAAAAGTTTGGAGGATGCCATGAGAAGTTTGCGTGGACTTGGTAGTAACCAAAGCGTGAGATATGAAGAATTATGTGCATTTCCTGAGGTAGAATTGCCACCAGGTTACAAGATTCCAAAATTTGAGAAGTTTGATGGGTCGGGGAACCCTTTCTTCCATTTGAAGGTCTATTGTGAAAAGTTGATTGGTGTGGGGAAAAATGAAGGGATAAGAGTCAAACTATTCAATCAGAGTTTGAGTGGAAAGGCCTTGGAGTGGTATTCTAAGCAAGATACAACCAAATGGCGTACTTGGGATGATTTGGCAAATGCTTTTGTGGATCACTACAAGTTTCATGTTGAGATCGCTCCTGACAGAATCTCAATTACAAAGTTGAAGAAGAAGTTCACCGAATCATTTCGAGAATATGCTATACGGTGGAGGGAAGAAGCATCTAGAGTACACCCACCCATGGAGGAGACAGAAATGGTTACTTTCTTCATTCAAGCGCTAGAGCCGGAATACTATGAACGTTTGGTGACAATGGGTGGAAAAACTTTTGCAGAGGTGATCAAAGCCGGGGACATGATTGAAGATGGCATTAAGACAGGGAGAATAACAAGTCTTGCGGCTTTACAGTCTACTAGTAGGGCCATACAAACAGGTACTCTCGGGAACGGAAAGAAAAAAGAGAAAGAAGCAGCATCGGTAATGGCTTTGGGAAACACATTATACCACCATCAACAACCCCCGCGATACCAGCCTAGCGCTCACCACTCACAATATTTCCAATATTCTCCACATCCCTACGACCAAGCTTTGTCATCTTACCAACCTCAATCACCACAAATATCCTACCCTGTTTACAACACACAACCAGCATATTGAGCTTCACGACCACCAACATATCCAACTCCACCATCACAAACTCATCATCCAAACAATGCATCCGCACCTCGCCCAAATAAACCGTTTCGCCATTTCACACCATTAGGAGAGCCACTGAGCGTTGTTTTTGAAAGACTGCAAGCTTCAGGCTTAGTATATCCTGTGGAAGGTAGAATTCCAGATCCATTACCCAGAAGCTTTGATCCCACTAAAACATGTGCATATCATTCGGGGGTAAAAGGCCATTCCACTGATCGTTGTTACGCATTGAAGCATAAGGTTGAGGATCTTATTGAAGCAAAACAGATCACGGTCAAACCACCAACACCAAATGTGGTTAACAATCCACTCCCGACCCATGATGGGGCCACGATAAATATGATTGGAATAGATGAAAATGTTGACGACCCAGCCGAATTTATAGTGCCTGTGGATCGTGTGGAGGATCATGATTTTGTAGCCGTTGCTTCTCCGGCTGTAGTGATAAGGGGTTGTGTGCCTGTCGAGATATTAGGAGCTTCATCAATACCTGTGGAAGTAGTTCGAGCACCAAATCAGTTGCCAGTGCTCGATACAAAAGCCGTACCATGGAATTATCAACAAACTGTGATGGAGTGTCGAGGAAAGGACACGATCACTGACAAGGTTAAGACGTCAGGAATGACAAGGTCTGGGAGGTGCTATTCTCCAGAAGAACTAGTTAGATTGGGGCAACTTAAGGAAACCAACGTACCTCCCAAAAGGGTCGTGACTGAATTCGAAGCAGAAGAATTTCTGAGGAAAATTAAAGCTAGTGAGTACTCAGTTGTGGATCAGTTGAAAAAGACCAATGCTCAAATTCCTATTCTCTCTTTGCTTTTGAGTTCAGATATGCACAGAAATGCACTGTTGAGGATTTTGAATGAAGCATATGTTCCAAGTGAAACAACTAGTGAGGCGTTAGCTGGGATGATCGAGCGCGTGCTTGACAGTCATCGAATCAGTTTCGATAATGAAGAACTGCCGCCAGAAGGATGCATGCATAACAAAGCGCTCTATATAACTGTCAAGTGTCGTAACATGTTTGTGGCTAAAGTGTTGATTGATGGGGGTTCTGGACTTAACATCTGTCCATTAACAAGTCTGAAGAAGATCGGATATAATGTTAGTGAGCTCAAGACAAGTGATGTGAATATTCGAGCATTTGATGGGGCTCAAAGGCGCCCTATTGGAGAAATAGAGTTGAAAGTGTTGATTGGTCCTGTTGAATTCATTATGGATTTTCAAGTACTGGATATTTCCACGACATACAACATGCTGTTAGGAAGACCGTGGATACATCTGGCTGGGGCTGTACCATCTACTTTGCACCAAACTGTCAAATTCGAGTTGGATCAGCAACAAATATGTATACATGGAGAAGGGGATACGTCTTTCTATCGAGAGCAATCCATCCCATTCATCGAGGCAGAAGGAGGGTTCGACGGAGCAGCTTACCACGCTTGGGAGGTTGTGAATGTCATTAAAGTGGGTGAAGTCTGTCAAACTCAAGAGTTTAAAAGGTCATGCGCCGCGATTATGGTTGCAAAAGAAATGCTGAGAAATGGGTACCAACCTGGATTTGGGCTAGGGAAGACATTAAATGGGCGGGTTGAGCCAGTCGTTCTCCCTACGCAACAGTTTACATTCGGTTTGGGATATGAGCCAACTGAGGAAGAAGTGAAGAAAGCACGAAAGAATAAAAAGAAAGAGGTTCCATGCCAAAACCTATTCCTACCATTGATCAAACTTTCTCAAAACCTTCAGATCTAATTATTGAGGTTGCCTATGATGATATCGTGGAGGGAATCAAGAACCTGTTCGTGGAAGATGAAGATGATCATGCTGTGATAATCAAAGACTTTGCTGAAATATTGACTTTATAGGCTGTTGAGCCAGGACCTGAGTTGCAGAATTGAACTTCTATCTTAGCCCCAGCCCGCCGGGAGTTTCAGTAATTTAAGTTTAAATTTCCTTTGTAATAGGCCGGAGGCATCAACTAGAACATTTAGTTCCTTTTGTCATGCTGCCTCTATGTTTTGTTACGGCCTTTTTGAATTCAGAGTTTGTCATTTTTGTTTTGTAACGAACTACGTTTGGCCTGACTTCCTGTTGGATACGTAGGCAACCCACATCGGGTTCGGCCACTCTTTTAAAATCATTTCAGTATCTTTGTTCATGGTTGGAACTACGTTTGACCTGACTTCCTGTTGGATACGTAGGCAGCCCATGTCGGGTTCGGCCACTCTTTTCAAATCATTTCAGTATCTTTGTTTGTGGTTGGAACTACGTTTGGCCTGACTTCCTGTTGGATACGTAGGCAGCCCACATCGGGTTCGGCCACTTTTTTTAAAAATATTCAGTGTTTTGTTGTATGGGTGGAACTACGTGTGGCCTGATTTCCTTTTGGATACGTAGGCAACCCATATCGTGTTCGGCCCTCACTTTTATTAAAAACAAAAAAAACTGAAAAGTTCTTATTTTGCTCACGAACTACGTCTGGCCTGATTTCTTTGGGATACGTAGGCAACCCGAGGTGGGTTCGGCCCTTCTATTTTGAAATTTTTAATATCTTCGGTTTGTCCAACCATTTTGGTTCCTATAAAATACATAAGGATTTTTATATAAGATTTTGGCCTTCCTACTTTTTAAATTCATATGTCCTAGTATCTTGAAACTGGGACAAATTTTTGAAATCGGTCAAATCACTTTCAAAAAATTTCATTACAACTTTCTCACTTTTCGATTGTTTAGAACCAAGTGCCTCCAGGACTTGAAACTGGGACAAAATTTTGAAATCGGTCAAATCGCTTCCAAAAACTTTCATTATAAGTTCTCACTTTTTAATCGTTTAGAGCCAAGCGTCTCCAGGACTGAAAACTGGGACAAATTTTTAGAAGTAGCATAAAAGTGGTCTTAAATGTTTAACAATTTTAAATAAAAGTCCATCCATATATTTCTAAAATGCGGATAAATTCAAAAATAGAGTCTTCCTAATCACTTTACCCATTAGAGCCACTAAGTATTTCCCTTCGAAATCGTCCAAATCTCGTTATTCTTATTTTTGCAAAATACACTTTTATGACTGAAACTCCCCAGGCAAGGCAAAATATGGAATGAGGTATCGAAGAACGTGAACGCGACCGAAACAAGGATCAATTCAAAGGCCAAGTTCCCCGACCTGCACAAGTCAACCAATTTTCTTTTAAACTCACAATTTTTCTTTGATGAGACAGGTTCATTAATATGAATGTGGTGCATATTTGACTCTTCTTAAAATTTTAATTATGCACGTGATCAAAGAGTTAGCTTTCTTCAAAAGGCAAATATTCTTCAATGTGGATGTAAAGTCAGCCTGCGCTAAACGATGGACGTTGTTCCACTCTTCATGAAATTTTGATCGCAACAGTGGACATGAATTTATCTTCCCAACCAGGGACTGCGAGCGTAATTCTTTCAAACCCAGCTATTTACATATTCTCATCACTAACAGTTGTTTTAGCTCGTGGCATTTCTCGATGGATCAAGTGCACATAATCATGGATTTAACCTTCTTCAAAGTGGATACTGACATTGGACACCTGTTATTGGTTTGAATTCCTCAACTTTGTCATCACTTTGTACATTTTTATTTATTTCAAGTCGCTAACAAGTTCTTTTAGAATGTGGTATTTTAATAAGATAACAAGATTGAAATCTTGCGTCGTATATTAAATTGTGGGGATAATTATGGATTTCACTTCCCTCACAAACGGAACACGGATTAAGATGTGGATATAAATGTGGATACCTTTCTACAATACTATTTTTTTTAGTGGACGTGGATTTACATTGTGGATGTGGACGTGGAAGTAGAAGTAGATTTATATCGTGGGAAAGAATGTGGATTCATATGAACATTGTGGACGTGCAAGTGGATTTATTTTTAAAGTTTGTGAAAGTGGAGGTGGATTTATTTTCTCGCACCGAGGAAAGTGGATGTGGATGTATTTCTTTTTGCATTGTGAAAGCGGATGTGGATTTATTTTTTGTACCGTATAATACGGACGTGGAGGTGGATGTGGATTTATTTGTTGGACCGTATAATACGGACGTGGAAGTGGATGTGAATTTATTTTTGGTACCGTATAATACGGACGTGGAAGTGAATGTGGATTTACATTTTTTTGTACCGTGGAATGCGGACGTGGATTTATAGTTTTGCACTGTGGAAGTGGACGTGGATTTATTTTTCTGCACGTGGAAGTGGATGTGGATTTACATTTTTTTTGTACCGTGAAATGCGGACGTGGATTTATATTTTTGCACTGTGGAAGTGGACGTGGATTTATTTTTCTGCACGTGGAAGTGGATGTGGATTTACATTTTTTTTGTACCGTGAAATGCGGACGTGGATTTATATTTTTGCACTGTGAAAGTGGACGTGGATCTATTTTCTGCACGTGGAAGTGGATGTGGATTTACATTTTTACCGTGAAATGCGGACGTGGATTTATATTTTTTGCACTGTGGAAGTGGATGTGGATTTACATTTTTGTACCGTGGAAGTGGACGTGTATCTTATATTTCAGTTCAGGCGCCCACCTCCGAATGCGGGTATCTTATATTTCAGTTCAGGCGCCCACCTCCGAATGCGGGTATTTTATATTTCAGTTCAGGCACCCACCTCCGAATGCGGGTATTTTATATTTCAGTTCAGGCGCCCACCTCCGAATGCGGGTATTTTATATTTCAGTTCAGGTGCCCACCTCCGAATGCGGGTATTCTATATTTCAGTTCAGGCGCCCACCTCCGAATGCGGGTATTCTATATTTCAGTTCAGGCGCCCACCTCCGAATGCGGGTATTTTATATATCAGTTCAGGCACCCACCTCCGAATGCAGGCACCCACCTCCGAATGCGGGTATTTTATATTTCAGTTCAGGCACCCACCTCCGAATGTGGATTCAACTTTCAAAACAGGGGTTGCAAGTGTAACTTCTCCAACCTCGTCTTATTTACACATATATTTCTTTATTGCTAACAATTGTTTTTAGATGTTGGCTTTTTGACAATATCGAAGTTGGCATCACACATCAACTCGTGGAACTATTTCTTCGGCAGCGAACTGGGGCAATTTGTCGGGAAGGATAATAAGACTTTCCGACACGGGTCAAGGATCTACCTCGAACACTCGTCTCTAATCACAAGTATTCTTTTGCATTCCAGCAATTGAATTCTCAAGTCTCTATCATAATACCCAGTGTTATCATAATTCAACACTGGGACAATATTTTGCAAGATTCGCGCTAATCGGGTTCAGGTGTCGTAATTGTTCCAGAACTACACTCGACCTGATTCTCGTGCAGCCCGAGATATGTAGGCAACTCAGAGACCGGAGTTCGGTCATATACTTCTCAAGTTTCCTTTAGCCGGGACAAAATAGGCTATTGAGTCAACGTCTTTGCCCGACAACTCTTTTCATCATTACCGGGCAAAGAGGGACAAGTTGTTGACACCCAATTTTGTCCCGCCTCTCTTCCAAAATACCTATTTATGCTCTTAACATTTTGTGGAAAATTAAAAAATATATATATATTGTATTTACTATGATTATTAGCCTTTTATCAAAATCGGGGCTTCATTATTATATTTCAGTTACTTATTATTATTATTATTATTATTATTATTATTATTATTATTATTCACAATTTTTATCATTTCAGTATTTTACCAGCTTACGCACACGCATCGCATTTATCTTTGCATAATTAAATAATAGTATTTTATTTTACTGTGAATTTTTAAAAAATATTATTGCACGACTATTATAACATCATATAATTTTATTACCCGAGTTCTAGTAATTACACATTTTGGTATTATGTGATATTATGTCATTCTCAGTACATCGTTAATCAAAATGAGTCTCTTATTTAAATATTGGAAGACAAACTGTTCCGTACACGCAGTCCGTATTTCGACTTACCGAATCCCAAATTAAAGTCCGATTAACTCCTAATATCTTTTGGACTAGCCCATATCTTTTATCTCAATTTTTAAACCCAGTCTATGTTTTTAATTTTAGCCCATTCTCAATACTCAGTCCAAAAATGGACCCAGTCCAAAAAATACCGGGTCCGACCCGCATCAGCTCCAACATAAGGGAAACCCCTAGGGTTTCCCTTTATTCTTTTACTCCTTACGCCGCCTCCCCCCCTTTTTTTTCTCTCCTTTCTCTTCTCGCCTTCATCATCTCATCACCCCCACCACCGCCGTTTGCCCGCCGCTCCTCTTCCCTTTTCCCCACCACCGCCGCCTACACCCCACTCCCACGCTCCTCGTCCCCACCTCGCCGACGACCCCCACACCGCTACCCCACCACGCTCCTCTTCCTTTTTCCCCCGCTCCTCTCCCCCTGTTTTTTCTTCAACACAAAAGAACCCCCCAAATCCCCATAAATAGGACGGAAGAATCACAGTTCCTGAACCCCAAAAAAAAACCCCCCTATTTTGTAGTTTTTTTTGTTGTTGTTTGGAGCGGCAAAAATCCCCTAAAAGGGATCACAAGGTTTTGAAAACCCCAAAAATTCCTGGCAAAAATACAAGTTCTAGAGCTGCACAAATATTCCCCTAGAAAAGAAGTCCTTTTAACCGCATAGAATCCCCTAAAATACAATTTCTGTTAGCAGTTGTAATGTTGTTCTAATATCGAGTCAAAAATTACCAAATCAATTCTTGTTTTCGTTTGTCTTGGTGTCTCTTGGAATCCGAGCATCGCAAGCTCGGATTTGGTATTCTTCGAGTTAGATTGGAAACCCCGCGCCTCACTTCGCTGCACCCGAAGAAGGTCGGTAAATCTTCCTTAGTTGTTTCTCCTTCTATTTTAGTCTTAATTGTTAATTTCTGTCATGCCTTAGTTGTTGTATGCTTGGTTGCTGTTTGATTTAATTTCCAGCTAATAATAGTTTAAGCATAATTAATGAGCATTAGTTGCTATTTCTAGTTATCTTCTGTTAGCAATGATTTAAGCACGATTAATAGACATTAGTTATTGCTATTAACAGACTTATGAATGTTAGTAGCTCAGCATGAGTAGGTATTTTTAGCTATTGATTTTTAGGTCAGTTACTTGTTGATATTAACATCGTCCAGTTTAATGTGCTGTTCATATAATGCCTAGCTTATTCCCTGTAACAACCTGTTATATTAAGATTTGAATTGGTTGTTGGTCCAGCCTGTTAGATTAACTACCTTAAAATGTCATCTGGGTCAGTATCTATGATGAGTAAGCATTCTATGTTGATTACTTGGGCTGCCATGAAGTTTTGACCATTCTAAAATATAGTGTAAGTGTTTCTGTTGGTGGCCTGCCTTCTTTGCTTGAGAACTAGTTTGAAACATAAATCGGGATGTTTACTAGTCAAATGTTGTCTTAAAGGATTTAAAGGGTCCCTTCTTTGACCGAGTCCTGTTAAAGTGTGGTTAGAAGAAAGTAGTAAAGAATCTCCATTTTCACTTCGCTATTAGTGTTTATAGAAGATGGCATCTGCCCTGAATTGTTTATGTGATCTGTCTGCTTAGTCGTGTTTTAGTCTGTCTGCAGTTACTCTAGTTGTATTAATCATGTCGTGTTTAATTTAGTTAGTCTATGTGTTTAAGCATGTTCCTATGTCAAGTTGAGTTTATTTGTTTAAATAAGCAGGTTTAGCAGTTTAATGCAGCGAAATATGCTTGTGTATTAGCCTTAGTTCAGTTTGATTTTAGTTAAATACGCCTAATAGGTTAGAAGCCTAGTAGATGGGTGTTCTTTCTTTACTAGTTTAAAGAATGCTTATGACTTGTGGGAATATGTTTCGGATGTAGCATGTTGTTTACATTTTTATAAGAAAACTGTTTCACCGGTAATGTGTAATATACGCTATTCTGCTGAATATGTCGGACTGCAACGAACAGAGGCCATGTCCTTTAGGATTCTCAAACGATGTGTTATTTGAATAAAATAAATTTTCCTCCTCCTCCCTTTATGTTCAGCCTTATCTGGGTGTAGTATTTTGCATTTCCTGTCTGTTTCCAGTTCTGTTGCTATCCTGACAGTTTCAATCAATTTTTAGTTTTGTTTGCTACCTGTTTAAAGTTCAGCATGTTTTGGTTGATTTGATAAGTATTACGCAGTTTTGGTATGCGAATCGAGAAGTGTGCATCATTTACGATACCATTCAGTTATAACTGTATGCTAAGCGATACCATTCAGTTATAAGACCTGTAACGGCTTCGACAATATAGGCTTATTAATATATGCAATTTGGGGAATTAGCTGATTTTAAGGTTCAAAAGTAATCTAGTAAGCCAAATGCTATAAGTGATCAGTCTCTTAGCCCCCCCCCCCCCCCTCTAGATTGGTTTTGATCATCTAAGCCTATAAGGAGTATGGCTCGATTAGCGTTGCACTCTGATTCCTCAAACAGAAGCTTAGCATTTGATGAACTAAAGAAGATTGCTGTTTATATCTTTATATTAGGAGTTGGTTTAAACTTAATTTCTGCCTAAAAGAATTAGGTTCTTCCATGTTTGAGTCACTATCCCGTAGGTGGTTTGAAGGATTCATTTTTTATTTTGTGGAATTCATATTTGTGCTCTTTGTTTAGTATTTGGTCATGGGTAGCTTGTCAATTTTGATAAAGAACAAAGGATGCTCTCTCTGTTTAGTGGTCAACTACGAGTGACTTGTCAATTTGGAAAGGGTCAAGTAATGTTAATGCAAGATTGAAAGACCTCCCTTTTGCTAACTAACTATGTCATTTTGGTGTATTATTGATGTTTGATAGCTGCTAATTAAGGCATAATCTGTTTTGATTAATACTCCATTGTATTATCTCGAAATTTGAAGACTAAGCGTGTTTATTTTTAACCAGCAAGTGCACATTCTTTTTGTTGCGGAAAGCTTTTTTCCTTTAGGCATGCTATTGTGTTTCGAAGAGACCTGTTGTGTGCTGCTTGTTCAATCCTGTTTCACTAGTTACATGATTTTTTATACATATTGTTTGTTTCGGCCATTGCCTTCATTTTATTTGAACTGTGGGTTTTGGTAAATCTTCATCTGTACTAATCCTTTTCTCTGTTTCTTTTTGTGCATGACCATTCGCATACGAGTCCGAGGGACTCGTCCTTCTTCCACATTTGATGTTGGGCTAAAAGCCCAACGAAATCTCCTTCATGTCCAGCCCATCCGCAGCAGTTTATAAAATCTGCTGGGCTGAGGCCCAACAGTAGCGAAACAGACCGAAGCAGCTTTAAATGGGGCTGAGCCCATTTATTTACATTTCCTGGGCTTCTATTTTTATTTTATTTTTGTATTTATTGCATTTAACTTGTGTTGTTTTGACTAACACTTTATTTTATTTGTCTCTTAGCTTAGATGAATTATAGGAGAATTTAGTGGGGTTTAGTTTTTAGTAATGGGTAGTTAATTTAAGGAAAACTAACAATTAGCTCCATAAGTTTCATTTTCTCCTTTTTGTATTAAAGTATTTATAGTACCTATAATATTTACTTTTAGAATAATTAATTCTCAATAGCGTAAATTCTTATTTGAGTTAAAGGAATCATACTTTATTCTTATTACCTGGGGAATTTTGAAACGCCACTAACATGCAAAGAGGAACTAAAACATATTTTGTAGACATCTTTTAAGGTTTATCCAAGTTATGCATACTTTTTTTTAATAAAAACATAATCTTGTTTGTACTTCTAAAACGCAAAGTCAATTAATATATCATCGTTTAGTTTGTTTTAAATATTTAGCAAAGCACCGCACAAACCCGCATCTTCTTCTGCTTACATGCAAATTATTATATTTTGCAAGTCTTATTTTGAATAGCATTATTATACTTTCATTTGAAGCATTAGCAACACTTATAAGCTTTATTTTAAATAACATTTTAAAGCCTCCTTTTTACACAAGTAATCACAAGCCTTATTTTATATAGCACTGTCATATATTTTCATTTAAAGTCCTAACAACATTTATAAGTCTTATTTTAAATAGCATTTAAAGTCATCTTTTGTGCAAGTCATTATTTTCTGTAAATCTTATTTTTAAACAACATTATTACATTTTTCTTTAAAATCTTAGCAATATTTCTTAGCCGTTTCTCTTAAAATCTAAACCCTACATTTGCATCTTTAGCCTTAATTAATTAACCTAAGTTTGGCCGGATAACCGTAGTTAACGGATTCTAAAGGATGCCTGACACCTTCCCTTTAGGATAATATAGAACTCTTACCTAGAATCACACTGGTTAAGCAGACTATTAATTGAGGTTTAGTTTTAACTTTCCCTTAGTTAATATTTAGGTGTCCTAATTCACCGTCAAATTAATTAGGTGGCGACTCCTTAAAACAAAATAAATAGGAATCACCAATACGTCGTATCCCTAAATTGACTCCGGTTAAAATGGGGTGTGACACACATGACAGGGGACAAAAACTTGTTCAAATCAGTCGCTGAATATGATGGAGGATTGGTAACCTTTGGAGATAATTCCACAAGAATTGTTATTGGTGTTGGTACTATAGCTTTTAATAACTCTTGTGATATTACTAACATTTATCTTGTGAAGGGACTCAAGTATAATCTCTTGAGTATTAGTAAATTATGTGATTCAAATCTTGAAGCAAGATTTAAGAAAACAAGATGCATTATTGAGGACTCCAAGGGTAAAGAAATTCTTCCTGGAAGCAGGAACAAAAATGTGTATGTACTAGATTTTGTGAAGAATCCAGTAGGACATATATGTCTAACCTCTATGGGAGAAGATCCTTGGGTATGGCACAAGAAACTAGGGCATGCCAGCATGAGACTAATTAAGAAATTGGCAAGACATGAATTGGTACTAGGACTGCCTAAGTTGAACTACACAAAAGATCACATCTGTGATGCATGTCAAAAAGGTAAGCAAACGAGAAATTCCTTTAATTCAAAAGATATAGTGTCTACTTCTAAACCTTTGCAGCTACTACATATGGACCTTGTTGGTCCTACTAGAACTGCCAGCATTGGAGGAAAAAGGTATGTCTTTGTTATTGTTGATGATTATTCTCGTTTCACTTGGGTCATATTTCTTTCTCACAATGATGATACTCTCAACAATTTTAAGTTTTTCTGTGAGAAAATACAGCGTGAAAAAGGTTACTACATCACTTCCATTAAAAGTGATCATGGAGGAGAATTTGAAAATAAGGCATTTGAGGAGTTTTGCAATGAACAAGGCTATAATCACAATTTCTTTTCGCCAAGATCTCCTCAGCAAAATGGTGTTATTGAACGAAAGAACAAAACTCTACAAGATATGGCAAGAACCATGATTGTAGAACATAACTTACCACACCACTTTTGGGCTGAAGCTATAAGCACAACATGCCATGTTCTTAACCGGTGTCTAATCAGGCCCATTCTAAAAAGAACTCCCTATGAGCTCTGGAAGGGAAAGAAACCAAACATCAGCTACTTTCACCCTTTCGGATGCAAGTGTTTTGTTCATAACAATGGTAAGGACAACATCGGTAAATTTGATGCTCGAAGCGATGAAGGTATCTTCCTTGGATATTCTCACACTAGTAGATCATATAGAGTGTATAATAAACGTACATTATCAATTGGAGAATCTATTCATGTTATATTTGATCATACTAATCGGTTGGTCGAGGAAGGTAATAATGCAGATGATAAAGAAAGAAAATCCACTGCGGCTCTCTCACTTGCTATACAAAATAATAAAACACAGTCGACCACTGCTCCAGTAAAATCGACTGATATGGCTCTTGAGCCTTTTCCAAGTGAATGGGGAAGTGAGCCTGACTATCCAAAGAAGTTTGTCATAGGAGATATTCATGAAGGAATGAAGACTAGAGCATCAAGCAAGAAAAATGCAAATATTGCTCTTATATCACAATTAGAACCAAAGAAGATTGGTGTAGCACTTAATGATGAACATTGGGTCAAAGCTATGCAAGAGGAATTGGATCAATTCTCAAAGAATAATGTATGGAAATTAGTTCCTTGACCTGAAAATATTTCAGTGATTGGTACCGAATGGGTTTTTTCGCAATAAGCTGAATGAAGCAGGAGAAGTTGTATGAAACAAAGCTCGACTAGTTGCACAAGGTTACTCGCAACAAGAAGGAGTCGGCTACGATGAAAATTTTGCACCTGTAGCACGGTTAGAATCAATTCGCATCTTACTTGCATATGCATCTTTTAAAAAATTCAAACTTTTTCAAATGGATGTCAAAAGTGCTTTTCTAAATGGATTCATTGACGAAGAAGTTTATGTCAAACAACCTCCTGGTTTTGAAGATCCTAAGCTACCCTATCATGTTCTTAAGCTCTCAAAGGCTCTTTATGGTCTTAAACAAGCTCCTAGAGCCTAGTACGATAGATTGAGATCTTTTCTTGTGAATCATGATTTTTCCCGAGGTAAAATAGATACCCCCCTTTTTATAAAAAGAACTCCCTCTGGAAATCTCATTATTCAAATTTTTGTTGATGATATTATATTTGGAAGTTCTAACCCATCTTTGTGCAAGGAATTTTATGATCTTATGCAAAGTGAGTTTGAAAGTATAATGGGCGAGTTGACTTTCTTTCTGGGTCTCCATATTGTTCAATCTGAAAAGGGAATCTTCATCTGCCAAACTAAGTATACTAATATTTTGTATGATGGAAGCAAAAGCTTCAAGGACTCCAATGAGCTCTACATGAAATCTTGATAAAGATGAGACAGGTAAACCCGTTGATCAAACTAAATATCAGGGGATGATTGGTTCACTACTATATCTCACTGCTAGTCGAACAGATATCATGTTTAGTGTGTGTAAGTGTGCTAGATTTCAGGCCACTCCAAAAGAATCTGTAACACCCTGTAAACTTGAACTAGGTGTGAATGTGTAAAAAAATCTAGTATTAAGATGATATTATATCAATATGAATCCATTCTTGATGAATTCGGGTGGAAGATGGTCGTTTTGAAGTCAAACCAACAATTGAAGTTCTTAAGGGCTCTTAATTTCGCCTAAGTTTTGGTAGGTCTGTCTTCTAGGAGATTTTCATAAAAATGTGTTGTGAATTTGGAAAATGAAGTTATAGATCTTTGAAATAGCTTTCCAACGGTAGGTCGCCCAGCCCAAGAAAAGTTACGTACAAAAAATTATGCCTGTTTTACTGAAGCCTGTCTTCGCTGGAAATTTGGCCTGTATTACGGTGAGACGTTACGAGCCGTAACGTCTCAAAAATCACCAGAAATCTCTGGAAATTTCCACTAAAGGACGGTCCGTAACACGAAGGACGGTTCGTCCTTCGGGGGCGTCCTTTGGCCCGTTTTCACCAGAAAAGTATAAATAAAACACTTGTTTTGTTTATTCCTCCACTTTCTGAACAACCCTAAGGACGAAAATCATTCCTCCAAGTCTCCAAATCAAAGGTAAGAACATCCCTAACATTACTAATTGATTCTAACATCAAACCCGTGATTCTTAACATGATTCTTGTGACCAAAACCTAAGGTTTGCAACATAATTCTTCCCAAAGTGATTCAAGTTAGGGTTTGGGTGTTCTTCATTAGAAAAATGAATTGTTAAACTTTGTTTAACATATTAAGGTATGTCTCATTTAAAAATCATTGTTGACTATAGAGGTGATTCGTATGTCTCTTTTAAAATCATTGTTGACTATAAAGGTGATTTGTATGTCTCTCTTTTGAAAACTTATTTTGAATGAAAATCACTTTTGAAACTATTGTTGGAAGTATAAATTTTATTCAAGATTCTTTAATGAATGAAAGTAAAAGTAATCTTTTCATGTTTCTTGAACTCCAATTCATGTCTAAATGGTGGTTAATGTGTGTGAGGGGACAAACCCACATTAAACCTAGATTGTAACAAACCTTGTATATGTATGTGATATTATGAATGTTTTCCTCTATAAGAGATGCTTAATAATGATGGTTAAGGATTGGTAATGATATACTCATTGATGAATTAGGACATGGAATATTTCGTAAAGAAGTTACACATTTTCAAAACATTATTTGAAATGATTTATCTTTACGATATGGCATAATAAACCTTAATGGTAAATAGTGATGTGACTACCTTGAGATAAATTGTAATTTGGCTTTTATGCTATGAACTCTGTTGATGTGATTTTGCCTAGCCATTCGGGAAGATGAGTGGTCACCGAGGATTTCATATTCCGGTGTATATATGCCTAGCTACTCGGGAGGAAGGGTAGTCACTATGGATCCTAGTGTGGTAATTGCCTAGCCATTCGGGAGGAAGAGTGGCCACTACCGGGTTCGCTACCCGGAGTGTGGTTAATGCCTAGCTATTCGGGAGGAAGGATATCTACCGAGAATTTCATATTCTGGTGTGGTGCACTGTGACAAGGGAACCCTACGGTCATCCCTTCGATATGATTGATTCTTGGGCCTGTATTGTCATGTGTGATATTCTTATTCTCTCATAGAACTGTTGTTGACAATCATGATCAATTTTAAAGGCATAATTGAAATTTGTAACTTGACAAAAGACTTTATAGTCGATTTTGATAATTCTTATTGAGATACACATGCTGAATACCTGTTTTTATATTGATTAATGGCTTTGTAAACTGTTTAACAAATGATATTAAGAATCATAAAGTGGAATGACTGTTTTTATACTATCTTTTCAAAACTGATCTCTTTATGTATTATTGTACTTTATTTTTATAATACTTGTTGTCCCTGAGGCACTCACTGAGTACGAAAGTACTCAGGCATACCATTGTTGTTTTTTTGATGGTATGTTAGGTAACGGAGAAGAGCAGATTCGTGATACTCTCGACGCTTAGGAGACTTACTGCTATTGTTGATTTGGTGAGCCCACATCCTTATTCGTGGGACACTTCCTGTTTCATTTATTATTCTAGATTTTCGGGCTGTGTCCCGAAGTTAGATGATTGTTGTGTCTCTTAGAAGCTCCATAGATAGTTATCAGAATTGTGGGTAGATTGTCAAAGTCTCGTATGACTTAATGGGTGTTTGCCACGTTTATGACTATTTACCTATATTAGACTTCCGCTGATCTTATTTCATAGTTGTGATCCTGATATATGCAGTTACTTATAACTTTGTTTAATTTAATAAGGAAAGATTATTAAAAAGGAACTTGATGTTACATTTATTTTATAAACTGTTGGAGGCGAATGTTGAACCTGGCGGGTTCAAGTGTTAGTATTGCATTGTTTAGGTTCTTCCGATGTTGTTCATGACGTCAGATGCCGGTCACGTCTAGGGTGGGTTTTGGGCGTGACAGAATCTCATCTTACTGTGGTAAAAAGGATTATAAGATACCTAGCTGGAACTTCAAATTATGGTTTATGGTACCCTAGTACTAACTCTTTTCAACTTGAAGGGTTCTCAGATGCTGATTTTGCAGGTGATAAGGATGATCGCAAAAGTACAAGTGGTTCTTGTCAATTTCTAGGAAAATCCTTAATTTCCTGGCACAGTAAGAAACAAGGATCGGTCTCCTTGTCAACTACTGAGGCTGAATATATTGCAATTGGTCAATGCTGTGCTCAAGTAATTCGGATGGATCATCAATTGAGTGATTATGATATTTTCTCTAAACCTATTCGTCTTTTCTGTGATAATTGCATCATTTCATTAGAGATCACGTGTCAAAAGGAAATATAGAAATTAGCTTCGTTAGCACTGATAGTCAACTTGCTGATATTTTTACAAAACCTTTCTTAGAAGAACGTTTATGTCATCTAAGAACATTAATTGGCCTAGTTGAAAATCCTGTTACTATATAATTTTGTTATTCAACATGTGTTTTTAAAAAATAAAAAAATAATAATAAAAACAATGTATATTTGTTTTGGCTGTTCAAATCTTTTGCGTGATTTTATTTGATTTTGTGATCCTTCCATTTATCTCTTCTTCCATATTTACGAGGCACCCGTCATAATTACTTTACACACCACCCGTTCATCTTCCATCCCATCTGTTCCTTTTCCTAACGCCAGTTCACCATCCCAAAGTTTTTCTTTTTATATTTCTTGTATCTTCTCTTCTCTTCTTCATCTTCTTGTCTCCCCTCCCTTCTTCAATGGACAAGCAATAGAAAGCTGCTCCCTTCTCTACTCGCCAAAGCTCTAGGATCAAAAGTAAGGGTAAATCCACCTCCCCTGTTCATGTGGATTCCGATATTTCTACCCATTCGTCTTTTTCTGAAGCCACTGCGTCGGTTCTCTCTAAAAAAAAAAAGGGTAAACGTTCTCTCGATGCTGATACTTGCGTTGAATCCTCTAAGAAACTAAAGTTTGACCCCGAAACTCCTCTTGGGCTTAAGAACACTTTTGGGACACATCTAACTGTGACTTGTTCGTCGCTCTCAAAGAGAAATCGGTGGTTTCTGGTCATATTGTTGATCATGACTACATGCAAACACTCTCTTGCAAGGTAAAAACCCTTTTTGAATTTCAAGGCTGGACAAACAAATTTCAAAACCCCACCCGTGTCTATGAAACCCCTGTTCGCTTATTTTTTGCTAATCTCAAGTCCTCCAAACCTAATGAAATTGAAACCCTTGTTCTTGGTACTAGCATTGTGCTTAATTATGATGTGTTGGATTCTATTTTAGACTGTCATTGTTCAGGCTTCTTTGACCTTCCCAAACCAATTGGCCTGAATCTCTTGACATTTCCTATGAGCAAGTTAAGCAAACCCTACCTGGTTCCCCCACCACTCCTAGTCATCTTGGCCCGTTTGACATCACTTTTGAAGCCCGTGTCTTAGCCCACATTGTCTCCACCACACTTCTTCCTCGTGCAGGCTCTTTTTCTACTGTTACTCAATGTGATGCTATTTTTTCCTATTGTCTTTTGACTAAAAAGAAAGTGAAATTGTCTGCTGTCATTCTTAACTACATGATTGAATGTGCTGCTAATCCGACCAGTCTACCTTATGGCATGCTTATAACTCGTATTCTTGAAGCCCATCATATCAATCTTAGTGACTATCCCAGCCTTCTGGTCAAACAATGCTACAACTCTCGAGCTTTCTGTAGCATGGGATACGTTCTTGTTAATGACCCTTGGGTTCCTAAAGACTCTGTTGATGATGCCCCTCCTGTTTCCCCTAAAGATCAAACAAAGCCCTCCATCTCTCAGTCACCCCTTCCCATAGATGTGTCTCCTGAAGGGCTTGTCAAATTGGATGCTATGAATGCTCAACTTGAATCCATGAAGGATTTAATGGCATCCACGTTATACAACATGGAACGCGTAAGGGACTCTACTAAGGAAACAAGTGCTGATATTGCTCGTGTTAGGGTCAAACTTGATCAAATTGTCAAGGAAGCCGTCAAGCTATCTACTAAGCTCCAGGCCAGTGTGGATGTCTTTCCCAATAAGCTGACAGGAACCTTGGATGCTCTTAAGGATGCCATAGTTAACACTTTGGCTTATTTTCTTCGACCTTTTGCAGAGCACCAGCAGGAGGAAAATCAGCAAGATGCTTAGCTGTTTTTTTTTAAAGACAATTTATGTGTTTTGTTTGCCTGTTTTGTTATGAAAATATGTGTACACGAAACTGAGCCTAGCTCAGTTCTGTGGATTATGTTTTGTGGTGCTGCACTCTGCAGCCTCTCTATTGCTCTTTAATCTAGGCTATATTTCTCTGTTTTTCTTGCTTTTTTTTTTTTTGATTGATGCCAAAGGGGGAGAATAGCAAGGTCAATCATTCAAATATTCAGGGGGAGTCAACTATTTAGGGGGAGCTTTCCTCCAGACTGAAGCAACAACCTTCTAGAGCACATGTATCAGGGAAGTTGACTACTTTATCTTGAGTATTAATTGTCATCATTAAAAAGGGGGAGATTGTTAATGTTAAGATTTTAATGATGACAACCGATGTCACTATGCAGGAAAAATACTCAAGGCCCAAGCAATTAGCACTGCAACAGTTCAGCCCATGATCTCATGAATGGACCACGCCAGCGTGATATCTGCATTAATGAGGAAGAAGTAATTAAAAGGAAACTACCACTGGCAAATCAAGTACCATGAGACCTTCTGCACAAGGAAAGGAAATAATTTGAAGGAAAATCACAGGATTGTTAAAAAGAAGGAGATAATCAAGTATTGATCAGCAAAACAATGATTCTTTAAAGGAAGGAAGCTAATCAAGTATAAAGACACAAGGAAAAGATCAATCATCATCAAAGATCTTGCTTTATTCTTGGAAAATAAGGATCTTCAATCTTCCTATTTTCCAAGGATCAAATCTCTTGGGTTGTTTTCTCTGCTTGGAAGAGCCACGACCACTTCACGTCTCTTGTATAAATACTGGCTCATTCAGACGCACAACTTGTACTTCGTCTCAACCTTCACATAGTCCTTGCTCTACTTTTCATAAGCATTGTAATTCAATTGAGAGTTGCTGTGTAAACAAAAAAAAAAAAGAGGAGAGAGTTATTTTCAGTTGGTGAGACTTTGTAACAGAAAAAATACGAGAGTTAGAGTGTAGACATAGGAGCTCCATTCAAACCAACCCTTTGTACCAAGATTCACATTAAAGAGCTGCAGAGATCACCCTTGCAACCCAAGGGGACTGGACTAGGATTCATATTGAATCTGAACCAGTATAAATATCGTGTGTCAATTACTTTCTGCATTTACTTTACAGTTATAATTACCGTAGTCAACTAGGTGTTCTACATAGTCGAATCTCTAAAAACTAAAAATTACAATTCAACCCCCCCCCCCCCCCCCCCCCCCCCCCCCCCCCCTCTTGCACTTTCAGCATCCTCTTAGTGCATTAACAAAATAAGTGACGGTTGGATATGGAGCCTTGCCCGGTGAAAGGGAAAGAGTGAGGAAGATCAATTAGCCATTAAAGAACGTGGAACAGGATTCAGGATACAAAATAACTTAGGTTAGAACTAAAGCTCTAATACCACAAAGAGTATTATAGAACAATATTGAGTGTAAAAATACAACTTTTATGTTTTCCTTCTTGCCTCTCCACGTATGTGAGACAATGACTTCAGTATATAGCCATGCAACCATTCTTTCTCTTTTTAGTTTGGGATTGAACTTTACAATCTTAATCTTAGTAATATAAACATTTCTAAGTTATGTGAATATTGAATTATTAATCCTAAGCTAATTAGGATCTACTATACACGTTATGTCTATCAATTTTGACCTGTTAATTGACCATCTTGAAATAACTGATCATTTCAATCCAATCTAACTTTGGATTGGTTGAATCATCACTCATTTATTGATTTGACATGAGTCCTATATTTGACCCAAACGCGCGCACCTAATTGTCACTTCTAATTTTTCCATTCACAAGAGCATAGAAGCAGTCTTGAGTAGTCGTGTACAATTCCTTTCTTCAAAAGACTCTAAAGAGCTAGGCAGAAAGACGAAGAGTACACGTTGAAGTGTGTGACCATCTCATCTAAAAGCTTAAGCTTAGATGAGATGACACACTTCAATATGGTATCAGAGTCAGACCCATAGTTGATGTGGGCCCCCGGACGGTGTGGGGGTGGGGGGAAGGGGGTGGATGAAGCTTTTAGATGAGATGGCCACACATTTCAATATGCATCAGATCCAGACCCATGGTCGATGTGGGCCCCCGGACCGTGAGAGGGGGTTGATGATTTATACCCTTGGTCCATGTTGTGCACACTCCAGTTCAGACAGTTTCTTAGCGTGGGGGTGGGGCGGGGGGGGGGGGGGGGGGGAGGTTGAAAAGAAGTATCTCACATCGGACCGCGACGAGATCCCTAGACTCCATATATGGCATGGCAAGTCCTTCTTCCTTGAATTAGCTTTTGAGGTTGAGCTAGACTCAAGATTCATTTAACATGGTACAAGAAGGAAATCGAGAATTTAAGCAGGTTCATTCTTTCAATGGAAGCGAGATAGATATATACCTCTTTTTTACCTAGTCATAGTTTCATATATAGCATAATAGGTGGGGAGGATATTTTATCATCTATATTACAAAAAAAAAAAAAAAAAAATTAAAGTGCCAATTCTAAACGAATCTAGGCTTAGCGAAGCCTAGTTCGATATCAAATATATAATTGGTGAAGAAAATGAGCTAATAGTTAATCTAGGAACAGTGACCTTTCAGAACCTCAACGGTGAAAGTTATATACATGGAGATGATGTAGTTCCAATATTGTCTAGCTAGCCAATAACCAACCTGCTAGCTGTGCTAAACTCCAACTCCCTATTAGTAGCGGAGCTAGAATTTTGTCAAGGGTGTTCGAATTATAATCTATATATTAAGGGTGTTCAATATGCAATATATATCTGTAATACGAAATAATTGACATGTCTACACGGTATAATTTTTCGGCAAAGGGTGTTCAGTTGAACACCCTTACCGGGCTGTGGCTCCGCCACTGCTCTCCATGACTCAGAATATTCATCATAATTAACTAAGTGGGTAGGGGCTATATTATGCATAGTGGCTGAGCCATACTACGAAGAGAATTCAATTGAATCTCCTTCATTGAAAATATTATACGTTCAGATTTGAGCTCTGCTCACGCCTCCGAATTAGAGCTCTGCTCGAGCATAAACTATTAATTTCGTGACTTTGCTTAGTTTTCAATGTCACAACGGTTTAACCTTTCACTATTTTGGCGTCCTCAAAGGATCGGAGGTGCCTCACAGACTTCATCCCGAAGTTCAAGTCGTAGTTTTTGTCCTTGAAAGAAGCGGAAGGAGTTAGGAGGATGAAGCGCTATTATTATGTAAATAGAACAAAATTGACTAATACTTTTTTACATATATAATTTTTTTAATACACGTGATTTAAGAGAAGCATAGGTTCAAATTTCAATTATGACGTTTATGTACGTTATTTAATCCCTTTGTCAGAGTTTTTGTCTCGGTTAACGCTTAGGTATATATGTTGCTCTTTGGCAATGAAGTATGAGTATATCATCACAAATCTAGAGATACATTGGCTCAAGATTACGACCATCGACTAAAAACAAAATAGGTGAATCAAAATATATATCCACTTAGGCAAATTGAATATTCAGTTGATTCTTTTTTGTTTTTTGGAGTCAAATGGCCTACAAGAATTAATAAAAAATTGAAGTTGTTGATGACCTAATCAAGTGGTTATTCTTCATCTTCGCCGCATACTTTTGTTAATTGATGCCCCTCCTTAAATAATGATAATGAAATTTAGGATCACATTGGCCTATATATAGGAATAATTGATTAGATAATCAGAAACATATATAAAACTAATGTTTTGAATGGAGATAAATAAGAAAAATTATGGAGGATGAAGCAATATTAAAGAACTTATCCAGAATTAGTTCTCAACTTATATATGAATTAATTAAGAATATCATCCGCCACATTATATAGACCAAAAGCAACAAGAGATGGGCTTTTAATTAATCCATAAAATTGGATCAGATTCAACATGTTTTAGTTTTACACTCTAAGTAGTAAACTTGTTATTCTTATTAAATTTTTTACAGATATATCCCAAAAAAATTAATTTTCAAATTCGGAAAAGATTAAATTTCAGGTTTTAATAAATTTTGTTATTAACACATAATTTTATTTTTATTTACTCTTAATCAAGTCTTCTAGATAATAATACTATATCAATCAAAATATAATAAAAACTTCCTTAAATTAGCACCATCTAGTATCACCTATTATAAATTTCATTTTGTAGTAGTAATGTTCTTTCATTATTTCATTCCCACAGTAATAATATTTTACATCAATAGAAAAGTTATGAATATTTGTTTGCGGCTGATATATATTAGTTTTATTCTAAAGTAGTATTGTATTTTTCGTTCACTCTCAATTGTCATACCTTTCATAGTATCAAGAATGTTATTTAAATATTAGTCTGCGAAATTAATTTTTAATAAATTATATATTTATTAATCTAGAGACTTTTCTCTTATTTAAATTTCAGGCAATCAAGTTAATCCATACATTTAGACCATGAGATTTGTTTCTACCGAAAAAATGACAAGCCTTTCCATATATAAACAATAAACGGAAAACACATAAGTTTTATTATTCATAAGTGAATTAAGCCATAAATTTAATTTACAGGATAAAAGGCGAAATTAAAATTAAGAAGAAAAATAAATTGAAGCAACAAAATCATATTAATTCACATACTTGTAGCATTGAACCTCTTGCTGAGAACATTGACCTGAAACCAAATTAACCTAATAAATCAAAATCCCAAAAAGTTAAAACCCTTTAATCACAAAATAAAGATATTAAAGAAAAGGACTGAGATTTGAATAGTAATAAACCACCAATAAGCAAAATGCGAGTTTAAAATAGTAATAACTGAAATTTTTATTTGTACATAACATCAATAAAGAAAACCAAAAGAGGATAGAAGTGGGTAAATTATTACCTTACAATTACAATTTCATAATCGAAAACGATAAATTGGTGGCACAAAGTCTTCAGGTTGATTCTTGTCTGTTTAAATCTCTTTCTAACAGCTCTCACACTTGTTTGTAGGCAGTGGTTTTTCATCATCAAAATATCACGAAAAGTTATAGGTCGCTTCTTTTCTCGATAAACTATTGTGGAAGAAAAATAGAAAATTAGGGGGGGGGGGGGGGGGGGGGGGAAGGAAGCTAATTTGGTTCAACATATATAGCATTAATATAAAAATATGATGAAGCATAATTCAAAAACTAAATAAGTATACAATTTACAACCTTGTTACAAAGTTACAATGTAATATGAAGTTGTAAATATTCGAATATAAACAAGATAAGAAATTAACAACCAAATATGTCATTCATGCTTACACTGCATACGACATATCCATTATGAATATCACAGATTCACAGTATACCATATAGTGCATATCTGCCACTCCAGAAAGAGTTTCGAAGGCACAACAATGGGTAAATAATACTCACCATTTTAACCGGCCATTTTTCCCTTGAAAAACCCACTCACTTACTACTAACTTCATCCTTCAAGAGCAATGTCTCCCTCTGGATGGTCCTTAAAAACACAATCAAACAACAAAAGAAGAGTACTGGCAACACCCATTTACGGAACAAAGATGTCATTTTTTGAGTTAAAATTAGCATTATATGTATTTGATACGTTATAATTTTTAAAGTGCACCAAAAAATATTAAGAGAGGAATTAATGAAATTAATTCTTTTTAAAATGTGGACTGTTTTGAAAATGCCGACTGGCATTCAAAGTTATTAAATTTACAAGTCACTCTTTTGCCCGCATCTATTAGGAGAAAATGAGAACTTAGAAGTTTTAGCAAATGAAGTGTTGTTGGAAAATGAAAGGTCTTGGTTCGTTTTCTTAAACATCTTCCTAAGTAACACAGATAAGAATAAAAGCTTTTCAATAGAGGTCATAGAGAGGTGTCACATCACCTTATTTATGTCTAATTTTATTATATATATATATATATATATATATATATATATATATATATAAGATTAGTTTGAGCTACTTTTAGTCAAAGTAACTGTGTGACTGTTACCAAATTATTTCATGCTGATATATGTATATAATAATATAAACTACTCCACTTATTAGTTCATAATTCATCAATTTGGGGGATGTGTACTGATAACTAAGGTTGACCAAATTATAAAGGCAAAAAATGACTTAATAATACTACTTAAAACTCTATATTATAAAACATAAGGATATTTTTCCTTATTTACAAAACACATTAACAAAATTACAAAATATATCATATTTGGCATTAATAGGATACCCACGATTTTGGGCTTCTTTTTAGTTAGAGAATTTGATTTTTAAATGTGGACTTAATTTTAAGATAGTTATCAATCAGTTTCTTGTTCTTTTCAAAAAGATTTCTCTCCCTCCTTTCAAAAAAGATTTCTCTCCCTCTCTGTCTACAGTTGTTGATAGAAGCTATTTTAGGACCTAAAATTCATCTTCTCTCCCAATACAATACAATTTCAGCTTCATCGACGAACAATATCCACCAATTTAAATGTTTCTTGCCTAATAACAACTCTCTTTCTAACCTAAATTGTTGTTTTTTAATTCCTCCTTATTGTTTGAAACAATGAGTGAAAAAGTTTCAGTGGAGACTCCTCTCGGAATGCCATTAAAGAAAACCATCCGAAATTGTTGTGTTTCCGATAAAGAAGAACCAATTTGAACCGAGTTTGTGGAACTGGAGGCTATTTGACTGATTGGAACAACCCATCTTTCTTTAGAATCAACTGTATATGTTGAAAGGGTCATCAATACTGTCATGCCTCTCCGATCCTTCTCTCGAATCGATAGCTACTCTTTTTCTGATTTACTGACTCTCTTTGTACAAATAATAAAAAGAAAAATTTGTATTAATATTGTATGAAAGTTGTGTACAATATTGTTGTAATTGTATTAAATTTATCCAAATTTCAAAGCGAGATTCAAAATTGTATTAAACTTGTAAGAATCTATATATATATAATAAAGCTAGGCAATAAGAGAGTGATGTGACACCTCTCTTTGGCCAAGGATTCTATTTATCTTTTTTCTCATTTTCTTGACAATTTTTCCTCCTCCATTCAATTAATTTAGCTTATATTAAAAGGCCTAAAAGTCTTTACCCCTCCATAATCATCTTTATTCTCTAATTAAACAAAGCAATTAATACATATTAATGCCAATGCTTTTTGATCTTCCTATTCGACTGTTTTTGCTCATTTTTCTGTTCATGGCCAACAACTATTTAAATCTCCAATTAAATTGGATAATTAATACAAATTAATGTCCATTCATATGCCATTGCCATGCCTCAATTCTGTAGTTTTATATTGTGCAAGAAAGTCTAAGTTTCACAAGTTTTTGTTTGTTTTCTCTATGTATATGTATAGTCGAGTATTTGTAGTTATTCGAACAGATTGTTTACTTCATTTTCAACTATTTTGTGTAACTAGGACAAGATTATAGATTATGTATAGGAAGTGTTTTATTTTTGGAGTCTTATCACACGTTAATTCTCGATATCGAATCCAAAAGAAGAATGTTGATTTTTACTTTGCATACTCACTGTATTTTACTCTTTTTTTCCCTTTATAGAATCACAAATTGTCTTGTGAGGTTCATGCATGTGCAGTCTTGCCATCATATTCAAATGGACCATTTCCTTACGATGCAAAGGTATGACAACATTTTCGTTGAAAATTTACTTTTGAATTCCATTTTTTTAAGTATTTGCTTAATTTTATCAACTGTATTGACGAGTCTGGTGCACTTGGAGGTATATACCTTAACGTTGGATGCATTTCTTCTAAGGTAATTATATTCACTCTCTAAATTCATAATTTTTTTACTACTGCTTACTTAAATTTAAATTGTGTTACAAAGCATAATTTATTTTCCTATTAGATCTGTTTGGAAATACGATTAGATCTATTCAGAAATTGACACAGTGTAATTTTGAAAGCTATTTGAAACTTAATGATTCAAAAAATAGAGGTCAAAACTTAAATTTTAACGAGAAATGATGATTTGCCTAGCATTTGCTGTGAAATTAAAATTCATAAATGATGTATTTTCATCGTTGCACCCAACAATCATAGCCAACTTTTTTTTTCATCAGCAAAACATAATTCATAATACGTGTGGCAATTGAAAGATCCAAAAGCATATAATAAAACGAAATTGAAAAAGAAGAAAGTGACTACCAGCAGGAAGAAGACGCGCTTCGGATTAATATTAGGATTTTTTTAAAGAAAATGTTAAACTTAAATATTCACTCATAAAAAAATGTTAAATTAATTTATGAATATTTTGTTGGTTCTTTTCTTATTCTTAATAATTTGTTCTCTTTTCCTGTTCCTGGTTATGTTGATTCTCTTTATATTGTCAAAATAAAATGAATAATTATTGTGTGATAATATATACACTTTTTCATATTCTATAAAGTGTTTTTTGTACTACTTTTTTATATCTTCTTTTATAGTTTATGACGAGACTTGAGAATATTATCTTTTTGGTTACTTATCTTTATTATTAGGAAGTTAAAGAAGAAAGAAAAATAAAACTTGAGCGGCGAAGTAAGAAAGGAAAAGAAAGAAAATGAAGAAAGAAAAAAGTTAAAGGTTTAAACAAGTATAGGACAAAAATTAGAAAAAGATGCTTGCAGATAAATACTTATATAAATGTATTAGATGGATTAGAAATAACTATATTTTAAAATTGTTATATATGTGCCAGAAACAGATCGATTTTTCATAAAATTCTTTCTCTCTTTATATTTTTTAAAAAGAAAATAAAGATAATGTTTCACTTTACATAACACAAGTATTTCTAGAAGACCAAAAACATTTCTTAAGTGACGGAAAATCATAGAAAAATATGTGAACTAACCGTTAGTAATATTTGGTAAAGCTTGAAATATTTGACTTTGAAGACCAATCAAAATTTTGAAAAAGAAAAAAAAAACTATATTTGAAAGTCTAATTAATCCGCGCGAAGCGCGGTTAGATTTACTAGTATTGTATGAAAGTTGTATATAACGTTGTTATAACATTTTTACTACCATAAGTTTAAAATTTTATAAGTACACAAATAGTATGATATGTTTAAGATAATAAGTTCTTTTTCTTTTAAGCCAAGGGTCGAGGGAAACAGCTTATCTACCCCACAAAGGTTGTGGGTAAGGTCTGCGTACATCCTATTCTCCCCCAGAGGCGAATTTACATGTAAATCACTGGCACGTGAACCTATATATGGTCTCCTCATAAAATTAGATATTTTATGTACATGTTTTCTAAAATTAATATAATATTGCCGGTTGACATTCATGATCCAAAAAGACTAAATGATGCACTTGATTGAATGCTGAGTTTATTTACCTAGAGTATTAGGTTAGGGACCAATTCCCACTTGCTACTTTTTTTTCCTTCCTTTTTAAATCCTCAGACCGCACTTATGAGATTACACTAGATATGTTATTGTTATTTCAAAAATCGTCCTTTATTTCTTAAACTTCATATTGAATCAAACTGCTCCATATAAATCAGAACGAAAAAAATAAAACCTTTGCAGAATGATATATTATGAAATTATGCGACAACAACTGGATCAAGTATACCATACTTGTGAGTTAATGCTGACTCATGTATAAGGTTGAGGAGATTTTGCCATCTTCAAAAGGAAGGGGCACCACGAGAATGAAAGCAATATAATTTTAAAAAATATATATATATATTTAGTGTAATCCCACAAGTGGCGTAATGGAAGTAATATAATAAAGGGAAGAAAAGGAGGGTTTCTCTATGGAAAAAAGTTGTACGTATATCCAATAACAAAACTTGGTATTGGACATTAATAGTATTTTGCAGAGGTGGTAAAATATCTTATATTTAAATACTCAACTCGCTTAAGTTTAAACAGACAGGGATTGTTTGATTGGTGGGATAAAGAAAATAATCCCGAGATATTTTATAAAATTAATTTATCCCGCATTTGGTAATGAGTATCATTTAGTGTCAGAATTATTTTATCTCACCATTTTGATATAAGTACACCCTGTTTTGTTTCAGATTCAAAACAACTTCGTTCTTTCAGTGGAAGCAACATAGATACCTCTTTTCACCTAGTCATCGTCTCACAACGTAATAGGTGAGAGGATATTTTATCATTTATATTACCCAAAAACAAATAAAAAAGTGTCAATCCTAGAGGACTCTAGGCTTAGCTAGGCTTAATTCGACAAATAAATAAATTGGCGAAGAAAATGAGCTAAACTAGGAACAGTGACCTTTCACAACCTCAAGGTACATATATATATGGAGATGACTAAAATATAGTGCCAATAACCAATTCTGTAACTGTTCTAAAGTCTAACTGTCTGTGACTAGGAATATTCATCTTAATTAACTAATTAAGTGGGTGGGAAATATCTTATGTAAAGTAACATAGCCGCCACACGCAATGAAGGGGATTCAACTTTCACAATTTCACCAGAAAGTTATATTGTGCAAATAAAAAAAAAATTAAATTAATATTCCTAATATTAGAGAAGTATAGGATCAAATATCAGGGATGACATCTATATATACAATGGTGGAGCTAGGAGGACAGAAAGGGGTTCCTTGAAACGCTCTTCGCGGGAAAATTGTACATATAAGGTCAAAACAATTATTGATATCGATGTTGATTCCTCTTACCTTTTTCTCGTGTCAATGTTGTGTAGCTTGAATTTTTTTATTTTTTATTTTGTAAAAAACTTGATACTGCCACCACTGCATTTATATACTTTACTAGATGGAAGTGCGCCCGTGTTAAAATTTTATTTCATACGTGAATTATGTAGATTCAATATTAAAATTTCGTGAATTCATTTTGGTGATATAAATAATACTAAAAAAGATAACTAAAATATTAAGATATGTTTACAACAAAGTATATTTCAATCTGCATTCCGGCGGTTGTTAGTTTCAGTTAGAGTAGTTAGTATTATGCACTTCTAACTTCATTTTATTAGGTGCAATTACAAACGTAAAGCTTGTTAAAACTCAAATTTTCTCACATACCGTATCATGAAATTATTAATATTCTAAGAAGATTTACATGCAAATTAAAGGAAACCCCTTCCCTTACTATCTTACTACTTGAGACATTAGAATAATAGAAATTACTAATTATACTATTAATTAGCATAAGTTGATAACATGAAAAATTGGTGATTTCTTAAATGATCATTAAAGTAATAGTTATCTCTTAATTCTATTAAATTAATAGTTATCTCTCGATTCTATGAAAAATGAAGTAAACGACCTGTTATAATCGATTAATTTTGATTCAGTTAATTTAAGTGTACATATATTATTTTGCCTGTAAATTTAACTACAAACATACTAATTCTCTCTGTCAAGTTTTGATTTGATTAACTTTAAAGCTAATCAAACTTGCATTAGTCTATATATAGGTTGAAATGCTTAAAATGGCACAAAGTACACAAATATGTAGTAGCTTACTATATAACGTATATATTATTAATTTCTAAAATTTTGGTAAAATTTATAAGAATTTAATCAACAAATTATTTAAATTGTTAGCTTGGGTATGATCTTTTTTTTCTTTCTATTTCTTAGCTTGGGTATATACACATAAACTACATAAGATTCTCTGAGGTCCAATCATAGTGCTCTATATTTGTGAAATGACCGAACTGCCCCTAAAAAGCCAAGCAAGCATGTTGACCTACTGTGTGGTTATTCCCTCTTATCTTATAAGTTATAGTAGAATATATGTCATTACTCCGTAGGTGTATATTGTCCTTTGGCAATGAAGTATGATTATATCATCACAAATCATGAGATGCATTGGTACGTACGATGTGTGATTGTGACTTCGTTTTAAGAAACTCAAAAAGTATATATGGCGCACACCATCGACTAAAAACAAAAAGGGTGAATATTTAGTTGATTTTTTTTTTTTTGTCTTTCTTGGAGTAAAATGGCCTAAAAGAATTTAGTTATAATTTTGTCTTAAAGTGTTGATGACCTCATTAAGTGGTATATTCTTCATTTTCGCGCCTCATATACTTGTGTCAATTGATGCCCCTCCTTAATTAAATATAATGAAATTAAGGACCATAATGGCCTATATAAACCTAAACATCCCAACAAGCCTCTACAATTTCATGCAATTGCCTTAGAGCTAGCTCATTACAAGGTTTTTTTTTTTTTGGCAAACCTTATCTTCAAGAATGCCTAGTTTTAGGTTTTGGTTTTGCTTAATTCTTTTCTTGCTTTCATGTCCTTGCTCTGAAAGCCGTCCACTCGAGCCATCTTCACAAAAGAGAAGGGAGACAATGATGGAAACTGCCCGAGAGATTATAAAAGAAAGATTGAGACATGCAATCAAGTACGACGTGGACCGATATAGTCCTAGAGGACCTGACCCTAAACATCATTAGGGTAGTTTTTCTTTTTAGTATGTTCTTGAAAACAACAACGGTTTTACTATTTTGGTACATGCATGATTAACTTTAAAATTTTCATTTTCCCCTTAATATCATGCTTTGACAACTATTGAAATGTGACGTGTTTAAGATCATAAGTTTTACGTATACTTTAGTACATGTGTCAAAATTCTGTTTTCCTTTCTTATAAACTTGGCCTCAGCTTGCAAGTATGCTCTCCAACTTTGGGTGTGCACAAATAGGCACTTCAACTTGTATAAAGTTGAACACGTAAACACAAATGCTGATGTGACACATAAATTTTGGAGGTGCCACGTCAGTGCCATGTCAACATTTTTGTTTACGTGTCCAACTTTATACAAGTTAAGGTGTCTACTTGTGCACACCCAAAATTGGAAGGCATACTTGTCGGCTGAAGCCAAATTTGAGGGTATGCTTATTTACGATGCATTTTATAAATGTTGACGCAAGTGTCCTTTCAATATGCCAATGTGCATATACATGATGTATCTAAATATATATAAAAAAATATAGATTCCATCCGTACCCACTTCTACTCCAACTGAGTGGAGTCGTATGCGTACGTTCAGCTATGAATATAAGGGTTAAAAACTACAATCTATATACAAAAAATACAGAATAAAAAGTTATTAAAAAAAAATTACTATCTTGGCATTAATGTAAAATCAAAATAGTTTTAACTTGAAGTATGTCGATGGACAATTTAAGGTGTAAGATCACATCAACAACATGTAATGAACCTAGTAGATTTGGCTTAAACTTTGTATACGTATTAAAAGATTCATTAAATAAATACTACAAATAAGTAATAAATTTTAAACTCTAAAAATTAGATGAGATGTTGTAAAATACGAAATCCGGACTCGCAAAGTTAAAATTCTAAATCTGCCCGTGGATCGCCCATAGAACGTCATTTAATAGCACTTGTTGGAAGTATAATACTTGTTGAGTTTTTTTTTGCTCAATCCATTGGACACTTAAGCTATTCTTACAAGTAATTGGCAAAGAAAAATCACCTAGCAATTAATGGGATATGATAAAGCGACCTCTAATTAACCTCACCATAAATGTTCACACACTTATTTTTAGGTGTATTTTGCAGTAGACCGGCAATCAACGTAAAACTATTCAATATATGATGAATTTTCATATATGATACAGAGATATAATATTTGTGGGGTTGAGATAAATTTTATCAAAAAATATATGATTAATTAGGATTCATATAATCGGCTTCGCCAATTTATTTAACATTGAAGCACCGTTATCGTTGTTGTTGTTGTTAGGGAAAAGAATCTATAGCCAGCTTGGAAAAAATCCATAGCCATATTAATTGTGAAGAACAAAGATTGAAGCCAATCTTGAACATTGAACAAAAATTAACAGTGAAAAGTGTATCAAAGTATTTTTATTAATTACATGGAAATCCCTCGTCCAAGTTCCACGCATGTTTCCACATAGGTAGAGAATTTTATTAACACGATGATCAGCAAATAAAATAAAAATATATCTTTTTTTGTTCTAACATAAATATCTACTCCATTGGATCCTTCCAAACTAGTTTCAGGATTCCTTATTATTATAGAATAAAGTAACTCAGGAGGAAGCCAGGTAGGACTATTTTATATTTTATCCAATATCAGCATAGGTTGGTAGAATAGTGTGATCTTTTATTTTATTTCTATTAAAAGTGTTAAAGTTGTGTCTATATCATGTTCAAAATTAACTTTAATTACCTTCCATTAGATTATTTTATCTAATATTAACTTACTAGGGAAAAAGTCTCGTTTTTCCCTTGACCCTAACAAATCTAACTCTAATCTCATGAGGACAATTTTTAATTTAACCATCACTACAAGAAAAAATATATGTGGCAACAAAAAAAAAATTTGTTATCATAGATTGATTATTGTTGCAAAAAGTACTTTTGACAACAAAAAAATATTTTGTTGCATGAACTTTTCCCAACGACTGTTGTTGCAATAACGTGCAACAACTTTTTTTTTGTTGCCAAAAGTACTTTTTGCAACAATAATCTATACTATGGCAACAAAATTAAATTCTTCGGCAACAAAAAAATCATTTGCGAACAATAAAACTAAGTTGTTGCCAAATATAAAACTTTTTGTTGCGATATCTATACTTTCTTGTAGTGCATAATTAAAATTATTTAACGAATAAAATTTATATCATTTTTTTTATCTTAAAAACATTAGACATGCGTAATACACCCATTTCACGCCGGCATACTCCAAAGGAAGGTTGTCACCCCGTCGCGGTCTGACCACACATGTACGAATGAACCAAAAGTAAAACAAATGATAAAATTAAGAAACTTCGAATAGCTTATTGCATGCATGCAATAAAGGGACCCACAATTTGGTTCAAATGTTGAATTGACCAGCAACCCCCTCATTACCAAGAAATTAGATGGAGAGAATAAATATCGATTGAGCATTTTAATAGGTTTCTTTATAATTGCATTTAAAGTTTGAATCTTGAAATGTTGGGTTTCTTTGAGTGGTCTTTTCCTGATTATATTTTTCTTTCCCATTTCCAATTTTTTTTAATGATCTGATATGTCTCTCAGACAACTTTTAACAACTGGTTTTGAGAGAGAAAAAATCATTCACATTAAAGTTATAATCTTTTATGCTGAACTAGTTCACAATACGCGCTTTGAGCGTGACCAAAACGCGTACCTCATGTGAGTGACAACAAACACTTCAGGGAAAAAGTTAGACTTAGCTACAAACTTAGCACAAATTATGTAAAACAGAAAAATACATTAAAATACATATGGATATTCACTTGTTACATTGAACTATTGAAGCAATAGTTGATTTATTTTTTTTAATAAAAAAAATGAATATCTTCTAAACCTGCTATGATTTACAACGTAGTTGAATCAATTATATTAAATTTACTAAAATGCTTAGTATCTCTGCAAAGAATACTAAAAAGTAAATACATGTAAGTAAGAAATATGATTTTATTAAGTTTCATACATTTAATGTCAGATTAATTAATAAATCTAAATAAACTGAGTATCAAAGATTGTTCTATTGATATATTTTGTTGCCTCTTTGAATGCAACAAAATTAACTATTTGAAAAACTAATGGTGGAGATGCGATTGTTGCATTCTTGGACTTTATTCAATGAAATTTCACATTAAGTTTAAAATAAAATTACTCTGTTTTTCAATAATTTTCGCATAGCTTCAACCACAAAATATTTATATTTGACCGAGTTCCCAAGTGGATGTTTTAAAAGATGAAAAATTTAAAAATGATTCAAGGGAGTAATTTTCGACCTGCTGTGGATAAGTGTTTAGCTTTTTTCAATTGGTGTGCTTAATAGAGACAATATCAAGTAAAGAGCATAAAAGAGATGGAAAACAAAAGCAAAAGCAATAAAGGAGTTAGAAACAGAATTAGACTTCAGCAGTGTAATAAAATATCAAAATCAAATTAACTATTGATGTGGCAAACTAAAAAGATAAGACAATTGCAATAATGACTGAATAGTAGAAGAAACTAAGAGCCCGTTTGGATTGGCTTATAAGTTGGCTTATAAGTTGTTTTCAGCTTTTTTGAGTGTTTGGTTGGCCAGCTTAAAGTCATTTTATGCTTAAAATAAGCTCAAAAAAATAATTGGACTCATTTGACTTAGTTTATCTAAAGCAGCTTATAAGCTGAAAACAGCTTATAAGCCAAAAAAAATAAGTTGGACTACCCCAACTTATTTTTTTCAGCTTATAAGCTGCAAACAACTTTAAGCCGTAAGCCAATCCAAACGGGCTCTAAGAGAAGTATGAAGAGAAGGAAGACGCACAGAAAAATAAAAAGTGGGAATTGAGTCAATTAAACCTAATTTTATGGAGAATGTAGGCACAGCAATCATTTATATAGTACTTGGTGTCGGTTTAAAGTGTTTAGGATTGGTATTTAATAATATTATTAGTATATAAGGTAATATTGTAAAGTCATAAATATTAGAACTTCCTTCATAATATAATTAAATAATAATTCGAGAAAAATAGTAAATGACAATTTTATCTATTGTAGAGTCTTTTAATGAAGGACAAAAAGTTCAAATAACATTTCTAAGGCCATTCGTTCTTTTAATATAACTAGTCTCTATAAAAGTGTCTCGCACGTTATTTCCTTTCAATCTCAATCATCATAAGTAATTATTTATAATTACATACATATATTTTACAAGTTACAAAAATATTATTATAGTATAAGATTATATACATGTAATATTTCTTTTGAAAATGAGGTTCTTGGTATATATTTTTCTTCTTCGTTTTCCCCACATTATTGGAAACATGTTACGACTAAGATATTCAATATTAGGGATTAAGTGAACATATATTTCTTTACTGTTATTTACCAATATAAAAGTGTTGAAAACCGTTGTTAAATAAAATTAATATAATAAGAATATATTTCAGTTTTAAGAATATTTAGTTATTTATTTTAAACAAATTTAAGTTGATCACAAAAGTAAGATATAATATATTTTAAAAATTCAATTCCTCCCATCCTAAATTTTTCTGTTTTCACGGTAGTTTTCATGATGAAATGCTTGTATGAAGAAACAATATTAACTATTTTTCTTTCAATATAAAATTTTAAATCTACCGATTTGCAAAAGATAATCAATAAACTTTACGATTTTATTTTTATTTTTTCTCATCCTCCTTTTTATTTAAGCATATCCGTATTGATTACCACAAAAGTATCTTAACCGATAGTCGTTATTCAACTTTGACTTTATCACATAAATGTCATTTTTCTATAATTTGTTATATAGAAGTCTTCCAGCTTAATGTTTATTACACAGAAAATACTTTCCTATTTTTTGCTACATAAAAATCATCCAACTTGAAGTTTATCACACAAAAATCAGTTTTGTATTTTTTATTACAAGAAAGGCATCCAACTTTGATCAAGTTAATACAAAAGTAAATCTCACCTGAATCCTTATTATTTGTATCGAAAATACGTCACGGTCCTCTAAAATAAATAGGGAAGTCATTTTCCTCATTTTTAATGAACATATTTTCCTAGAGAAAATATTTTTCAAAAGTTTTGACCAACCGAGCATAAGAAAATTAAAAAATATTTTCTCCATACTGAATGCCACCTAAGTATTTAACAAGGTTATAAGTGGACACGAATTTATTCTTATGGATGACTCATATATCATTTGATCAGTTTCAACTTGGGAAAAAAAAAAAGAGTTGTCAGCATATGGCTGTTTTGGAAGACAGAGAAAGTTCGTTATGCTCTACTATAAATGGTTTTCTCTTTAATTTGTTGGTTTGTTTTTCCAATCGTCATGATTTTAAAGACTTCTTATGCTGTAAATAACTTGTGTATGATGCATTCACTTGCTAAGTCTTCCAAACTCAGATCCCGTAGCTTTTAAAGTTTGGATTGAGTCTCTAGTTTTGCTTATGTATGTACGATTTTTATTTCTAATGAAGTGAGTCTTTATTTCTTTAATTAATCTTGCATTTTTATGTTTCTTAAGGAATTAGCTAACCATAGGACTCGCCCATTTACTTCGATTTGAGCTCGGAAGACGAAAAATGAGGTTGGGAAAGATTAGCTAACAAAGATTTGGAGCTTTAAACCCCATCTAATAACTTGAGCTAGGAATAGGATAGTTACTTGAGGTTAAATTGATTGTGCCTAATATCACACTCTAAGGCTTGAAAAAAACTTAGAGTGAAATTCATTGATTTGGTTGGAAGACTTTCAATGATATCATTTTCTATTAACATAAATTCGCTCTTAATTGTAAAGTCGTGAAATACATTGGATCGTTACTTGAGAGTAAAATCCCTTGTATCCATGCTTGTGGCCATTGATCATTTTACCCGCTTTCAAGTTACTAGTTTTTAAATCAAAAATCAAATATCGAAAAAGTGTTTGGCTTAGCTTAGTTGGTGATAAATCTTTTACTTTCTTGATAGCCTAGTATATTATTTCCTGTCCGGGATTCGACCCCAACTCGTAGTTGGGTAAATTATATTGCATACGGCCGTGTACACTTTCTCTTTGAGGAGCGAATTTAGACGTTATCACTTTTGCTTTGAAGTTCTACCTTTTACTTTCTAATTTCCAAATATTGAGGGAAGATGACTTCCATTTGTGATAATACTCCAAGCACTCAGTTGATATCAGCGGTGTGTGAATTTTTGTCGACTAAGTAATAAGAAATAGGGGCGTAATAAATATGCAATCGGGCAACAGACAAATAACTTCTTTAACTTGCACATATCAATCTTGAAAGTAGTTGCTAATGTGTTACAGTATATACTTTTGTCCCAAGTATTCTAGTGGTCGTAAACTTAATACCAAACATATGAGGTAATCTAAAATACCTAAGCCAATTAAAATATGACCTAATAATTACCTAATCACTTTGTATGTTAGAATTAAATATTTACACGCACAAATAACTTTTCAATCACAAAGACACTACACAGAAAATAAGGACACTGGTTTGATATTTTCTTATTTGAACGTGATAGCAAAGACTTTCTAATTAATTAGATTTGGAACCTAAATTCAGAAGTAGTGTTTGTTTTAAACACTATTTTTAATTGTGATATTTTTTCTATTTACCAGAATAACCAATAGAAATATGGTAGAATCAGACTAAAATTAAAGGACATATAAAAGTCGTTCAATATTTGAAAGATATTTTGGTCAACCAACATTTATATTCATGCTTTTATAATAATATAGATAGATATAGATTATATAGGGAGTGTTCATTGTTTCCCTATAAATAGCCAATCTTTGACTCTATGACTTGCAAGATTCCGTGTAATCAATTCATTGAAATTCAATTTTTTTCTCCTTAACCTTAGATTTCTCTGATTCCTCTTAAATTTTTCATTTTGATTGATGCCAAAGGGGGAGAATAGCAAGGTCAACCATTCAAATATTCAGGGGGATTTTTCCTCCAGACTGAAGCAACAACCTTCTAGAGCACATGTATCAGGGAAGTTGACTACTTTATCTTAAGTATTAATTGTCATCATCAAAAAGGAGGAGATTGTTAATGTTAAGATTTTAATGATGACAACCGATGTTACTATGCAAGGAAAAATACTCAAGGCCCAAGCAATTAACACTGCAACAGTTCGGCCCATGATCTCATGAATGGACCAAGCCAGCGTGATATCTACATTAATGAGGAAGAAGTACTTAAAAGGAAACTACCACTGGCAAATCAAGTACCATGAGACCTTCTGCACAAGGAAAAGAAATAATTTGAAGGCAAATCACTGGATCGTTAAAAGGAAGGAGATAATCAAGTATTGATCAGCAAAACAAGGATTCTTTAAAGGAAGGAAGCTAATCAAGTATAAAGACACAAGGAAAAGATCAATCATCATCAAAGATCTTGCTTTATTCTTGGAAAATAAGGATCCTCAATCTTCCTATTTTCCAAGGATCAAATCTCTTGGGTTGCTTTCTCTGCTTGGAAGAGCCACGACCACTTCACGTCTCTTGTATAAATAATGGCTCATTCAGACACACAACTTGTACTTCGTCTCAACCTTCACATAGTCTTTGCTCTACTTTTCATAAGCATTGTAATTCAATTGAGAGTTGATGTGTAAACAAAAAAGAGAGGAGAGAGTTATTTTCAGTTGATGAGACTTTGTAACAGAAAAAATACGAGAGTTTGAGTGTAGACATAGGAGCTCCATTCAAACCAATCCTTTGTACCAAGATTCACATTAAAGAGCTGCAGAGATCACCCTTGCAACCCAAGGGGACTGGACTAGGATTCACATTGAATCTGAACCAGTATAAACATCGTGTGTCAATTACTTTCTGCATTTACTTTGCAGTTATAATTACCGTAGTCAACTAGGTGTTCTACATAGTCGACTCTCTAAAAAAAATTATAATTCACCCCACCCCCCACCCCACCCCCCACCCCTCTTGCACTTTCAGCATCCTCTCAGTGCATTAACAAAATAAGTGACGGTTGGATATGGAGCCTTGCCCGGTGAAAGGGAAAGAGTGAGGAAGATGAATTAGCCATTAAAGAACGTGGAACAGGATTCAGGATACAAAATAACATAGGTTAGAACTAAAGCTCTAATACCACAAAGAATATTATAGAACAATATTGAGTGTAAAAATACAACTTTTATGTTTTCCTTCTTGCCTCTCCACGTATGTGAGACAATGACTTCAGTATACAACCATGCAGCCATTCTTTCTCTCTTTAGTTTGGAATTGAACTTTACAATCTTAATCTTAGTAATATAAACATTTCTAGGTTATGTGAATATTGAATTATTAATCCTAAGCTAATTAGGATCTACTATACACGTTCTGTCTATCAATATTGACATGTTAATTGACCATCTTGAAATAACTGATCATTTCAATCCAATCTAACTTTGGATTGGTTGAATCATCACTCATTTATTGATTTGACATGAGTCCTATATTTGACCCAAACACGCACACCTAATTGTCACTTCTAATTTTTCCATTCACAAAAGCATAGAAGCAGTCTTGAGTAGTCGTGTACAATTCCCTTCTTCAAAAGACTCTAAAGAGCTAGGCAGAAAGACGAAGAGTACACGTTGAAGTGTGTGACCATCTCATCTAAAAGCTTAAGCTTAGATGAGATGACACACTTCAATATGGTATCAGAGCCAGACCCATAGTTGATGTGGGCCCCCGGACGGTGTGGGGGTGGGGGAAGGGGGTGGATGAAGCTTTTAGATGAGATGACCACACATTTCAATATGCATCAGATCCAGACCCATGATCGATGTGGGCCCTCGGACCATGCGAGGGGGTTGATGATTTATACCCTTGGTCCATGTTGTGCACACTCCAGTTCAAACGGTTTCTTAGTGTGGGGTGGGGCGGGGGGGGGGGGGGGGGGGAGGGGAGGTTGAAAAGAAGTATTGTTGACACCCAATTTTGTCCCGCCTCTCCCCCGAAATACCTATTTATCCTTCTAATATTTTGGAAAATTAAAAAATATATATGTTATATTTTTACTATAATTATTAGTCTCTTATCAATACCGGCGTTTCACTATTCTATTACCGCACTAATTATTATTATTATTATTATTATTATTATTATTATTATTATTATTATTATTATTATTATTATTATTATTATTATCATTTTCGGCATTTTACCAGCTTACGCGCACGCATCGCATTTATCTTTGCATAATTAAATATAGTGTTTATTTACTGTGGATTTTCGAAATATTATTACACGGCTATTACAACGCCATTTTTTTTCTGAGCATTAATAATTGCATATTTTATATTAAGTAATATTTTAACACAAGTTATTTAAATAGGTCTTTTATTTAAATGTAGTAGCCCAATCAACTCATACTATTTTCGGACCAATGCACAAAACCAGTCCACATTTTAATTCACCTGACATCATTTTAATTTACCAGCCCAACTTAATCCACCCCAGCCCAAATAATTAACTTTTAATTTTGCCCAGCCCAGTGCCCATTTAAACCCGGTCCAGCCCAAATCATTACCCGACCCGATTGGCCCATTCTCTTTAACAAAAGAGATTAAACCCTAAGGTTTCATCCCTTTTCATCTCCGCCGCGCGTGCCCCCTTTCCCTCCTCCCTCTCTCTCTCCGTCGACGCCTTCATCTCTCCCCTCATTCCCCCATATCTTCTTGTCCCCTCTGTCTCTCCCATTCCCTCTGACACCTCCACTACACCTCTGCCGCTCCACTCCACCGTGTCCTGTTCCCCACTTCGTCACACCACACCCGCTCCTCTCTTTCATCGTCATCGTCATCTCCTCTCCACCACACCTTGTCCCCCCACACTCCTCTGTCACTTCCATTTCCTCTGTCACCTCCACTTCCTCTATCCCCGCTCCTCTTTTTTTTTTTTTTTTTTTTCAACACAAAAACCCTATAAATAGTTGTGGAGTAGATTCGGAAAAGGGGGACTTTTTTTGGGGGATTCATGAAATTACCTTAAAGCAAGAAATAAGTTTTTTTTTCAGTGGTAAAATCACCTAAATAATACCAGTTCATTAGCCGCCTCAAAATCTCCATAAAAAATCAGTTTCTTTAGCAAATCGTAGTCTCAAAATATCGAGTCAAAATTCTAGAACATTTGTTTTTTTTGTTGTTTTCTGCTTATATTTGCTTTGTGTTGTGGAAATTCCGAGCATCGTAAATTCGGATTCGATAGTATTCGAGGTAGATTCGAGACCTTCGCCTCACTTCGCTGCACCCGAAGAAGGTAAACCCCCTTCCTTTAGCTGTTTCTGTTTGTCTAAATCATTGTTCATACCGTTCACGCTATGAGTTAGTCCTGTATTAGTAGTAAGCTTGATTAGGACAGTTATGTTGTTTGTTAGTTTAAACTAGGATTGTATGCGTTAAATCACCATGAGTCATGTGCAAAGTCGTCAAATCTGCCTAAGTGTTAATGTGTTTAGTAGTATGCTCTTGGTTTCATCTTTGTTGGATTTGAATCTATTCTCCTTCATTGCATATAGCTGTTATTCTTAGAATATTGTATGAACATGCAAATGCCTATTTTCTCTTCCGAGATGTCTTGTACAAACTTATAACTTTAACATTTGCTAGTTGCTATGTGAAATCGCCTTTCTTTATTTCTACGTGAGCAATGGTCTTTTGTTTTTTTTTTGACTTCCAATAGAATAAAGCAGTAGAACTGGTGGATGTCTTCCCTGGTTACAAGTGGTTGTTACTGTTACTGTTAAGACATGCATGAGAGTAGGAACTGTGAATGTGTAATCATTGAAGATCACTACTAGTAGATGTAAAACTTATCAACTATCGTAATCATTTGATGAATTAGGAAGATTAGTTCAGTCTCGGTATTACTGGGGATCTAATAACTGTTTCTTTCTTCAGTTCCGTTGCATTTCAATATGGTCATGTTTATTTCAGAATTTATAGGCAGTAGGTATTCGTATATGTGAATTATGTATATGCGTGCACATGGCAAGTATGTTCATGAAATACATGAGATGTCTTCCGCATTCGCCGATGTTGGGCCAAGGCCCAACGAAACAGCCTTTCCTTTCGTTCCAGCCCTGCCCGCAGCACATGCCCAAAAGGAAAGAAAGCTGAAGCCCAATAGTCATCATATCCGCAGCAGTCCTTTAGGAAAGTGGGCTGAGCCCATTCCGATATCATTTGCTCCCTCATTTCATTTTTCTATGCATTTGATTTGTATTTGTGCAACTAACATTTTACTTGTTTGTTTCCCTAGCTAAATGAACCTTAGTAGATTAGTACAGAATTCAGTTTTAGTGAAGGGGTAGTTAACTTAAGGAAAACTAATAATTAGTTCCGTAAGTTTCATTTTCTTCTTTTATATTGAAGTTATTTGAAGTATTTATAATATTTAGGATAATTAATTTTCAATAGCATGAAATTCATATTTTTTGAGTCAAAGGAATCATGTTTTATTATCTTAGGAATTTCAAAACGTCGCTAACACACAAATAGAACTAAAGAATATTTTGTAGACATCTTAAGGTTTCATCCAAATTATTACTTTAGTCAAATGTAGTTAACGAAGCATAATCTCGTGTACTTCTAAAGCGCAAAGCCAATTAATACATAATCGTTAAAGTTGTTTCAAATAGTTATCAAAACATGTTACAAATTCGCATTTTTCTTCTATTTATATATTATGTGTAAATCTTATTTCAAAGAGCATTATCATTTAAGGCCTTAGCAACATTCATAAGTCCTATTCTAAAAATGGCATTTAAAGTTTTCTTTTATATTATATTTTCTGTAAACCTTATTTTCACTAATATTATTTTCCTTTTAAAACTTTAGCAACATTTGTGAACCATTTTAAAATTTAAGCATTATATTTACTCTAAATTAATTAACCTAAGTTTGATCGGATAACCGTAAGTTAACGGATTCTAAAGGATGCCTAACCCCTTCCCTTTAGGATAATATAGAGCCCTTACCTAGAATCACATTGGTTAAACAGGCTATTAATGGAGGTTTAGTTTTAACTTTACCTTAGTTAACATCTAGGTGTCCTAATTCACCGTTAAATTAATTAGGTGGCGACTCCTTAAATAAAAAAAACAGGAATCATCAATATGTCGTACCCCTAAATCAACCCGGTTAAAATGGGGTATAACAAGTATCTCACATCGGACCGCGACGAGATCCCTAGACTCCTTATATGGCCTGACAAGTCCTTCTTCCTTGAACCAGCTTTTGAGGTTGAGCTAGACTCAAGATTCATTTAACATGGTACAAGAAGGAAATCGAGAATTTAAGCAGGTTCATTCTTTCAATGGAAGCGAGATAGATATATACCTCTTTTTTACCTAGTCATAGTTTCATATATAGCATAATAGGTGGGGAGGATATTTTATCATCTATATTACAAAAAAATAATAATTAAAATGCCAATTCTAAACGAATCTAGGCTTAGCGAAGCCTAGTTCGATATCAAATATATAATTGGTGAAGAAAATGAGCTAATAGTTAATCTAGGAACAGTGACCTTTCAGAACCTCAACGGTGAAAGTTATATACATGGAGATGATGTAGTTCCAATATTGTCTAGCTAGCCAATAACCAACCTGCTAGCTGTGCTAAACTCCAACTCTCTATCAGTAGCGGAGTTAGAAATTTTGTCAAGGGTGTTCGAATTCATATAATCTATATATTAAGGGTGTTCAATATGCAATATATGTCAGTAATACGAAATAATTGACATGTCTACACGGTATAATTTTTCGGCGAAGGGTGTTCAGTTGAACACCCTTACCGGGCTGTGGCTCCGCCACTGCTCTCTATGACTCAGAATATTCATCATAATTAACTAAGTGGGTAGGGGCTATATTATGCATTGTGGCTGAGCCATACTACGAAGATAATTCAATTGAATCTCCTTCATTGAAAATATTATACGTTCAGATTTGAGCTCTGCTCACGCCTCCGAATTAGAGCTCTGCTCGAGCATAAACTATTAATTTCGTGACTTTGCTTAGTTTTCATTGTCACAACGGTTTAGCCTTTCACTATTTTGGCGTCCTCAAAGGATCGGAGGTGCCTCACAGACTTCATCCCGAAGGTCAAGTCGTAGTTTTTGTCCTTGAAAGAAGCGAAAGGAGTTAGGAGGATGGAGCGCTATTATTACGTAAATAGAACAAAATTGACTAATACTTTTTTACATATATAATTTTTTTAATACACGTGATTTAAGAGAAGCATAGGTTCAAATTTCAATTATGACGTTTATGTACGTTATTTAATCCCTTTGTCAGAATTTTTGTCTCGGTTAACGCTTAGGTATATATGTTGCTCTTTGGCAATGAAGTATGAGTATATCATCACAAATCTAGAGATACATTGGCTCAGGATTAAGACCATCGACTAAAAACAAAATAGGTGAATCAAAATATATATCCACTTAGGCAAATTGAATATTCAGTTGATTCTTTGTTGTTTTTTGGAGTCAAATGGCCTACAAGAATTAATAAAAAATTGAAGTTGTTGATGACCTAATCAAGTGGTTATTCTTCATCTTCGCCGCATACTTTTGTTAATTGATGCCCCTCCTTAAATAATGATAATGAAATTTAGGATCACATTGGCCTATATATAGGAATAATTGATTAGATAATCAGAAACATATATAAAACTAATGTTTTGAATGGAGATAAATAAGAAAAATTATGGAGGATGAAGCAATATTAAAGAACTTATCCAGAATTAGTTCTCAACTTATATATGAATTAATTAAGAATATCATCCGCCACATTATATAGACCAAAAGCAACAAGAGATGGGCTTTTAATTAATCCATAAAATTGGATCAGATTCAACATGTTTTAGTTTTACACTCTAAGTAGTAAACTTGTTATTCTTATTAAATTTTTTACAGATATATCCCAAAAAAATTAATTTTCAAATTCGGAAAAGATTAAATTTCAGGTTTTAATAAATTTTGTTATTAACACATAATTTTATTTTTATTTACTCTTAATCAAGTCTTCTAGATAATAATACTATATCAATCAAAATATAATAAAAACTTCCTTAAATTAGCACCATCTAGTATCACCTATTATAAATTTCATTTTGTAGTAGTAATGTTCTTTCATTATTTCATTCCCACAGTAATAATATTTTACATCAATAGAAAAGTTATGAATATTTGTTTGCGGCTGATATATATTAGTTTTATTCTAAAGTAGTATTGTTATTTTTCGTTCACTCTCAATTGTCATACCTTTCATAGTATCAAGAATGTTATTTAAATATTAGTCTGCGAAATTAATTTTTAATAAATTATATATTTATTAATCTAGAGACTTTTCTCTTATTTAAATTTCAGGCAATCAAGTTAATCCATACATTTAGACCATGAGATTTGTTTCTACCGAAAAAATGACAAGCCTTTCCATATATAAACAATAAACGGAAAACACATAAGTTTTATTATTCATAAGTGAATTAAGCCATAAATTAAATTTACAGGATAAAAGGCGAAATTAAGATTAAGAAGAAAAATAAATTGAAGCAAAAAATCATATTAATTCACATACTTGTAGCATTGAACCTCTTGCTGAGAACATTGACCTGAAACCAAATTAACCTAATAAATCAAAATCCCAAAAAGTTAAAACCCTTTAATCACAAAATAAAGATATTAAAGAAAAGGACTGAGATTTGAATACTAATAAACCACCAATAAGCAATATGCGAGTTTAAAATAGTAATAACTGAAATTTTTATTTGTACATAACATCAATAAAGAAAACCAAAAGAGGATAGAAGTGGGTAAATTATTACCTTACAATTACAGTTTCATAATCGAAAACGATAAATTGGTGGCACAAAGTCTTCAGGTTGATTCTTGTCTCTTTAAATCTCTTTCTAATAGCTCTCACACTTGTTGGTAGGCAGTGGTTTTTCATCATCAAAATATCACGAAAAGTTATAGGTCGCTTCTTTTCTCCGTAAACTATTGTGGAAGAAAAATAGAAAATTGGGGGGGGGGGGGGGGGGGGGGGGGGGAGAAGGAAGCTAATTTGGTTCAACATATATAGCATTAATATAAAAATATGATGAAGCATAATTCAAAAACTAAATAAGTATACAATTTACAACTTTGTTACAAAGTTACAATGTAATATGAAGTTGTAAATATTCGAATATTAACAAGATAAGAAATTAACAACCAAATATGTCATTCATGCTTACATTGCATAAGACATATCCATTATGAATATCACAGATTCACAGTCTACCATATAGTGCATATCTGCCACACCAGAAAGAGTTTCGAAGGCACAACAATGGGTAAATAATACTCACCATTTTAACCGGCCATTTTTCCCTTGAAAAACCCACTCACTTACACTACTAACTTCATCCTTCAACAGCAATGTCAAGTAAAAAAAACTGTACTCGTATCAATGTCTCCCTCTAGACGGTCCTTAAAAACACAATCAAACAACAAAAAAAGAGTACTGGCAACACCCATTTACGGAACAAAGATGTCATTTTTTGAGTTAAAATTAGCATTATATGTATTTGATACGTTGTAATTTTTAAAGTGCACCAAAAAATATTAAGAGAGGAATTAATGAAATTAATTCTTTTTAAAATGTGGACTGTTTTGAAAATGCCGACTGGCATTCAAAGTTATTAAGTTTACAAGATCACTCTTTTGCCCGCATCTATTAGGAGAAAATGAGAACTTAGAAGTTTTAGCAAATGAAGTGTTGTTGGAAAATGAAAGGTCTTGGTTCGTTTTCTTAAACATCTTCCTAATTAACACAGATAAGAATAAAAGCTCGTGTAGTGTTATGGGCTGATTAAAAAAAAACCGTTACTGGCTTTATTGGAAAGGTTTTATCTTATTTTGTTATTGCTACGTGGGGTGTATTGCTATATAACTTTATGAGGCTTTGCTAATCAATTTAGTTAGTATTACATTATATACAAAATTGAAGGAAAAATGTAAAAAAGGGAGAAAAAAGACAGATATCAATGGAGGCCATAGAGAAGTGCTACATCACCTTGTTTATGCCTAACTTTATTATATATATATATATATATATATATATATATATATATATATATATATATATATATATATATATATATATATATAAGATTAGTTTGAGCTACTTTTAGTCAAAGTAATTGTGTGACTGTTACCAAATTATTTCATGCTGATATATGTATATAATAATATAAACTACTCCACTTATTAGTTCATAATTCATCAATTTGGGGGATGTGTACTGATAAGTAAGGTTGACCAAATTATTTAGGCAAAAATGATTTAATAATACTACTTAAAACTCTATATTATAAAACATAAGAATATTTTTTCTTATTTACAAAACACACTAGCAAAATTACAAAATATATCATATTTGGAATTAATAGGATACCCACGATTTTTGTTTTTTTTTTTTAGTTAGAGAATTTGATTTTTAAATGTGGGCTTAATTTTAAGATAGTTACCAATCAGTTTCTTGTTCTTTTCAAAAAGATTTCTCTCCCTCTTTTCAAAAAAGATTTCTCTCCCTCTCTGTCTACAGTTGTTGATAGAAACTATTTTAGAACCTAAAATTCATCTTCTCTCCCAATACAATACAATTTCAGCTTCATCGACGAACAATATCTACCAATTTTAATGTTTCTTGCCTAATAACTGTCATGCCCCATTTTAACCGGGTTAAAATTAGAGTACAACATATTGGTGATTCCTATTTATTTTGTTTTGAGGAGTCGCCACCTAATTAATTTAACGGTGAATTAGGACACCTAAATATTAACTAAGGTAAAGTTAAAACTAAACCTCCATTAATAGTCTGCTTAACCAATGTGATTCTAGGTAAGGGCTCTATATTATCCTAAAGGGAAGGGGTTAGGCATCCTTTAGAATCCGTTAACTTACGATTATCCGACCAAACATAGATTAATTAATTAAAGTTAAAGATATAAATGTGGCATTTGGATTTTAAGAAATTGGTTTGCAATAGGGCTAACGTTTTAAAAGGAAAATATAAGCTGTTAAAAATAAGGTTTGTAAATATTTCTAAAGCTTTAAATAATAAGGTTATTTGAAATAAACTTACGAATGTTACTAATGCTTTTAAAAATATGATAATGCTATTTTTTAAAAATAATCTTATAAATATTGCTATGGCTTTAAAAAGTGTTATTTAAAATAAAATTTGCAAAAATATAATAATTTGCACATAAACAGAAGAAAATGCAGGTTGCGATGTTTTAATACTTGAAACGAATTGATTTTGCAGTTTAGACAAGATGGAGTTTTCTTTCTCTTTTCCATTACCCTTTATTAACTATGCTTAATTTAAAAAATGCATGGTTGATTCAAACTTGAAGAGCTATTTATAACATATACTAGAGTTCATGTTTGCATATTAGTGACATTTCTCAAAGCGATATTCTACAGTAGCCAAACATGATTCCTTTTACTCCGAGTATGCTATCAAAAATCAAGTGTTCTAACAAAATGAAATATTAACTACCCGTCCCATTCAACTAACCCACTAATTCTGCTAAGGTTTATCTAAATTAACAGAACAAGCAAAGAGTTAGTTGCATAATACAAATTAAAATGCAAAAAGATAGAATAGAGGAGTAAATAAGTTAAATGGGCTCAGCCCATTTTTAAGACTGCTGTAATCTGGGCTGCTGATGGGAGTGGGCTCAACCCATTTTTTAAACGTGTTGTGGGCTGTTCACGTCTATTGGGCTTGGCCCAGAATTCATTTTTTCGCTGCGGATAGGGGGCTGGACAGAGAGAGATCATGCTGGGCTTTTGGCCCAACGCCCAATGTGGAAGGAAACGAGTCCGAGCGAACTCGTACGCGATAGTCATGCATAAAAACAAAAGAAAAGGATCAATATGTGATCAGCCAGAAAAGTTAAAAGGTATAATGCAAATAAAAGAACAGATCAATGGATTGCGCATATACTATGTATATTTAATGTACACCTTATGTATTACACATTCATAGGGATATATAGAAGGTTTTCGCCCTTATTAATGTATTTTTATGAGCATGCTTCAAATATACATTTATATACATACTATAAACTGAGATATACTTGCAAGACACACAGGATTCTAACAAAGATATGTACTGGTACCAGAATGCATACATGATTTAACTAACACATTATTTCACCCATTCATTCGAAATGATTTCAACAATATTTCGGATATACAACGAATATTACACTGCCCGTGTTCTAAGACGCTGACGCAACGCATAAAAAAGAAAAAAAAATACAAACTGAGTTGCAATCTTCTTATACTTCTCAAATTTTATCCTGGGCATGGTTTAACCCCAGTTCATAACAGTGGAGCAAATGTCAAATTGAATTTTAAACTACAGGAGTAGGCATACATACATAACAGAAGGAGTATAGAGCTCTAAAAGCCAAACTAGTGCAATAAAAAGAAAACAGCGTAGCGAGATCAGCATACTGGGCAGAGAAACCCATCAAGTTGGCCATATATCCTTTGTGCTCAAATAAATAGTCAAAGACTTCGAACATCTTAAAACATGTGATCTTTTAAAGGTAACAGAGTCTCAACAAGGCACATATTCTTTATAATATCTTGGTTAGAAAAATAACTCCATCCTGGAAATCCAAACAAGTCGAATCCAAGATTATGTCCTATAAATTAAACTGTGCTACAGTCCTCCTAACTTACACGGAGACCTTAAACGCCCATTTCAGATCACATTAGGCATTAAGATTTAAACAAAGTTGGACACAAACATAACCAAACAGTTATCTTTAAATCAATCTCACAAGGGCAACCAAACATATAATCATGTATTGATCAAATATAAGGCATAGCTAGTATGAATTAGGCAAGGTTATTTATTCTAATTAGCCATGATAGGAAACTGAGCAAGCATGACTTCTTAAGGATAGCAAATACCAACATTTTTAGGCTAAGTGTTTCTGAACTTTTAACAGACCAGCAGTATATGCAGAAATAGGTAAGAACAGGACAGATTCAGCAAAGAGCGAGTTTCTTGACACGCAATTAACATTTCAGCATTAATCAATCATTAATGCACCTTAAATCACACACATGATTCACTTGAGACATTATATATATATGCAGAATAATAGACTTTACAGATTTGAATCATCTTAAAACCAAAGCAAGACGAAACAGGTGCCTGAGACTAAGTCTCTTTCCACATATGCTCTTATAAGAAATTCTTTATATATTTCAACCAACTTGTAACTTGTCAATAAATTATGGACTAATCATAGTGTCGAACAGGAAAGCATGCATGCATATTTAATCGTATTGATCAAGTCCAACTCCTTTAATCCAGATTTGACACAAACAGTTAACAGAATGACTAATCATAACAAATTTTAACCATATTAGCATGATTAGCGGACTTCTAGGTCACAACTGATCGCAAAACTCATTGGGTGTCATAGTAATGAAACAACAAATCCAGGTTTCAGAGAATAAGCAAGGATTAACATCATTCCTCTAAGTAATATGTAGAAGCAAACAGGATAGGTATGCTAATAATCCTTATCAGACTTTAATCAGATCAGATTCGGGTTAATTAATCATAGAAAAAGAGCTAAAGCGTACAAACACGATTAATGAATTGCCGGATTTAAACTAACATATGATTAACTTAGTGATGTACAGAGCAAACAAAAGGCCCATTTAAAGCACAAGGCTAATCTAAACTTGCATATGAATCTAAACTGTCGCGAAAAAACTAAACTAAACAGGACTAAACATACTTAACGTAACTAGAACAATTATGACAGAACTGAAATAAAATTAAGTACACAACTAGAATAAACTATAACAGAACTGAAATAAAACTAAGCAAACAAAATCAGGTATACGGTTTCAAACGTTCAAACAAACATAAAAAAAAGTAATTTGAAGAAAGGAGATTACCTTCTTCGGGTGCAGCGAAATGGGGCTCGAATCTCCGATATACCTCGAATTCGAAAGATACTAGGACCCCCTTTTTAGCGCGATTTTTCGTCTACAACAGAATCGAACTTTCGTTTCTAAAACTTCGACTCACTCAAAACAGAAATGGAAACATAAAAGAAATTTAAGATCCACAAAAGACAGACTAGGCTCAATAGAAATTTTATGGCTGAAAACTTCTTGTTTTTGGGGATTCGATGGTTGAAACCTCTCTTATCGAATTTCTGGCTCTCCAAAAAGCTCCCTCAAAATGGAACTTGAAGCGAGTATTTATAAGAAACAGCTAGGGTTTGCTAAGGAGAAAACGAGTGAGGAGAGAGAGAGGAGCGGGGGGACAAGGGGAAATGGAGGACCAGAGGAGTGGGGTGGCAGTGAGCGTGGGGAACAGGGTATGGTGGAGTGGCAGAGGCGTGGGGGGAGATGGGAGACAAAGAAGGGGAGAGCGGCGGAGAAAAAATGGGAAGGGAAAAGAGATTAGGGTTTTAAAAAAATATAAGGAATGGGGTTGGACCGGGTCGGATAACGTGGGTAATGGGCTGGGCAAAATTAAAAGAATGGGCTGGTCCGAAAATGTTGGTTAATTATTTGGGCTGGGGTGAATTAAGTTGGGCTGGTAAATTAAAAATGTGGATTGGTCCGAAAATTGGGTTGGTTTCACAAATTAGGCTTTAGCCCAAAATAGTTTTAGGATTTTATTATGGACTGAATTAATATGGATTAAAATGTTACTTAATATAAAATATGTAATTATTAGTGCTCAGATAATAAAAAATGGCGTTGTAATAGCCGTGCAATAATATTTCGAAAATTCACAGTAAATAAACACTATTATTTAATCATGCAAAGATAAATGCGATGCGTGTGCGTAAGCTGGTAAAATGCCGAAATGATAAAAATTGTGAATAATAATAATAATAATACTAATAATAATAATGATGGCTAGTAACTGTAATGGATTAATGAAACGCCGGTATTGATAAGAGGCTAATTATAGAAAAAAATATAAATATATATTTTTTAATTTTTCAAAAATATTAGAAGCATAAATAGGTATTTCGGAGGAGAGGCGGGACAAAATTGGGTGTCAACAACTTGTCCCTCTTTGCCCGGTAATGATGAAAAGAGTTGTCGGGCAAAGACAGACTAGGCTCAATAGAAATTTTATGGCTGAAAACTTCTTGTTTTTGGGGATTCGATGGTTGAAACCTCTCTTATCGAATTTCTGGCTCTCCAAAAAGCTCCCTCAAAATGGAACTTGAAGCGAGTATTTATAAGAAACAGCTAGGGTTTGCTAAGGAGAAAACGAGTGAGGAGAGAGAGAGGAGCGGGGGGACAAGGGGAAATGGAGGACCAGAGGAGTGGGGTGGCAGTGAGCGTGGGGAACAGGGTATGGTGGAGTGGCAGAGGCGTGGGGGGAGATGGGAGACGAAGAAGGGGAGAGCGGCGGAGAAAAAATGGGAAGGGAAAAGAGATTAGGGTTTAAAATAAATATAAGGAATGGGGTTGGACCGGGTCGGGTAACGTGGGTAATGGGCTGGGCAAAATTAAAAGAATGGGCTGGTCCGAAAATGTTGGTTAATTATTTGGGCTGGGGTGAATTAAGTTGGGCTGGTAAATTAAAAATGTGGATTGGTCCGAAAATTGGGTTGGTTTCACAAATTAGGCTTTAGCCCAAAATAGTTTTAGGATTTTATTATGGACTGAATTAATATGGATTAAAATGTTACTTAATATAAAATATGTAATTATTAGTGCTCAGATAATAAAAAATGGCGTTGTAATAGCCGTGCAATAATATTTCGAAAATTCACAGTAAATAAACACTATTATTTAATCATGCAAAGATAAATGCGATGCGTGTGCGTAAGCTGGTAAAATGCCGAAATGATAAAAATTGTGAATAATAATAATAATAATAATAATAATAATAATACTAATAATAATAATGATGGCTAGTAACTGTAATGGATTAATGAAACGCCGGTATTGATAAGAGGCTAATTATAGAAAAAAATATAAATATATATTTTTTAATTTTCCAAAAATATTAGAAGCATAAATAGGTATTTCGGAGAAGAGGCGGGACAAAATTGGGTGTCAACAATAACAACTCTCTTTCTAACCTAAATTGTTGTTTTTTAATTCCTCCTTATTGTTGTAAACAATGAGTGAAAAAGTTTCAGTGGAGACTCCTCTCGGAATGCCATTAAAAAAAACCATCCGAAATTGTTGTGTTTCCGATAAAGAAGAAACAATTTGAACCGAGTTTGTGGAACTGGAGGCTATTTGGCTGATTGGAACAACCCATCTTTCTTTAGAATCAACTGTATATGTTGAAAGGGTCATCAGTACTGTCATGCCTCTCCGATCCTTCTCTCGAATCGATAGCTACTCTTTTTCTGATTTACTGACTCTCTTTGTACAAATAACAAAAAGAAAATTTTGTATTAATATTGTATGAAAGTTGTATACAATGTTGTTGTAATTGTATTAAATTTATCCAAATTTCAAAGCGAGATTCAAAATTGTATTAAACTTGTATGAATATTGTATGAAAGTTGTATATAGCATTGTTATAACATTTTTACTACCATAAGTTTAAAATTTTATAAGTACACAAATAGTATGATATGTTTAAGATAATAAATTCCTTTTCTTTTAAGCCAAGGGTCTAGGGAAACAGCTTATCTACCCCACAAAGGTTGTGGGTAAGGCCTGCGTACATCCTATTCTCCCCAGAGGCGAATTTACATGTAAATCACAGGCACGTGAACCGATATATGGTCTCATAAAATTAGATATTTTATGTACATGTTTTCTAAAATTAATATAATATTGCCGGCTGACATTCATGATCCAAAAAGACTGAATGATGCACTTGATTGAATGCTGAGTTTATTTACCTAGAGTATTAGGTTAGGGACCAATTCCCACTTGCTACTTTTTTCTTCCTTTTTAAATCCTCAGACCACACTTATGAGATTACACTGGATATGTTGTTGTTTCAAAAATCGTCCTTTATTTCTTAAACTTCATATTGAATCAAACTGCTCCATATAAATCAGAACGAAAAGAATAAAACCTTTGCAGAATGATATATTATGAAATTATGCGACAACAAATGGATCAAGTATACCATACTTGTGAGTTAATGCTGACTCATGTATAAGGTTGAGGAGATTTTGCCATCTTCAAAAGGAAGGGGCACCACGAGAATGAAAGCAATATAATTTTAAAAAAAAAAAAAAAATATAATCAGTGTAATCCCACAAGTGGCGTAATGGAAGTAATATAATAAAGGGAAGAAAAGGAGGGTTTCTCTATGGAAAAAAGTTGTACGTATATCCAATAACAAAACTTGGTATTGGACATTAATAGTATTTTGCAGAGGTGGTAAAATATCTTATATTTAAATACTCAACTCGCTTAAGTTTAAACAGACAGGGATTGTTTGGTTGGTGGGATAAGAAAAATAATCCCGAGATATTTTATAAAATTATTTATTCCGCATTTGATAATGAGTATCATTTAGTGTCAGAATTATTTTATCCCACCATTTTGATATAAGTACACCCTGTTTTGTTTCAGATTCAAAACAACTTCGTTCTTTCAGTGGAAGCAACATAGATACCTCTTTTCACCTAGTCATCCTCTCACAACCTAATAGGTGAGAGGATATTTTATCATTTATATTACCCAAAAACAAATAAAAAAGTGTCAATCCCAGAGGACTCTAGGCTTAGCTAGGCTTAATTCGACAAATAAATAAATTGGCGAAGAAAATGAGCTAAACTAGGAACAGTGACCTTTCACAACCTCAAGGTACATATATACATGGAGATGACTAAAATATAGTACCAATATTTGTCTAGCCAATAACCAATTCTGTAACAGTTCTAAAGTCTAACTGTCTGTGACTAGGAATATTCATCTTAATTAACTAATTAAGTGGGTGGGAAATATCTTATGTAAAGTGACATAACCTGATAGCCGCCACACGCAATGAAGGGGATTCAATTTTCACCAGAAAGTTATATTGTGCAAAAAACAAAAAAAAAACAAAAAAAATAATATTCCTAATATTAGAGAAGTATAGGATCAAATATCAGGGATGACATATATATATACAATGGTGGAGCTAAGAGGACAGAAGGGGGTTCATTGAAACGCTCTTTGCGGGAAAATTGTACATATAAGGTCAAAACAATTATTGATATCGATGTTGATTCCTCTTACCTTTTTCTCGTGTTAATGTTGTGTAGCTTGAATTATTTTTTTTTTTTTTTTTTTTTTTATTTTTTTGTAAAAAACTTGATACTGCCACCACCGCATTTATATACTTTACTAGGTGGAAGTGCGCCTGTGTTAAAATTTTATTTCATACGTGAATTATGTAGATTCAATATTAAAATTTCGTGAATTCATTTTGGTGATATAAAGAATACTAAAAAAGATAACTAAAATATTAAGATATGTTTACAACAAAGTATATTTCAATCTGTATTCCGGCGGTTGTTAGTTTCAGTTAGAGTAGTTAGTATTATGCACTTCTAACTTCATTTTATTAGGTGCAATTATAAACGTAAAGCTTGTTAAAACTAAAATTTTCTCATATACTGTAATTTGTTTCATGAAATTATTAATATTCTAAGAAGATTCACTTGCAAATTAAAGGAAACCCCTTCCCTTACTATCTTACTACTTGAGACATTAGAATAATAGAAATTACTAATTATACTATTAATTAGCATAAGTTGATAACATGAAAAATTGGTGATTTCTTAAATGATCATTAAAGTAATAGTTATCTCTTAATTCTATTAAATTAATAGTTATCTCTCGATTCTATGAAAAATGAAGTAAACGACCTGTTATAATCGATTAATTTTGATTCAGTTAATTTAAGAATACAAATATTATTTTGCCTGTAAATTCAACTACAAACATACTAATTCTCTCTGTCAAGTTTTGATTTGATTAACTTTAAAGCTAATCAAACTTGCATTAGTCTATATATAGGTTGAAATGCTTAAAATGGCACAAAGTACACAAATATGTAGTAGCTTACTATATAACGAATATATTATTAATTTCTAAAATTTTGGTAAACTTTATAAGAATTTAATCAACAAATTATTTAAATTGTTAGCTTGGGTATGATTTTTTTTTTCTATTTTTAGTGATCAAGTTTAATTAATATTTTCAGTTCTAGCCTCCATTAACAGTGATAATATAATTTCAAGTAGCAACATAAAACTATTAGATTTCATGTCACACTAATTAAGGGAAAAGACAATTTAAATTCTTTGAGAAAAACATGGGAGGTGAGGGATTAAGTGAGTCCGGAACCAAAATACCCCCAAAAATCCACTTTGAACCAAAATACCCCAACAAAAAAAAAAGTTGCAAAACTACCTTTAGCGCAGTAATTTACTGCGCTAAAGCTGTTCACGGAGACGGAGCCGTTAACTGCTTTAGCGCAGTATTTTACTGAATTATAGAAGCAGTTAAAAAAAAATCTATAACGCAGTAAAATACTGCGTTATAGAAACAGTACCAAAAAAATAATAATCTATAACGCAGTAAAATACTGCGTTATAGAAACTGTACAAAAAACAAATGGCCAACTTTATTTTTTGCAACACTTAGTGTTATTTTCCATACTTTGACCAATGATTAGTCGTGTGTCAAGACTCCGAAACGTCAATATTTTATATAGAACCTGATATTGTTTTCTGCGTACAATAATGTAGGCTCAATACATCAAGGATACGTAAACGTTCGGATCGTCATTTTAGGGGTTGAAAAGGTGCCCAAAGTAAGTTTTGTTTGTAAACTTTAGGTTTAAGTGTTCTATATACATAGACGTTCATTTTTGTTTGAAGACTTGTTGTCATTAGCTTAAGGTTTTTTATTTTTAGGGTTTAGATTTATTGAAAATAAAGTCGTTGCCAAAAGGTTTTTAACTGCAACAATTTTTTTTTTGTTTTTTTGTATAGCGCAGTAAAACAGTACCAAAAAAAAAAAAAAAAAATTGGCCAACTTTTTTTTTTGCAACACTTAGTGTGTTTTTGTATACTTTGACCAACGATTAGTCGTATGTCAAGACTCCGAAACGTCAATATTTTATATAGAACCTGATATTTTTTTTCTGCGTACAATAATGTAGGCTCAATACATAAAGGATACATATACATTCGGATCGTCATTTTAGGGGTTGAAAAGGTGCCCGAAGTAAGTTTTGTTTGAAAAAACTTAGTGTTTGACTGTAAGGTTATTTTAGTCAACTTTATATGTCGAGAAAATTAGTCAGCTTTATTTTCAAAAATTGAAACCGCAGAAGTGAAATTGACATTCACAGCTACATTACCCCGGGATTTTTACGTTGAAATTTATTGCGTATCATCATCTTATAAGTAAATAAAACTGAAAATTTCACGCCAATTTGGGGGAAAATTGAAATTGAATGGGATAAAAGGTGTTTTTTTTAAATCGGCGGTTTGTCCGCATAGATCTCGAAAAAATATGCAAGTTCAAAAAAAAAAAACGCGTAAAACGGACGTCCGAGTGCAAAGTTATGACCATCTAAAGTTTGATGACTTTACAACTAGTTTTTCTCCCTATATTTTTTAGAATTATATTTATATTCAAAATAAAGTTATGTCTTGATTAAAAAATAACACGCTTAAATCAAAATCTTAAAAAATAAAACATCCTAAAGTTTCCAAACAAAACTTACTTCGGGTACCTTTTCAACCCCTAAAATGACTATCCGAACGTCTACGTATCCTTGATGTATTGAGCCTACATTATTGTACGTAGAAAAAATATCAGGTTCTATATAAAATATTGACGTTTCGGAGTCTTGACACACGACCAATCATTGGTCAAAGTATGGAAAAAACACTAAGTTTTTTCAAACAAAACTTACTTCGGGCACCTTTTCAACCCCTAAAATGACTATCCGAACGTCTACGTATCCTTGATGTATTGGGCCTACATTATTGTACGCAGAAAAAAATATCAGGTTCTATATAAAATATTGACGTTTCGGAGTCTTCACACACGACTAATCATTGATCAAAGTATGAAAAAAACACTAAGTTTTTTCAAACAAAACTTACTTCGGGCACCTTTTTAACCCCTAAAATGACGATCCGAACGTCTACGTATCCTTGATGTATTGGGCCTACATTATTGTACGCAGAAACAAATATCAGGTTCTATATAAAATATTGACGTTTCGGAGTCTTCACACACGACTAATCATTGGTCAAAGTATGGAAAAAAACACTAAGTGTTGCAAAAAATAAAGTTGGCCAATTTTTTTTTGTTGGTACTGTTTCTATAACGCAGTATTTTACTGCGTTATAGATTTTTTTTTTTTAACTGCTTCTATAACGCAGTAAAATACTGCGCTAAAGCAGTTAACGGCTCCGTCTCCGTGAACTGCTTTAGCTCAGCAAATTACTGCGCTAAAGGTAGTTTTGTAACTTTTTTTTTGTTGAGATATTTTGGTTCAAAGTGATTTTTTTAGGGGCATTTTAGTTCCGGACCAGGGATTAAGTTGGGCTGGATTGTGTGGAGAAAGATTGTGGTGATGGAGAATGACATACGCAGAGGGCACTTTAGTACAGTAAAGTATATATACACACATAAACTACATAAGATTCTCTGAGGTCCAATCACAGTGCTCTATATTTTGTGAAATGACCGAACTCTCCCTAAAAAGCCAAGCAAGCATGTTGACCTACTGTATGCTTATTCCCTCTTATCTTATAAGATATAGTAGAATATATGTCATTACTCCGTAGGTATATATTGTCCTTTGGCAATGAAGTATGATTATATCGTCACAAATCGTGAGATGCATTGGTACGTACGATGTGTGATTGTGACTTCGTTTTAAGAAACTCAAAAGGTATACATGGCGCACACCATCGACTAAAAACAAAAAGGGTGAATATTTAGTTGATTTTTTTTTTGTCTTTCTTGGAGTCAAATGGCCTAAAAGAATTTTGTCTTAAAGTGTTGATGACCTCATTAAGAGCCCGTTTGGATTGACTTATAAGTTGCTTATAAGTAACTTATAAGCTGTTTTCAGCTTTTTTTAGTGTTTGGCTGGTCAGCTTAAAGTCATTTTGTGCTTAAAATAAGCTCAAAAAAATAATTGGGTCCATTTGACTTAACTTATCTAAAACAACTTATAAGCTGAAAACAGCTTATAAGCCAAAAAAAATAAGTTAGACTACCCCACCTTATATATCAAATAACTGATACTGTAACAAATTTTTTGCTCTTTGTACTTGACTATAAAGTATCTTCCTTTCAGCTATGTTACATGAATCCTCAGCTGAATCAATATACCTGTACTGATTGGGTTGATGTGGTGTTAGTATTTCATACGGATCCTTCAACATGCACTAAATTAGCAAAACACTAGACGTGCGGCTTACACATACCTGTATCAGAGACATACTGAACAAATCCATGAAACAAAATGTTCCCACTCTTGCCAAACTGATGATGTACTTTGGATATTACATTTCTTGGCCGATTCTTGTACATGGAAAAAACTATGGTTGGCCAATATCAAACAACTTCATGAAAAAAATAAAGATAAAAAGAAGAAGACACTTAATCAAAGTAAAAGAACTTATTAAGTAAAACAGTAAATCAAACACTGTTGAAGGATTCATTTAGTGTTGAACTAAATACTCGTACATGTAGATTCATTCAGCTGATGCAATTCAGGTGTTATTCCTAGTTTTGCAAGTTCAATACCTTCCTTATCTTTCAGGTCCGTTTCATAATAAATGTGTAAATATAAATAATCTTAATTTTCTATATATATTTCATGAGATTTAAGAAATCTTTGTCAGTCAGTTGTTAGAAATGCTATCTTAGAGTGGTTTGTTTCGGACAGAGCTGCATTTATGCTGTTTTTTCTGAAATAATCTTAACATTTCAGCTCTTTTTTGCTGTTTTCTGCTGTTTTTCTGCTGTTTTTTGCTGTTTTTCTGCTCTTTGTTTTTTGCTGTTTTTCTGCTCATTTTTGCTGCTGTTTTTTGCTGTTTTTCTGCTGTTTTTCAAACAGTGCTGTTTTTTTTGGGTTGCTGTTTTTCTGAAGCTTTAAGAGATTCCAACCATTCCAAAGTGACACCATGATTAACCACTTGAAAAAAACCAAGTGTTGAGGCATTTGCTAAGATGAGTTTTCATTACACATAACAAACATACAAGATGTGTTTAATACAAGATGTTCAAAGCAAACATAGTAATATCTCCCATATTTCATTTTTACTCGTGGCTTATTTGGATATGAAATTAGTTGTTAATCTTGATTTATTTGTAGACGCTCGAGAGGGGTCAGGAAGTACCTCAAGATGAAGTCTTCAAGATTACTCACACGAGGAAGGCGAAGAACGCCGATGGTACGGACCAATGGATTGAGCCTAGGGCTCAGCAAACCTATGTAATTCACTAGCTAATAATAATAACTACGTTTGTTTGAACTAAATTTGCCTACTAACATTGCATCCTTCAATTTCAGACCGAGTTTCAACAACACAAGTTGGAATATTGTGCCAGTCAGCCAGCCTGGACGTCGATGACCAACGAGATAATTGCTTAGCAGTGGATGGAGAAGGTAGCTCCCCCGACAAGGTATGAGACAGTTTATGGGATGCCTAATCGAGCATGTCGTCAATTTCCGTCGTTCTTTCAAGGCGTAGGTGCTACTTCTGAAGGGGCAGTGGATCCTAAGGAGTACCAAGAAATGAAGCTGAAAGTTAGTCAACTAACAAGTACACTTAGTTTCACGGAGGCAAGGATGTTGCATATGCAGTCCCAAATTGACCGCTTACTCAACTCGGGGACCTCTCATATTCCCCCGTGTCCCGGGGATGCTCGTAGGTCACAACCCAGTAGACGACGTAGGTCACAAGACAACGTAGTTCATGCTCTTATTGATGAGGATAGTGGGGAGGAATCGGATCATGTATCTAACACCCAACGTTGACTTTATTGATTCGTATACTTTTGGATTGTAATATTGCTATGTTTTCTTGGATATGTATATTTTTTTTTATGATAGTTTTAATTCGAATTAGATGTACTTTTGAATGTGAATTAGATTGTAGGTAGTAGTTTGTGGATGTTTAACTTTACGATGTTTAAGTGTTTGAATGTAGAAAGTAGTTTATGGTTGTTTAACTTTACGATGTTTAAGTGTTTGAATGTAGTTTTAAGGATATTTAGAAGTACTTTAAATTGAAACTTGAGGTTGAATTTGATTTTAGAATGTAAAGTTTATGATTGTAGAAGTACTTTGATGAATTGGGCGTGTTGATGAATTGCATTGTTGATTTGGTTGATGAGTGTGATTGGCAGGTGGGTTGCTGTAAAAGCAGCTGATTTCTGGAAAAACAAATTCAGATTTTTGACCTCATGAGGTCGAATAGTCACCCAGATATTGATAATTTTCGACCTCATGAGGTCGAAATTGTACTCAGAAATCATAATTTCGACCGCACGAGGTCGAAAATCTGGGCACAATTTTGAATTTCGACCTCATGAGGTCGAAATCTGGCAACAATATTGCTAAATTTCGACCTCATGCGGTCGAAATTATGATTTTTTTTATTTTTATTTTCTATCGTATTTCGACCACAGGAGGTCGAAAATTTTAAATAATATTTTCGACCGCGTGCGGTCAAAATTATTTATTAATATTTAAATAAAAATAATTTTTTCGACCTCATGTGGTCGATTTTTTATTTTTTTTTTAAATTTAGGTAGAAAACTTATTTCGACCGCGTGTGGTCGAAAATTTTCGACCACGTGAGGTCAAAAAAAATTCACCATACCTGTTAGCGATCATGCCTTGCGGTCGAAATTTTGATCGAAAATTGGCCTTTTTCAACCGCGTGTGGTCGAAAATTTTGATCGAATTTCACTGTTTTTTTAGTAGTGATAAGCCCATCCAAACAGGCTCTAAGTGGTATATCTTCATTTTCGCCCCTCATACTTGTGTTAATTGATGCCCCTTCTTAATTAAATATAATGAAATTAAGGACCATAATGGCCTATATAAACCTAAACATCCCAACAAGCCTCTACAATTTCATGCAATTGCCTTAGAGCTAGCTCATTACAAGTTTTTTTTTTTTATTTGGCAAACCTTATCTTCAAGAATGGCTAGTTTTAGGTTTTGGTTTTGCTTAATTCTTTTCTTGCTTTCATGTCCTCGCTCTAAAAGCCGTCCACTCGAGCCATCTTCACAAAAGAGAAGGGAGACAATGATGGAAACTGCCCGAGAGATTATAAAAGAAAGATTGAGACATGCAATCAAGTACGATGTGGACTGGTATAGTCCTGGAGGACCTGACCCTAAACATCATTAGGGTAGTTTTTCTTTTTAGTATGTTCTTGAAAAGAACAACGGTTTTACTATTTTGTTACATGCATGATTAACTTTAAAATTTTCATTTTCCCCTTAATATCATGCTTTGACAACTATTGAAATGTGACATGTTTAAGATCATAAGTTCTACGTATACTTTAGTACATGTGTCAAAATTCTGTTTTCCTTTCTTATAAACTTGGCCTCAGCTTGCAAGTATGCTCTCCAACTTTGGGTGTGAACAAATAGACACTTCAACTTGTATAAAGTTGAACACGTAAACACAAATGCTGATGTGGCACATAAATTTTGGAGGTGCCACGTCAGTGCCATGTCAACATTTTTGTTTACGTGTCCAACTTTATACATGTTAAGGTACCTACTTGTGCACACCCAAAGTTGGAGGGCATACTTGCCGGCTGAGGCCAAATTTGAAGGTATGCTTATGTACGATGCCTTTTATAAATGTTGACGCAAGTGTCCTTTCAATATGCCAATGTGCATATACATGATGTATCTAAATATATATAAAAAAAATATAGATTCCATCCGTACCCACTTCTACTCCAACTGAGTGGAGTCGTATGCGTACGTTAAGCTATGAATATAAGGGTTAAAAACTACAATCTATATACAAAAAATACAGAATAAAAAGTCATTAAAAAAATTACTATCTTGGCATTAATGTAAAATCAAAATAGTTTTAACTTGAAGTATGTCGATGGACAATTCAAGGTGTAAGATCACATCAAAAACATGTAATGAACCTAGTAGATTTGGCTTAAACTTTGTATACGTATTAAAAGATTCATTAAATAAATACTACAAATAATTAATAAATTTTAAACTCTAAAAATTAGATGAGATGTTGTAAAATACGAAATCCCGACTCACAAAGTTAAAATTCTAAATCTGCCCGTGCATCGCCCATAGAGCGTCATTTAATAGCACTTGTTGGAAGTACAATACTTGTTGAGTTTTTTTTTTCTCAATCCATTGGACACTTAAGCTTTTCTTACAAGTAATTGGCAAAGAAAAATCACCTAGCAATTAATGGGATATGATAAAGCGACCTCTAATTAACCTCAGCATAAACGTTCACACACTTATTTTTAAGAGTATTTTGCAGTAGACCGGTAATCAACGTAAAATTATTCAATATATGATGAATTTTCATATATGATACAGAGATATAATATTTGTGGGGTTGAGATAAATTTTATCAAAAAATATATGATTAATTAGGATTCATATAATCGGCTTCGCCGATTTATTTAACATTGAAGCACCGTTATCGTTGTTGTTGTTAGGGAAAAGAATCTATAGCCAGCTTGGAAAAAATCCATAGCCATATTCAGGGGTGGAGCCAGCCCTCTGGGTGGGGGTTCGGCCGAACCCAATAGCTTTTGTACGAATCATATATTTGTATTAGAATTTTTGTCAAATATGTATAAATTATTAATTAAGAACCCAGTAACATTTAATAATTAGAACCCCGAACCCACAAGCTCTGAATCCTGGCTCCGCCTCTGGCCATATTAATTGTGAAGAACAAAGATTGAAGGCAATCTTGAGCATTGAACAAAAATTAATAGTGAAAAGTGTATCAAAGTATTTTATTAATTACATGGAAATCCCTCGTCCAAGTTCCACGCATGTTTCCACATAGGTAGAGAATTTTATTAACATGATGATCAGCAAATAAAATAAAAATATATCTTTTTTTGTTCTAACATAAATATCTACTCCATTGGATCCTTCCAAATTAGTTTCAGGATTCCATATTATTATAGAATAAAATAACTCAGGAGGAAGCCAGGTAGGACTATTTTATGCAATATCAGCATAGCTTGATAGAATAGTGTGATCTTTTATTTTATTTCTATTAAAAGTGTTAAAGTTGTGTCTATATCATGTTCAAAATTAACTTTAATTACCTTCCATTAGATTATTTTATCTAATATTAACTTACTAGGGAAAAAGTCTCGTTTTTCCCTTGACCCTAACAAATCTAACTCTAATCTCACGAGGACAATTTTTAATTTAACCATCACTACAAGAAAAAATATATGTGGGAACAAAAAAAAAAAAAAAATTGTTGTCATAGATTGATTATTGTTGCAAAAAGTACTTTTGACAACAAAAAAAAATATTTTGTTGCATGAACTTTTCCCAGCGGCTGTTATTGCAACAACGTGCAACAACTTTTTTTTTTTTTGGTTGCTAAAAGTACTTTTTGCAACAATAATCTATACTATGGCAACAACATTAAATTCTTCGGCAACAAAAATATCATTTGCCAACAATAAAACTAAATTGTTGTCAAATATAAAACTTTTTGTTACAATATCTATACTTTCTTGTAATGCATAATCAAATTTATTTAACGAATAAAATTTATACCGTTTTTTTTTTGTCTTAAAAACATTGGACATGCGTAGTACACCCATTTCATGCCCGCATACTCCAAAGGAAGGTTCTCAACCCGTCGCGTTCCCGACAAGACAATTGGCTGACCACACATGTACGAATGAACCAAAAGTAAAACAAATGATAAAATTAAGAAACTTCGAATAGCTTATTGCATGCATGCAATAAAGGGACCCACCATTTGGTTCAAATGTTGAATTGACCAGCAACCCCCTTATTACCAAGAAATTAGATGGAGAGAATAAATATCGATTGAGCATTTTAATAGGTTTCTTTATAATTGCATTTAAAGTTTGAATCTTGAAATGTTGGGTTTCTTTGAGTGGTCTTTTCCTGATTATATTTTTCTTTCCCATTTCCAATTTTTTTTAATGATCTGATATGTTATAAGTGGACACGAATTTGTTCTTATGGATGACTCATATATCATTTGATATCATTTGATCAGTTTCAACTTGAAAAAAAAAAAAGAGTTGTCAGCATATAGCTGTTTTGGAAGACAGAGAAAGTTCTTTATGCTCTACAATAAATGGTTTTCTCTTTAATTTGTTGGTTTGTTTTTCACTTGCTAAGTCTTCCAAACTCAGATCCCGTAGCTTTTAAAGTTTGGATTGAGTCTCTAGTTTTGCTTATGTATGTACGATTTTTATTTATAATGAAGTGAGTCTTTGTTTTTTTAATTAATTTTGCATTAATGTTTCTTAAGGAATTAGCTAACCCTAGGACTCGCCCATTTACTTCGATTTGAGCTCGGAAGACGAACATTGAGGTTGGGAAAGATTAACTAACAAGGATTTGGAGCTTTAAACCCCATCTAATAACTTGAGCTAGGAATAGGATAGTTACTTGAGGTTAAATTGATTGTACCTAATATCACACTCTAAGGCTTAAAAAAAACTTAGAGTGAAATTCATTGATTTGGTTGGAAGACTTTCAATGATATCATTTTCTATTAACATAAACTCGATCTTAATTGTAAAGTCGTGAAATACATTGGATCGTTACTTGAGAGTAAAATCCCTTGTATCCATGCTTGTGGCCATTAATCATTTTACCCGCTTTCAAGTTACTAGTTTCTAAATCAAAAATCAAATATCGAAAAAGTGTTTGGCTTAGCTTAGTTGGTGATAAATCCTTTACTTTCTTGATAGCCTAGTATATTATTTCTTGTCCGGGATTCGACCCCGACTCGTAGTTGGGTAAATTATATTGCATACGGTCGTGTACACTTTCTCTTTGAGGAGTGAATTTAGACATTATCACTTTTGCTTTGAAGTTTCTACCTTTTACTTTCTAATTTTCAAATATTGATGGCAGATGACTTCCATTTATGATAATACTCCAAGCACTCAGTTGATATCAGTGGTGTGTGAATTTTTGTCGACTAAGTAATAAGAAATAGGGGCGTAATAAATATGCAATCGGGCAACAGACAAATAACTTCTTTAACTTGCACATATCAATCTTGAAAGTAGTTGATAATGTGTTACAGTATATACTTTTGTCCCAGGTATTCTAGTGGTCGTAAACTTAATACCAAACATATGAGGTAATCTAAAATACCTAAGCCAATTAAAATATGACCTAATAATTACCTAATCACTTTTTATGTTAGAATTAAATATTTACACGCACAAATAACTTTTCAATCACAAAGACACTACACAGAAAATAAGGACACTGGTTTGATATTTTCTTATTTGAACGTGATAGCAAAGACTTTCTAATTAATTAGATTTGGAACCTAAATTCAGAAATAGTGTTTGTTTTAAACTCTATTTTCAATTGTGATATTTTTTCTATTTACCAGAATAACCAATAGAAATATGGTAGAATCAGATTAAAATTAAAGGACCTATAAAAATCGTTCAATAGTTGAAGGATATTTTGGTCAACCAACATTTATATTCATGCTTTTATAATAATATAGATAGATATAGATTATATAGGTAGTGTTCATTGTTTCCCTATAAATAGCCAATCTTTGACTCTATGACTTGCAAGATTCCGTGTAATCAATTCATTGAAATTCATTTTTTTTCTCCTTAACCTTAGATTTCTCTGATTCCTCTTAAATTTTCCATTTGTGTGTGTGTGTTTTTTTTTCCAAAAAAACACTTCTATAGCAATTATTCTCTATAATAACGTTTTATTATAACCTGCCAAAGTTTCTTTGGAACCGATTTTTAATCCTATGTATATTATATGTTCTCGATGACAGCATTTCGCTATAATAACCAAAAAATATCGAGACAAAAGACGTTATTGAAGAAAGATCACTATGACGGCCAAGTATTCTTTGGATTCGATAATTAATCGTATGTTATATTATAGCTCTCTATAATAATATTTCGGTATAATAATCGACGTTGTTACATATATATTTCATGGGGAGTGTTCATTTTTCCCTCGTAAATAGCCTATCTTGACTCCATCGTCTGCAAGATTCATGTAATTAATTGATTGAAATTCATTGTTTTTCCATAAACCTTAGATTTTCTCCGAGTCCTCTGAAACTTTCCATTTGGGGTTCTTTTAAAAGCACTCAGATTTTATGTATCTTAAGAGAATCATATAGTATAGTTTTTGTGGTAGATGGATTTTCTATTCATACACGGTTCGATCTTTCTATAATAGTCATCATCCTTTATAATAACATTTCACAATACCAGGGGCGAAGCTAGCCCTTCGGGCGTGGGTTCGGCTGAACCCAGTAGCTTTGGTCCAAACCATAAATTTGTATTAAAAAAATTATCAAATATGTAAAAATTAGTATTAATTTAGAACCCAGTCAGTAACTTTAAAGAATTAGAACCTCGAACCCACAAGCTTCAAATCCTGACTCCGCCTCTGACCATAACAGCTATGTTTTCTCTAGAACTGATTTTTAATCCTATATAGATATGTTCGCCATGACAATATTTTGCTATAGCAACCAAAATATTAGACAAAAGACGTTATTATAGAAATAATAATATAATGGCCAAGTTTTCATTGGAACCGATTTTCAGGTTATATTAAACGTTCTTTATAATAACATGTCGATATAGCAACCAAAAAATATCCGGACAAACCACTTGAGATTTCATGAGGTGTTCATTTTACCCTTATAAATAGCCGATCTTGAAATTAAATATTTTTCCCTTAAACCTTAGATTTTCCAAAAACAGTCAGATTTTATGTATCTTTATAGAATCATAGTCTTTGCTGGATGGATTTTCTTTCCATATATAGCTACCCTTTTGGCTTTACTTAAAGAACCTATAAATTTGATCTACATTTGATAGTCCAGAACCTAAAATGGCTAATATTAGAGCATCAAAAAAGATGAATGAGAAAAAAAAAGTTCCACAAAGAGGACTTGGTGTTGCTCAACTTGAGAGGATTAGATTAGAGGAACAACATAAAAAAGATTCAATTTTTCAATCAGTACAATGTCCAAATTTTATACCAAGATCATCAAGAATTGATTTTTCTTCAAAAAATTGTGTCTTTAGACCAAATCAATCTGCCCCATTTCTTGAAAATTGTCCTAAATTGTTGAGTGATGAGTATAATCTTGAAGGTGTGAATAAAAAAGTTGATCATCATGGTGTAGATTTTGGACAAAATGTGAATTTGCCTAGTGGACCCCATAGTCTAAGGTTTCCCCTGCTGCAAAAATCTCAACAGTATCAGCAAACTTCTAGTTCATCATCAATGGTAAGTCAGCTTTATACTCCTTCATCGTTAGCTAGAGGTCTCGCGCCAGGGGTGGATCCACAGTTTCAATTGCGGGTTCACATGGACCTAGTAACTTTTGCCCCGTCAATGTATATATGTTTACAAATTACCTAAATATCTATAAGTATTTGACGGTGATCCAAGTTACCCCCTCTATCCCGTTTTATGTGAAGGTCTTTGACCGGGCGCGGAGTTTAAGAAAAAAAGAAAGACTTTTGAAACTTGTGATACTTTTATGACCGTAAATCATTTTATTAGGGTAAAGTGGGAAGTTTGAAGTTAAACTGTTACCAAATATAGAAAGATGTTATTTTTTGGGATTGACTAAAAAGAAAAGAGTGACACAAAATTGGGACAGAGGAAGTATTATTGTATATATTAATTTGAAGTCATTGTAGGAACCCCTTAACTTCGAATCTTGGATGTGTCTTTGTATGTAGTCGTCTTTTTAGGGAGCATTTTACACGCCAGTGTAGGATTTCCCTGCACGAATTTGGATTTAGTCGGACCCCAATGGGGTACCAAACATCGGGTGGGAAACCAAGAAAAATAGTCAGCTTCATTAAACATTTGGAGCTATTTATATAAGTATGGGGTTAACATGTGTATAGTTTTGTTTTCTTGTGTCTGAATTGCTGAAACAAATTACTTTTGTGGAAATTGCAGGTGAATGGCTCATCATCATCATCATCATCATCATCATCATCCGTACAGATTTTTCAGATGGAACCTCCTTCAACCCCACTCCAGTTAACACATACTCTTGAGCAACTTCTTTACTGTTCAAGAGCCCTGATGCTGATAATATGGAGCCAAAAGTGTAACAGATAAATGATAATCAAGAAGAGTCCAAATAATCAAGAAGAGTCCAAAACATATTCTTTAAGAAAAGGACAAATTGTTGGTTGAAAGAAATTCCTATAGATACAACAAAGAAAGTAATAATGATATTGGGGAATAGCATAGTATTGTCCTATCCGTAAGGATAAGAACAAACCACTTTATGATCAAAATGAGCATTCACTACAACATTACACATATATAGCTACGAAATACAGCGTAGCTAAACATGAAAATTTCTGTAGCTAAACACTTTAGCTATAATATTTTTTTCCGTAGCATTTGTAGCAAAATATAGCGTAGCTAAAGGTTAACTACAGACTTTACATGGTCCGTGGCTAAGGACTAATACTTATTGCTGCGAATATTTTTGTGTCGTAGCTGTGATGGTAAAACTTTTTTGCCACAAAATATATACTTATAGCAAGTAATCGTATTCTTTTGCCATGACAGATAAAAGTTGTAGTTGTCTTCATATTGTAGCCACAAAGTGTTTTATTGTAGCAAATTTTTTGATTTGTTTGCCACGCAAACACATGTTTTGTGGCTATTTATACAGCTTAATCTCATGACAGTATTATTCGTATTTAGCTACGAATAAAAAAATTAATAGCTATGAGTAAAAGAATTTGCCACAAATATTTTTCTATTGTAGCTAAGAATCCATACCATTTGCCATGAAATATATGGAATTATAGCTAAAGTTTTTTTGCATTTTGCTACAGAAAGTAAAAATGTCTTGCTATGTTCTTGTTACGTAGCAATTACATATACCTTTAGCTACGAATTCAAAAATTTCTTGTTACGTAGCAATTATATATACCTTTAGCTATGAATTCAAAAATTTATTGCTACAAACTGAAGAATTTGCCACAAGCATTGTTAGTTTTGATAACTTAATAATGCAGCTAACATAATTCAAAAGTTTTTAGATTCCAAAACATGTTTCAAGTTACACATAATTTTAAATTTCAATTAAAATACATTCACAATACAGAATTCCTCTATGACACCATCTTCTTTGAGATCTAGAGTCTCATAGTCTTCTTCTTTCTCTCCTCTCAGGGTCTCCAAGTGCACCTTAGCTGGATCGACATCGATTTTAGCTTGTCATTTCTGCTCTAATTCCATAAATTTACCTATCAGTAGTAAAGTATTTTAACATCAGAAAGCAGAAACAATATATATATATATATATATATATATAAAAAAAAAAAACCATTGCAATAATCAGTAAAACTCACAGGTAAAATCTTTTTCCTCTTAGTCTTCAACCCTCCCTCCTTTGACAGATTTCCCAACAAAGAGAATACAAAAATTAGCCAACTTAAAAATACAAGTATCAAATCACAAGCTCAAATTGTCATTATTCAATATTGCAGGATTTTAACGTTTTCTTCCTTTGTCCAATTCTGTATTAGTCATGTAAAAATGATTTCAAAAGTTAGCAATAGTTACTGTTTCTTTTGAAGTAGTGACCATCGTCTTAAAATGAATTCATAATTAATGTAGAATTGAAAATTTTACCATTCTAGAGTAATTAATATAAATCTGTTACACTAGTACTACTAAATGATTGTTGTTAAAAAAGATGGTCCATAACAACAAAGTCTATAATATCATGGAGTATGAATTTTAAGAGATATTGTACCCATTATATAGCCACATCTTTTTCAATGAAGTTGGAGTGAGTTCTTTTTTCTTATGGGTATGAGACAAAATCTTTAAAAAAAAAAAAAAAAAAAAAAACTCAAAAAATAAAGTACACAATTCAATTACAAAAAATATGCTTCCTGTTTTTGTACATAACATTTGTTAATCAATTAAAATTCTCTAAAAACAATGATGAATGAAACAAGTAGCAATATATATATATATATATATATATATATATATATATATATATATATATATATATATATATACACATAGTGTAACAAAATGGTATGTCAAAGATAAGGACCTTAAGAACCTGTGCAGTCCAAAAGCATAGTAAGAGTAATTTAGTCGTTGAGCTATATGAATCCGCTATAAAGCCTCGAATCTGTAAGAAGACAAATAGAGAAAACATCAGATGTTGGAGTAACCCAATTCCGTTTGATAATCTAAGAACAAGAAAAGTGAGAAATTTTAAATTAAGATTAAAATTAAAATTTGCAATAATAAAAAAAAGTAAAGGTTGAAATTGGAGATTGAGACAGAGGAGAAGAAGAAGACGGAACCTTTCTTCTGGGGATATTAGGTTGATTCACATGAGTAATTAATGAGAAATTTTCCTTCTCTATAAATGATTGATTTTGAAAGCTTTAGGCTTGTAGGGTTTTTGATTTTCTAATCTTACTGTTCAATCTAATAGATGAAGAAGGCTATAATTTAGGCACAAAAATTTTAGACCGAAATAATTAGGAGGGAATTCCTTTTTTTCCAAGTCTTGAATTTGTGAATTCATGTTTCCCCCCTAATAATTATAACAATAAAAAGAAGTTTTGGTAAGAAATCTCATAATAAAATACGTTGCTATACATTCCATATATAGTAATTAGATTTTTTCCATTTTATTTTATAACTTATTAATCAACATTACTTAATTTGATATAAATTACGGTATATAGATACCCTTCTATATTAACTATACCAAATTATTAATCCTTAGTTCAACTACTTATAATTTTACGCCAATCATTAAGTAATTGAATTAGTAGTAGGTCATAAAGTTAATTAGATATAGTCATCTATTTATTTAAATTATATTTGAATCTTACGAGTAAGACCCTGCAAAATTGAGTCGAGTCAAATGATGAACACCACTAGTTACACTAGATTGATAAATATTTTCTTATAGATTATGTCTGAGTCAAATAACATGAATTCTCGAAACACTTGATCGGGATGAAGCTTGAGTGAGACTTAGTGGAATTTTATTTAAATTCGATATAATTAGTTAATCAAAAGTAATTAGATATAATCACCTTTCTATTTAAATTATATTTGAACCTTACAAGTAAGATCATGTAAAATTGAATCGAGTCGAATGATGAACACATCTAATTAAACTAGATCGATAAGGGTATTGTTCCAATAAATCATGTCCGAGTCAAATAATAATTCTCAAAACACTTGATCAGGGTGAAGCTTGAGTTAGACTTATTGCAATTTTGTTTGAATTTGATATGATTAGTTAATCGAAGTCAATATAATCACTTATTTATTTAAGTAATATTGAAACTTACAAGCTATAAAATTGAATTGAATCGAATGATTAACACCTCTAATTACACTAGATCGATAAATGTATTATTCTAGTCGAACAAGTCTAAGTCGGTTACCAATTCTGGAAGCTCTTGATCAAGATGAAGCTTCAGTGGGACTTAGTTAAGTTTTATTTAAGTTAGATATAATTAGTTAATCAAAATTAATTAGATATAATCACCTATTTAGTGAAATCATTTTTAAACTTACTGTAAAATTAAATCGGGTCGAATGATGAACACCTCTAATTACACTAGATTAATAAATGCATTGTTTTGATAGATCATGTCCGAGTCGAATAACATGAATTCACGGAACACTTGATCAAGATGAAACTTGAGTAGACTTAGTGAATTTTTTTTCAAATTCGATATTAATTAATCAAAAGTAATTAGATATCGTCACCTCTTTATTGAAATTTTATCTGAAACTTACAAGTAAGATCTTGCATAATTAAATCGAGTCGATTGATGAACACATCTAATTACAGTAGATCGATAAAGGTATTATTCCAATGTCCGAGTTAAATAACACTTTTCGAAACGCTTGATCAGGATGAAGCTTGAGTGAGACTTATTGAAGTTTTGTTAAATTTGATATATATTCATCAAAGCTTGAGTGCACAATGCGGCTTGTCGTGCGAACTTGTGATGCAACGATCAAGAAGGTAGAGAGACAGTCAATTAAGCATACTGCGGTCACTACGATGGTCAAAAGCTCTCACTAGAAGGATCGGAACACACAACAGTAGCCCAGGCTTAGGTTAGGGCGCATGATCTCATTGCAGGGCTTGACCACTCATGCTCATCTCGATAAGAAGACTAGACTTCGTTCGCTAGGGCAGTTGATAGCTAGCTCAGGCTTCTCGGCCAGTTTCCCCTGTATTGATCCATTGTGTTAGCCGGCGAAAGTGGGCATGCTTTCATCGCTTCCGTTAATTAGTTAATTGAAGTTAATATAATAAGTTAACTGAAACTTACAACCTATAAAATTGAATCGGATCAAATTATTGACGCCTCTAATTGCACTAGATCAAAGATATTATTCCGATAGAAAATATTTGAGTCAAATAACAATTCTGAAAACACTTGATCAAGATGAAGCTCCAGTGACACTTAGTGAAATTTTGTTTAACTTTGATATAATTAGTTAATCGAAATTAAATAGATTTAATCACCTACTTATTTCAATTATAATTTAAACTTACAAATAACGCCCATTAAAATTGAATCGAATAGGATAATTAGTACTATTTTTATAGTAACTTCAAGTATAAGAAAAAATTGCAAAAACATTAGTATTGCTACACCAAATTTTAAATTGGGGTAAAAAATAATTATTAGCAACGAAAATCTATCAAAATAATAAACTTGCGGCAATAGCATTTTGCCATATATAGCTATTAAGCTAACTATTGCCACGACATTTTAGTACTTGATGCAACAATATTATTTGGTATAACATTTTATTTTAAATAATTTTTTGTCACTAAAATGTTACTATTGCTACAACAAGTTTCAACTCATGACAACTATTAATAATTAGTTACGAAATTTTATTATAGCTAAAAATTTGTGGCTGTATCATTGAACTTTTGCCACAATTTTTATAACTCGAAGCAAAAACATTTATTTAGCTACAATATTTTGCTTCAAATAATTTATCGTGGCCATAAGGTTACCATTGCTGCAGTACATTTTAACTCGTGGCAAAAATTAATAATTAGCTAAGGAATTTTATTGTAGCAAAAGATCTGTGGCTATATCATTTAACTATTGCCACATTTTTTTTATAGCTTGAAGCAAAAATATGTATTTAACTGTTTCAAATAAATTATTGTGGCTAAAAGGTTACTATTGCTACAGTACTTTTATCGCGTGGCAAGAACTTAGGATTAGCTATAAAATTTTATCCTAGCAATAAAGTTGTAGCTGTTTATGTAACTATTGCCACAATATTTAGCAATTATAGCAAAAATGAGGAATTAGCTTTGTAAATTTGATTTTCGTGGCTAAGTAATTTAATGAACTTGTAGACAGCTACGGAATTTGTATTTTTGTGGCTATTACTAGGTAATAGCTACGATTTTTAAATTCATAGCTTAGATTTCGTAGCTATAGATACATTGTGTTGTAGTGATTAGGCATATAAGGTCGTGTCATCTTTCTTCCTTTTTGATCAATCGGATATTTAGTTTTTGAAAAGAAAAAAAAGTACTTTCATTATTATTCATCGTTCATAAACAAGAGTTTTCTTTACTTCATTTCTGTCACTAAATTGTCGTAACTAACATGATTTATCATAATACGTTGCAAATCCGTCTTTAAATAGGATTAGCGATGGATTATTAATGTTCAACAACAAAAGTTCTCCATCGCCAATTTTTGTTTCTTTTTTTAAGATAGAGAACAAGCTGATCGAGTTCCACAAATATGCAGGCTAAAAAGATGTTATTTGCTGCTATTATATCTATATGTACACAAGTTGGAAGAAAATTTCAATTTATAATGAAACAAAAAGATAGTAGCTCTATGAAGGCTAGAGGGGTTTAATTACCAAGTAGTATCAAAGCCTCAGGAAGGAAGCCAAGAATGTGAAATGCATTTGCACCAAATACACTATTCGGACCAAGAATGTTGAAAATCCTTTCACCTCCCGTGGCCACATAGAATTCTCCATGAAATAACAAGTACTCATACACCACAATGAGGAAAAAATGACCAGACAGACTCTTTGAACAAGGCAAAAATCCATACATTTGCTCACACTTCTCTGTTGAATCTGTTGTATACAGACGTATGAACGACGATTGCTTCTGAATTCTATCAACACCATCTGAAATGGTGTTGTAATAATATGGTAATGTTCGAAAACCAGTAACTTTGAGAGCTAGTGGCAATAGGAGGAGAAACATAAGAGCAAAAGAAGTTTTTAGGAATTTTCCCACTTTTACAATGCAGATAGAGAAAAAGGAATAGCATTAATATGTAGATGATCACTACAAATTTGATGAGTTAGGTTGAAGTTTTTGAGACTCTTTCAAATTGATTTTTTTTATATTGTTGTGCTTACTTAGATGTGTGTGTCGTCATGGTTAGTGACGTATGCAGGATTTACGTAAGCAGTGTCAATATTTGAAGAAAATAAACAAATGAATAAATCACTATAATGCCAGTGGTGTCATTTCTTATGTTTATACCCAATATTTTCACTTTGCTTAGTATAATATTTACATATTTGATATTGAGGCAATTGACGAAAGATTATAATTTGACATAGTACGAGCTTTCTTGCAAGTTACCACTTCGTATATTATCTGAAAATTGAAAATTTTAAGTGCTTTCTTTACCATAGCAAATATTGGCAACCAACTAGCTACAATAAACAAATCACCAATTGAAGTTCTTTATTACAACAAATATTAATGGTCATATTTTTTTGTGTTAACAATCCTTCTGCAGTTGAAATCTTGTTTCATAAGAATTGCTGGAACTATTTCATGGCTAATGACAATAAAAATACTTTGACTCCTTATTTTTATAGCCCACTTCCTTTCATGGGAAGCTTTTCAAACAAAACTTACAGCCTAACATAATATAATATGGACATAAGATGGGACCTTACCAGCCTGAGTATTACATGAGTAAATATTTATCTGTACCTGCTGTTTACACCAAACCAACTAAACTTATTATGATAAGTAGTTTAATGAAGTAAACCATGCATTAAGTAACCAAGATTAAGTGATATAACTCTATGTGTAAACACATCTCGTGCTTTAATTGATTAGGTGCAAAATACCGCAAAAAGAATATTTATACTGTCATGTGCATTATACACCTTAAATATTCATATATAATGGGGTAGCATTTTGGTAGATCGATGTAGGGCTACATCCACGAGTCAAGATATTTACTCATAATTACCTAATAATTTGATCTGGTTGTGTAAATGTTTTTTACATCGTTACCACAATGGACACATACAACTTTTAATTGCATATATCAATTTATTTTTAGGCAGAGTAGCTGGACTTAAAATGAGATCATCGGTTTTCGTACTTTGTACTATATTTTTAGTTGACTATTTGTTCGTTTGTTCCCCATGCGAATGCATTATGCCCCGTTTAATCGGTTACACCAACATAACAACTCAACACTCCAAATGGCATAGGCGCGGGAAGAACAATATAAGGTCTCGTAAGATGAAGTGACCTACGCATAGTGTTGTAATCAGAAACATAGTTATCAGCCAAGTGTTTATTTTCTCAGGAAAATGGGTACTAAGGTATACCGATAGTCATAGTGTGTAAATTTGTTAACACGAATGCAACAATGTGTCGTACCACCGGCTCCTCAGCCCTTTTTAATTGTGTTACGGCTTGACCCATTTGTAGTAGCAGCCGGTCGCTTCTGACTGTGAGCACAGTATCATATAGTTACATATTTCTATCTTCAATTAGACTCTATATTACAAAACATAAGGATATTCAAAACATACCAACAAAATTACAAAATATATCATATTTGGCATTAATAGGATACCCACGATTTTGGGTTTTTTTTTTTTTTTAGTAAGAGAATCTGATTTTTAAATGTGGGCTTAATTTTAGGATAGTTACCAATCAGTTTCTTCTTCTTTTCAAAAAGATTTATCTCCCTCTTTTCAAAAAGATTTTTCTCCATCTCTCTCTACAGTTGTTGATAGGCACCATTTTCGGACCTAAAATTCATCTCTCTCCCAATACAATACGATTTCAGCTTCATCGACGAACAATTCTCCACCAATTTTAATGTTTCTTGCCTAATAACAACTCTCTTTCTAACCTAAATTGTTGTTTTTTAATTCCTCTTTATTGTTTGAAACAATGAGTGAAAAAGTTTCAATGGAGACTCCTCTCGGAATGCCATTAAAGAAACCCATCCGAAATTGTTGTTTTCCCGATGAAGAAGAACCAATTTGAACCGAGTTTTTGGACCTGGAGGCTATTTGGCTGATTGGAACAACCCATCTTTCTTTAGAATCAATTGTATAAGTTTAAAGGGTCATCGGTACTGTCACGCCTCTCTAATCCTTCTCTCGAATCGATAGCTATTTTTTTTTTTATTATTTATTAACAAAAAGAAAAATTTGTATTAATATTGTATGAAAGTTGTATACAATATTGTTGTAATTGTATTAAATTTATCCAAATTTCAAAGTGAGATTCAAAATTGTATTAAATTTGTATGAATATTGTATGAAAGTTGTATATAACGTTGTTGTAGTTGTATTAGATTTCCAAAAACCTAACATGAACTTTATACAAATTTTGTATAGTTATATACATATTTCATACCATTTTTATATGGTTTTCATACACGAAAACTGTGAGAATTCTAAGCTTTGAGCAAGATATACATACTTCATACAGTTTTCATACACAAATCATGAGCCAAATTTTTAAGCCTTGGCGAGATATACACATTTCATACAGATTTCATACACAAAACTTTGAGCGAATTTTCCACCAAGCCTTGAGTCGAAAATTTTCGCATATGTTTTGTAAGAAATCTATTGATATATTTTGTAAACTGAAAAGTATAGTCATATTTTGTAAATGTATCATGTACTTATGTATATATACGTCATTCTCCCAATTATAAATTATAATACCAAATAAACAAGCTTTTCATTTTATTCTTAATGATAAGCTTCAATACTCATAGAGATGTTATAACATGTTTAATACCATAAGTTTAAAATTTTATAAGTACACAAATAGTATGATATGTTTAAGATTATAAGTTCCTTTTCGTTTAAGACAAGGGTCCAGGGAAACAACTTATCTACCCCACAAAGGTTGTGGGTAAGGTCTCTGTACATCCTATCCTCCCCCAGAGGCGAATTTACATGTAAATTACGGGCACGTGAACTTATATATGGTCTCCTCATAAATATGTACATGCTTTCTAAAATTAATTTAATATTGACTGTTGACATTCATGCTCCAAAAAGACTGAATGATGCACTTGATTGAATGCTGAGTTTATTTACCTAGAGTATTAGGTCAGGGACCAATTCCCATTTGCTACTTTTTTTCTTCCTTTTTTAGTGGTGCATTCATATTTTAGAAATCCTAAATTTGTCTTTGTCCTCCTCAGACCGCACTTGTGGGATTACATTGAATATGTTGTTGTTGTTTCAAAAATCGTCGTTTGTTTCTTAAACTTCGCATTGAATCAAACTGCGCCATATAAATCAGAACGAAAAGAATAAAACCTTTGCAGAATGATTATGAAACTATGCGACAACAAACGGATCAAGTATTCTATACTTGTGAGTTAATGCTGACTCATGTATAAGGTTGAGAAGATTTTGCCATCCTCAAAAGGAAGGGGCACCACGAGAATGAAAGCAATATAATAGAAATAAAAATAAAAACAACATATCTAGTATAATCTCACAAGTGGGGTAATGAAAGCAATATAATAAAGGGAAGAAAAGGAGGGTTTCTTTACGGAAAAAAGTAGTACGTATATCCAATGACAAAACTTGGTATTGGACATTAATAGTATTTTGTCAGAGGTGGTAAAATATCTTATATTTAAATACTCAACTCGCTTAATTTTAAACAGATATTGATTGTTTGGTTGGTGGGATAAGAAAAATAATTCCGAAATATTCTATAAAATTATTTTATCCTGCATTTGGTAATGAGTATCATTTAGTCTTAGAATTATTTTATCCCACCATTTTGATATAATTACAACCCGTTTTCTTTCAGATTCAAAACAACATCGTTCTTTCAGTGGAAGCAAGATAGATACATGTTTTCACCTTGTCATCGTCTCATAACGTAATAGGTGGGAGGATATTTTATCATTTATATTACCCAAAACAAATAAAAAAGTGTCAATCCTAGAGGACTCTAGGGCTCTAGGCTTAGCTAAGCTTAATGCGACAAATAAATAAATTGGTGAAGAAAATGAGCTAAACTAGTAACAGTGACCTTTCACAACCTCAACGGGGAAAGGTACATATATGGAGATGACTTAAATATAGAGCCAATATTTGTCTAGCCAATAACCAATTCTGTAACTATTCTAAAGTCTAACTGTCTGTGACTAGGAATATGCATCTTAATTGACTAATTAAGTGGGTGGGAAATATCTTATGTAAAGTGACACAGCCGCCACACGCAATGAAGGGGATTCAACTTTCATCGGAGTGCAAACAAAAAAAAAATTAAATTAATATTCCTAATATTAGAGAAGTGTAGGATCAAATATATATCAGGGATGACATCTATATATACAATGGTGGAGCTAGGAGGACAGAAGGGGGTTCATTCAAACGCTCTTCGTGGGAAAATTGTATATATAAGGTCAAAACAATTATTGATATCGATATTGATTCCTCTTACCTTTTAATCTTGATACTGCCACCACCGCATTTATATACTTTACTAGATGGACGTGTGCCTGTGCTGACATGCAAATTTTATTTCATACGTGAATTATGTAGATTCAATATGAAAATTTCGTGAATTCTTTTTGGTGATATAAAGAATACTAAAAAAGATAACAAAAATATTAAGATATGTTTACAATATGCATTCCGGCGGTTGTTAGTTTCAGTTAGAGTAGTCAGTATTATGCACTTCAAACTTCGTTTTATTAGGTGCAATTACAAACGTAAAACTTGTTAAAACTCAAATTTTCTCTTATACTGTAATTTGTTTCATGAAATTATTAATATTCTAAGAAGATTCACATGCAAATTAAAGGAAACCCCTTCCCTTACTATCTTACTAGCTACTTGAGACATTAGAATAATAGAAATTACTAATTATACTATTAATTAGCATAAGTTGATAACACGAAAAATTGATGATTTCTTAGATGGTCATTAAATTAATATTTATCTCTTAATTCTATTAAACTAATAGTCATCTCTCAACTCTATGAAAAATGAAGTAAACGACCTATTATAATTGATTAAATTTTGATTCAGTTAATTTAGGTGTACAAATATTATTTTTCCGGTAAATTCAACTACAAACATACTAATTCTCTCTGTCAAGTTTTGATTTGATTAACTTTAAAGCTAATCAAACTTGCATTAGTCTATATATTTAAGAACTTAGGTTGAAATGCTTAAAATGGCACAAAGTACACAAATATGTAGTAACTTACTATATAAAGTATATATTATTAATTTCTAATTTAGGTAAAATTTGAAAGAATTTAATCAGCAAATTATTTAAATTGTAAGCTTGGGTATGATCTTTTTTTCTAGTTTTTAGTGATCAAGTTTAATTAATATTTTCAGTTCTAGTCTGCATTAACAATGATAATATAATTTCAAGTAGCAAAATAAAACTATTAGATTTCATGTCACACTAATTAAGGGAAAAGTCAATTTAAATTCTTTGAGAAAAACATGGGACGTGAGGGATTAAGTTGGGCTGGATTGCGTGGGAAAAGATTGTGGTGATGGAGGATGACAGTAAGTATATATATACACACACATAAACTACATAAGATTCCCTGAGGTCCAATCATAGTGTTCTATGTTTTGTGAAAAGACCGAACTGCCCCTAAAAAGCCAAGCAAGCATGTTGACTTACTGTGTGCTTATTCCCTCTTATCTTATAAGATATAGTAGAATATATGTCATTACTCCGTAGGTATATATTGTCCTTTGGCAATGAAGTATGATTATATCATCACAAATCATGAGATGCATTGGTACGTAAGATGGTTTAACCGGTTCCGGTTCCGATTCCGGTTCCGGTTTAGCCGATCCGGTTACCGGTTAAAACCGGTTAACCCGAACCGGTTAACAGGTTTAATGTCATTACTCCGTAGGTATATATTGTCCTTTGGCAATGAAGTGTGATTGTGACTTCGTTTTAAGAAACTCAAAAAGTATATATGGCGCACACCATCGACTAAAAACAAAAAGGGTGAATATTTAGTTGATTTTTTTTTGTCTTTCTTGGAGTCAAATGGCCTAAAAGAAATTAGTTATAATTTTGTCTTAAAGTGTTGATGACCTCATTAAGTGGTATATTCTTCATTTTCGCCCCTCATACTTGTGTTAATTGATAGACCTCTACAATTTCATGCAATTGCCTTAGAGCTAGCTCATTACAAGGTTTTTTTTTTTTTTTTTTTTTGGGCAAACCTCATCTTCAAGAATGGCTAGTTTTTTTTTTTTTTTTTTTTTATCAATTTCTTCCATCTCTATATATAGAGTGGAAGCGTTTTATATATATATATATATATATATATATATATATATATATATATATATATATATATATATATATATAGAAGAATATACATAACAGTGGAGTGCTATCTCCCTGCACCTACTCAGAATGGAACAGGCTCTATTCTATACAGAGAGTAGGATTTCATCTTAGCTCACAAAAGAAGGAAGGTATCACAGGAGGGGATCTGCCTCCTTTCCTATTCCAGTTCATGGATACCTTCAAGGGACATCAAAATTATAAAATCTAAACATATTCTGGTGCAAAACAAAGGAGTTCTTCTGAATTGTCCTTCTAAATGAAGGTAGTTGAAGTCTATCCATATGAATTTCTCCCTTAGCCTCTTTGGGAAGTGACTGAAATGAGTTCATGTTGACAAGAGCAGTACACTTCAGTCCATAGTTGGCCAGGATATCAGCAACTTTATTGCCTTCTCTATAACAGTGTTCAATGCTCCAGTTGTCAAAATTTTCAATTTTGTTCTGTAGCTCCATAATAATATCACTTAAACTCCATGGAGGATCACTATACTTAAGGATCCAGTCAGTAAGAAGCTTAGAATCACATTCAATCTCTATCTTCGAGAACCCTGAGTTGATACACCATTTTATTCCTGTCCTCAATGCCATAGCCTCAGCCATATTATTAGTCATATTCCCAAATGGTTCTGCATAGGCATTGATCAGCTGGCCATGTTCATTTCTGATTATTCCTCCTCCACCATTGCATCCTGGATTTCCCTTTGAACACCCGTCAGAGTTGATCTTCACATAACCAGCCTTCGGTGGTTTCCATTTCACAGCTAGCACTCTCAAATCTTTTCTACCATACTCCAGAGATATCAAAAATAAGTTCCAATTCATAAACGGAGGGATGATTGGAAATTTTTTGTGGATTATCAAAATGAGCTGTTGTTGGATTTGATAAATTATACTGGATTTCTGCATCTTAATGTTATCAAATCTGCTACTGCATCTAGATTTCCATATTTGTGTCACGACCCAACTAGGGGCCGCGACGGGTACCCGGGACTAACCACCGAGCACCGCTCGTAATATTACCTCTTAGATTCATTCAATAATCATTTATTGATTTCATGCTCAAGTTATAATAAAAACTCATTTCCATTTAGAGACAAAACGTTTTATACACATGAGCCCTTAGGCTAGCAAAACAATATATGGATATTTATACATTTACACAAAAATCGCACCATGCGACCACATGACCCACATTGAGTATCTACGAGCCTCTAAGAGATGAGATCTACAATTGTACACAAAATAAGCATCATAGGCACCTCCGGGACAATGGAGTGCCTTCAGTCAGCTAGTGGCCTCTAAGAATCCGGAGCAAGGTCTCCTCCCTGTCTACCTTTGGGCATGAACACAGCGTCCAAGGAAAAAGGACGTCAGTACGAATATTGTACTGAGTATGTAAGGCAGAAATGAAATAAACAAACATAATGGAAGGATCATGCGTCATGAGACAAGGACATAACCTGCACAAGTGTCATAGGCAAATGCATTACTTACTTATATCACATTTTATACAATCATAGTATACATATAATCTCATCCCATACATCATCGCGTACATCATCATATACATCATCACATCATAATCTGTATCGTCACCCGCGTCCGGGTAACCCTCATGTGCCGCCCACTAGTGGTGATCGTGCCCGGCCCTCTAGGTGCGGTGTAAACATAGCAGCCCGCATTAGCGGTGACATGCCCGGCCATATAGGCACGGTGGAATCATACGCAGCCCGCATTAGCGGTGACATGCCCGGCCATATAGGCGCGGTGGAAACATATCATCACAACATCATGTTATCATTATTCATTATCTTATCATCATAGCATACATTAGCATTAGGAGCATACATTAGGCTTTAAGACAACCACACTATGTCGGGGTGACGTATGGTCGTGAACCCCCAAGTGTATTATGGACCTTTATGAGTATCATGCTGTAATAACCCATATTTTTTTTAGGCTTAGTTGGTAATTTAAATAATAATAATAATAATAATAATAATAATAATATATATATATATATATATATATATATATATATATATATATATATATATATATATATATATATATATATATATATAAGAATTAAGTGGTACAAAATAAAAGAAAAAGAGGATTAAAGGGTCCTTTAAAAAAAAAAGATGTGGGCTAAGCCCACAAAAAGAAGAAAAAGAAAATAAAGAATAAAAGGGAGTAAAAGGGGTCAGACGTGAATTTGTAGAAGCAAAAGCAATAGAGCCGAATAGAGAAAAAACACAGTAGAAGAAAGGGAGAAAAGAGAGGAAGAAAGAGGAGAAAAATAAAGATTCTTCACCCAACTCATTAAGGTAATGACTCTAATCTTTTATTTAAGTTTATTATATAATTATGGGTGAATCTTTATGGTGAAACATGGAGATATTTTGAGGAATTGAGAAAGTTTAGTTCTAGGGTTCTTCAACTAAAATCATTGATTTGAAAGGGCAAATAGCGTCGGATTTTAGACTTCTATATATCGTTGGAATCCTATCGTTAAGGCCTTTCCGAAAACATAAGTCTTGTCGGGTTTTGAATACTTTGACCAGAGGGCGTTTTCGTCCTTTAAAATTTGACTTTAACCGTTTAAGCCTCTAAAAATATAGAAGTGGTTTACCCTAAGGGTTTTGACCATTCTAAATCCGTTTTTGTGTAGTTTGAGGCAATCCGGAGACCCGAGAACGCCATTTTGATTTTTTTTGGAAATGTGCTTGAATTGTGAATTTGAGGTAAGTGAGACTTTAAGCTTTGGGTACTTGCTTTCAAAACCTGTTTTAAAAATATATTTTGTCTGCCTGGTCCATGTGTTGGGGCGAGCGTGTGCTTGGCAGAATCGGTGGTTCTTACGGCCAGCCGCATATACTTTATTTTCAAAATACTCTAAAACTCTATTTATAAATTGTTTCATAATGTGTTGCGGCTGTGAGCCATGATATTGGGGCATTGTGTATGCTTCTTGATTATATTGGGGCATTGTGTATGCTTCCCTTAGCATTGTGTATGCTTCTTGATGATATTGGGGCATTTTGTATGCTTCCCTTAGCATTGTGTATGCTTCCTGACATATTTGGGGCATTTTGTATGCTTCCCTTAGCATTGTGTATGCTTCCTGACATATTTGGGGCATTTTGTATGCTTCCCTTAGCACTGTGTATGCTTCCTGACATATTTGGCACATTGTGTATGTTGCCGTGAATTCATAGTGTTGACTAATTCTTTAACTGCCACTTATGACGGTTCGTAGTGTAAATTGTGTTGAGATATATAATATAATTGATAAACAGTGGTTTGTACCTTGGTTGCTATTATATAATGATATATTCATGTGCATAATATTTTTGTGCTTGTTGTGTGTTTGTATTTTCTAACACTTGTTCCAGAGGTATTTGAAGTGGCGGGTCAAGGATCTTACTGGGTTATATTTATGTATAACTCATTCCTTACCTGCATGTCCATGCAGATACTGTTATTGAGAACGAGGCTGGTAATTGAAGACTTCGTAAGTGGACACTGTTGCTGAGGTGAGCCACCGCATAGTTCGTGGAGGCAGCCATTTCAGCTTTATCTAGTTTATTTCTTTTATTTTGGGTTTACATGCCCGACACTCAAACTCGTGTAACTCTGTTAGATGCTCCATGGTCTTAGCGTGGGATGTGGGCTAGAGATTCTTTTTTCTTAGCGTTGATTGGTTTTCATAAATCGATTATGGATTTGGTTGGCGACTATTTCGCATTTTTATCATTAATAACGTTGTTGGACCTGCACTTATTTTCTTTTAGTGCTTTTGTAAATGATTAAGAGTATGATATATGGTTCGCCTAGCGGGTGGTGTTTGCTGGGTGCCAATCACGTCTAGCGGGTATTTTGGGACGTGACAAAGTTGGTATCAGAGCTTAGGCTTTAAGTCTCGGGTCATGGAGCAGTATTTAGTAGAGTCTTGTTCATGGGTATGTAGGCGCCCATACTTATGACCTTGAGGCTACTGGACATCTAGGAAGTTTTCTCTTCTTTCATTCCTTGTTCGTGCGTGAGTTGAATCAAGTTTAACCTTGTAATATTTATTTCGCAGATGGCTAAGAAACGCGCATCTTCATCTGCAAAACGTGGTGCTGGACAGAGTGCTACTCGCGGTGGTAGAAAAGCTAGTGCTCATCAGACTAGAGCTCAGACTATGACTCAGGCCACTCCTCAGCCTGAAGTTGTGAATGGGAGTCAGCCCCGAGTTGCGTCAGAGCAAATGCAGGAACAAGTGGTTCAGAACAATCCACCGGCACCAGCTGCCGCCCCTACTATTGCTATGCCCGCAGAGGTGGTGACCAGATTATTGAATGTGTTGGAGGCATTGGCGCCTAATCATGGTGGAATTCCAGGTCCTCAGGCCACTTCACAAGCACAAGCTCAAGTTCAATTGAATGTTACTGCTAATCAGACACCTCAGTTGGCCCCTCAACAGGTTGTCCAGTCTGCAGGGCAATCTAAGGAGTTTAAGAATTTCATGGATCTTAAGCCACCAGAGTTTGATGCTTCACCTACTTCTATTGAACCTCAGAAGTTCATTGATCGTTGTGAAAAGATATTGACTACGTTGGGGCTGAAGGAGACTCGTGGTGTGGAATTTGCCACTTTCTTATTCTCAGGGTCTGCAGAGTCTTGGTGGATTTCGATTCAGAGAGGTAGACAAGCAGGGTTACCACCTATTACTTAGTCAGAATTTTTAGCACTGTTTAAGGACAGGTTTATTCCATTAAGCAAGCAAGATGACATGAGACGTCAGTTCAATAATCTGCGGCAGGGAACTATGACCGTTACAGAATATGAGGCCAAGTTTACAGATTTATCCAGGTATGTACCTTATTTGGTAGAGGATCCGAGAGAGAAGGTGAGACGATTTGTGGATGGACTTGAGCATCGCTATCGTGGTCCTGTGGTACGAGATGTGCGATATGGTACCTATTCAGATGTAGTTGACACTACTCTCCGTTACGAGTCCTATCTAGAGATGGACAAAGTTGAGCGTGAAAGCAAAAAGCCACGTAACACAGGTGGGTTTAATGGTGCTCCATCTGGGGGCAAGAGTGGTTTTTATCATGGGCACTCCAGATCTACTCAGTCAGAATCAGTGGTGCAGTCTTCTGGTGGTTATTCCGCTAGACAGGGCCAGCAGCAGATGCAGCGGAAGGGTAATAGCTCATATCAGTCAGGTTATCATCCGAGGTGTTCTAACTGTGGTAGAAATCACAGTGGTCATTGCTTTGGGGCAGATGGGGATTGTTTTACCTGTGGTGAAAAGGGGCATATTGCTAAATATTGTCCTAAAGGAAATTCTGGTGCTAGTCGAGCTACTACATAGCCGCAGGGAACTACTACAACTACACAGGGTCAGATTCAGCCAGCTAGGACCGCTCCACAGGGTGCTCGTGGACAGGGTCGACAGGTTGCTCAGGGAGGGGGTGGACCGCCGAGATTCTTTGCTATGACCAGACAGGATGTCGAGGCATCTAATACAGTAGTCACAGGTATTATTACTATTGGGTCTCATGGTGCATATGCTCTTATTGATCCTGGTTCTTCATATTCGTATGTATCTCCTTCTTTTGCTATATTCTTAGAACGAGGAGTTGAGTCTATTAATGTGCCATATGCGGTAGAAACCCCAGTGGGGGGAGTATATTAGTGGATAGAGTTTATAGAGATTGTGTGATATCTGTTCAGGGCAGGGACACCGTAGTTGATCTATGTGTGTTACCGATGTCCGCTTTCGATGTGATTATGGGCATGGATTGGTTGGCATCATGTTATGCATTGGTTGATTGCTATGCTAAGCTTATACGTTTTAATTTTCCTGGAGAAACTTTAGTGTGGAAAGGCATGGCTCCTGTGACTCAAGGAAAAATAATATCTTATGTAAAGGCACGCCGAATGATTAATCATGGGTGTTTGGGTTTTATTGCCACCGTTCATGATACTCGGGCGGAGAATGTTACTATTGATAGTGTTGCTGTTGTTCGCGAATTTGCGGATGTTTTCCCTGAAGATTTACCCGGCCTACCCCCGATGAGAGAAATCGAGTTCAGCATTAATTTAGTTCCAGGGACTCAACCTATCTCTATTCCTCCATATCGTATGGCTCCAGCCGAGTTGAGAGAACTGAAGGTTCAACTCCAAGAGCTACTTGATAAGGGGTTCATTAGGCCTAGTGTATCGCCTTGGGGTGCACCTGTGTTATTTGTGAAGAAGAAAGATGGCACGATGAGAATGTGCATTGACTACAGGCAACTGAACAAGGCGACTATCAAGAATAAGTATCCATTACCTCGTATTGATGATTTGTTTGATCAACTGCAGGGTGCTACTCATTTTTCAAAAATTGACTTGAGATCAGGTTATCATCAGCTGAGAATCAAGACTGAGGATATCTCTAAGACAGCTTTTCGGACAAGATATGGGCACTTCGAATTCTTGGTGATGTCATTCGGGCTGACTAATGCCCTTGCAGCATTTATGGACCTCATGAACAGGGTATTCAAGCCATACTTAGACCATTTTGTGATTGTGTTCATTGATGATATTTTGGTCTACTCTCGGAGTGAGGCTGAGCATGGACAACACTTGAGAATTGTGCTACAGACACTTAAGGAACGAAAGCTTTATGTCAAGTTCTCAAAATGTGAGTTCTGGTTGAGCACAGTTTTATTTTTAGGACACGTGGTGTCCCGAGATGGGATTCAAGTTGATCCAAAGAAAATTGAAGCAGTTCGAGATTGGCCTCAACCCACTACTCCCACAGAGATACGCAGCTTCATGGGACTAGCTGGATATTACAGAAGGTTTGTAGAGGGTTTCTCGAAGATAGCTGGTCCATTAACACGTTTAACTCAGAAAGGTGTGGTATTCCAGTGGTCAGATGAATGTTCAGAAAGCTTTCAGAAATTAAAGACTGCATTGACTACGGCTCCGATTTTGACCTCACCTACTGATGAGGGTGGTTTCACCATTTATTGTGATGCATCTCGAGTCGGGTTGGGTTGTGTCTTGATGCAGAATGGTAAAGTGGTAGCTTATGCGTCTCGACAGCTAAAGAAACATGAGAAGAATTATCCAACTCATGGCTTAGAATTGGCCGCAGTTGTATTTGCACTCAAGATCTGGCGTCACTATCTTTATGGTGAGCCGTGTGAAATATATACTGATCACAAGAGTTTGCAATACATATTCAAGCAAAAAGATCTGAATTTGAGACAGCGACGGTGGTTAGAGTTACTTAAAGATTATGATCTTACTATTTTGTATAATCCTGGTAAGGCGAATGTGGTGGCAGACGCCTTGAGTAGAAAGTCTATGGGCAGCTTGGCCCGATTTACTGCTGAAGAACGACCTATGGCTAAGGATATTCAGGCATTAGCCAACCGCGGGGTTCGGATTGATCATACAGTACAAGGCAAGTTACTTGCAGTTATGGTGCCATAATCGTCCTTAGTGGGGCAGGTCAAAGCTTGCCAATATGAAGATCCCCGTCTTGCTAGATTGTGAGATCGAGTGCAAAATAGGGGTGTTAAGTCATTCTCTATTGATAATGAAGGCGTGTTACGTTGTCATGGTAGACTGTGTATTCCTATGGTGGGTAATGTGAAGCAACTAATTCTTGAAGAGGCTTATAGCTCGCGGTACTCCATCCACCCAGGTGCTACGAAGATGTACCAAGACTTGCGTGGATTATATTGGTGGAAAGGTATGAATGCTGACATTTTGAAGCATGTGACAAGTTGCTTAAATTGTCAGCAGGTCAAATATGAACATCAAAAACCCAGCGGAGTAATGCAAAACTTGATTATCCCAGAGTGGAAGTGGGAAAGGATTACGATGGATTTCGTAGTTGGTTTGCTGAATACTTTCAAGAAACATGACTCAGTCTGGGTGATTGTGGATAGACTCACCAAATCCGCTCATTTTATACCAGTTCGGGTTACTCATACCGCGGAGCAGTTAGCAAATATTTACCTCCGTGAGATAGTACGACTTCATGGTGTGCCTATTTCTATAATATCTGATCGAGGTGCACAATTTATTGCTGAGTTTTGGAAGTCTTTTCAGAAGTCATTGGGTTCACAGGTCGAGTTGAGTACAGCTTTTCATCCACAAACTGATGGACAGTCTGAGCGAGTTATTCAGATTTTAGAGGACATGCTTAGAGCTTGCGCGATTGATTTTGGTGGTCAGTGGGACGATCAGTTGCCTTTGGCAGAGTTTGATTATAATAACAGCTACCAATCGAGTATACAGATGGCTCCGTTTGAGGCTCTATATGGTCGAAGGTGTCGTTCACCAGTTGGATGGTTTGAACCAGGCGAAACACAACTATTAGGTCCAGATCTGGTTCAGCAAGCCTTGGAAAAAGTTGCATTGATACGAGAACGGCTTCGGACAGCACAAAGCAGACAAAAGTCCTATGCAGATAAGAAAGTACGTGATATGGAGTTCATGAAGGGGGAAAAAGTCTTTCTAAAAGTATCCCCTATGAAAGGAGTTATGAGATTCGGTCGGAAAGGTAAGTTAAGTCCTAGGTACATTGGTCCTTATGAGATTTTGGATCGAATTGGGTTGGTGGCCTATAGACTTGCTTTACCTCCGAGATTGTCTGCTGTTCATCCTGTATTTCACGTGTCTATGCTAAGAAGATATGTTGGTGATGATAGCCATAAGATTCAACCAGAGGATGTGGAGCTCGATGAAAATTTGACTTATGAGGAGGGTCCGATATCTATTCTTGATAGGCAAGTGCGACAATTGAGGTCGAAGACGGTAGCTTCAGTCAAAGTGTTGTGGCGTAATCATCCAACCGAGGAGGCTACTTGGGAGTCTGAGACGGATATGCGAGATAAATATCCTCATTTATTTGACGCGACAGGTATGATCTAGATCCGTTCGAGGACGAACGTCATTTTAAGTGGTGGAGAATGTAATAACCCATATTTTTTTTTAGGCTTAGTTGGTAATTTAAATAATAATAAATATATATATATATATATATATATATATATATAAGAATTAAGTGGTACAAAATAAAAGAAAAAGAGGATTAAAGGGTCCTTTAAAAAAAATGTGGGCCAAGCCCACAAAAAGAAGAAAAAGAAAAGAAAAAGAAAATAAAGAATAAAAGGGAGTAAAAGGGGTCAGACGTGAATTTGCAGAAGCAAAAGCAATAGAGCCGAATAGAGAAAAACCACAGTAGAAGAAAGGGAGAAAAGAGAGGAAGAAAGAGGAGAAAAATAAAGATTCTTCACCCAACTCATTAAGGTAATGACTCTAATCTTTTATTATTTATTATATAATTATGGGTGAATCTTTATGGTGAAACATGGAGATATTTTGAGGAATTGAGAAAGTTTAGTTCTAGGGTTCTTCAACTAAAATCATTGATTTGAAAGGGAAAATAGCGTCGGATTTTAGACTTCTATATATCGTTGGAATCCTCTCGTTAAGGCCTTTCCGAAAACATAAGTCTTGTCGGGTTTTGAACACTTTGACCAGAGGGCGTTTTCGTCCTTTAAAATTTGACTTTAATCGTTTAAGCCTCTAAAAATATAGAAGTGCCCCTAAGGGTTTTGACCATTCTAAATCTGTTTTTGTGTAGTTTGAGGCAATCCGGAGACCCGAGAACGCAGTTTTGATTTTTTTGGGAAGTGTGCTTGAATTGTGAATTTGAGGTAAGTGAGACTTTAAGCTTTGGGTACTTGCTTTTGAAAACCTGTTTTAAAAATATATTTCGTCTGCCTGGTCCATGTGTTGGGGCGAGCGTGTGTTTGGCAGAATCGGTGGTTCTTACGGCCAGCCGCATATACTTTATTTTCAAATACTCTAAAACTCTATTTATAAATTGTTTCATAATGTGATGCGGTTGTGAGCCATGATATTGGGGCATTGTGTATGCTTCTTGATTATATTGGGGCATTGTGTATGCTTCCCTTAGCATTATGTATGATTTTTGATGATATTGGGGCATTTTGTATACTTCCCTTAGCATTGTGTATGCTTCCTGACATATTTGGCACATTGTGTATGTTGCCGTGAATTCATAGTGTTGACTAATTCTTTAACTGCCACTTATGACGGTTCGTAGTGTAAATTGTGTTGAGATATATAATATAATTGATAAACAGTGGTTTGGACCTTGGTTGCTATTATATAATGATATATTCATGTGCATAATATTTTTGTGCTTGTTGTGTGTTTGTATTTTCTAACACTTGTTCCAGGGGTATTTGAAGTGGCGGGTCGAGGATCTTACTAGGTTATATTTATGTATAACTCACTCCTTACCTGCATGTCCATGCAGATACTATTGTTGAGAACGAGGCTGGTAATTGAAGACTTCGTGAGTGGACACTGTTGCTGAGGTAAGCCACCGCATAGTTCGTGGAGGCAGCCATTTCAGCTTTATCTAGTTATTTCTTTTATTTTGGGTTTACATGCCGGACACTCAAACTCATGTAACTCTGTTAGATGCTCCATGGTCTTAGCGTGGGATGTGGGCTAGAGATTCTTTTATCTTAGCGTTGATTGGTTTTCATAAATCGATTATGGATTTGGTTGTCGACTATTTCGCATATTTATCATTAATAACGTTGTTGGACCTGCACTTATTTTCTTTTAGTGCTTTTGTAAATGATTAAGAGTATGATATATGGTTCGCCTAGCGGGTGGTGTTTGCTAGGTGCCAATCACGTTTAGCGGGTATTTTGGGACGTGACACATGCCTCGCCTTGAAGGAAGTAAAACATAAGGCGAGTGTTAACAATAATAGCATCATTAGCATTGTAGGAACATCGTGTCACAGTTTCTCGAATCTTTATAGTCTAGCTCATTATCATCATTATCATGCACATAGGTGACTCCATATATAGAAGGACTCATAAACTTCATCTTATAGGAGGATTATGGAAAACTTGAAGGATTCATGTCTTTTGGAAGAAGAGTTAAGCCTCACATACCTTTCTCGTTTAAGAAATCTAGCGTTCGCTTATTCTCCTTCAATGTCGCGTCTCTACCTTCAAAAGAGGATTCGTACTAACATTAGTCAATCAACCATAAGAACGCGCTACTAGTTCTAGAGAAAATTGGGCAGCACTTCCTTTGTTTATACTACTTTTCCCGTATTTCATATCAACTCCCAAACATCTACAACACAACTCACAATATCGCAAGCAACAATCATCATTTATATACCTTAGGCAAAATCCACCATTTTTCTCCAATTTCTTCACATTTATGGTTATAGGTTCACTATTGTATTTTCCCACGTATCACACTTATCTCATGGTCTACAAGTCATTTATAATGTATTCATACTCACAACACCCTAACATTCTCGATTCAATTCAAACACCATCCAAACATGACACTATTCACTCTTGAGTGACCCATTTGCTATGCTTCTCTACAAGTCGGGTACCTTAACCTTCCAATACCTTAAACAATATGTAATGGTCATGAAACTTACCTTGGATGATGGTTGAACAAGCCTTGAGTGGATTTTCCCCTTCTAACACCAAAACCCTATCTCCTCTCTTTTGGGTTTTCTTGAATTAGATGCACTTGGGTTAGGTTTCATACACTTGGGTTCATGGATTTGGTGTTATTGATCATGGATTTCCCTTGAGTTTTCTTGTGGATGAGTGTTAGAGAAGGTTCTAGAGGTTTTCTTGGCCAAAAATGAAGAAAAAATATGATTTTGGACGAGTTGGGTATATTTAAAGTGGTCCAGAACGACACAACATGCGGCACGCTTTGCGAAACGCAAAGCATGCTATGCGGGACGCATCTTGGGTCACAAAACTTGTCAGCTGACCAACTCTCACTGGCACACTTTGCGGTTGAACTGCGGAGCCGCATGTCGTACTTGCGAGCCGCATGTCGCGCCGCAAAGTGCGCCAGAATGTGATATTTCGCCCCGAACTGTCTGTCGTAAAATGGCTATAACTTTTGATCCCGATATACTGTGTGGGCCCACAACCTATGGTTGGAAATATCTTTCAATTATCTACAACTTTTATCCTGTGGTGTTTTTCCCAAATTCCAACTTTATAATGGCGTTGTGACCCCTCCAAACCAGATCATCCGAAACTCGCCCTTTTGGATGGCTTATGCCCATATTTGGCTTATGGGTCCTTCTTGAAACTTACTTGGCACTTCATTACCAATATAAGGGACATTATAATTCTTCTCAAAAATGTCATTAAGACATCATTAGTTCAATACTCGTAATTGTCCTTCATCAGTCAATTCACTGTGCACGAACGAAAATTTTCCGAGGTGTAACAATTTGCCACACAATAATTCCTGGTAGCACTTGCGTTACCATCTCTGTAAGAGTATTAGCTCCTTTATTTATCCACCATTTGAAGATATGATGCCTCAGACCTGCATTGCCAAAGGTTATGCCAAATAATTGATTAAAAAATAACCATACCTGTTGACTGATCCTGCTGTTCATAAACAAATGTTCTGCATCCTCTTGTTGGTGTATAGAACAACATGAGCATATAGATGGAAGATGAACACCAAACTTGGTCATATTCATATCCACTGCAATCCTATTTTTTAACAGTCTCCATAAGAAGAATGACACCTTAAAAGGAACATTCTTATGACATATAATCTTGTTGAAAGGGGATGAAGTGTTATGTTCCCTGATAATGTTCCACACTGATTTGCAAGAGAATTTGCCATCAGTACTTGGAGTACATATAGGTTGATCCTTCAATGTAAATGATTTCATTTTAATGCCTTGTATATGATTAATAATGTCCATAGGAAAAATCTTCCTTAGCTTGGTAGTGTTCCATCCATTAGTAGTCATATAATCTAATACTTGACCTCTAACAGAAGTTGAGGCATTCCCAAAATGAGCTAATCTCCCTTTGCCAGTCCAATCATCCCACCAAAAGATAGCATTACCCATGTTGACTTTCCAGAGGATAAGATGATCAATTTTGTCTCTAATCTTCATCATTCTCCTCCAGCAATGAGACTGAGTATAGCTCCACTTTCTAGCACAAGGATGAATTCTTCTGGAATATTTAGCTTTTAAAAACTCAGCCCAAAGAGACTCCTTAGTCCTGAACTGCCACCATAATTTGGCACTGAAGTTATCAGTAATTTCTTGAAGACTCCTGATTCCAATACCCCCTTCTGCAGTAGTTCTACACAATTTGTGCCAAGCTACCCAATGGTGTTTACCCTTACCTTCATTATTTCCCCAGAAGAAATTTGCAAACATTCTCTCCATTAGTTTCAAAATACCCTTAGGAGGCTGACATATTGATAGTAGATGTACTGGCATTGCTGCTGGCACATGCTTGATAAGAATCATTTTCCCTCCCGGAGATAGCATTTGGCAGTGCCAAGTTCCTAATTTTTTAAGGATTTTTGTAGCTGAATCAGTAAAGAATTCAGTCTTTTTCCTTCCTTGAAATAAGGGGCAACCTAAGTATTTGATTGGAAACTCCTTCTTTTGTACCTGCAGGATACTAGAAACAATGTTAATTCTATTATTAGAGATATTATCATTCATGATGAAACAACTCTTCTCCCTGCTTATCAGTTGTCTCGAGTTTTCCTTATATTTCTTCAAACACTCCATAATTAGTTGCAATGTTTGAGATTTTCCTGCACAAAAAATTATAAGATCATCAGCATATGCAAGATGATTTATTTTAGGTCCATTAGGTTGCATATAAAAGCCACTGAATTTGGGTTTGTTATACAAATTATTTAACATTCTAGATAAAGTATCAGCAGCTATAATAAATAAAGAAAGGGATATTGGGTCTCCCTGCTTCACTCCTCTTTGTGAGTGGAAAAAACCATGTCTCTTCCCATTGATCACCACGGTGTACCACATATTGTATAACAAATTCCATATGTTGTGAATCCAAGCTTCATTGAAACCCATCTTCCTCATCACAGAACAAATAAAGTTCCATGACATTCTATCATAAGCCTTGTTCATATCAATCTTGAATACCACATTGCCTCCCTTGTTATTTTTCTTCATGTCATGAATAATCTCTTGGGCAAGTAATACATTCTCCCTTATAGCTCTTCCCTTAACTAATCCACTCTGGTTAGGAGAGATAAGTTTAGGAATAAGCTTAGAAAGTCTGTTATTTAATACCTTAGAGACAATCTTTTAAGTGACATTACTCAGGCTAATAGGCCTGAACTCAAAAAATTCCTGAGGTGATTCCACTTTAGGAAGCAAAATTAAACAGGTGCTAGTAAAGAATTTTGGCATTTGCTTCCCAGAGATGACAGCCTTAACCATGGTAAGAAGATCCTCTCCAATAATATCCCAGGCTTTTTGGAAGAAAAGTCCACTAAAACCATCAGGACCTGGGGAACTATTGGGGCTGATCTCAAATACTGCATTTTTAACTTCTTGAATAGTAGGCTTAGAGTTCAAATCAGCATTATCTTCCTCAGTAACAAGACCAGGAATATCATAAAAAATGCTTCTATCAATATTTGGATTCCCTTGAGAGAATAAATTTTGGTAAAAGTTTGCAGCAACAATACCAATGTCCTGATCACCCTGTATCCAGTTACCATCCTGCAGAATTCTATGAATGTGAAGAATACTTCTCCTACCTCTCACAACAGAGTGAATTTTTTTTTGTGTTTTCATCCCCTTCAACTTGCCATTTAAGGTTGGCTTTCTGTCTCCAAAAAGAGTCAACTTGTTTATGACAAATGATAAGTTCGGCTTTTGATTTATGCAATTGCATCCTGTCAATCTGGGATGAAGAATTCATATAGTTTTCTTCTTCCTGAATGATCCTCTCTTCCAATTGTTTAACTTGAACAAATATGTCCCCGATAGTATTTCTAGACCAATTACTAAGAGCTCTACTTGTGTTCTTCATTTTTTGTTGAATTTCCCAGAAAATGTTGCCTTCGGTCTGAGAGTACCAGTTGTTGTTAACCACCTCCATGAAGCCATCATGATCAGCCCAGAAGTTAAGGAATCTAAAATATTTCACATTATCAGCATCTGCCTCACCAAATTTGATTAATAATGGACAATGATCTGAACTAACTCTAGGTAAATGAGTCACATTAGAGTTGGCAAACACATCATTCCAGCTGTCATTGACCACCATTCTGTCTAACCTCTTCCATATTATATTTTCTTCTTTCCTTTCATTACACCAAGTGAATCTATGTCCAGAGAAACCAATATCTATCAACCCACAATCTTGCAAACACTCCATAAAAGGAATACTTTTGTTCAGCCTATGGGGTCTACCTCCAACCTTTTCTTCTATAGATAGAATGCTATTAAAATCTCCACAAACAGCCCACGGAGAATTAACAGTGCTAGCAATTGCTCTCATATATCCCCATAGATGTTCCCTGCCCGAAGATTTATACTTAGCATAAACAACTGAAATAAAGCATTCAGTATCATTGATCTTGAATTTGCAAGTAACCATTTGATCTTCAGAAGCGTGAATGGAGCAGTTCATATCTTGATTCCAGAACACCCATATTTTGTTACTACTGTTAACATGACAGCCCTGCATTCCGAGAATCTTTTTGTATTTCTCTATATTAATATCCTTGATGAATGGTTCTTGAATAGCCACAAGAGAAATTCTATGTTGTTGAATCATGTATTTGAGCCTTTCAGTGGAAGCTTGAGACTTCACGCCCCTAATATTCCAATTAAGAACATTAATCATTAAAAAGATTACTGGAAGGTTTTTGTAAGCTCAACTTTTGTCCCCTGGTGTTAGGGGCTTCTCTAACCAGTTGTCCAGTCTTGTTTCTGTAATTCTTCTTTGGTGACAAACGTTTTGGTTGTACTTTCTTCTGCCCCTCTAGATTATTGTTTTTCTTAGAACTAGAACCCACCACAGCTTGTATGAGCACTTCAGCCTGCTCATCTGAGGATTCTTCAGATGTATTATCCTCAGATGAACTTGCATCTGCCCATTCATCTGTTGCTTCATTTTCCTGCTCTTGTTCTAATTTCTTTTGCATTTCGTCATTTGTACCACTCTGCTTTCCTCTATCCTGTGTCTTTTCTTCCTGCTTATCCCTTAGAATATCAAAACTGTTTAGCGTCTTGGGAGTACTTTGTTCCTGGAGTAATTGTTGTTGATTGCTTTCCTGGTTGACATTCTGAGCTTTGTTAGTAGTATTGTTGGTTCTTCTAACAACATTTTTCCTCTTATCTCTTGCCATTCATCTACAAATAAATCCACATGTAGCTCATTGTGGTCCTTAATGATAAAAACCTAATCCTCCCTATTCTTATCAATATCATTTGCCACTGTTATATCATCCAATTGTTCTGTAGGCTTAGGATTCTTATTTTGATCCTCCTTGTTTCCATTAGTCTTAGAATTATTGATATCCTGACTGTCATTCACGTTTCTATCCTCCATGGTATTGGTTTTGACATTTTGGCCATTTTGTTCCTCACCAGTGTCATTAGTTTCCTGATTTTCACTGCTGGCTTTGATAATTTGAACACTTTGTTCCTTTCTATTCTCATTGATTTGTTCCTGTCCATCATCAGTGCTCATATTTTCCTTTTCTATATTGTCCTCGGAGCTCTTCTTTTCCTTGTTGTTCACTGTCTCATTTGCAGGATGAGGTTTATCAATTCCAAACACAGCTCCTGTAGGTTTGTACTCCTTTGGAGGTTCACTTTGGCCCCTTCTTTTGGGGTTATTGGCATGTCGATTTTTCTGCTGATCTCTGTCTCTCTCCTTTTGTTTTTCATTGTTAGTAGGCAACTTTGCGTTCTCCTTTGTGTCAACTGTCACCATAATATTCCTCGCAGATTCATTTCTTTGATCCCCCTCCTTCTTTTCATCTTGCCTCTTTTTTTCTATCACTCTGCAATTAGCTAAGTTATGACCTAGCCTCTTGCAGTGTTTACAAAATTTCGGGATATTCTCATATTCAATCTTCTGGACAAATCCTTTAAGAGGGGAATCTTCATCTTCATCACCAACCCATACATTATGAATTAGCGGTTTCGACAAATCTATTTCAATTCTAACTTTCGCCATACTAGGTCGGTTCAGATTTCTAGTAGCAATATCAAGTTCTAGCGGTATGCCAGCATCTCTAACAATTTGTTCAATACAGTTCCAGTTATGCATATGAAATGGCAAACCTGGTAGAAGTGCCCATACTGGCACAATAGGCAGATCCTCATCAGGTTTGAAATCAGGAGTCCATCTTTGAAGCCACATTTGGAGACCTTCAAGTTCAATCATTCTCTTATATAGGATAACATTGAGGTCGTCATCATTGGTAAAGTTCAAGAACACATTGAAATTGTCATAAACTCCTATTCTGACAGATCTTTTCAGCGAGAATTTCTCTGAGAATCGGGAGCGAATAGCATCTATCTGAGGTCGACTTTTGATGAATCGACCCACTAAAGTTCTCTTGCATTGACTAGCCAAGATCCCATAATAATCTCTGGTTTTAAAAATCACAGCATGCATTCCATTGTGAGTGGTTCTCCTTGAATTGGTCGGTTGTTCTTGGTGAATAAGATTCATAGAGGAACAAGGCGATTCTGTCACAGATTGTGCATAGGAGACTTGTTTCCTTAAAATTTCTTGAGGGGTTCTGTTCGTGCCGAGAAGGGTTTCATTTTGGGCATCCACACACGCCGGAGGGACGCCGGAGGGCGGCCCCATGAGGTGATGAGAGAGAGGGTCTGATATTGAGTTAATTAATTCATTTATTCACTATTTATTTACTGATGATTGGTTGCACAGAATGGCTAGTTTTAGGTTTTGGTTTTGGTTTTGCTTAATTCCTGTCTTGCTTTCATGTCCTCGCTCTGAAAGCCGTCCACTCGGGCCATCTTCACAAAAGAGAAGGGAGACGATGATGGAAACTGCCCGAGAGATTATAAAAGAAAGATTGAGACACGCAATCAAGTACGATGTGGACCGGTATAGTCCTGGAGGACCTGACCCTAACCATCATTAGGGTAGTTTTTCTTTTTGGTATGTTCTTGAAAAGAACAACGGTTTTACTATTTTGGTACCTGCATGATTAACTTTAAAATTTTCATTTTCCCCTTAATATCATGTTTTGACAACTATTGAAATGTGACATGTTTAAGATCATAAGTTCTACGTATACTTTAGTACGTATGCAAAAATTCTGTTTTCCTTTCTTATAAACTTGGCCTCAGCTTGCAAGTATGCTCTCCAATTTTGGGTGTGCACAAGTAGGCACTTCAACTTGTATAAAGTTGAACATGTAAACACAAATGTTGATGTGGCACTGACGTGGCACATAAATTTTGGAGGTGCCACGTCAGTGTCATGTCAACATTTTTGTTTACGTGTCCAATTTTATACAAGTTAAGGTGTGTACTTGTGCACACCCAAAGTTGGAGGCATACTTGTCAGCTGAGACCAAATTTGAGGGTATGTTTATGTACTATGCCTTTTATATATGTTGACGCAAGTGTTCTTTCAATATGCCGATGTCCATATACATGATGTATCTAAATATATACAAAAAATAATAAAAAAAATAATATAGATTCCATCCGTACCCACTTCTACTCCAACTGAGTGGAGTCGTATGCGTACGTTAACCTATGAATATAAGGGTTAAAAAGCACGATCTACATAAAAAAAATACAGAAAAAAAAGTTATAAAAAAAAAATAACTATCTTGGCATTAATGTAAAATTAAAATAGTTTTAACTTGAAGTCTGTCGATGGACAATTCAAGGTGTAAGATCACATCAACAACATGTAATGAACCTAGTAGATTCGGCTTAAACTTTTTATACGTATTAAAAGATTCACTAAATAAATATTACAAATAAGTAATAAATTTTAAACTTTAAAAATTAGATGAGATGTTGTAAAATACGAAATCCGGACTCACAAAGTTAAAATTCTAAATCTGCCCGTGCGTCACCCATAGAACGTCATTTAATAGCACTTGTCGGAAGTATAATACTCGTTGGGTTTTTTTTTTTTTTTCTCAATCCATTGGACACTTAAGCTTTTCTTACAAGTAATTGGCAAAGAAACATCACCTAGCAATTAATGGGATATGATAAAGCGACCTCTAATTAACCTCAACATAAATTAATGTTCACACACTTAATTTTGAGAGTATTTTGCAGTAGGTCGGTAATCAACGTAAAACTATTCAATCTATGATGAATTTTCATATATATATAATACAGAGATATAATATTTGTGGGGTTAAGATAAATTTTATCAAAAAATATATGATTAATTAGGATTCATATAATCGACTTCTCCAATTTATTTAACATTGAAGCATCGTTATCGTTGTTGTTGTCGTTAGGGGAAAAAATCTATAGCCAGCTTGGAAAAAATCCATAGCTTTATTAATTGTGAAGAACAAAGATTGAAGCCAATCTAGAGCATTGAACAAAAATTAATAGTGACAAGTGTATCAAAGTATTTTATTAATTACATGGAAATCCCTCGTCCAAGTTCCATGCATGTTTCCACATAGGTAGATAATTTTATTAACTTGATGATCAGCAAATAAAATAAAAATATATCTTTTTTTGTTCCAACATAAATATCTACTCCATTAGATCCCTCCAAATTAGTTCCAGGATTCCTTATTATTATAGAATAAAATAACTCAGGAGGAAGCCAGGTAGGACTATTTTATGCAATATCAGCATAGCTTGGTAGAATAGTGTGGTCTTTTATTTTATTTCTATTAAAAGTGTTAAAGTTAGTGTCTATATCTTGTTCAAAATTAACTTTAATTATCTTCCATTAGATTCTTTTATCTAATATTAACTTAGTAGGAAAAAAAGTCTCGTTTTTGCCTTGACCCTAACAAATCTAACTCTAACCTCATGAAGACAATTTTTAATTTAACCATAATCAAAAGTATTTAAGGAGTAAAATTTGTACCTTTTTTCTTAAAAAAAATAGACATGCGTAGTTCACCAATTTCACGCCGGCAAGCTCTAACGGAAGATTCTCACCCCATCCCGGTTCCGACAAGACAATTTGCTGACTACAAATGTACGAATGAACCAAAAGTAAAACAAATGATAAAATTAAGCAACTTCGAAATAGCTTATTGCATGCATGCAATAAGGGACCCACAATTTGGTTCAAATGTTGAATTGACCAGCAACCCCTTATTACCAAGAAATTAGATGGAGAGTAGGGGTGTACAAAGCAAACCGACAAACCGTACCAAACCGATAATTCGAACTAAATTGAGAAAAAAAACCGACTAGTGGTTTGGTTTGACTTGGTTTGGTTTTAAAAAGAAAAACCCGAACACTATTGGTTTTGTTTGGTTTTAACTAAAAAAAGTCAAATCGAATCAAACCAACCCGACGTTACATTTATAAAATTTCAAACACATTTTATACAAAGAAATATTTATTTATAATGTAATTTATAAATGTTTCTTTAACTTTTTCATAATTTTTTGTCTTTTAACATATTATTTCAAGCTTGGAATTAGACTTTTGAATGATTTAATAAGTTTTATAGCCCAATGATATTAGTAACTCAAATAAAACTCAACAAAAATGAAATCAATACTAATGCTAACAAAAGAAATTCATATCTAACACTGGAATGACAATAATTTGGATATCTATTCTTTAGTTTTATATTAGTTTAGAAAGTGAAAATGCATAACTTAATTTTATTTTTTTCTTTAATATTTAGTCATGTAATTAATACTTAGTAGCCGTACTTATTTTAGCATGACTTAGTACTTTTAGATTATGATCATTTTTTACATGTCTTATAAATTAGTTGTATTTATTGTAGCATGACTTAGTACGTTTAGATTATGATAATTTTATTTTATGCGATTTCATTAATTTTTTTCGTTGAATATTTTAGTACAATGTCATCTCTCATCACGTTTTGTGTTATTTTCTTAATAAATATCTTAATGAGATCGTTGTATCTTACTAGGACTAAAGAAATATTTGAAGTATAAGTTATATGTTTTGTATGAAGACTTTACCGGAAAAAACCCGAAAAACCCGAGCAACCCGAAAAAACCGAGAAAACCCGAGGTTGAAAAACCCGACTTTAAAATAGATTTAAAAACCCGATGCAATTGATTTGGTTTGGTCTTTAAAAAACTTGAACCAACCCGGTCCATGTACACCCCTAATGGAGAGAATGAATATCGATTGAGCATTTTGATAGGTTTCTTTATATTTGCATTTAAAGTTTGAATCTTGAAATGTTAGGTTTCTTTGAATGGTCTTTTCGTGATTATATTTCTCTTTCCCATTTTCAAATTTTTTAATGATCTGATCTGTCTCTGAGACAACTTTTAACAGCTGATTTTGAGAGAGAAAAAATCATTCACATTAAAGTTCTAATCTTTTTTGCTGAATTATATAGGGAGTGTTCATTGTTTCCCTATAAATAGCCAATCTTTGACTCTCTGACTTGCAAGATTTCGTGTAATCAATTCATTGAAATTCAATTTTTTTTCTCCTTAAACCTTAGATTTCTCTGATTCCTCTTAAATTTTCCATTTGTGTGTTTTCGAAAAAACTTTCTATAGCAATTATCCTCTATAATAACGTTTTACTATAACCTCCCAAAACCTCCCAAAGTTTCTTTGGAACCAATTTTTAATCCTATGTATATTATATATATGTTCTCGATGACAGCATTTCGCTATAGTAACCAAAAAATATCCAGACAAAAGACGTTATTGAAGAAAGATCACTATGACGGCCAAGTATTCTTTGGATTCGATATTTAATCGTATGTTATATTATAGCTCTATAATAATATTTCGATTTAACGGCCGACGTTGTTACATATATATTTAATGGGCAGTGTTCATTTTTCCCTCGTAAATAGCCAATCTTGGCTCCATCGCCGGCAAGATTCATGTAATTAATTGATTGAAATTCATTTTTTTCCCCATAAACCTTAGATTTTCTCTGAGTCCTCTAAAATTTTCCATTCGGGGTTCTTTTAAAAACTCTCAAATTTTATGTATCTTAAGAGAATCATATATAGTTTTTGTGGTAGATGAATTTTCTATCCATACACTGTTAAATCTTTCTATAATAGTCATCATCCTTTATAATAACATTTCACAATAACGACTTCTCTAGAACCGATTTTTAATCCTATATAGATATGTTCGCCATGATAACATTTTGCTATAGCAACCAAAAAATATTTGGAACCTAGTTTTTTGTAGTATCAGGGCATGAAAAAGAAATCGAGGCCAATAATTACACCCCGTTTTCTTTCAGATTCAAAACAACTTCGTTCTTTTAGTGGAAGCAAGATAGACACCTCTTTTCCTCTAGTCATCGTCTCATAACGTAATAGGTGGGAGGATATTTTGTCATTTATATTACGAAAAAGTGTCAATCCTAGAGGAATCTAGGCTTAGCTAAGCTTAATTCTACAAATAAATAAATTGGCGAAGAAAAGAAACTAAGCTAGGAACAGTGACCTTTCAGAACCTCAACGGGGAAAGTTACATATATGGCGATGACTTAATATACTGCCAATATTTGTCTAGCCAATAACTAATTCTGTAACTGTTCTAAAGTCCAACTGTCTATGACTAGGAATATTCATCTTAATTAACTAAGTGGATGGGAAATATGTAAAGTGACATAGCCACCACACACAATGAAGGGGATTCAACTTTCATCGAAAAGTTATATTGCGCAAACAAAAACAAAAAGATTAAGTTAATATTCTTAATATTAGAGAAGTATAGGATCAATTATCAGGGATGACATCTATATATACAATGGTGGATCTAGGAGGACAGAAGGACTTCATTCAAACGCTCTTTGCCAGAAAATCATACATATAAGGTCAAAACTATTATTGATGTTGATTCCTCTTACTTTTTTTGCGTGTTTATATTGTATATTTTGAATTATTTTTATAAACTTCTCGACTCTGCCACCACTCCATTTATATACTTTATGTCGTTAAGGTATATATTGTTCTTTAGCAATGAAGTATGATTATATCATCACAAATCTTGAGATGCATTAATTGGTACGTACGATGTGTGATTGTGACTTCGTTTCAAGAAACTCAAAAGTATATATGGCGCACACCATCGACTAAAAACAAAAAGGGTGAATATTCAGCTGATTATTTTATCATTCTTGGAGTTAAATGGCCAAAAAGAATTAATAAAAGAATTAAGTTTAATTATAATTTTGTTTTAAACTGTTGATGATGACCAAATTAATTAAGTGGCATATTCTTCATCTTCGCCGCATACTTGTGTTAATTGATGCCCCTCCTTAATTAAATATAATGAAATTAAGGACCATAATGGCCTATATAAACCTAAACATCCCAATAAACCTCTACAATTTCATGCAATTGCCTTAGAGCTAGCTCATTACAATTTTTTTTTTTTTTGGGCAAACCTCATCTTCAAGAATGGCTAGTTTTAGGTTTTGGTTTTGCTTAATTCTTGTCTTGCTTTCATGTCCTCGCTCTGAAAGCCGTCCACTCGAGCCATCTTCACAGAAGAGAAGGGAGACGATGATGGAAACTGCCCGAGAGATTATAAAGGAACGATTGAGACATGCAATCAAGTACGATGTGGACCGGTATAGTCCTGGAGGACCTGACCCTAAACATCATTAGGGTAGTTTTTCTTTTTAGTATGTTCTTGAAAATAACAACGGTTTTACTATTTTAGTACATGCATGGTTAACTTTTAAATTTTCATTTTCCCCTTAATATCATGCTTTGACAACTATTGAAATGTGACATGCTTAAGATCATAAGTTCTACGTATACTTTAGTACATGTGCCAAAATTCTGTTTTCCTTTCTTATAAACTTGGCCTCGACTAGCAAGTATGCTCTCTAACTTTGGGTGTGCACAAGTAAGCACTTCAACTTGTATAAAATTGAACACGTAAATACAAATGCTGATGTGACACTGATGTGGCACATAAATTTTTGAGGTGTCATGTCAACATTTTTGTTTACGTGTCCAACTTAATACAAGTTAAGGTGCCTACTTGTGCACACCCAAAGTTAGAAGACATATTTGTCAGCTGAGGCCAAATTAAAGGGTATGCTTATGTACTATGCCTTTTATAAATGTTGACGCAAGTGTCCTTTCAATATGCCAATGTGCATATACATGATGTATCTAAATATATATAAAAAAATATAGATTCCATCCGTACCCACTTCTACTCCAACTGAGTGGAGTCGTATGCGTACAATATAAGGGTTAAAAGGTACGACCTATACAAAAAATATAGAATAAAAAGCTATTAAAAAAACAAATAACTATCTTGGCATTAATGTAAAATCAAAATAGTTTTAACTTGAAGTATGTCGATGGACAATTCAAGGTGTAAGATCACATCAGCAACATGTAATGAACCTAGTAGATTTGGCTTAAACTTTGTATACGTATTAAAAAATTCACTAAATAAATACTACAACTAAGTAATAAATTTGAAACTCTAAAAAATAGATGAGATGTTGTAAAATATGAAATTCAAACTCACAAAATTAAAATTCTAAATCTGCCCGTGCGTCGCCCATAGAACGTCATTTAATAGCACTAGTTGGAAGTATAATACTTGTTGAGTTTTCTTCTCTCAATCCATTGGACACTTAAGCTTTTCTTACAAGTAATTGGCAAAGAAAAATCACCTAGCAATTAATGGGATATGTAAAGCGACCTCTAATTAACCTCAGCATAAATGTTCACACACTTAATTTTGGGCAACTTACAAAAATGACTACATTTTGGGGTTTTTTTTTTTAGGCATAACTACACTTTTACATTTCATAGCTATAGTAGATTGTATTCACGCGCTATAATAGATTGTATTCAAAATTTGGCGCGCTACAGTAGATTGTATTCAAAATTCGACTGAGTCAGGTTTCACTGTATTCAAGTCAGATTTTGTTGGATTCAAGTCAGATTTATTCAACTAAGCTGTATTCAAGTCAAATGTATTCAACTCAACTGTATTCATTTGTAGCTACTTTTATATTGTATTCACTTTATTATATTTAAAATCAGTTGTATACAAAAAAATATCCTTCAAAATACAAGCAACAAATACATAAAGAAACATTGTATTTTACACTAAATATTAACGAATACACTCAAAATACTGAATACAAGAAATAAAATGCACCCCCAAACATTGAATTTTGCACTAAAAATTTAACAAATACACTCAAATACTGAATACTAGAAAGAAAATACACCCCAAACACTGAATTGTACACGAAAAAAATTAACGAATACACTCAAATGTACACCTCCATCTCAGATAAAAGAAAATAAAATACACTCCGATTTGAAATACAAAAAAAAATAAAAAGCTTAGATCTGAGCCAGCACGCACGGCAGCGTCGCCGTCATCTAGTAAGGATCCAACCAGTTTTTTCCATGTATTTAATACAAAAACAAATACATCTCAAGCAACAACAGTGATAAATACTCAGATCTGAGAAATACATTCAAATCTGAGAAATTTGAGAAATACATTCAGATCTGAATATCGATTAAGCATTTTTATAGGTTTCTTTATATTTGCATTTAAAGTTTGAATCTTGAAATGTTGGGTTTCTTTGAATGGTCTTTTCCTGATTACATTTTTCTTTCTCATTTCCAAATTTTTTTAATGATCTGATCTGTCTCTCAGACAACTTTTAACAACTGGTTTTGAGAGAGAAAAAAATCATTCACATTAAAGTTATAATCTTTTTTGCTGAATTATATAGGGAGTGTTCATTGTTTCCCTATAAGTAGCCAATCTTTGACTCTATGACTTGCAAGATTTCGTGTAATCAATTCATTGAAATTCAAATTTTTTTCTCCTTAAACCTTAGATTTCTCTGATTCCTCTTAAATTTTCCATTTGTGTTTTTTCCAAAAAAAACTTTCTATAGCAATTAACCTCTATAATAACGTTTTACTATAACCTGCCAAAAGTTTCTTTGGAACCGATTTTTAATCCTGTGTATATTATATGTTCTCGATGACAGCATTTCGCTATAGTAACTGAAAAATATCCGGACAAAAGACGTTGTTGAAGAAAGATCACTATGACGGTCAAGTATTCTTTGGATTCGATATTTAATCGTATGTTATATTACAACTCTCTATAATAATATTTCAATATAACAGCCGACGTTGTTACATATACTCCCTCTGTTTCAATTTGTTTGAACCTATTTCCTTTTTAGTCCGTGTCAAAATGAATGACCTCTTTCCTAATTTGGAAACAAATTCACTTTATGAATGATTTAAAGCCACACAAATTTTCAAGGCTTATTTTGAACCACAAGTTTCAAAAGTCTTCCCTCTTTCTTAAATATCGTGCCCAGTCAAATGGGTTCATATAAATTGAAACAGAGAGAGTATATTTCATGGGGAGTGTTCATTTTTCCCTAGTAAATAGCCAATCTTGACTCCATCGTCTACAAAATTCATGTAATTAATTGATTGAAATTTATTTATTTTTCATAAAACATAGATTTTCTCCGAGTCCTCTGAAATTTTCCATTCGGGGTTTTTTTAAAAACGCTCAGATTTTATGTATCTTAAGAGAATCATAATAGTTTTTGTGGTAGATGAATTTTCTATTCATACACTGTCAGATCTTCCTATAATAGTCATCATCTTTATAATAACATTTCACAATAACAGCTATGTTTTCTCTAGAACCGATTTTTAATCCTATATAGATATGTTCGCCATGACAACATTTTGCTATAGCAACCAAAAAATATTTGGACAAAAGACGTTATTATAGAAATAATAATATAATGGCCAAGTTTTCTTTGGAACCGATCTTCAGTATTACGTTATATTAGACGTTCTTTATAATAACATGTCGCTATAGCAATCAAAAAATATCTAGACAAACCACATTGAGATTTCATGAGGCGTTCATTTTACCCTTATAAATAGCCGATCTTGAAAGTAAATACTTTTCCCTTAAACCTTAGATTTTCCAAAAACAGTCAGATTTTATGTATCTTTGTAGAATTATAGTCTTTGTTGGATGGATTTTCTTTCCATATATAGCTACCCTTTTGGCTTTACTTAAAGAACCTATAAATTTGATCTACATTTGATAGCCAAGAACCTAAAATGGCTAATATTAGAGCATCAAAAAAGATGAATGAGAAAAAAAAAGTTCCACAAAGAGGACTTGGTGTTGCTCAACTTGAGAGGATTAGATTAGAGGAACAACATAAAAAAGATTCAATTTTTCAATCAGTACAATGTCCAAATTTTATACCAACATCATCAAGAACTGATTTTTCTTCAAAAAATTGTGTCTTTAGACCAAATCAATCTGCCCCATTTCTTGAAAATTGTCCTAAATTGTTGAGGGATGAGTATAATCTTGAAGGTGTGAATAAAAAAGTTGATCATCATGGTGTAGTTTTTGGACAAAATGTGAATTTGCCTAGTGGACCCCATAGTCTAAGGTTTCCTCTGCTGCAAAAATCTCGACAGTATCAGCAAACTTCTAGTTCATCATCAATGGTAAGTCAGCTTTATCGAGCGTTAAGTACTCCTTCATCGTTAACTAGAAGTTTCGCGCCGAGGGTGGATCCACAGTTGCGGGTTCACGTGAACCTAGTAACTTTTGCCCCGTCAATTTATATATGTTTACAAATTACCTAAATATCTATAAGTATTCGACCGTGATCCAAGTTACCCCTCTATCCCATTTTATGTGAATCTCTTTGACCGGGCACAGAGTTTAAGGAAAAAAGAAAGACTGTTGAAACTTGTTGCCTAATATAAGCCATAAGAATTTTTATGACAGTAAATCATTTCATTAAGGTAAAATGAGAAGTTTGAAGTTAAATTGTTACTAAATATAGAAATATGTCATTTTTTGGGATTGACTAAAAAGAAAAAAGTGACACATAATTGGGACGGAGGAAGTATTATAGTATATATTAATTTGAAATCGTAGTAGGAACCCATTAACTTCAAATCCTGGATGCGCCTCTATATGTAGTCGCCTTTGTTAGGGTGTGTTTTACACACCAATGTAGGACTTCCCTGCATGAATTCGGAGTTAGTCAGACCCCAATGGGGTACCAAACACCGGGTGGGAAACCAAGAAAAAAAGTCAGCTTCATTAAACATTTGGAGCTATTTATATAAGTATTATGGTTAACATGTGTATAGTTTTGTTTTCTTGTGTTTGAATAGCTAAGGCAAATTACTTTTGTGGAAATTGCAGGTGAATGTCTCATCAGGGATTTCATCATCATCATCCGTACAGAGTTTTCAGATGGAGCCACCTTCAAGCCAAAGTTATTGTGGCTGTACTAATTGTTTACCTCTTTGGCCTGAAGATGTGAAGGTAATTCTATTAGTCTGCTTGATCATTCCCCAAATATAATATGAGACGACGAGATGCCGAAATATAGGTTAAGTGTGTATTAAACCCTGTGTTGCTCGGACTCTTCAGAAATGTCACCAGATGCATGTCGGATCCTCCAAAAGTAATGCATTTTTGGAGGATCCAACACGGGTGCAGCTGATTATTGAGCTAATGTATCCGAACTCCCAACCGTTACGCGATTGGGATGTAGGGACAGATGTAGATCATAACTTATGGGTTCATCCAAACTTAGTAGCTCTTGTTCAGACTGTACAGACCTCTCTATAACAACATTTCACTATAACAACCATATTTCCTTTGGAACCGATCTTTCATGTTATGTTATATTATATGTTCTCTATAATAACATTTTGGCTATGCCAGCCAAAAAACATCGGGACAAACGATGTTGTAATAGAGAGGAACAATGTTGTAATAGAGAGGTTTGCCTGCACATGTGTTAAGAAATCCAACCCAATAAATCAAATGAGATGTGGTAGAATCTGGAACTCGAACACATAATGTTCAAGTCCTAGATTCGCCTTTTCGGGGTTGAAGCGGAACTCACTCACCAAAGATAGAATGCTGGGTTTATATGTTGTGTTGCTCATAAAGTTGACGCTTATTTTTCTGATAGCTACATTTTGGTTTGTTGATCATGTAATATAGATGGCTGGCATGAAGAGGCGTTATCCATTCTCTCCAGATGACCCGCCCATCCCTTCATTTCGAGGAAAATTTCCTCAGTGCTGTGTTTCCCCTCTATCTAGATCACATGAATCTGTTTCCAGCAGCAATGATTGCTCGATTTATATAGAAGATGGCGATGCATTTAAAAGGTTCTATATCTTACCTTGAAATTGCTTAACTTTAATACTCGAGAGCCTGATAATTATTCATTTTGACATTTTTGCAGAGAAGTTGTTTCACAGTCAAGAGCTTTGTCCGAGTCCAAACCATCGACTTCAGTAAGAGAAACTAAAGCTCGCAATGGAGATTTTCTCAGTTTGGCTCCTCCAGCATCAGCTTTTCCACATTTGGAAGCAGTAAATCTGTGTTCTTTAACTAATTCTGCCCCACAAACACTTGAGCTATTTGACTATGTACCTGCTCAGGTGAGACTAAGTAGGCGTTTGGACATAAAAAATGTGATATTTTTGAAGAAAAAAAAAAGAAGTAACATTTGAAGTTAAGTTGAAAAAGGGTATTTGGAAATTGAAATTGTGTTTTGGACATGCATTTAACTTGACAAAAAGTTGAAATTTTGTGAGTGGAAAAGATTTTTCAGAAATTTGACGAACACGTCTTCAAAAGAAATTCAGAAAGCAATTGAATATATAGCCAAACATTGTTTTGAACTTCTTTTGAAGAAACGGAAAATATTTTGTATGGACAAACGGCTCCTAAAGGACTTGAGCATTTATATTTTTGTCCCTATACTGTGCTTTTTGATCTCGGTTTCACTATCTTCCGAACGTGCTTAATCTACAGGTTGCTGCTGCACAGCATACTCCACCTTCAGGCCAAAGCATATCATTTCAACAACCGATCCTCAGATTCTTCCCAACTTCAATGGTGCAAATTGGTCAAGAACGAACTCATGGAAGCGACTTTCATACTGAAGTAGGAGGAAAAGTAGATTTGGAATTGAAGTTATAGAAGTTAGTCCATGCCATATGGTTGTGATGTCCTGGAGAGTAGGCTCGTTAGAGGTGTGTCCGCGGGACTTTAATTCTTTTACAAGGTAGAGAACATTCCTTCGAGCGAATGTCCTACCATTTATAGCGATTGTTAGTAGAAATTTGCATATGCAAGAAAAGTATGGTCATATCCAAATCATAGAAGAGAGGTTTTCTTTAGCCCTTAAGGCTTAAGTTTGCTGCATGTAAGTTTGATGCTTCTGCTTTTAGTTGAATTTTAAATGTCTCAACCTAGAAGGTAACTGAAATGTGTGTGTTTCAAGGTAATTATCACTTGTAACAATCAAGACTCTTAACAAAATATGGAGATCGAGTTTTGCTTGAACTTGCTACTTTCATGTAATACGGTTGTTTACAAATTTGTGACCTAAATGCCTATGGAGATTAGGGTGTTTTATTGCTCAATAGGTAGGTGAAGCAAGAAATCTTCAACATTGAGGTATTTCCCCAGAAAAAAAGAAATGAAGAAAGTGTTCCAATCCAGTACTGCTCAAAAATCAGAACAAGAACTGATTCTCTTATTAATAAAGCAATATGATAGTCTTAAAAATACTTACCCAAAAGCCTAGAAAGAGAACCAGTCCTTCCATTTATTCCAGAAATCACACTACAATAGAACCGATATGCTCGAGCTATTTTGTTAAACAAAGAAGTCATAATCTAGAACGTAAACCAATACTAAAGAGAATGGATAGAGCAGGAAAGCAATGGCTGATACCCAAACGGGGAATGATGTGCTCAAACTGGCAATGCATCCCATTATTCCGCAAACCAGTAGCACACTAAGCACTTCAACTGAGAAGTTCCAAGCCAATCCCCGGAAATATATTAATGAAAGCAGGACGGAAAGTCCGAGCATATTTTTGATGAATACCCCACCATATATCTGTTTAATTTAATTGCATTTGTCATATCTTTTCATCAGTAAGTAAGTACTCATACTAATAGCATGTTTGATCAAGCTACTGGAAAGTCAAAAGTGTTTCTTTTTTTAAAAAGAAAAAAGTGCTTATTTTTTCAGGGTTGAGATATTTGGCCAAGCTTTTAGGAAAAAAATATAAGTGCTTCTGTGCAGTAGCTGAAAAAAGTAGTTTTTTCATAGAAGCACTTTTCGAACCTCGACCAAACACAAATTGTGAACCTTGACCAAACACAAATTGTTGCTCTAATATTGCTAAAAGTGTTTTTCAAATTGATTAGTCAAACACAAACTGCTACTTTCTAAAATAACTTTTCTGAAAAGCACTTCCTAACAACATTTTTTAGAATAATCAGATTTTAGAATCTTGACCGAATGGACTATGAAAACAAGGGGAGAGACAGAAGAACGAACCTCTGATAATGTCAAGGAATTAGTTCTTTGTTTCTTTCGACTTGCTTCGTTGATGGCTGAGATTGCTATTCTTGCATTTGTAGCCAAAGGGACTAAGATAAACGAGATGAAAAATGAAGGTACGTTTATAGCTCTGGAGAAACTCCCTACGCTCTTGATGAGAGGTTCAGCTAGTAGTCCTAATATTACTATTCCAATAACCAGAAGCAATATGGCCTTCATCCATGCAATTGCAGATCTATCAGTCTCCTTGTGCAGCAGCTTTTCTGCCGTTTCCCAGTTCTTCTAGGTATCACAAATCATCTCATTATACGGTCAGACCTCTCTATAACAGTCATCCTTTATAACAACATTTCATTATAACGGCTAACATTTTTGGGAATCGATTTTTCATTTTATGTTATATTATTACATGTTCTCTATAACAACATTTTACTATAGCAGCCAAAAATTATCCGGATAGATGACAATGATATTGAGAGGTTTGACTGAACATGTTCTTCTGCATATCCAAAATCATTTCATTATACAGTCAAACCTCTCTCTCTCTCTCTCTCTCTCTCTCTCTCTCTACAACAGTCATTCTCTATAACAACATTTCACTATAACGGTCAAGTTTTTTGGAATCAATCTTTTAATGTTATCTTATACTATATGTTCTTTATAACGGCATTTTGCTAGAGCAGCCAAAAAATATCCTAACAAACAACGTCGTTATAAAGAGGTTTGACTGTATATGTTCTTATACTGGTTATTCATTCATTATAGGACACATTCATGGATTATAGACTCAGAAGCAACGTGCATGCATCTTTTTTTTCTTACTTGGAAGATATCCTCTTTGGACTCTGGTGATAGATGAGAAGGATTTAGACATTGGGAGAATCCGGTAACAAATTCCTCCATGCTGATCATCTCATCTCGACTCACATCAAATTGTTTGATGATTCTGTCTACCTTTTCATCATCATCTGAAGGTACGGCTCCAAATTGGCTATTGGTTATCAGTTGTTCCAATTCAGCACGCGAAATGGCATTATCTTTATTGTGATCAATGCTTTCGAATAACCTGTAATGCAGAGATTAATATTGTTCAGGACAAGTTTTACATTCTTAATATGTCATCTAGACCAAAGATGATTTTTTCAGCCAATCGATCATCAATGTTGCTCAAACTTTCAAAAATATTGTTGCACCCGTGTCGAATCCTCAAAAGATGCACTATTTTTAGAGGATCCAACACGCACCGATCAACATTTTTTAAGAGTTCAAGCAACATAGCTGATCAGTTATAGGCTAATAGAAGTTACTCACTTTCTAATAGCAGGAATATTTGGTTTCCCATCTTCTGTGTACAGAGTTCCTACTGCAGTGCTTTCGACATGTTGAAAAATATCTAATAGAATACGTTTAATCATTTCATGTTCTTCCCTTTTATTTTTGAGCCAAGGTTGCAGAATCTGTAATGAGAAGCCAAGAATTTTGTCCCAATAAGGTGCAGAATCCAAACTGAGATTAATAACTCTGATTTAAGAACAAAATAACTGTTTTCTGTGGGATTATTCCTCGCTAATCACTTTTCTTTTTGCTCTGTATATCTTACTGACTTTAAAAAGGATAGTCTGATGCACGAATCATCCAGAAACGGCAGCACCCCAAATAGGTGTGATGTAAATAACCTACCCTAACACAAACATCAGTAGCTGATTCCCAGCTTAAACCCTTGACCTGTAGGCTATGTTGCTTGGATTCTCCAAAAATGATGTTGCACCCATGTCGGATCTTCCGAAAATGCACTACTTTTGGAAGATCTGACATGCAACCATCGAAATTTTTTAAGAGTCCGAGCAACATAGCCTATAGTTCATTGACAGAGACAACTTTACTGCTGCTCCAAGGCTACCCTTCTAATTAGGAAAGTATATCTTACTGGACTTATTAGAGCTAAGTCAGAGTACCTCATATATATCTTTCAAGGATCTTATGGAATGATATCTTTTACCCATTGCATCCTTTGTTTCATCTATCCATCTCGTGAAACTTGTGCACCGCTGACCTCATAGCAGCCGAGATGGAGGAAGATAGTGAAGAAGAATCTCAAGCACAAGATGCTGACAATGAGGAGGAAGAAGATGTCGAGCCGTCTAATGGCGAGGCTGAGTCTGAGGAGGATGACGACTAGGTCCTAGGGGGCCACAGGGAGTATTTCTTTCCTTTGGTTTTTAAATTTTTCATTCTATAAGCTTCTTGGGCAAAGCATGATTTAAGTGTGGGGTGGGAGATACATCCCTTGTAACAACATTTTGAGGCTAACGATGGTGATCAAGTGCCATAGGTTTCTTTTTGGTAGTTTGTGTTAGCCTTAGAGTAAAAACAAAAATTGAGTCGTTTTAGATTTTCTCTGTAGCTTCTTGAGTCCCTCATTAGTGGCACACACCATCCACCCCTTTAGATTTTCTTATGGCCTCGGTTCTTTCCTAAGGGGGGACTTTTGAACCGAGTTAGATTTTTTTAGTTTTTGTAAAAAGGTGTCGTAGGAGTCAAGCCTGTTAGACCACTTGAATGCTAGGTGCTCAGGTTAGGTGGAATGTGAAAGCCATGAGTTGTTCTTGATGATGTTTAAAAAGCATGCATGAAAAGAAGCAACCTCTCTCGAAACACTTTTGTAGTGAATTGCATTGACTCATGTATGACCCACTTGGCATAATTTGTGATAGTTGCTTGATTGGAGGGTTGTATGAATCTGTTTTATATTGATTATGTGTTGTGTGTGATGTGAGGAAACTCTTGTATGATCCATGCTTGATAGTGATGACTAGAACTTGTCCGATGTGTTCGTGAAGCGAAATTAAGTGAGAAGTATAGGAAGTGATCTAGGCATTTCTTTGTTAGCCAAATTTCGAAACGTCGCTTGCCTACCCTTTGTGTATACATATCCCTATTCAAACCCGTTGAGCCTTTAGCTTTTCTTTTGACAACAGCCAATTAGCCTACCCCCGTGGTTTTTATTGACCAATTTTTTTATCCTTGTTTACTCCTTAGGCACTTTTAATAGCGAATTGTGGAAATGGAGTTGGGATACAAAACTAAGGAAGGGTTCGTTGAATGAAGTTGAAAGGAAGGTTGTTGGTGCGCTTGAGTGTTTTGAAAGCTAGTAGTGGGAAGTATGAGTGCAAACTGGAAAAAAAAAACAGAACTGAAAAACAGAAAATAGAAACTGTCCAGTTAGGAATTTTCTTTCTTAATATGGTTTCCCACTAGCTAGTCGAAAATAGGATGGCGCTTAAAGTTGAGAAAATAAATGATTGTTGACGGGATAGAATGGATAGCTTGTGGTTGAAATTCACGGTTGATGAAGGAGGGTGCTAAATAAACTATGTTGTGAGGTATTAAAAGTGCTTAGGGAGGTTAGTATTTCCAAAAATATATCCTACCCGTCCCTTAGCCTACGTTACAACCCTACAAGTCCTAAGTGATCCTAAATTCATCTCACTCTAATTTGTGGAACGGTTACACTACGGGCAAGCCTATGGTTTGTTATGTTTGAGCAGTGGATATTCTTTGTGAGAGTCAGTGATCTTGTGTGCAACTTATGTCCATTGACATATGTTGTTAACTTTGTGTGAAATATGTACAACGCCTTTTTGGGTGAGGACACATAATTGATAGGAGATGGGTAAAGTACTCCCACTCGGTCAAGTAGCAGACTCTTTGTGTTTTGAGTGGTGTCTGGAGTCATATGCATGTTTTTGAATGTGTCGTTTCTTGAGAGATTTGGTTGCTAATATTTGGAAGCGTAAGAAAATGTTTGTTTTGAAGCAGTTGGCGTGACTTTTGAGAGAATTGGCTCAATGTGTATGTTTTAATGTGTTTTCGAAACTTTCATATCCACCGAATCCTGATGTAGACCTATTTGAGTGGCATGGCTGTAAGAAGTACTAGGGAATGTTGGATAAGTGGTTGCTCGAGGGCGAGCAAAGTTTAAGTGGGGGGTGTTGATATTTGGCACAAATATCTAGATTTAGTGTCATTTGCACTTCACTTCTTAGCACTTTAATCGCAGTTTTTAATGCAAATTGTTGTATAAGATCTTATGTTGGTATGCTTGTATGAATAGGTACAACAGGGACCAATGGAGGGTATTTCGAGCAGTTTTTGATTGAATCTGAGGTTGTGCATGTTGGTTGAACATGGGAAGGAAGTTCCAGCACTTGAAGGCAGAATCCGACCACTGAAGGGTCTCATGTGCTGGCTATGCGTCGCACAGCCAGCGCACAAAAACCCCATCTCTGAATCTCAGACAGGTCATGCATTGGCCATGCGCCGCACAAGCAACACACAGAGGAGATCATACGCTGGTCATGCGACGCATAGCCAGCGCACAAGCGGCGTCAGTTGTCCTACTTGGATCTGGATTGGGCCAACTTATCCTATATTTACCCTAGCATATAAATAGTCGTTTTAACATTAGAAAGGCGGCTTGGACGAATTTTGAGACTTGTGAAACTCTTTCTAGGTTTTATTCCTCTTCTATTATTTTTCTTTACATTGAAACCCTATGTTAATCATGAATTATTGTTTCCATTCTCGAATCATGTGTAACTAAACACCGTAATTCTGGGGTTGTGGCGTAGCCATGAATATTGATGTTTGACAAGTATTTCAATCTTAGTAGCTTTTTCGTATGCAATTGCCTCTTTACTTTTGTGCTTAATTGCTTGATTGTCTGCGCAACAGTTGAGTTCTATTTACTAATCGACACCCGTGCTTGGGAAATACATTGTCAATATGGAGAAAAAGTAACGAGATTGTGATCTGAATATCGCTATAGTTGGATCAGGATTTGTGACTAGGATAGGAATATACTTAGTTACCGCAATCAATTTCATGTCGTGCTCTTATTGCATTCTTGATAGGTCAATACCATAGGAATATAGGAGGCGAGTTATCTTGAATCGGCGAGTAGTGGTTCGGGAGAACACTACGAGATTAATAATCCGGTTAATTGACAATTGTGAACAAAGTTGCTAAGGTGGAATACTTGAATGACTCAATAGGATTGGTGAACAGACCACGACCCTGGAATACTTCTAAAATCTTGATAAAAGCAGTATTCAAATATGTTCTTAGCATAAATTTTGGTTACATTGTTGGTTATTTTTATTACAGCATTAGTTTACAAAACAACCAAAACTTTTATTCTTTACTTGCATAGGTAGTAGCAATAGTTTATTTTCGTGAAAGTATTGGTCATAAGTCTCTGTGGGTTCAACATCCAATTTTATATAGTCACTATATTACTTGTACGACCACGTACACTTGCGTGTGCATTTGGACGCAACAATTCCCAGTCAAATAAAGCAACAAAACGAGTTTTTGAGACCACTAAGAAAAACAAAAGTTTTGAACAAAAGTTTTGAGTAAAGCAACTTTGGAGAATTTGAGTGGAACTGGCTACAATTTGACATGAAAGCATATAGTTTATGGCTGATGATGAGAAAACTATGTACCCAATCAGGTTACTTATAAACTAACTACAGAAAATATCACATGTTAAAATTCACTAATGGTAATATGGTACTACAATTTTTCATTCAGAGTAAAATGAGAATGGCATAAATTGTTTTATATGTGTAAATTGGCATTCTTTAGAATAAACTAAAAAGAAAAATGTGTCGCATAAATTAGGACAGAGGAAATATAGACTATCTATATATATGTGTTGTCTTATGGCAGAGCATACTGAAGCAAGTGCTGTCATTCAACATCGGTTCGTCACAAAATGTTACTAATACAGAGAGTAGAGTACCGTATTGGTAGCAGAGTTATTAGAGATTGAAAGGGCACGTACCATTATTTGGAAAACGGAGGCAAAAGAAATAGTCCAAAATCGACCAATATATGCATTGGAAATGAAGGCACCCAAGAACAAGGGAGAAATATGCAAATCCAAAGAATATATTAAGAACATTGGTAGCAGAGACTTGTTCCACATGAAACACTGTTGTCAAAAACTGGATGAAGTTTGCCGTTAGCCCTACTGATGCTAGCCTCTCAAATGTATCATTCCCTGCAAGAAATATTTCAAAGTTACGTTGAAGTTGTGTTGGTATTAGATCGCCACTACCGATGTTTGTGATGACGAAAGATATTTGTAAATATTAGATGAAATGGTCAAAATATATGCAAGTTGACCCGAATACCAGTGTTATATAAAAATAGAAAGACAGGAGCTTTTGAAAGGGAAAGAAAAATGACCTAGAACATAAGGCATAGCCCTCCATCCACCAGGCTTTCTCGTGCTTGTTTGGGACAGAGAATCGTTGCCGGAGCTTTGTTTTTTCCTCGTCGTTGAAACCTTTTTTAAGCTTATTATAATTATTACCCTTACTACAACAAGCAAGCCAAGAAGTATTCATCTGTTTTTTCTTATAATGTTATATCTTTCTTTCCTTTTTATGTTTTCCTAGGAGTTTAACACTACAATTTCTTCATTCAAATGACTACTTCATCTTAGTATTTATAGACGAATTTGATCATACAATTACATGCATTATTGTGAGAATTCAAGGGCGTGTATGGTTTTGGACATGCAAGGGGAAGGTATAAACATAGAGAGATATGTTGTGCGAATGATTGTCTACTGGCTTACGTATGTTCTTTGTTTTTCACCATATGTCCGTATCTATATTATTGGTCCGCGATTAAATTTGATTCGTGCTATAAAGTGCTATCTAACAATGACGATTCCATATCTACCCAGAGTTCAAATATGAGACTTCTGGTTAACGATGAAGGTTACTTACTATACTCCATATTCATTATGATGTCAGTCTATCATCTGTAGACTGTAGGTCAATGAGATCAAGCACTACTTCAGCTAAATATGAGTAAATAGTCTATCAATGAAGATATATGTTAGGGGTGTCAAGTGGGTCGGGTCAGCTCGGACCCAGCCCGACCCAAGCCCACTAAGAGGTGTAAGGGGCTGGGCTAGGTGGTTTTATTAGGGGGCTGGGCCGGACAAGGTGGACAGTCCACCAGCCCGGCCCACCAGTAGTCCGGGTGATGGCCCGCCGGGGCACCGGCCCGGCCCGACCCGGCCCACTTCAAATAAAAAATAAAAATATAAGTACTACATTTATTACTAATAATAAGTATTTTAAAAACATTGTATCCCAATAAAATAGTTGTAGCTATAATTGTGGGATTCTTAAAATTTTGGAAGCAAATATATGAAATATTTATTAATTATTCAAACCATAGTTAGAATCTTAATTTAGTTAATTAAAACTTAACCATTAATTTTAACTCATGTAATGTGTCTCTTATTCAAGTAAGAACTTGGAGAAAAAATGGAGTCAATGAAAATGGAGAGGAGTCGGATCCGTTAATATTTAATTGCTACTAAATGAAAACTAATTAGCTCTCCTTTTAAAAAAAAAAAAAAATTAGTGGTCACTGGTCAGCTGAGCCCCACAGAATTAATAAAGTGGGCAGTGACCTTTTCCAACGTTTGAAAACTAGTTAGGTCTTCCTTTATTTTTTTTTTTCAATTAATGATGGGCAGGTGGGCCCCACAGAATTAACAAAGTGGCCACTAGTGACCGTTGCCAACGGAAAGATTGGCAATTCAACCGTTGGCCCAAAAAAGGACCCCTCAACCCCTTAAAACTATTTTTGACCTTTAAGTTTAAAAAATTACAGTTTAACCCATTTTTCACCTATAAATACCTCATACATTTCATCATTTTTTACTATAATCCTCTCATTTTATCTCACTTTCCCTCTTAATTTTCAGCAATTTCTATAATTTTAGTATTCTACTTTAATTGTTTTTGCAAACTTGCAATTAACAAGATCAAGTGGAAGGCTTCAAGTATTCAATTCATCAATTTACGATCACATTGTTATTTCGTTATCTCCGAGAATTTGGTACCTTCGTTCCATCTCTTACTTTTATTTAGTACTTTAATTCTTGCATTTTAATTTTAATTTTCGTTATTTTAATTTGCATAATGGAACCACTAAAAAGAATCAGTAAAGCTTTATGTCCCGGTGGTAGTAGTAGCGGTAAGAAAAAATTCGGTAGTGGTAGTGGTAGGGGTAGTACTAGCGCTAGAAATTATACTCGTGTTCCGCAAGCACCACCTAGTGAAATAGGCGACATAGGTGTGGGTGCACATGATATGAATCATATAGAATTACAAGAAACGTACGGTATAGAAGATGAGAATGAAGTTGAGATACAAGTAGACGATGATGATAATGACAATAATACACCCACTAGTCCCGCTAATGATATTGCTCAGTCTCGAACTGAGGCTCAGGGTCGTCCTCCACTGCCTGAAGGAGCCCGAAAAAAAATTAGCGCCCCGAAAAAAACTAGCTTAGTGTGGAATTATTTTGCCCGATTAGAAAATAATCCGGATTATGTTACATGTAAAATTTGTGAGATACCTTATAAGCATAGCACCGGGGGTAGTAAAGGGGGGACGGGTCAATTGACTAGACATTTGGATAACAATCACCCAAATTGGAAAGAAGAGATAGCAGAAGCTCAGGGTGCCACCGGGGGATTAACCCAAACAAGACTGAACCTAAAGACCGGTAAATTAAGTGGATCATATAATAAAATGAAGGATCGTGAAGAATTAGCGAAAATGATAGATGTGGGTTGTTTGCCTTTCACCTTTGCTTCTTCTGATGCTTTTATTCATTATATACAAAAAATTTATAATCCTATGTTTAGCGGTATTCCTAGAACTACTTGTAGATCTGATATTTTTAGACTTCATGGACAATATCTGTTTTATCTACGTTATTTATTGACATATCTCCCTTGTAGAGTTTCTCTCACCTCGGATCTTGGTCGTGCTGTTAATAGAAATGATTATTTAACAGTTACTTGTCATTGGATAGATGATAATTTTAATATGCAAAAACGTATTTTAGCTTTTCAATATGACGAAGACCGTAGACATACTGCACAATTCATATTTGATACTGTCACTGTCATTGCAAAATATTATGGTCTTACAAGCAAAGTTTTATGTATGGTCTTTGATAATGCTTCTAACAACACATCTGCTATCAACAGTTTAAAATCTGAGTTGTCTCCACCTTTACCTGAAATTTTTCATATTGTTCAAGATGGTCTTTCTTTCTTTGAGCCTGTGATTGAGAAAATTAGACACGCAGTTGGTTTTATTCAAGAAAATAATAATAGGAAGCGACTTGCTGAATTTAAAAATAAATGCAGGCAAAATAATCTTAGACCAAGATTTATGCCTGAAGAAATAGACACTAGGTGGAATTCTACTTATGATTTCTTAAAAACTTGTGTTGAATATAAAGTTCCTATAACTGCAACTTTTAACCAATTTGCTACTGGATATCCCGAGTTAATGTTAAATGATTTTGATTGGATTAAAATTAAGGATGTTGTAGATTTTTTAGAAAAAAATTATTTTGCTACTCTGGAATTTTCCGGTGCTTATTATCCTACTGTTTGTAACATTTTAGCTTATCTAGCTGATATCTCTTATTTGCTTAAAGAATATAAGTTTAAAGAAGGTTACACAGATGTTGTTACTGCAATGATAATTAAATTCAAAAAGTATTTCTTTCCTATTCCTCCTATTTACTTAGTTGGTGCTATATTAAATCCGTGTATTAAATATATTAATATGTCAGAATTGACCCGTATTATATATACTTCTTTAATTATTAAAACTACTTAGGAACCATCCCTTCTTAAGGCTATGTGTGATGCAAATGATTACGCACAATAATTATATAACCATTATTCTACATTACTTGATAATGCTACACCGACTTCTATCCCATGTGGTCCTTCTAACGAAACTTCATCTTCTAAAAGACAGGCACAAAGTGTGCCTATCATGGGTGTTCCTAGATTATCTATTTGGTCTCAAATAGCACCTCAACAAAGTAATACAAACTTTGATGAGCTTCAATTTTTTTTGAGACAGCCATTGGTGCCTTTCGAAGATGGAGTTAATGCACTGGATTGGTGGAGGAACAATAGAAGACAATTTCCCGTTCTTTCAACAATGGCTAGAGATGTGCTAAATGTTCCAATGTCAACTGTTGCATCAGAAAGTGCATTTAGCTAAGGAAGGCAGCAGCTCAGAGACAACCGACACTCATTGGGTAGCAACGCAATGAATGTTCTAGTATGTTTCAGAGATTGGATTAGATTAGAGCGAAGAAATCAAGGAAGAGAACAAGATCCAAGAGAAGACTAGCAACTTGAAGATATAATGTCACTTGGAGATCCATCGGTACAAACATCTCCAATGTATGGAGATGTCGATTATGAAAATTTTGAGCCAATTCCTCCTAATGTTAATATGGAAGAATTGAATAAAATGGTGGAAAATATGTAGATTTAAATTTGAAGAGTTGTCAAATTGAATTTTCTTTTTCTAGTTTAAGTTTACGAAATCAAAGAAAAGTAAATGTAAGTTTGTAAGCTTTAAAGTTTAAATTCGACTTTGCAATTATCGATTAATAAAACTAAAGGCTCACTGAGCCTTTGAATTTCTTTTCAAATTTGTGTTATAATTTTATTTACAAGAATAATAATCTGTACGCAGTCAATATAGAACTATAAATGTAATTGTGTAAAACTAATCCTACACAAGCAGCAACTCCAAGATAAATTTCTGCAAGGAAGGACAAACATTGATCAGTGCCCAAAAGCAACAAGACATTATAACTTTATAAGAGGCTGACAAAAACAGTGAAATGACAAGCCTCTGAAATTGCTGATGCGTGAAATAAATCAAATACCCCTTTTAAGTTACTATCTTGTTGTTGGCTTACACAAGTTCAAAAATATTTCAATAGGTTATACAGTATATAATAATATAAACTATTAGTTATATATATATATATATATATATATTAATAAAATCTTATTAGTTTCAAATATTTGATATATAATAATAATTAAATATTTTTTTGTGTATTGAAATGTCTCCGCCGATGATGGAGGTGTGACAATCTGCACATGACATTAGGACTTAGGATCAGATGAGATAATTAAATTAAGAACTTTGGTTTAGTATCAAAACTCATGTGCATTGTTCCCATTTAGTTCCCATTTAGATGAGTAGGAAATTTAGAGAAAGAGGAGAGTAGGGAATTGTGAAATAATATGGAGAGGAATGAATCGTATTTATAGATTGAAAATACGGCCAAAGTATAATTTAAGGAACTTGATGGTTAAAATAAAGTTGACAACAACTAGATTTTAAAGTATCAAACTTAATAAATTTTAGTATTAGAATTTTTTTTTAAAATAATTAAAATCTGGCTCGGCCCATTAACTAAAACCCGGCCCGGCCCACTAACTAAAACCCGGCCCGGCCCACTAACGGGCCCGGTTAGCCCAAGGTGTAGCCCCTATCCGAGGTGGGCTGGGTCGGACACCCTTTCCCTCTCCAAGCCCGGCCCCCAGCCCCGCCCCTTAACTTACGGCCCAGCCCGGCCCCGACCCGGCCCCTTGTGGCCCACGTTAAAATGGCCCGGCCCCGGCCCCGGCCCACTTGACACCCACGCCAAGTTTGAGGGTATGTTTATGTGTATGTCTTTTATAAATGTTGACGCAAGTGTCCTTTCAATATGCCATATATATATATATATATATAGTACCCACTTCTACTCCAACTGAGGGGAGTCGTATGCGTACGTTAAGCTATGAATATAAGGGTTAAAAGGTACGACCTATACAAAAAATACAGAATAAAAAGTTATGAAAAAAAAAAAATTAACTATCTTGGCGTTTATGTAAAATCAAAATGGTTTTAACTTGAAGTTTGTCGATGGACAATTCAAGGTGTAAGATCACATTAACAACATGTAATGAACCTAGTAGATTTGGCTAGAACTTTGTATATGTATTAAAAGATGCACTAAATAAATACTACAAATAAGTAATAAATTTTAAACTCTAAAAATTAGATGAGATGTTGTAAAATACGAAATCCAGACTCACAAAGTTAAAATTTTAAATCTGCCCGTGTGTCACCCATAGAACGTCATTTAATAGCACTAGTTGGAAGTATAATACTTGTTGAGTTTTTTCTCTCTCGATCCATTGGACACCTAAGCTTTTCTTACAAGTAATTGGCAAAGAAAAATCACCTGGCAATTAATGGGATATGATAAAGCGACCTCTAATTAACCTCAGCATAAATGTTCATACATTTAATTTTGAGAGTATTTTGCAGTAAATATATGATGAATTTTCATATATAATACAGAGATATAATATTTGTGAGGTTGAGATAAATTTTATCAAAAAATATATGATTAATTAGGATTCATATAATCGACTTCTCCAATTTATTTAACATTGAAGCATCGTTATCGTTGTTGTTGTCGTTGTCGTTAGGGGAAAAAATCCATAGCCATATTAATTGTGAAGAACAAAGACTGAAGCCAATCTAGAGCATTGAACAAAAATTAATAGTGAAAAATGTATCAAAATATTTTATTATCCCTCGTCCAAGTTCCATGCATGTTTCCACAGAGGTAGATAATTTTATTAACTTGATGATCAGCAAATAAAATAAAAATATATCTTTTTTTTGTTCTTAACATAAATATCTACTCCATTAGATCCTTCCAAATTAGTTTCAGGATTCCTTATTATTAAAGAATAAAATAACTCAGGATGAAGCCAGCTAGGACTATTTTATGCAATATCTTATCAGCATAGCTTGGTGGAGTAGTGTGATCTTTTATTTTATTTCTATTAAAAGTGTTAAATTTGTGTCTATATCATGTTCAAAATTAACTTTACCTTCCATTAGATTCTTTTATCTAATATTAACTTACTATGAAAAAAGTCTTTTTTTTTTTTAATAAATCAAAGTGAACCTCAAAGAGAAGAGTACAAGCAAGGGGGGCTAGACCTTACCTTACTAATCCTAATGAGGTAATGAACCTCTACTAATTAACAAGCATGAAGAAAATAAGAGCTAAAGAAATCTAGATATTCTATGATCATCACAGAGTTTATAATACACTCTATGATGATATTACACATGAGGATGCTTAAGTAATGTAAAAATATGAAAGTCATGTATAAAGTCTCGTTTTTCCCTTGACCCTAACAAATCTAACTCTAATCTCATGAGGACAATTTTTAATTTAACCATAACCAAAAGTATTTAAGGAATAAAATTTATACCTTTTTTTTGTCTTAAAAAAATTAGACATGCGTAGTCCACCTATTTCACGCCGGCATGCTCCAACGGAAGGTTCTCACCCCATCCCGGTTCCCGACAAGACAATTTGCTGACTACAAATGTACGAATGAACCAAAAGTAAAACAAATGATAAAATTAAGCAACTTCGAATAGCTTATTGCATGCATGCAATAAAGGGACCCACAATTTGGTTCAAATGTTGAATTGACCAGCAACCCCCTTATTACCAAGAAAATTAGATGGAGAGAATGAATATCGATTGAGCATTTTAAGAGGTTTCTTTATATTTGCATTTAAAGTTTGAATCGTGAAATGTTGGGTTTCTTTGAATGGTCTTTTCCTGATTATATGTTTCTTTCCCATATCCAAATTTTTTGAATGATCTGATCTGTCTCTCAGACAACTTTTAACAACTGGTTTTGAAAGAAAAAAAATCATTCACATTAAAGGTATAATCTTTTTTGCTGAATTATATAGGGAGTGTTCATTTTTTCCCTAAAAATAGCCAATCTTTGACTCTATGACTTGCAAGATTTCGTGTAATCAATTGATTGAAATTCAATTTTTTTTCTCCATAAACCTTAGATTTCTCTGATTCCTCTTAAATTTTCCATTTGTGTTTTTTTCCAAAAAAACTTTCTATATCAATTATCCTCTATAATAACATTTTACTATAACCTGCCAAAGTTTCTTTGGAACAAATCTTTAATCCTATGTATATTATATGTTCTCGATGACAGTATTTGCTACAGTAACCAAAAAGTATCCAAACAAAAGTCGTTATTGAAGAAAGATCACTATGACGGCCAAGTATTCTTTGGATTCGATATTTAATCATATCTTATACTACAGCTCTCTACAATAATACTTCGATATAACAACCGACATTGTTACATATATATTTCATGGGGAGTGTTCATTTTTCCCTCATAAGTAGCCAATCTTGACTCCATCGCCTGCAAGATTCATGTAATTAATTAATTGAAATTCATTTTTTTTCATAAACCTTAGATTTTCTCCGAGTCCTCTGAAATTTCCATTCGGGGTTCTTTTAAAAACACTCAGATTTTATGTATCTTAAGAGAATCATATATAGTTTTTGTGGTAGATGAATTTTCTATTCATACACTGTCAGATATTTCTATAATAGTCATCATCCTTTATAATAACATTTCAGAATAACAACTATGTTTTCTCCATAACCGATTTTTAATCCTATATAGATATGTTCTCCATGACAGCATTTTGCTATAGCAATCAAAAAATACAGGGACAAAAGATGTTATTATAGAAATAATAATATAATGGCCAAGTTTTCTTTGGAACCGATTTTCAATATTACGTTATTAAACGTTCTTTATAATAACATGTTGATATAGTAATCAAAAAATATTCAGACAGACAACATTGAGATTTCATGAGGTGTTCATTTTACCCTTATACATAGCAGATCTTGAAATTAAATATTTTTCCCTTAAACCTTAGATTTTCCAAAAACAGTCAGATTTTATGTACAGTATCTTCATAGAATCATCGTCTTTGCTGGATGGATTTTCTTTCCATATATAGCTACCCTTTTGGCTCTACTTAGAGAACCTATAAATTTGAACTACATTTGATAGCCAATAACCTAAAATGGCTAATATTAGAGCATCAAAAAATATGAATGAGAAAAAAAAAGTTCCACAAAGAGGACTTGGTGTTGCTCAACTTGAGAGGATTAGATTAGAGGAACAACATAAAAAAGATTCAATTTCTCAATCATTACAATGTCCAAATTTTATACCAACATCATCAAGAAGTGATTTTTCTTCTAAAAATAGTGTCTTTAGACCAAATCAATCTGCCCCATTTCTTGAAAATTGTCCTAAATTGTTGAGTGATGAATATAATCTTGAAGGTGTGAATAGAAAAGTTGATCATCATGGTGTAGTTTTTGGGCAAAATGTGAATTTGCCTAGTGGACCCCATAGTCCAAGGTTTCCTCTGCTGCAAAAATCTCAACAGTATCAGCAAACTTCTAATTCATCATCAATGGTAAGTCAACTTTATCAAGCGGTAAGTACTTCTTCATCGTTAACTAGAGGTCTTGCGCCGAGGGTGGATCCACAGTTGCGGGTTCACGTGAACCTAGTAACTTTTGCCCCGTCAATTTATATATGTTTACAAATTACCTAAATATCTATAAGTATTTGACGGTGATCCAAGTTACCCCTCTATCCCATTTTATGTGAAGGTCTTTGGCCGGGCGCAGAGTTCAAGGAAAAAAGAAAGACTTTTGAAACTTGTTGTCTAATATAAGCCATATGAATTTTTATGACAGTAAATCATTTCATTAAAGTAAAGTGGGAAGTTTGAAGTTAAATCGTTACTAAATATAGAAAGATGTCATTTTTTGGGATTGGCTAAAAAGAAAAGAGTGACACATGATTGGAACGGAGGAAGTACTATTGTATATATTAATTTGAAGTCATAGTAGGAACCCATTAACTTCAAATCGTGGATGCGCCTCTATATGTAGACGCCTTTGTTAGGGTGTGTTTTACACGCCAATGTAGGACTTCCCTGCACGAATTCTTATTTAGTCGGACCCTAATGGGGGAACCAAACACCGGGTGGGAAACCAAGAAAAAAAAAGTCAGCTTCATTAAACATTTGGAGCTATTTATAAAAGTATTGGGGTTAAAACTTGTATAGTTTTGTTTTCTTGTGTTTGAATTGCTAAGGCAAATTACTTTTGTGGAAATTGCAGGTGAATGTCTCATCAGGGATTTCATCATCATCATCATCATCCGTACAGAGTTTTCAGATGGAGCCCCCTTCAAGCCAAAGTTATTATGGCTGTACTAATTGTTTACCTCTTTGGCCTGAAGATGTGAAAGTAATTCTATTAGTCTGCTTGATCATTCCCCTAATATAATATGAGACGACGAGAGGCCAAAATATAGGTTGAGTGTCTATTAAACCCTTTGTTGCTCGGACTCTTCAGAAATGCCACCATGTATGTGTCGGATCCTCCAAAAGTAATGCATTTTTGGAGGATCTGACACGGGTGCAGCAACATTTTTGGAAAGTCCGAGCTATATAGATAAAACCTAGATTATTGAGCTAATGTATCCGAACTCCCAACCGTTACGCGATTGGGATGTAGGAACAGATGTAGATCATAACTTATGGGTTCATCCAAACTTAGTAGCTCTTGTTCGGACTGTACAGTCGGACCTTTCTATAACAACATTTTCACTATAACAACCATATTTCCTTTGGAACCAATTTTTCATGTTACGTTATATTATATGTTCTATATAATAACATTTTGGCTATGTCAGCCAAAACACATCGGGACAAACGATGTTGTAATAGAGAGAAACAATGTTGTAATAGAGAGGTTTGCCTGTATATGTGTTAAGAAATCCAACCCAATAAATCAAATGACCTGTGGTAGAATCTAGAACTCGAACACATAATGTTCAAGTCCTATATTCGCCTTTTTGGGGTTGACGCGGAATTCACTCACCAAAGATAGAATGCTGGGCTTATATGTTGTGTATACTCATAAAGTTGACGTTTATTTTTCTGATAGCTACATTTTGGTTTGTTGATCATGTAATATAGATGGCTGGCATGAAGAGGCGTTATCCATTCTCTCCAGAAGACCCGCCCATCCCTTCATCTCGAGGAAATTTCCTCAGTGCTGTGTTTCCCCTTATCTAGACCACAAGAATCTGCTTCCAGCAGCAACGAATGCTCGGTCTATATAGAAGATGGCGATGCGCTTAAAAGGTTCTATATCTTACCTTGAAATTGCTTAACTTTAATACTCGAGAACCCGATAATTATTCATTTTTACAGAGAAGTTGTTTCACAGTCAAGACCTTTGTCCGCGTCCAAACCATCGACTTCAGTAAGAGAAACTAAAGCTCTCAATGGAGATTTTCTCAGTTTGGCTCCTCCAGCATCAGCTTTGCCACATTCGGAAGCAGTAAATCTGCGTTCTTTAACTAATTCTGCCCCACAAGCACTTGAGCTATTTGACTATGTACCGCTCAGGTGAGACTAAGTAGGCATTTGGACATAAAAAATGTGATATTTTAAAAATAAAAAATAAATAAAAAAGAAAGAAAGAAAGTAACGTTTGAAGTTAAGTTGAAAAAGGGTATTTGGAAATTGAAGTTGTGTTTTGGACATGCATTTAACTTGACAAAAAGTTGAAATTTTGTGAGTGGAAAAGATTTTTCAGAAATTTGACTAACACGTCTTCAAAAAAATTTCAAAGAGCAATTGAATATATAACCAAACATTGTTGAACTTCTTTTGAAGAAACGGAAAATACTTTGTGTGGACAAACGGCTCCTAAAGGACACAAGCATTTATACTTTTGTCCCCATACTGTGCTTTTTGATCTCGGTTTCACTATTTTCTGAATGTGCTTAATCAACAGGCTGCTGCTGCACAGCATACTCTGCCTTCATGCCAAAGCATATCATTTCAACAACCAATCCTCAGATTCTTCCCATCTGCAATGGTGCAAATTGGTCAAGAACGAACTCATGGAAGTGACTTTCATACTGAAGTAGAAGGAAATGTTGATTTGGAATTGAAGTTATAGAAGTTAGTCCATGCCATACGGTTGTGATGTCCCGGGGAGTAGGCTCGTTAGAGGTGTGTCCGTGGGACTTTAATTCTTTTACATGGTAGAGAACATTCCCTCGAGCGAATGTCCTACCATTTATAGCGACTGTTACTCGAAATTTGCATATGCAAGAAAAGTATGGTCATATCCAAATCACAGAAGAGAGGTTTTCTTTAGCCCTTAAGGCTTGCTGCTTTTAAGTTTGATGCTTCTGCTTTTAGTTGAATTTTAAATGTCTCAACTTAGAAGGTAACTGAATTTTGTGTGTGTTTCAAGGTAATTATCACTTGTAACAATCAGACTTTTGACAACATATGCAGATTGAGTTTTATTTGAACTTGTTCATGTATTGAGTTTTATTTGAACTCGTTATGTTCATGTAATACGGTTTTTTGCAAATTTGGGACATAAATTCCTATGGAGATTAGGGTGTTTTATTGCTCAATAGGTAGGTGAAGCAAGAAATCTTCGACGTTGAGGTATTTCCCCAGAAAAAAAGAAACGAAGAGTGTTCCAATCCAGTACTTGTCAAAAATCAGAACAAGAACTGATTCTCTTATTGATAAAGCAATATGATAGTCTTAAAAATACTTACCCAAAAGCCTAGAAAGAGAACCAGTCCTTCCATTTATTCAAGAAATCACACTACAATAGAGCCGATATGCTCGAGCTATTTTTGTTAAACAAAGAAGTCATAATGTAGAACGTAAACCAACACTAAAGAGAATGGATAGAGCAGGAAAGCAATGGCTGATACCCAAACGGGGAATGATGTGCTCAAACTGGCAATGCATCCCATTATTCCGCAAACCAGTAGCACACTAAGCACTTCAGCTGAGAAGTTCCAAGCCAATCCCCGGAAATATATTAATGAAAGCAGGACGAAAAGTCCGAGCATATTGTTGATGAATACCCCGCCATATATCTGTTTAATTTAATTGCATTTGTCATATCTTTTCATCAGTAAGTAATCATACTAATAGCATGTTTGATCAAGCTACTGGATAGTCAAAAGTGTTTCTTTTTTTAAAAAGAAAAAAATGCTTATTTTTTTACGGTTGAGGTATTTGGCCAAACTTTTAGGAAAAAAATAGAAGTGCTTCTGCGTAATAGCTGAAAAAAGTAGTTTTTTCATAGAAGCACTTTGTGAACCTTGACCAAACACAAATTGCTGCTCTAATATTGCTAAAAGTGTTTTTCAAATTGATTAGCCAAACACAAACTGCTACTTTCTAAAATAACTTTTCTGAAAAGCACTTCCTAACAACATTTTTCAGAATAATCAGATTTTAGATTCTTGACCGAATGGACTATGAAAACAAGGGGAGAGACAGAAGAACGAACCTCTGATAATGTCAAGGAATTAGTTCTTTGTTTCTTTCGACTTGCTTCGTTGATGGCTGAGATTGCTATTCTTGCATTTGTAGCCAAAGGGACTAAGATAAACGAGATGAAAAATGAAGGTACGTTTATAGCTCTGGAGAAACTCCCTACGCTTTTGATGAGAGGTTCAGCTAGCAGTCCTAATATTACTATTCCAATAACCAGAAGCAATATGGCCTGCATCCATGCAATTGCAGATCTATCAGTCTCCTTGTGCAGCAGCTTTTCTGCCGTTTCCCAGTTCTTCTGCGTATCACAAATCATTTCTCTGTAACAGTCATCCTTTATAACAACATTTCATTATAACGGCTAACCTTTTTGGGAATCAATTTTTCATTTTATGCTATATTATTACATGTTCTCTAAAACAACATTTTACTATAGCAGCCCAAAATTATCTAGATAGATGACAATGATATAGAGAGGTTCCAAAATCATTTCATTATACAGTCAAACCTCGCTATAACAGTCATCCTCTATAACAACATTTCACTATAACGGTAAAGTTTTTTTTTGGAATAAATCTTTCATGTTATCTTATATTATATGTTCTTTATAACATCATTTTGCTATAGCAGCCAAAAAATATCAGGACAAACAACGTCGTTATAGAGAGATTTGACTGTATATTTTCTTATACTGGTTATTCATTCATTATAGGACACATTCATGGATTATAGACTAAGAAGCAACGTGAATGCATCTTTTTTTCTTACTTGGAAGATATCCTCTTTGGACTCTGATGATAAATGAGAAGGATTTAGACATTGGGAGAATCCGGTAACAAATTCCTCCATGCTGATCATCTCATCTCGACTCACATCAAATTGTTTGATGATTCTGTCTACCTTTTCATCAGCATCCGAAGGTGCAGCTCCAAATTGGATATTGGTTATCAGTTGTTTCAATTCAGCACGCGAAATGGCATTATCTTTATTGTGATCAATGCTTTTGAATAACCTGTAATGCAGTGATTAATATTGTTCAGAACATGTTTTACATTCTTAATATGTCATCTAGACCAAAGATGATTTTTTCAGCCAATCGATCATCAATGTTGCTCAAACTCTCAAAAATATTGTTGCACCCGTGTCGGATCCTCAAAAGATGCACTATTTTTGGAGGATCCAACACGCACCGATCAACATTTTTTAAGAGTTCAAGCAACATAGCTGATCAGTTATAGGCTAATAGAAGTTACTCACTTTCTAATAGCAGGAATATTTGGTTTCCCATCTTCTGTGTACAGAGTTCCTACTGCAGTGCTTTCGACATGTTGAAAAATATCTAATAGAATATGTTTAATCATTTCATGTTCTTCCCTTTTCATTTTGAGCCAAGGTTGCAGAATCTGTAATGAGAAGCCAAGAACTTTGTCCCAATAAGGTGCAGAATCCAAACTGAGATAAATAACTCTGATTTAAGAACAAAATAACTGTTTTCTGTGGGATTATTCCCTGCTAATCACTTTTCTTTTTGTTCTCTGTACATCCTACTGACTTTAAAAAGGATAGTCTGGTGCACGAATCATCTAGAAATGGCCGCACCCCAAGGGGGTGTGATGTAAACGGTCTACCCTGACACAAACATTAGTAGCTGATTCCTAACTAAAACCCTTGACCTGTGATTCCCAACTTAAACCCTTGACCTGTAGGCTATGTTGCTTGGATTCTCCAAAAATGATGTTGCACCCATGTCGGATCCTCCCAAAATGCACTACTTTGGAGGATCTGGCATGCAACCATCGAAATTTTTTAAGAGTCCAAGCAACATAGCCTATAGTTCATTGACAACTTTACTACTGCTCCAAGGCTACCCTTCTAGTTAGGAAAGTATATCTTACTGGAGTTATTAGAGCTAAGTCAGAGTACCTCATATATATCTTTCAAGGATCTTATGGAATGATATCTTTTACCCATTGCATCCTTTGTTTCATCTATCCATCTCATGAAACCTTTGATGAATTCATCCATATCGATCATTCCATCATCGTTGAGATCAAATTCCTCCATTACCTCGTCCGTCTTGAAATCCTTGTCCTGATATAATTTTCTTGACCTGATTTTCATGAAAAGCTGTTTGAACTCAGGAACTGATATGAACTCATCTCCATTCTGATCAGCCTCTTCAAATAGCCTGCATCGCATCGATAATAACATGTTTACTTTTGCACGTTATGTACTGAAAGTTCCACTATGAACAAAAGAAAAAGTTAAGTGTTTACTTTTTTATAGTAGATATATTAGGCGAACCATCTTCTTGGAGGAGTTTCTCTATGGTATGTTTTTGTACATGTTTTAGTACGTCCACTACAAATTGCTCATGGTTTATATATTCTAGCCTCCTCGTTTGAATCCATGGCCGGAACATCTGCAGAATGCGTGTGATTATATGAAAGGGCTTGCAGTTTTAAGTCCTATGTTACTCGGAAACTTCAAAAATGTTGATGGGTGAGTGTCAGATCCTCCAAAAGTAGTGCATTTTTGGAGGATCCGACACGGGTGCGGCAACATTTTTGGAGATTCCGAACAATATCAGCTTGTAGTTTTAACATATTAAGATCACGAACAAATCATTGATATAAGGATTTTCGAAGTACCTGGTAAAAGAAGTAAGACAATAGGAATACAATGGAAACCACAAGACAGAGTATGATGAAAATTTGTTCTGGGGTTGCAGATAAGTGCAAGACTGTTGGTGCTAGGATGATTATGAATGGAATCACAGACAGAACCATTATTCTTGCAGTGTAACATGTTTCCACATCTGTCACTAGCCCTGCACCTGTAACAAATGAAAAAAGATAATAGAAAAAAAAATATTCAAGAATCACGTATCAAGATGAAGAATTATTCAAGGCCCCAATGCATTGGTCTAGTAATAAGAGTGTAGCTAGTGATGTGTGGGTCAGGCGCATGTCACACATTTGATCGGTACTGGAGACAAAAACCTGATATTTAAGTGGAGAATGGTAGAGGGGCGGGCCCATTACCTACCTAGTTTGGAACAAAAGAATTGCAGAAAAAGGATATCATAAGGGGTGGTCTTGAACTTTTTGCACCCTTTAACAACTTTTTCTAGAAAGACCGCAATTGCCCATCGTGCATAAGTTCTAGTTGTAGTATGCGCATAAGTTAATCTTGCATATGAGGCAAGAGTTATTACCAATTGAGCAGGTTCACTGTCTCTAACTTATTGAACTGTCTAGAAATCCTGCCTCATAAGCAAAACTAATATATGCCCGATGAGAAACAAAGGTGATTTTTAAAGATATTTTAAGTGGGACCAAAAGTTCAAGACCACTCCATATGGTGGTAATTCTTGCAAATCACTCGTTTGAAACTTTGCTCGGAGGTCCTGGAGGATTTCTCAGTTATCACAAAACTGATTCCATCCCTAGTCAACTTGGCTATCAGCATCAAAGGTGTATAGCATTATAACTTCACTCAAGATATAAGTAGTAAGAACAAACCAGTCCATTGAGACAGAAATCTTTCTAAATGATTTTGCATGTGACTCGGACCAGCTGAAGGATTTGAATTGGATGTCATACTAGTTGTTGATTGTTGACTGCCAACAAAAACACAAGTTCCCCAAATTAAGGTGAGAAGCAAGATTGTTGATCCAGCTAGCAATCCAACTCCAGTTAACACATACTCTTGAGCAACTTCTTTACTGTTCAAGAGCCCTGATGCTGATAATATGGAACCAAAAGGGTATCAGATAAATGATAATCAAGAAGAGTCCAAACCATACTCTTTAAGAAAAGGACAAATTCTTGGTTGAAAGGAATTCCTACAGATACAACAGACAAAGTAATACAAATATTGGGAATAGCATAGTATTGTCCTATTCATAAGGATAAGAACAAACCGCTTTGTGCTCAAAATGAGCATTAGTCATATAAGGTTGTGTCATCTTTCTTCCATTTTGATCAATTGGATATTTAGTTTTTGAAAAAAAAAAAATGAATACTTTCATTATTATGCATTGTTAATAAACAAGAGTTTTCTTAACTCCGCTTCTATCACTAAATTAATAGCCGTAGCTAACATGATTTTTCATAATCCGTCTTTAAATAGGATTAGCAATGAATTTTTGATGTTTATCGACAGAAGTAGTCTATCGCTAATTCCTATTTCTTTTTGAAATATAGAGATCATACTGGTTGAGTTCCGCAGATATGCAGGCTAAAAAGATGCTATTTGCTGCAATTATATCTATTTGTGCATAAGTTCGAAGAAAATTTCAATTTCTAATTAGAAAAACGATAGTAGCACTATGCATGAAGGCTGGAGGGGCTGAATTACCAAGTAGTATCAAAGCCTCAGGCAGGAAGCCAAGAATGTGAAATGCACTTGCACCAAATATACTATTTGGACCAAGAATCCTGAAAATCCTTTCACCTCCCATGGCCACATAGTATTCTCCATGAAATAACAAGTACTCATACACAACAATGAGGAAAAAATGCCCTGTAACACTCTTTGAACATGGCAAAAATCCATACATTTGCTCACACTTATCTGTTGAATCTGTTGTATACAGACGTATGAACGACGATTGCTTCTGAATTCTATCTACACCATCTGAAATGGTGTTGTAATTATATAGCAATGTTCGAAAACCAGTAACTTTGAGAGTTAGTGGCAATAGAAGGAGAAACATAAGAGCAAAAGCAGTTCTTAGGAATTTTCCCATTTTTGTAATGCAATAGAGAAAATAGAATAGCCTTAATATATAGATGATCACTACAAATTTGTTGACTTAGTTTGACTTAGATGTGTGTGTCGTCATGGTTAGTGACGTAAGCTGTGTCAATAATTGAAGAAAGTGAACAAATGAATGGCAGTGGTGTCACTTCTTATATTAATGCCCAATAGTTTCACTTTGCTTAGTATAATATATACCTACTCCCTCCGGTCCTTTTTGCACGCCCCTTAAAAAATTATAGAAATTATAAATAAAAGATGTATTTTACTATCTTTCCCCTATCTCTTTCTAATAAATACATTCTAATCAATATTGACTATGTTGAAGAACATTTAATACTAAGGGTAAGATGAGAAAGATTTAATTAATTTTATCTTGGTTTTGTAAATGAACAAGTAATTTGGGATATTTATTTTTAGTAATGTGGCCAAGTAATATAAGATGGAGTATTTAATATTGTGGCAATTGACGAAAGATTATAATTTGACAGAGTACGAGCTTTCTTGCAAGTTACCACTTCATATGTTTAATTATCTGAAAATTGAAAATTGTAAGTGCCTTCTTTACCATACCAAATATTGGCACCAATTAGCTACAATAAATAAATCACCATTTGAAGTTCCTTCTTCAATACAACAAATATTGCCACCAATGATCATATATTTATGTGATAACAATCCTTCTGCAGTTGAAATCTTGTTTCATAAGAATTGCTGGAACTATTTCATGGCTAATGACAATAAAAATACTTAGACGAAAACATTGACTCCTTATATTTATAGCCGACTTCCTTTCATGGGAAGCTTTTCAAACAAAACTTACAGCCTAAAATAATATCGACATGAGATGGGACCTTACCAGCCTTAGCATTATATGGGTAAATATTTATATGTACCTATTGTTTACACCAAACCAACAAAACTTATTATGATAAGTAGTTTAATGAAGTAAATCATGCATTTAGTAACCATGATTAAGTGATATAACTCTATGTGTAAACACATGTCGTGCTTTAATTAATTTGGTGCAAAATACCGAAAAAGGAATCTTTATACTGTCAAGTGCAAATCTTTATACTGTCATGTGCATTATACACCTTAAATATCCATATATAATGGGGTAGCATTTTGGTAGATCGATGTAAGGCAACATCCACGAGTCAAGATATTTACTCACAATTACCTAATAATTTGACTTGGTTGTGTAAATATTTTTTACATCGTTAGCACAATGGACACAACTTTTAATTGCATATATCAATTTATTTTTAGGCAGAGTAGCTTGACTTAAAATGAGATCGTCGGTTTTCTTACTTTGTACTATATTTTTAGCTGACTATCTGTTCGAATTTGCTCCCCATACGAATGCATTACACCCCGTTTAATCGGTTACACCAACCAACATAACAAGTCAACACTCCGAATGGTATAGGCGCGGGAAGAACAATAAGGTCTCGTAAGATGGAGTGACCTACGCATAGTGTTGTAATCAGAAACATAGTTATCAGTCAAGTGTTTATTTTCTCAGGAAAATGGGCACTAAGGTATACCAATAGTCATAGAAAGTGTGTAAATTTGTTAACACGAATGCATCAATGTGTTCGTCCTGATTTTGTGCGTCAAATGTTCAGGAGGTTCCGCTCTGAACAAAAGAAGAAAAAAGAATCCTACCATTGCGATTTGTTGTTGTTCTTCATAGTCAGTTCATTAATCTGTCAATCTCCTTCAAGCCTCTGCCAAATCATACCAACAATGAAATGAATTGATTCACCAAACGGATGCAGTAAAAAAGAACACAGAAAACTACATAATTTCTTTGCAACAGCTAAATAAAATACTAATGTATTATTATAGGTTCATAGTACATAGACTTAAAGTTACATACTTGAAAATAAAATACTATCATCAAGCAAAATCTACAGAATCAGAACCTCTGTCAATGATGAACCTGCCTTCGCCCTGGATGCCTAAATTACTCGTCTGGGTCGCCACAAGATATATCCAAATCCTACCAAAGGAAAAATGACCTGATCGTTGTGAAAGTAATTAGTGTTACAATGGAGTGAGCACGTTAGCGGTATGATCGTCCTTGTCCTCTTCCACGACCACGACCACGCCAACTCCTACCTCCTCTTCCACTGCTTCCACCATCGTAGATACCTGCAAAATGCCTTGTTAACCAGCTGGTGTTGCGTACCACCGGCTCCTCAGCCCTTTTTAATTGTGTTACGGCTTGACCCATTTGTAGTAGCAGCCGGTCGCTTCTGACTGTGAGCACAGTATCATATAGTTAGATATTTCTATCTTCAATTAGACTCTATATTACAAAACATAAGGATATTTTTCCTTATTTATAAAAAATACCAACAAAATTACAAAATATATCATATTTGGCATTAATAGGATACCCACAATTTTGGTTTTTTTTTTAGTAAGAGAATCTGATTTTTAAATGTGAGCTTAATTTTAGAATAGTTACCGATCAGTTTCTTCTTCTTTTCAAAAAGATTTATCTCCCTCTTTTCAAAAAGATTTTTCTCCCCCTCTCTCTCTACAGTTGTTGATAAGCACCACTTTCGGACCTAAAATTCATCTTCTCTTCCAATACAATACGATTTCAGCTTCATCGACAAACAATTCTCCACCGATTTTAATGTTTCTTGCCTAATAACAACTCTCTTTCTAACCTAAATTGTTGTTTTTTAATTCCTCTTTATTGTTTGAAACAATGAGTGAAAAAGTTTCAATGGAGACTCCTCTCGGAATGCCATTAAAGAAACCCATCTGAAATTGTTGTTTTCCCGATAAAGAAGAACCAATTTGAACCGAGTTTTTGGACCTGGAGGCTATTTGGCTGATTGGAACAACCCATCTTTCTTTAGAATCAATTGTATAAGTTTAAAGGGTCATCAGTACTGTCACGCCTCTCTGATCCTTCTCTCGAATCGATAGCTTTTTTTTTTTATTATTTACTGACTCTCATTGTACAATTAACAAAAAGAAAAATTTGTATTAATATTGTATGAAAGTTGTATACAATATTGTTGTAATTATATTAAATTTATCCAAATTTCAAAGTGAGATTCAAAATTGTATTAAATTTGTATGAATATTGTATGAAAGTTGTATATAACGTTGTTGTAGTTGTATTAGATTTCCAAAAACCTAACATGAACTTTATACAAATTTTGTATAGTTATATACATATTTCATACAATTTTTATATGGTTTCCATACACGAAAAATGTGAGAATTCTAAGCTTTGAGCTAGATATACATACTTCATACAGTTTTCATACACAAATTATGAGCCAAATTTTTAAGCCTTGGCGAGATATACACACTTCATACAGATTTCATACACAAAATTTGAGCGAATTTTCCAAGCCTTGAGTCGAAAATTTTCGCATATGTTTTGTAAGAAATCTATTGATATGTTTTGTAAACTGAAAAGTATCGTCATATTTTATAAATGTATCATGTTCTTATGTATATATGCGTCATTCTCCCAATTATAAATTATAATACCAAATAAACAAGCTTTTCATTTTATTCTTAATGATAAGCTTCAATACTCATAGAGATGCTATAACATGTTTAATACCATAAGTTTAAAATTTTATAAGTACACAAATAGTATGATATGTTTAAGATTATAAGTTCCTTTTCTTTTAAGACAAGGGTCTAGGGAAACAACTTATCTATCCCACAAAGGTTGTGGGTAAGGTCTGCGTACATCCTATCCTCCCCCAGAGGCGAATTTATATGTAAATTACGGGCACGTGAACCTATATATGGTCTCCTCATAAATATGTACATATTTTCTAAAATTAATTTAATATTGACTGTTGACATTCATGCTCCAAAAGACTGAATGATGCACTTGATTGAATGCTGAGTTTATTTACCTAGAGTATTAGGTCAGGGACCAATTCCCATTTGCTACTTTTTTTTCTTCCTTTTTAAGTGGTGCATTCATGTTTTAGAAATCCTAAATTTGTCTCTGCCCTCCTCAAACCGCACTTGTGGGATTACACTGAATATGTTGTTGTTTCAAAAATCGCCGTTTGTTTCTTAAACTTCGCATTGAATCAAACTATGCCATATAAATCAGAACGAAAAGAATAAAACCTTTGCAGAATGATTATGAAACTATGCGACAACAAACGGATCAAGTATTCTATACTTGTGAGTTAATGCTGACTCATGTATAAGGTTGAGAAGATTTTGTCATCCTCAAAAGGAAGGGGCACCACGAGAATGAAAGCAATATAGTAGAAATAAAAATAAAAATAACATATCTAGTATAATCTCATAAGTGGGGTAACGAAAGCAATATAATAAAGGGAAGAAAAGGAGGGTTTCTTTACGGAAAAAAGTAGTACGTATATCCAATGACAAAACTTGGTATTGGACATTAATAGTATTTTGCAGAGGTGGTAAAATATCTTATATTTAAATACTCAACTCGCTTAATTTTAAACAGACAGTGATTGTTTGGTTGGTGAGATAAGAAAAATAATCCCGAGATATTCTATAAAATTATTTTATCCTGCATTTAGTAATGAGTATTATTTAGTCTCAGAATTATTTTATCCCACCATTTTGATATAATTACAACCCGTTTTCTTTCAGATTCAAAACAACATCGTTCTTTCAGTGGAAGCAAGATAGATACATGTTTTCACCTTGTCATCGTCTCATAACGTAATAGGTGGGAGGATATTTTATCATTTATATTACCCAAAACAAATAAAAAAATGTCAATCCTAGAGGACTCTAGGGCTCTAGGCTTAGCTAAGCTTAATTCGACAAATAAATAATTTGGTGAAGAAAATGAGCTAAACTAGGAACAGTGACCTTTCACAACCTCAACGGGGAAAGGTACATATATGGAGATGACTTAAATATAGAGCCAATATTTGTCTAGCCAATAACCAATTCTGTAACTATTCTAAAGTCTAACTGTCTGTGACTAGGAATATTCATCTTAATTAACTAATTAAGTGGCTGGGAAATATCTTATGTAAAGTGACATAGCCGCCACACGCAATGAAGGGGATTCAACTTTAATCGGAAAGTTATAATTGTGCAAACAAAAAAAATTAAATTAATATTCCTAATATTAGAGAAGTGTAGGATCAAATATATATCAGGGATGACATCTATATATACAATGGTGGAGCTAGGAGGACAGAAGGGGGTTCATTCAAACGCTCTTAGCGGGAAAATTGTATATATAAGGTCAAAACAATTATTGATATCGATGTTGATTCCTCTTACCTTTTAATCTTGATACTGCCACCACCGCATTCATATACTTTACTAGATGGAAGTGTGCCTGTGCTGACATGCAAATTTTATTTCATACGTGAATTATGTAGAGTCAATATGAAAATTTCGTGAATTCTTTTTGGTGATGTAAAGAATACTAAAAAAGATAACAATAATATTAAGATATGTTTACAATATGCATTCCGGCGGTTGTTAGTTTCAATTAGAGTAGTTAGTATTATGCACTTCAAATTTCGTTTTATTAGGTGCAATTACAAACGTAAAGCTTGTTAAAACTCAAATTTTCTCTTATACTGTAATTTGTTTCATGAAATTATTAATATTCTAAGAAGATTCACATGCAAATTAAAGGAAACCCCTTCCCTTACTAGCTACTTGAGACATTAGAATAATAGAAATTACTAATTATACTATTAATTAGCATAAGTTGATAACATGAAAAATTGATGATTTTTTAGATTGTCATTAAATTAATATTTATCTCTTAATTCTATTAAATTAATAGTCATCTCTCAATTCTATGAAAAATGAAGTAAACGACCTATTATAATTGATTAAATTTTGATTCAGTTAATTTAAGTGTACAAATATTATTTTTCCGGTAAATTCAACTACAAACATACTAATTCTCTTTGTCAAGTTTTGATTTGATTAACTTTAAAGCTAATCAAACTTGCATTAGTCTATATATTTAAGAACTTAGGTTGAAATGCTTAAAATGGCACAAAGTACGCAAATATGTAGTAACTTACTATATAAAGTATATATTATTAATTTATAATTTAGGTAAAATTTGAAAGAATTTAATCAGCAAATTATTTAAATTGTAAGCTTGGGTATGATCTTTTTTTCTAGTTTTTAGTGATCAAGTTTAATTAATATTTTCAGTTCTAGTCTCCATTAACAATGATAATATAATTTCAAGTAGCAAAATAAAACTATTAGATTTCATGTCACGCTAATCAAGGGAAAAGACAATTTAAATTCTTTGAGAAAAACATGGGACGTGAGGGATTAAGTTGGGCTGGATTGTGTGGGGAAAGATTGTGGTGATGGAGGATGACATAAGCAGAGGGCACTTTAGTACAGTAAAGTATATATATATACACATAAACTACATAAGATTCTCTGAGGTCCAATCATAGTGCTCTATATTTGTGAAATGACCGAACTGCCCCTAAAAAGCCAAGCAAGCATGTTGACCTACTGTGTGGTTATTCCCTCTTATCTTATAAGTTATAGTAGAATATATGTCATTACTCCGTAGGTGTATATTGTCCTTTGGCAATGAAGTATGATTATATCATCACAAATCATGAGATGCATTGGTACGTACGATGTGTGATTGTGACTTCGTTTTAAGAAACTCAAAAAGTATATATGGCGCACACCATCGACTAAAAACAAAACGGGTGAATATTTAGTTGATTTTTTTTTGTCTTTCTTGGAGTCAAATGGCCTAAAAGAAATTAGTTATAATTTTGTCTTAAAGTGTTGATGACCTCATTAAGTGGTATATTCTTCATTTTCGCCCCTCATACTTGTGTTAATTGATGCCCCTCCTTAATTAAATATAATGAAATTAAGGACCATAATGGCCTGTATAAACCTAAACATCCCAATAGACCTCTACAATTTCACGCAATTGCCTTAGAGCTAGCTCATTACAAGGTTTTTTTTTTTTTTCGGCAAACCTCATCTTCAAGAATGGCTAGTTTTAGGTTTTGGTTTTGCTTAATTCTTTTTTTGGTGAACGGAAAATATTTTATTTATTTGTCACCTACAGTCTATTACAAAGCTCTCCCTTTAGTTCTCTATTCATAGATTTGCTATCTCTTTCTCATTACTTTTCCTGTACGCATGCTCCTTTTCCTGCAAGGTTAGGTAAGTAGTCTATCTATCCAACTCCTCTCTTTTTGACTCATCTTTTTGCCTATCAGCCAGCTTTTCCTCATTTTGCATTCTTGTTTGAGTTGTCGCATCCACCCTTCAATTGCTGGCACTTTCAGGTCCCAGACTGCTTTGTTTCGTGCTTTTCATATCCAATATACCAGTGTTGCTAGTATGGCTATAGCTATCCCCCTACACCTTTTTCCTTGTATGCTTCGTGCCACCCTTTTCCATATCCCTTGTATATCTGTTTGTTGCACCCCTGTACTTATCCACTCAAGAGTTGCTTTAAGACATTTCTTGGAGAAGTTGCACTCAAAAAATAGGTGTTGGACAGTCTCCTCATGGTCTCCACACATAGCACATTTATCATCCGGGCTTATGCCAAGCTGGTATAGTCGAGCTTTAGTCATTAGCCTTTGGTGCATGACTAGCCAGCTTATAAAGCTGTGCTTTGGCTGGTTATCTTTGTTCCATGCCCACCTGCCCCATTGCCATGTTTCCCTCTCTCCCATTCGCCGTTTGTACCCACTTCCTATAGTGTACTTCCCTTGAGCTTTCAACCATCCATTCTGCACAAATCCTGGACCATAAATTTCTCTCATCTTGCATATCTTTTTCCAGTACGAGCAGCAGTCCACTGGTGGGGCATACTGCCACCATTCTTCTCCTTTTATGTATATGTGGCTTACCCACTTCACCCAAAGAGTGTCAGTTTTCTGAGCGATGTTCCCCACATATTTTACTATCGCTGCCTCATTCCATTTAACACAGTCAAGTATCCCTAGACCCCCTTCTTGTTTGGCTCGACACACCAAGTCCCATGCCACTAGCGGAGTTTTGTTTGTGGCGCTCTTGCCATCCCATAGAAAGTTGCGGCATAGTGTCGTTATTACTTTGAGCACCTGCTTGGGTAGAATAAATATTGAGGACCAATAGCTGTGTATATGCATCAGAACTGAGTTTATCAATAAAGCTCTACCAACGTATGAGAGGTGCCTGGTGCCCCAACATTTTATTTTTGCTGCCATCTTATCCAGCAACATTTCGCAGTCGAGTTTAGATAGCTTTTTTGATGAGATTGGAACGCCAAGGTAACGAAAGGGGAGGGTCCCTTTTGATACCCGGTCAATTCTACCAGGTCTGCTAGGCTTTGGTGTGGCATATTGGCACTGAAAATGTTTGATTTGCTTGCATTGGTGCACAATCCAGAGGTGTTGGAGAATGTTTTCAGCCCTCTAAGCATTAGTAGCACCGACTGGAAATCCCCTTTGCTAAACATTACTACATCATCGGCAAAACAAAGGTGGTTTAGCTTCATACTCTTACATTTTGTGTGGAATCCGAAACCTTCCTGCTCAGCTACTATGTTCATTATCCTTGTGAAGTATTCCATACAAATGACAAAAAGTAGAGGCGAGATTGGGTCTCCCTGTCTTAATCCCTTTTTTCCTTGTATTTCCCCATAGAGTCCACCATTGATTGCTATTGTGTATTGGACCGAGGTTAGGCAGTTCATAATCCATTTTATGCATTTTTGTGGGAATTCTAGAGCATGCAGCATTTCTTTTACAAATCCCCATTCGACAGTGTCGTATGCCTTCTTGAGATCAATCTTGATCAAGCAGCTGCTGGTGGCCTGTTTTCTATTATATAATCTAACAAGGTCCTGGCATATCAGTATGTTTTGGACAATTGTTCGGCCTGCCACAAAGGCACTCTGATTTGCTGAGATGATGCTTGGGAAGACTAGTTTCAATCTGTTTGAGAGCACCTTTGATATTACTTTGTAAGTTGTATTACAGAAGGCTATAGCTCCAAGGACAGGCCCTTTTTTAACTGTGGCACTGCACACATGAGTTCTTTCAGCGTTTGACGTACCTAGTAGCGCAGTATAGAAGTCTAGAAATGCCTTAGCTACCCCGGGAGGGTCCGTCACAATCAGCCCACTGCTGTCTCTTATGTTGAACACTCTATTTTTATTCCTTCTTACTTTTAGCATATTATGGTAAAACGTTGTATTTAGATCCCCTTCTGTCAGCCAGTGGAGCTTACTTTTCTGTTTAAGGAATTGAATCCTTGCTTGATGTAACTTGTGGTATGTTGCTGCTAGCTGTATCTCTGTTCGAATTAATTCTGCATTTGTAGGATTATGCTGCAGTGAAGTTTGGCATTCCACCAGCTCTGTTTTTGCTTTGTCTGCCTTTATTTCCACCTCATTGAAGTGTCTCTTGTTTATGCTTCGGAGGATACCTTTCAATCTATTTAGTTTGTCCACCAGCTGGAACATTTTAGTTCCATCAATTCTTTTCGTCCAGTTCTCCCTTACATTTTGTTGAAAGTTCGAGGCTTGACTCCACATATTAAAGTAGTAGAATCTTGGTTTTTTTCTTTGGGTGCCATCTTCCCAGTTTAGCATTGCTGGGCAGTGATCCATAAGTCCTTCATTCCCAAAGTGAACCTCAGAGCTCGGTAGTGTGGTGAGCCAGTCTCCATTAACTAGGACTCTATCTATTCTACTATAGACCCTTTTATCATCCCTTTGTTTGTTGTTCCAGGTGTAAAAACCACCTGATGACCTCAGTTCAACCAAGGTGCAGACATCCACACATTTTTTAAAATCCCTGATTTCAGCTGCTGTGACAGGACGTCCCACTCTTTCATCTTTTTTAATACACAGTTAAAGTCCCCCATAACAGCCCAGGCCCCTCGTACTGATCCCTGAATTTGCTCTAGGTCTTGCCATAGATCCCTGCGTAACAACTGGTCATTAAAACCATACACAATTGATATACTAAACTTGTTTCTTGTACCCCTATGCTCCACTTCACAGTGCATTAGTTGAGCCGTTGTCTTTAGAATGTTTACATTAAATATTAGATGTTTCCACATTATCCAAATCCTCCCCCCTGGGTGATGGGACAAATTCGAGCTAAAAGCCCATCCAGTACAAAGATTAAGAGCTGCTTTAGTAGGTTTTGCTCTCTTAATCTTTGTCTCTAGGAGCCCAAACAGACCGACATTACTTCTATGCAGAAACAAGTTCATCTCTCTCTGCTTGTCCTGTCTATTCAGGCCCCTAGTGTTCCAAAATCCTATGCTATCCATTGGGGGAAGGGGTGCCTCCTCCCCTCCCTGCACCTGCTGTACCTAAACCCATTCCTGTTTTGTCCCCGTCGGTTATCTGCTTGTGTACCTCCTGCTGCTTGGCCTGCAGTGGCTCTCTAATTTGGTGCTCTTTGCTTTTGTCCGCTGTTACAATTACTTGCTGCTGTTTTTCTATGTGTCCCTCTTTTCCCTCATTTTGGTCTTCTATTGGAGCAAAGATTTCCCTGTTGGTATGAATTCCTTTTGTGGCTTTTTGTTTTTTCTATGTGCAATCAGTGGTGCTTCACCCCTGTCCCTTTCTTGCATTTCGGCTACTGCTTTCCCAGCTTTATGTGGCTGTATTGGGGGCTCTTGCCTTTCTCGTTCCCATTTTTGCAATCTCCTACATTGCTCTTTGTTATGGCCAAAACTCTTACAATGCTCGCATAGGATTGGTTGCCATTCCATAGTCTATTCGTTGCTCTATAATTTCACCCATCTCATTCTCAAACATCACGAATTCTGGATATTTTGGTTAATGGAAACTTCTACCAACACTCTTGCATACATCAATTTCTCCTTCATGGTTGTGGCCGAATCCGCTTTGACTGGCCTTCCCACCAAACTAGCAATTTTTGTGAGGCTGTTTTCCCCCAGTATTTTAAGTCAAGTCCTATAAGACGAATCCATATTGGGACCTTCTCAATCATTGTTCTACTCATATCCATACCTGGTTGTTTGATCACCACTGGTTTCCTGTCAAAGGTTTGTATTCCTCCTTCCACTGCTTTTTTCCTACTTTCCATGCTATGAAATCGAACCATAAACACCCCTTTGTTGTTTTGTGCAACCTTATCTACCCCCAACATTCCCCATATTCGTTTGAAATATCCTTCAATCACAATTAGGGGGGGTTTGACCCGAGCACGATGCATACAACTGCCGTGTGCCAGAATTCGATTTCCTCTTTCACATCGTCCGTGGTAATTTTCACTGCTGAGGTATGTGATTCCCCTCCATCTAAGTCAAATCCCTCAGATGGTGTTGGTTTTCCCACCACATTACTCCATGATTTTGGGGAATTTGGGTCTAGGGTTTGAGTCATACCTGGGTTTTTTCCTCCCCCACTCTCTACCATATCTGCCCATGATTCTGGCCTGGAGTTCTGTTCTTTCTCCGATTGGTGCGTTTCCCTTCCGATTTGACTCCGAGTCATTGCCAATGGTGTTACCCATGTCACCCCCGCCTCTAGAGATTGTTGCAATTGTAAAGGTACAATTCCTTGGAGCACATTCACACTACGAGTTTTCTTCGCATCTTCTGTTCGTGGAATTCCCTTTTCCGTCATCTCCTCCAGTTTGTTTGCTGCACCGTCTTGCCCTCTCCCTCCAGCTCTCACTTTTCTCCCCATTTCAGTGGTAGCTGATAGAGTCGCTCATTCTAGAGAGAGAAATTTTTGTTTTGCTTAATTCTTGTCTTTCTTTCATGTCCTCGCTCTGAAAGTCGTCCACTCGGGCCATCTTCACAAAAGAGAAGGGAGACGATGATGGAAACTGCCCGAGAGATTATAAAAGAAATATTGAGACATGCAATCAAGTACGATGTGGACCGGTATAGTCCTGGAGGACCTGACCCTAACCATCATTAGGGTAGTTTTTCTTTTTAGTATGTTCTTGAAAAGAACAACGGCTTTACTAATTTGGTACCTGCATGATTAACTTTAAAATTTTCATTTTCCCCTTAATATCATGCTTTGACAACTATTGAAATGTGACATATTTAAGATCATAAGTTCTACGTATACTTTAGTACATATGCCAAAATTCTGTTTTCCTTTTTTATAAACTTGGCCTCAGCTTGCAAGTATGCTCTCCAATTTTGGGTGTGCACAAGTAGGCACTTCAACTTGTATAAAGTTGAACACGTAAACACAAATGCTGATGTGGCACTGACGTGGCACATAAATTTTGGAGGTGCCACGTCAGTGTCATGTCAACATTTTTGTTTACGTGTCCAATTTTATACAAGTTAAGGTGTCTACTTGTGCACACCCAAAGTTGGAGACATACTTGTCAGCTGAGGCCAAGTTTGAGGGTATGTTTATGTACTATGTCTTTTATAAATGTTGACGCAAGTGTCTATGCCAATGTCCATATACATGATGTATCTAAATATATATAAAAAATATATATATAGATTCCATCCGTACCCACTTCTACTCCAACTGAGTGGAGTCATATGCGTACGTTAACCTGTGAATATAAGGGTTAAAAAGCACGATCTACATAAAAAAAATACAGAAAAAAAAAAAGTTATAAAAAAAAAACAAATTTAACTATCTTGGCATTAATGTAAAATTAAAATAGTTTTAACTTGAAGTCTGTCGATGGAAAATTCAAGGTGTAAGATCACATCAACAACATGTAATGAACCTAGTAGATTCGGCTTAAACTTTTTATACGAATTAAAAGATTCACTAAATAAATACTACAAATAAGTAATAAATTTTAAATTCTAAAAATTAGATGAGATGTTGTAAAATACGAAATCGGGACTCACAAGGTTAAAATTCTAAATCTGCCCGTGCGTCACCCATAGAACGTCATTTAATAGCACTTGTCGGAGGTATAATACTTGTTGAGTTTTTTTTTCTCAATCCATGGGACACTTAAGCTTTTCTTACAAGTAATTGGCATAGAAACATCACCTAGCAATTAATGGGATATGATAAAGCGACCTCTAATTAACCTCAGCATCAATGTTCACACACTTAATTTTGAGAGTATTTTGCAGTAGGTCGGTAATCAACGTAAAACTATTCAATCTATGATGAATTTTCATTTATAATACAGAGATATAATATTTGTGGGGTTAAGATAAATTTTATCAAAAAATATATGTTTAATTAGGATTCATATAATCGACTTCTCCATTTTATTTAACATTGAAGCATCGTTATCATTGTTGTTGTCGTTAGGGGAAAAAAATCTATAGCCAGCTTGGAAAAAATCCATAGCTATATTAATTGTGAAGAACAAAGATTGAAGCCAATCTAGAGCATTGAACAAAAATTAATAGTGAAAAGTGTATCAAAGTATTTTATTAATTACATGGAAATCCCTCGTCCAAGTTCCATGCATGTTTCCACATAGGTAGATAATTTTATTAACTTGATGATCAGTAAATAAAATAAAAATATATCTTTTTTTGTTCCAACATAAATATCTACTCCATTAGATCCCTCCAAATTAGTTTCAGGATTCCTTATTATTATAGAATAAAATAACTCAGGAGGAAGCCAGGTAGGACTATTTTATGCAATATCAGCATAGCTTGGTAGAATAGTGTGATCTTTTATTTTATTTCTATTAAAAGTGTTAAAGTTAGTGTCTATATCTTGTTCAAAATTAACTTTAATTATCTTCCATTAGATTCTTTTATCTAATATTAACTTACTAAGAAAAAAGTTTCATTTTTCCCTGATCATAACACTCTAATCTCATGAGGACAATTTTTAATTAAGGAGTAAAATTTGTACCTTTTTTCTTAAAAAAATTAGACATGAGTAGTTCACCAATTTCACGCCGGCATGCTCCAACGGAAGATTCTCACCCCATCTCAGTTCCGACAAGACAATTTGCTACAAATGTACGAATGAACCAAAAGTAAAACAAATGATAAAATTAAGCAACTTCGAAATAGCTTATTGCATGCATGCAATAAGGGACCCACATTTTGGTTCAAATGTTGAATTGACCAGCAACCCCTTATTACCAAGAAGTTAGATGGAGAGAATGAATATCGATCGAGCATTTTGATAGGTTTCTTTATATTTGCATTTAAAGTTTGAATCTTGAAATGTTAGGTTTCTTTGAATGGTCTTTTCGTGATTATATTTTTCTTTCCCATTTTCAAATTTTTTAATGATCTGATCTGTCTCTGAGACAACTTTTAACAGCTGATTTTGAGAGAAAAAAAATCATTCACATTAAAGTTCTAATCTTTTTTGCTGAATTATATAGGGAATGTTCATTGTTTCCCTATAAATAGCCAATCTTTGACTCTCTGACTTGCAAGATTTCGTGTAATCAATTCATTGAAATTCAATTTTTTTTCTCCTTAAACCTTAGATTTCTCTGATTCCTCTTAAATTTTCCTTTTGTGTTTTGAAAAAAACTTTCTATAGCAATTATCCTCTATAATAACGTTTTACTATAACCTCCCAAAGTTTCTTTGGAACCGATTTTTAATCCTATGTATATTATATGTTCTCGATGACAGCATTTCGCTATAGTAACCAAAAAATATCCAGACAAAAGACGTTATTGAAGAAAGATCACTATGACGGCCAAGTATTCTTTGGATTCGATATTTAATCATATGTTATATTACAGCTCTATAATAATATTTCGATATAACGGCCGACGTTGTTACATATATATTTAATGGGGAGTGTTCATTTTTCCCTCGTAAATAGCCAATCTTGGCTCCATCGCCGGCAAGATTCATGTAATTAATTGATTGAAATTCATTTTTTCCCCCATAAACCTTAGATTTTCTCTGAGTCCTCTGAAATTTTCCATTCGGGGTTCTTTTAAAAACTCTCAAATTTTATGTATCTTAAGAGAATCATATATAGTTTTGTGGGAGATGAATTTTCTATTCATATACTGTTAGATCTTTCTATAATAGTCATCGTCCTTTATAATAACATTTCACAATAACAACTTTTCTAGAACCGATTTTTAATCCTATATAGATATGTTCGCCATGACAACATTTTGCTATAGCAACCAAAAAATATTTAGAACCCAGTTTTTTGTAGTATCAGGGAATGAAAAAGAAATCGAGGCCAATAATTACACCTCGTTTTCTTTCAGATTCAAAACAACTTCGTTCTTTTAGTGGAAGCAAGATAGATACCTCTTTTCCTCTAGTCATCGTCTCATAACGTAATAGGTGGGAGGATATTTTGTCATTTATATTACGAAAAAGTGTCAATCCTAGAGGAATCTAGGCTTAGCTAAGCTTAATTCTACAAATAAATAAATTGGCGAAGAAAAGAAACTAAGCTAGGAACAGTGACCTTTCAGAACCTCAACGGGGAAAGTTACATATATGGCGATGACTTAATATACTGCCAATATTTGTCTAGCCAATAACTAATTCTGTAACTGTTCTAAAGTCCAACTGTCTATGACTAGGAATATTCATCTTAATTAACTAAGTGGATGGGAAATATGTAAAGTGACATAGCCACCCCACACAATGAAGGGATAGCCACCCCACACAATGAAGGGGATTCAACTTTCATCGAAAAGTTATATTGCGCAAACAAAAACAAAAAGATTAAGTTAATATTCTTAATATTAGAGAAGTATAGGATCAATTATCAGGGATGACATCTATATATACAATGGTGGATCTAAGAGGACAGAAGGGACTTCATTCAAACGCTCTTTGCCGGAAAATTGTATATATAAGGTCAAAACTATTATTGATATTGATTCCTCTTACTTTTTTTTTGCGTGTTTATATTGTATATTTTGAATTATTTTTGCAAACTTCTCGACTCTGCCACCACTCCATTTATATACTTTATGTCGTTAAGGTATATATTGTCCTTTATTTAGCAATGAAGTATGATTATATCATCACAAATCTTGAGATGCATTAATTGGTACGTACGATGTGTGATTGTGACTTCGTTTAATTTCAAGAAACTCAAAAGTACATATGGCGCACACCATCGACTAAAAACAAAAAGGGTGAATATTCAGTTGATTATTTTATCTTTCTTGGAGTTAAATGGCCTAAAAGAATTAATAAAAGAATTAAGTTTAATTATAATTTTGTTTTAAACTGTTGATGATGACCAAATTAATTAAGTGGTATATTCTTCATCTTCGCCGCATACTTGTGTTAATTGATGCCCCTCCTTAATTAAATATAATGAAATTAAGGACCATAATGGCCTATATAAACCTAAACATCCCAATAAACCTCTACAATTTCATGCAATTGCCTTAGAGCTAGCTCATTACAAGTTTTTTTTTTTTTTTTTTTGGCAAACCTCATCTTCAAGAATGGCTAGTTTTAGGTTTTGGTTTTGCTTAATTCTTGTCTTGCTTTCATGTCCTCGCTCTGAAAGTCGTCCACTAGAGCCATCTTCACAGAAGAGAAGGGAGACAATGATGGAAACTGCCCGAGAGATTATAAAGGAACGATTGAGACATGCAATCAAGTACGATGTGGACCGATATAGTCCTAGAGGACCTGACCCTAAACATCATTAGGGTAGTTTTTCTTTTTAGTATGTTCTTGAAAATAACAACGGTTTTACTATTTTGGTACATGCATGATTAACTTTAAAATTTTCATTTTCCCCTTAATATCATGCTTTGACAACTATTGAAATGTGACATGTTTAAGATCATAAGTTCTACGTATACTTTAGTACATGTGCCAAAATTCTGTTTTCCTTTCTTATAAACTTGGCCTCGGCTAGCAAGTATGCTCTCTAACTTTGGGTGTGCACAAGTAGGCACTTCAACTTGTATAAAATTTAACACGTAAATACAAATGCTAATGTGGCACTGACGTGGCACATAAATTTTTGAGGTGCCATGTCAATATTTTTGTTTACGTGTCCAACTTAATACAAGTTAAGGTGACTATTTGTGCACATTCAAAGTTGGATGACATACTTGCCAGCTGAGGCCAAATTAGAGGGTATGCTTATGTACTATGCCTTTTATAAATGTTAGACGCAAGTGTCCTTTCAATATGCCAATGTGCATATACATGATGTATCTAAATATATATAAAAAATATAGATTCCATCTGTACCCACTTCTACTCCAACTGAGTGGAGTCGTATGCGTACGTTAAGCTATGAATATAAGGGTTAAAAGGTACGACCTATACAAAAAATACAGAATAAAAAGCTATTAAAAAAAAATAACTATCTTGGCATTAATGTAAAATCAAAATAGTTTTAACTTGAAGTATGTCGATGGACAATTCAAGGTGTAAGATCACATCAACAACATGTAATGAACCTAGTAGATTTGGCTTAAACTTCGTATACGTATTAAAAGATTCACTAAATAAATACTACAATTAAGTAATAAATTTGAAACTCTAAAAATTAGATGAGATGTTGTAAAATACGAAATTCAGACTCACAAAGTTAAAATTCAAAATCTGCCCGTGCATCGCCCATAGAACGTCATTTAATAGCACTAGTTGGAAGTATAATACTTGTTGAGTTTTCTTCTCTCAATCCATTGGACACTTAAGCTTTTCTTACAAGTAATTGGCAAAGAAAAATCATCTAGCAATTAATGGGATATGTAAAGCGACCTCTAATTAACCTCAGCATAAATGTTCACACACTTAATTTTGGGCAACTTACAAAAATGACTACATTTTTTTTTTGGGGGGGGGGGGGGGGGGGGGTTAGGCATAACTACACTTTTGCTAATTACATTTCGTAGCTATAGTAGATTGTATTCAAAACTCGGCTGAGTCAGATTTCACTGTATTCAAGTTAGATTTCGTTGGATTCAAGTCAGATTTATTCAACTAAGCTGTATTCAAGTCAAATGTATTCAACTCAACTGTATTCATTTGTAGCTACTTTTATATTGTATTCACTTTATTATATTTAAAATCAGTTGTATACAAAAAAATATCCTTCAAAATACAAGCAACAAATACATAAAGAAACACTGTATTTTACACTAAAAATTAACGAATACACTCAAAATACTGAATACAAGAAATAAAATGCACCCCCAAACATTGAATTTTGCACTAAAAATTTAACGAATACACTCAATTACTGAATACTAGAAAGAAAATACACCCCAAACACTGAATTGTACACGAAAAAAATTAACGAATACACTCAAATGTACACCTCCATCTCAGATACAAGAAAATAAAATACACTCCGATTTGAAATATAAAAAAATAAAAAGCTTAGATCTGAGCCGGCACGCACGGCAACGTCGTCGTCATCTGGTAAGGATCCAACCAGTTTTTTCCATGTATTCAATACAAAAACAAATACATCTCAAGCAACAACAATGATAAATACTCAGATCTGAGAAATACATTCAAATCTGAGAAATACACTCCACCGTCAATGATGTTTGTTGAACTGCTGAAGACGACGTCGTTCAACGAATTATATATATCACCGTCGGTAGCACTGGGCGGACTGTTAGGTTGCACAAAATTATTCTCACATTCCGAGTCCATATTAATTATTATTAGTATTGGGAGAAATAGACAAATAATATGGAGAGAAAATAAATATCTGAGTTTATTCGAAGCTCAGGTGAGACTGGAAGCATCTAGAAAGAGGTTAAAAGGAAAGGGACAATTTTGTTATTTGTAATATAGATATATGGTATGGTAGTTGCAGTAATATCGGTTATGGATATGATGGTGGTCGTGACAGTGGATACAGTGGTGGTGACCGTGGAGGTGGTGGTTACGGTGGTGGTGGCTATAGAAGAGGTGGTGGAGGAAAGAGAGGGTGTTGAGAAAAAATATTGATACAATGGAATAAGAGAAGATGGGTTTTAAATTAGTTACCTTGTGTAATTGACATACAAAATTTAGCTATGAAATATAATTTGGGCAAAGTATAGCTACTAAATATAAATAAGGCCAAACGTTGTCTATACCATGCAGATTTTGATGAAGTCCATCCATTTGGTGGTAATTGGCATGTGCCACTTTGGTTGGCTACAAATTGAACGTTGGAGCCAAAGGCAAATTCTTGGAGCCAAAGGCAAAATTTGTGGATTACAAATTTTGGATCTTTTTCTTTTTTCTTCTTTTTGTGCTTGGAGGCCAAGTTTGGTCTCCTATAAATGGAGAGTCATTCTTCCATTTGTAAACACACCAACAAAGAGAGAAAGAAGAGTGAGGCATTCACAGATAGGAAAATAGTCTGTGAGGAAAAATAGAGAGTGTGAGCGATATTGTAGTGAGGTGGAAAATCTTAAAAGAGGGTAATTTCTTTTGAGTGTGTATTGGTCTTTGGAGTATTTTACTCAGACCTACAAAGTGTAAAATCCTTTCTATGGTGATATCAGTTGCTCTTCTCGGCCTGTGGTTTTTCCCTTTTGGGTTTTCACGTAAAAATCTTGGTGTCATTATCGCTCTTTTTTATTCTTGTTGATTAACCGTATCACGGTGCTACATTGTTATTTCGCTGTAAATACCGTGAATATTATTTCTGTGGCGGGTTTATTCCCAACAGATTTCCCCTTACATTTGAGAGTATTTTGCAGTAGGCCGGTAATCAATGTAAAACTATTCAATCTATGATGAATTTTCATATATAATACAGAGATATAATATTTGTGGGGTTGAGATAAATTTTATCAAAAAATATATGATTAATTAGGATTCATATAATCGACTTCTCCAATTTATTTAACATTCTAAGAACTAGAAGAAGAAGAAGATTGCACATCCAGAGGATTAGAAATTATAGGGGAAGATGGTTGCAAGGAGATAATAATGTTGCAAAGGCTGCTGTCAAATATTACAAGAAGCAATTCAATTTAAATCTGAAAAACAGAAACAGCAGTATTCTTGATTGTATTCCTGAAATCATCACAGCGCAGAATAATGACATGCTGACCAGACTACCAAATGAGGAAGAAATTAAGCAAGCAGTTTTCAGTATGAGCAAAGAAAGTTCGACAGGACCTGATGGATACAATGGTATGTTTTTTCAATCTTGCTGGACTATTATTAAAGCTGATCTTATTGCCTTTGTTCATGAATTCCTCTCTGGTAAATTGTTAACTAAGTTCTTTTCTCATACTTGCCTAACTTTGATTCCTAAAGTAGATTCCCCCACTAGTTTTGCTAATCTTAGACCTATAAGCTTGAGTAATTTCACCAACAAAATTATTTCCAAATTCTTGCTAATAGGTTGAATCCTTTGTTATATGTCCTTATTTCTGAAAACCAAAGTGGATTTGTTTCTGGTAGATCAATCACAGATAATGTGATGCTTACTCAGGAAATAGTCCATGGTATTTCTAAAACTAACAACGGTGGAAATGTGGTTTTAAAGCTGGATATGGCTAAAGCCTATGATATGCTATCATGGACCTTTCTTCAAAAAGTGTTAAACAAGTTTGGTTTCTGTTTGGAGAAGTATCTCCAATGTGTGGTATTCCATAATCATTAATGGTACTAGACATGGTTTTTTCTCATCTTCTCAATGTATTAAACAGGGTGATCCCATCTCACCTTCTCTTTTTATCATTGCTGCTGAGGTTCTTTCCAGATCTCTCAATAACTTGTTGAAAAATCCTGATTTCACCCCTTTTTCCATGCATAAAAATGGTCCTCAGATTGTTGATTTAGCTTATGCTGATGATATTGTCATCTTTAGTAGTGGTAATTCAAAATCCATTAAGTTGATCATGAATCTGATTAAAAAATATGAGACTGTCTCTGGTCAAATGGTCAATAAGGACAAAAGTTTTTTCCTCACTGACCCTAAAACTTGTGCTTATAGGATTAATAGGATCAGAGTCAAAACTGGTTTTTTGGATAAAAATTTTCCTTTTACTTACCTTGGTTGCCCTATATATATTGGTAAAAAAAGGTTGTCATATTTTGATAACATGCTTGCTAAGATCATTAAGCGGTTAAATGCTTGGCAAGGTAATATGCTCTCATGTGGTGGTAGACAGGTCCTTATAACATCTGTTATTCAGTCTCTGCCCATTTATATGCTATCTGCTATTAACCCCCCTAAGGGCACCTTGGAGCTTATTGAGAAACATATTGTGAATTTCTTTTGGGGTGCTATCAATGGTAAAAACAAATACCACTGGACATCATGGGAAAAACTGTGTTTTCCCAAAAATGAGGCAGGTATTGGCATTAGAAGTATGGATGACATCTCAAAGACTCTAACTGTTAAAAGATGGTGGCATTTCAGAGTTAGTAAATCAATATGGGCTGATTTTTTAGTGGCTAAATACTGCCCTAGAATGTACCCTATTGGGAAAAAATGGTGTTCTCACAATTCACAAGCATGGAAACATCTCTTGTGGGCTAGAAACAAATGTGAAAATCTCATCACTTGGAAGATCAATAATGGAAACTGCAATTTTTGGTGGGACAACTGGACTGAATTGGGACCTTTGGCAAAGCTCTGTCCAAATCACATGAATAGAAAAAATTCCAAAAAGAGAGTCAGGGATTTCATGATTGATAACAGATGGGACCCTCAAAAGTTGTATAACACTCTCCCTAGTCAAATTGCACTTCACATTCTATCCATTGAAGTGGGGCAGAACAACAAGGAGGACTATGCTATTTGGAATGCTACGAAGGATGGTCACTTCACAAATGGTTCTGCCTGGAATCTAATTAGAAGTCATAGACCCGTTTATGGCACTATGAAGAACATATGGCACAAATCCATCCCTTTCAAGCAATCCTTCATGTGATGGAGGATCTTCTTTGGCAGAGTTCCTTTTAATGAAGGACTTATCAGGTTTGGCTCTCAGGATGACAATGATTGTATGTGCTGTTTTGTACCAAAAACTGAAACTTTGCAACATGTTTTTGTCGAAGGAAGAGTTGCTGAATATATCTGGAAAGCAGTGGGGCAGTGGGCAATCCTTTGGGAATTATTCATCACCAGATCCCAATCAGGGGGTTACTTAATGAATGGTGGAAAAAGAAAGCTAATAGTAAAGTTCACAAGCTGGTTTTACAAGCTGCTCCCATCATGGTATGTTGGGAAATCTGGAAATCTTGGGTAGCATGTAAGAGTATAGAATGGTCACTCAGTGTATTTGGAATATAAAGTTGTGCTACAAGATGCCTTTCCTAGCATTGACACGAGTGGTACCTAGGATAATACATGTACCATGATAGAGAAACTCAAGCCTATCATTAGATGCATACTTGTTCATTGGATGAAACCTACTACTGGTTCTGTTAAGGTTAATACAGATGGAAGCTACATTAAAGAGTCTAACAAGGCAGGGATAGGTGAGATAATCAGAAATGACAATGGAGACTTCATGCTTGCCTTTTCGGTCCCAGTTCAAGCTAACAGTTGTTCTCAAGCTGAAGCTACTGCTGCTAGATTTGGAGTAAATTGGTATCTACAGAATGGGTTCACTAATCTATATATTGAGCTTGACTCTCAGATAGTCACCAACATGCTTATCCAGAAAGGCACAAGCAACTTGAAACTCAACCACATTATCAGTGGCATAACCAGTATGCTCACTAATACCAATCATCACATTTCTCACTGTCTAAGGGAGGCTAATCAAGTTGCAGACCTATTAGCAAAGTTGGCTTCTACAAGTGGAATCAGGACCTTATATCACTCTCATCATAGTCTTTCTAGAGAGGTAAAGGGATTGATTCAACTTGATAAGTGGCAAAGTACCCCTACTTTTAGAAGGAGATATGAAAAATGTAATTTTTTTGTAAGCTAATTTCTTGTTTCTCTAGGGAAAGGACTTTGTATGGGTTATTCCTTTCCTAGATTGCTTGACAATCTTTTTTTTAGACTTGAGGCAAGGTTCCATGTCCCCCTCTTGTCATTGTAAGTGATTACTTAATATTACATGGTAGGGGTCTAAGCCAAACCCCTCACACCTTGGGCTCACAACCTAATGGTGATGACTTAATTAAAAAAAAAAAAAAAAAGCATCGTTATCGTTGTTGTTGTCATTAGGGGAAAAAATCCATAGCCATATTAATTATGAAGAACAAAGATTGAAGCCAATCTAGAGCATTGAACAAAAAATAATAGTGAAAAGTGTATCAAAGTATTTTATTAATTACATGGAAATCTCTCGTGCAAGTTCCATGCATGTTTCCACATAGGTAGATAATCTTATTAACTTGATGATCAGCAAATAAATAAAAATATATCTTTTTTTGTTCTAACATAAATATCTACTCCCCATTAGATCCTTCCAAATTAGTTTCAGGATTCCTTATTATTAAAGAATAAAATAACTCAGGAGGAAGCCAGGTGGGACTATTTTATGCAATATCAGCATAGCTTGGTAGAATAGTGTGATCTTTTATTTTATTTCTATTAAAAGTGTTAAATTTGTGTCTATATCATGTTCAAAATTAACTTTAATTATCTTCCATTAGATTCTTTTATCTAATATTAACTTACTAAGAAAAAAGTCTCGTTTTTCCCTGATCATAACACTCTAATCTCATGAGGACAATTTTTAATTTAGTCATAATCAAAAGTATTTAAGGAGTAAAACTTATACCTTTTTTTGTCTTAAAAAAATTAGACATGCGTAGTCCACTCATTTCACGCCGGCATGCTCCAACGGAAGGTTCTCACCCCATTCCGGTTCTCGACAAGACAATTTGCTGACTACAAATGTAGGAATGAACAAAAGTCAAACAAATGATAAAATTAAGCAACTTCGAAATAGCTTATTGCATGCACATGCAATAAAGGGACCCACAATTTGGTTCAAATGTTGAATTGACCAGCAACCCCCTTATTACCAAGAAATTAGATGGAGAGAATGAATATCGATTGAGCATTTTTATAGGTTTCTTTATATTTGCACTTAAAGTTTGAATCATGAAATGTTGGGTTTCTTTGAATGGTCTTTTCCTGATTATATTTTTCTTTCCCATTTCCAAATTTTTTTAATGATCTGATCTGTCTCTCAGACAACTTTTAACAACTGGTTTTGAGAGAGAAAAAAATCATTCACATTAAAGTTATAATCTTTTTTGCAGAATTATATAGGGAGTGTTCATTGTTTCCCTATAAGTAGCCAATCTTTGACTCTATGACTTGCAAGATTTCGTGTAATCAATTCATTGAAATTCAATTTTTTTTCTCCTTAAACCTTAGATTTCTCTGATTCCTCTTAAATTTTCCATTTGTGTTTTTTTCCAAAAAAAACTTTCTATAACAATTATCCTCTATAATAACGTTTTACTATAACCTGCCAAAAGCTTCTTTGGAACCGATTTTTAATCCTATGTGTATTATATGTTCTCGATGACAGCATTTCGCTATAGTAACCAAAAAATATCCAGACAAAAGACGTTGTTGAAGAAAGATCACTATGACGGTCAAGTATTCTTTGAATTCGATATTTAATCGTATGTTATATTACAACTCTCTATAATAATATTTCAATATAGCAGCCGACGTTGTTACATATACTCCATATTTCATGGGGAGTGTTCATTTTTCCCTAGTAAATAGCCCATCTTGACTCCATCGTCTACAAAATTCATGTAATTAATTGATTGAATTTTATTTATTTTCCATAAAACATAGATTCTCTCCGAGTCCTCTGAAATTTTCCATTCGGGGTTCTTTTAAAACCACTCAGATTTTATGTATCTTAAGAGAATCATAATAGTTTTTGTGGTAGATGAATTTTCTATTCAAACACTGTCAGATCTTCCTATAATAGTCATCATCTTTATAATAACATTTCACAATAACAACTACGTTTTCTCTAGAACCGATTTTTAATCCTATATAGATATGTTCGCCATGACAACATTTTGTTATAGCAACCAAAAAATATTTGGACAAAAGACGTTATTATAGAAATAATAATATAATGTCCAAGTTTTATTTGGAACCGGTCTTCAATATTACGTTATATTAGACGTTCTTTATAATAACATGTCGATATAGCAACCAAAAAATATCCAGACAAACCACATTGAGATTTCATGAGGTGTTCATTTTACCCTTATAAATAGCCGATCTTGAAAGTAAATATTTTTCCCTTAAACCTTAGATTTTCCAAAAACAGTCAGATTTTATGTATCTTTGTAGAATCATAGTCTTTGCTGGATGGATTTTCTTTCCATATATAGCTACCCTTTTGGCTTTACTTAAAGAACCTATAAATTTGATCTACATTTGATAGCCAAGAACCTAAAATGGCTAATATTAGAGCATCAAAAAAGATGAATGAGAAAAAAAAAGTTCCACAAAGAGGACTTGGTGTTCCTCAACTTGAGAGGATTAGATTAGAGGAACAACATAAAAAAGATTCAATTTTTCAATCAGTACAATGTCCAAATTTTATACCAACATCATCAAGAACTGATTTTTCTTCAAAAAATTGTGTCTTTAGACCAAATCAATCTGCCCCATTTCTTGAAAATTGTCCTAAATTGTTGAGGGATGAGTATAATCTTGAAGGTGTGAATAAAAAAGTTGATCATCATGGTGTAGTTTTTGGACAAAATGTGAATTTGCCTAGTGGACCCCATAGTCTAAGGTTTCCTCTGCTGCAAAAATCTCGACAGTATCAGCAAACTTCTAGTTCATCATCAATGGTAAGTCAGCTTTATCGAGCGGTAAGTACTCCTTCATTGTTAACTAGAGGTTTCGCGCCGAGGGTGGATCCACAGTTGCGGGTTCACGTGAACCTAGTAACTTTTTCCCCGTCAATTTATATATGTTTACAAATTACCTAAATATCTATAAGTATTTGACCGTGATCCAAGTTACCCCTCTATCCCATTTTATGTGAATGTCTTTGATCGGGCACAGAGTTTAAGGGAAAAAGAAAGACTTTTGAAACTTGTTGCCTAATATAAGTCATAAGAATTTTTATGACAGTAAATCATTTCATTAAGGTAAAATGAGAAGTTTGAAGTTAAATTGTTACTAAATATAGAAATATGTCATTTTTTGGGATTGACTAAAAAGAAAAGAGTAACACATAATTAGGACAGAGGAAGTATTATAGTATATATTAGTTTGAAGTCGTAGTAGGAACCTATTAACTTCAAATCCTGGATGCGTCTCTATATGTAGTCGCTTTTGTTAGGGTGTGTTTTACACGCCAATGTAGGACTTCCCTGCACGAATTCGGATTTAGTCGGACCCCAATGGGGGTACAAAACACCGGGTGGGAAATCAAGAAAAAAAGTCAGCTTCATTAAACATTTGGAGCTATTTATATAAGTATTATGGTTAACATGTGTATAGTTTTGTTTTCTTGTGTTTGAATAGCTGAGGCAAATGACTTTTGTGGAAATTGCAGGTGAATGTCTCATCAGGGATTTCATCGTCATCATCCGTACAGAGTTTTCAGATGGAGCCACCTTCAAGCCAAAGTTATTGTGGCTGTACTAATTGTTTACCTCTTTGGCCTGAAGATGTGAAGGTAATTCTATTAGTCTGCTTGATCATTCCCCTAATATAATATGAGACGACGAGATGCCGAAATATAGGTTAAGTGTCTATTAAACCCTGTGTTGCTCGGACTCTTCAGAAATGTCACCAGGTGCATGTCGGATCCTCCAAAAGTAATGCATCTTTGGAGGATCCAACACGGGTGCAGCTGATTATTTAGCTAATGTATCCGAACTCCCAACCGTTACGCGATTGGGATGTAGGGGCAGATGTAGATCATAACTTATGGGTTCATCCGAACTTAGTAGCTCTTGTTCGGACTGTACAGACCTCTCTATAACAACATTTCTCTATAACAACCATATTTCCTTTGGAACCGATCTTTCATGTTATGTTATATTATATGTTCTCTATAATAACATTTTGGCTATGTCAGCCAAAATACATCGGGACAAACGATGTTGTAATAGAGAGGTTTGCCTGCACATGTGTTAAGAAATCCAACCCAATAAATCAAATGAGATGTGGTAGAATCTGGAACTCGAACACATAATGTTCAAGTCCTAGATTCGCCTTTCGGGTTTGAAGCGGAACTCACTCACCAAAGATAGAATGCTGGGTTTATATGTTGTGTTGCTCATAAAGTTGACGTTTATTTTTCTGATAGCTACATTTTGGTTTGTTGATCATGTAATATAGATGGCTGGCATGAAGAGGCGTTATCCATTCTCTCCAGAAGACCCGCCCATCCCTTCATTTCGAGGAAAATTTCCTCAGTGCTGTGTTTCCCCTGTATCTAGATCACATGAATCTGTTTCCAGCAGCAATGATTGCTCGGTTTATATAGAAGATGGCGATGCACTTAAAAGGTTCTATATCTTACCTTGAAATTGCTTAACTTTAATACTCGAGAGCCTGATAATTATTCATTTTGACATTTTTGCAGGGAAGTTGTTTCACAGTCAAGAGCTTTGTCCGAGTCCAAACCATCGACTTCAGTAAGAGAAACTAAAGCTCGCAATGGAGATTTTCTCAATTTGGCTCCTCCAGCATCAGCTTTGCCACATTTGGAAGCAGTAAATCCGTGTTCTTTAACTAATTCTGCCCCACAAACACTTGAGCTATTTGACTATGTACCTGCTCAGGTGAGACTAAGTAGGCGTTTGGACATAAAAAATGTGATATTTTTGAAAAAAAAAAGAAGTAACATTTGAAGTTAAGTTGAAAAAGGGTATTTGGAAATTGAAATTGTGTTTTGGACATGCATTTAACTTGACAAAAAGTTGAAATTTTGTGAGTGGAAAAGATTTTTCAGAAATTTGACGAACATGTCTTCAAAAAAATTTCAGAAAGCAATTAAATATATAGCCAAACATTGTTTTGAACTTCTTTTGAAGAAACGGAAAATATTTTGTATGGACAAACGGCTCCTAAAGGACTTAAGCATTTATATTTTTGTCCCTATACTGTGCTTTTTGATCTCGGTTTCACTATCTTCCGAACGTGCTTAAACTACAGGTTGCTGCTGCACAGCATACTCCACCTTCAGGCCAAAGCATATCATTTCAACAACCGATCCTCAGATTCTTCCCAACTGCAATGGTGCAAATTGGTCAAGAACGAACTCATGGAAGCGACTTTCATACTGAAGTAGGAGGAAAAGTTGATTTGGAATTGAAGTTATAGAAGTTAGTCCATGCCATATGGTTGTGATGTCCTGGAGAGTAGGCTCGTTAGAGGTGTGTCCGCGAGACTTTAATTCTTTTACATGGTAGAGAACATTCCTTCGAGCGAATGTCCTACCATTTATAGCGATTGTTAGTAGAAATTTGCATATGCAAGAAAAGTATGGTCATATCCAAATCATAGAAGAGAGGTTTTCTTTAGCCTTTAAGGCTTAAGTTTGCTGCATGTAAGTTTGATGCTTCTGCTTTTAGTTGAATTTTAAATGTCTCAACCTAGAAGGTAACTGAAATGTGTGTGTTTCAAGGTAATTATCACTTGTAACAATCAAGACTCTTAACAAAATATGGAGATCGAGTTTTGCTTGAACTTGCTACTTTCATGTAATACGGTTGTTTACAAATTTGTGACCTAAATGCCTATGGAGATTAGGGTGTTTTATTGCTCAATAGGTAGGTGAAGCAAGAAATCTTCAACACTGAGGTATTTCCCCAGAAAAAAAGAAATGAAGAAAGTGTTCCAATCCAGTACTGCTCAAAAATCAGAACAAGAACTGATTCTCTTATTAATAAAGCAATATGATAGTCTTAAAAATACTTACCCAAAAGCCTAGAAAGAGAACCAGTCCTTCCATTTATTCCAGAAATCACACTACAATAGAGCCGATATGCTCGAGCTATTTTTGTTAAACAAAGAAGTCATAATCTAGAGCGTAAACCAACACTAAAGAGAATGGATAGAGCAGGAAAGCAATGGCTGATACCCAAACGGGGAACGATGTGCTCAAACTGGCAATGCATCCCATTATTCCGCAAACCAGTAGCACACTAAGCACTTCAGCTGAGAAGTTCCAAGCCAATCCCCGGAAATATATTAATGAAAGCAGGACGGAAAGTCCGAGCATATTGTTGATGAATACCCCACCATATATCTGTTTAATTTAATTGCATTTGTCATGTCTTTTCATCAGTAAGTAAGTACTCATACTAATAGCATGTTTGATCAAGCTACTGGAAAGTCAAAAGTGTTTCTTTTTTTAAAAAGAAAAAAGTGCTTATTTTTTCAGGGTTGAGATATTTAGCCAAGTTTTTAGGAAAACAATATAAGTGCTTCTGCGCAGTAGCTAAAAAAATTAGTTTTTTCATAGAAGCACTTTTCGAACCTCGACCAAACACAAATTGTGAATCTTGACCAAACACAAATTGCTGGTTTAATATTGCTAAAAGTGTTTTTCAAATTGATTATTAATATTGCTAAAAGTGCTTTTCAAATTGATTAGCCAAACAAACTGCTACTTGCTAAAATAACTTTTCTGAAAAGCACTTCTAACAAAAAGCATTTTTCAGAATAAGCAGATTTTAGAAGTTTGACCAAACGGACTATGAAAACAAGGGTGGAGACAGAAGAACGAACCTCTGATAATGTCAAGGAATTAGTTCTTTGTTTCTTTCGACTTGCTTCGTTGATGGCTGAGATTGCTATTCTTGCATTTGTAGCCAAAGGGACTAACATAAACGAGATGAAAAATGAAGGTACGTTTATAGCTCTGGAGAAACTCCCTACGCTCTTGATGAGAGGTTCAGCTAGTAGTCCTAATATTACTATTCCAATAACCAGAAGCAATATGGCCTTCATCCATGCAATTGCAGATCTATCAGTCTCCATGTGCAGCAGCTTTTCTGCCGTTTCCCAATTCTTCTAGGTATCACAAATCATTTCATTATACGGTCAGACCTTTTTATAACAGTCATCCTTTATAACAACATTTCATTATAACGGCTAACCTTTTTGGGAATCAATTTTTCATTTTATGTTATATTATTACATGTTCTCTATAACAACATTTTACTATAGCAGCCAAAAATTATCCGGATAGATGACAATGATATAGAGAGGTTTGACTGAACATGTTCTTCTGCATATCCAAAATCATTTCACTATACAGCTAAACCTCTCTCTCTCTCTATAACAGTCATCCTCTATAACAACATTTCACTATAACGGTCAAGTTTTTTTGGAATCAATCTTTCATGTTATCTTATACTATATGTTCTTTATAACAGCATTTTGCTATAGCAGCCAAAAAATATCCTGACAAGCGACGTCGTTATAGAGAGGTTTGACTGTATATGTTCTTATACTGGTTATTCATTCATTATAGGACACATTCATGGATTATAGACTCAGAAGCAACGTGCATGCATCTTTTTTTCTTACTTGGAAGATATCCTCTTTGGACTCTGGTGATAGATGAGAAGGATTTAGACATTGGGAGAATCCGGTAACAAATTCCTCCATGTTGATCATCTCATCTCGACTCACATCAAATTGTTTGATGATTCTGTCTACCTTTTCATCAGCATCTGAAGGTGCAGCTCCAAATTGGATATTGGTTATCAGTTGTTTCAATTCATCACGCGAAATGGCATTATCTTTATTTTGATCAATGCTTTCGAATAACCTGTAATGCAGAGATTAATATTGTTCAGAACAAGTTTTATATTCTTAATATGTCATCTAGACCAAAGATGATACCAAGTTGCTCAAACTCTCAAAAATACTATTGCACCCGTGTCGGATCCTCAAAAGATGCACTACTTTTGGATGATCCAACACGCACTGATCAACATTTTTTAAGAGTTCAAGCAACATAGCTGATCAGTTACTCACTTTGTAATAGCAGGAATATTTGGTTTCCCATCTTCTGTGTACAGAGTACCTACTGCAGTGCTTTCGACATGTTGAAAAATATCTAATAGAATACATTTAATCATTTCATGTTCTTCCCTATTCTTTTTGAGCCAAGGTTGCAGAATCTGTAATGAGAAGTCAAGAATTTTGTCCCAATAAGGTGCAGAATCCAAACTGAGATTAATAACTCTGATTTAAGAACAAAATAACTGTTTTCTGTGGGATTATTCCTCGCTAATCACTTTTCTTTTTGCTCTGTATATCTTACTGACTTTAAAAAGGATAGTCTGGTGCACGAATCATCCAGAAACGGCCGCACCCCAAATAGGTGTCATGTAAACAGCCTACCCTAACACAAACATCAGTAGCTGATTCCCAGCTTAAACCCTTGACCTGTAGGCTATGTTGCTTGGATTCTCCAAAAATGATGTTGCACCCATGTCGGATCTTCCAAAAATGCACTACTTTTGGAAGATCTGACATGCAACCATCGAAATATTTTAAGAGTCCGAGCAACATAGCCTATAGTTCATTGACAGAGACAACTTTACTGCTGCTCCAAGGCTACCCTTCTAATTAGGAAAGTATATCTTACTGGAGTTATTAGAGCTAAGTCAGAGTACCTCATATATATCTTTCAAGGATCTTATGGAATGATATCTTTTACCCATTGCATCCTTTGTTTCATCTATCCATCTCGTGAAACCTTTGACGAATTCATCCACATTGATCATTCCATCATCGTCGAGATCAAATTCCTCCATTACCTCGTCCGTCTTGAAATCCTTGTCCTGATATAATTTTCTTGACCTGATTTTCATGAAAAGCTGTTTGAGCTCAGGAACTGATATGAACTTATCTCCATTCTGATCAGCCTCTTCAAATAGCCTGCATCTCATCGACAATAACATGTTTACTTTTTGCACATTATGTACTGAAAGTTCCACTATGAACAAAAGAAAAAGTTAAGTGTTTACTTTTTTATAGCAGATATATTAGGCGAACCGTCTTCTTGGAGGAGTTTCTCTATGGTATGTTTTTGTACATGTTTTAGTACGTCTACTACAAATTGCTCATGGTTTATATATTCTAGCCTCCTCATTTGAATCCATGGCCGGAACATCTGCAGAATGCGTGTGATTATATGAAAGGGCTTGCAGTTTTAAGTCCTATGTTGCTCGGACACTTCAAAAATGTTGATGGGTGAGTGTCAAATCCTCCAACAATATTGCATTTTTGGAGGATCCGACACGGGTGCGGCAACATTTTTGGAGATTCCAAGCAATATCAGCTTGTAGCTTTAACATATTAAGATCATGAACAAATCATTGATATAAGGATTTTCGAAGTACCTGGTAAAAGAAGTAAGACAATAGGAATACAATGGAAACCACAAGACAAAGTATGATGAAAATTTGTTCTGGGGTTGCAGATAAGTGCAAGACTGTTGGTGCTAGGATGATTATGAATGGAATCACAGACATAACCATTATTCTTGCAGTGTAACATGTTTCCACATCTGTCACTAGCCCTGCACCTGTAACAAATGAAAAAAGATAATAGAAAAAAAAATATTCAAGAATCACGTATCAAGATGAAGAATTATTCAAGGCCCCAATGCATTGGTCTAGTAATAAGAGTGTAGCTAGTGATGTGTGGGTCAGGCGCATGTCACACATTTGATCGGTACTGCAGACAAAAACCTGATATTTAAGTGGAGAATGGTAGAGGGGCGGGCCCATTACCTACCTAGTTTGGAACAAAAGAATTGCAGAAAAAGGATATCATAAGGGGTGGTCTTGAACTTTTTGCACCCTTTAACAACTTTTTCTAGAAAGACCGCAATTGCCCATCGTGCATAAGTTCTAGTTGTAGTATGCGCATAAGTTAATCTTGCATATGAGGCAAGAGTTATTACCAATTGAGCAGGTTCACTGTCTCTAACTTATTGAACTGTCTAGAAATCCTGCCTCATAAGCAAAACTAATATATGCCCGATGAGAAACAAAGGTGATTTTTAAAGATATTTTAAGTGGGACCAAAAGTTCAAGACCACTCCATATGGTGGTAATTCTTGCAAATCACTCGTTTGAAACTTTGCTCGGAGGTCCTGGAGGATTTCTCAGTTATCACAAAACTGATTCCATCCCTAGTCAACTTGGCTATCAGCATCAAAGGTGTATAGCATTATAACTTCACTCAAGATATAAGTAGTAAGAACAAACCAGTCCATTGAGACAGAAATCTTTCTAAATGATTTTGCATGTGACTCGGACCAGCTGAAGGATTTGAATTGGATGTCATACTAGTTGTTGATTGTTGACTGCCAACAAAAACACAAGTTCCCCAAATTAAAGTAAGAAGCAAGATTGTTGATCCAGCTAGCAATCCAATTCCAGTTAACACATACTCTTGAGCAACTTCTTTACTGTTCAAGAGCCCTGATGCTGACAATATGGAACCAAAAGGGTATCAGATAAATGATAATCAAGAAGAGTCCAACCCATACTCTTTAAGAAAAGGACAAATTCTTGGTTGAAAGGAATTCCTACAGATACAACAGACAAAGTAATACAAATATTGGGAATAGCATAGTATTGTCCTATTCATAAGGATAAAAACAAACCTCTTTGTGCTCAAAATGAGCATTAGTCATATAAGGTTGGACTCTTTGACCAAAATAAGCCATTATTTCAGCCAATTCACTAAAATAATATATTCTTTTAAAAATTTACAGAAGTAGAATAAACGTATTCCGCAGTAACGTATTATGCATTATTTTATTTAAAAAATTCAATGGGCAAAAAAGTTAAAGGTTAACGGTGTTAAAGGGTAATTCGTTACTGTGAGTAACGTTTTATGGTTAATACGTTACTGTGAGTAACATTTTATGGTTAATTAATGATTTCAATGTTCCACTGATTTGATTCTTTATTTTATCCTAGCTGATTTGTGTGCTTTATTTTATGGAGTATATATGATTCACTAAGGTCTCTTAGTCTACAACTTGATGGAAACCATTCTTAGCTGCCGTTTTGCTTTATACAATTTTAGTTCCCGCGAAGTGAATTGAGAGACCAAATTTAGTTGTTGTTTTGCTTTTAGAAGATGGAGTATTTTTCGTTAAGCAATATATATGAAAGATGGTTGCTTCTTAATTTTCATATATGAAAAGGCTGTGATATATAAGCATTAATTACTAGTAGTTATTGTTGTAAACTTAAGACATTGTATCTTTAATTTCTTTTGGGTCTTAACCATCTTACACTTTAAAATGTATAAGAAAATGTTGAAAGGGAGAATTAACCAACTTCTGCTCATATAATTTCCCAGTGTTGTTTTGAAATTGAAAAACAACTACTTTATTTAGCTAATCAATACTTTTTTTATAAGGCTTACCAATATTTTTTAAGGCTAATCAGTATCTTTTTGTAAGGCTAATCGATACTTTTTTTAAGGGTAATCAATATTGTCGGTAAAGTTTTATAATTACATCAATTAGAAGGGTTCGTAATTTGAGGAATTCTTTGCAGGATTTAACTGCTCGTGCCTGGATTCTGTAGAAACGTTACTGTCAGTTACGTTTTAGCCTGAAGTTGTAACTCTGAGTTACGACTTTAAGATCAATCAATGTTAGATTTTGTATTCTTTAGAGTCGTTACTCACAGTAACGTATTAATCATAAAACGTTACTCACAGTAACGAATTACCCTTTAACACCGTTAATCTTTAACTTTTTTGCCCGTTAAATTTTTTGAATAAAATAATGCATAATACGTTACTGAGGAATACGTTTATTCTACTTCTGTAAATTTTCGAAAGAATATATTATTTTGGTGAATTGGCTGAAATAATGACTTATTTTGGTCAAAGAGTCTATAAGGTTGTGTCATCTTTCTTCCGGTTTGATCAATTGGATATTTAGTTTTTGAAAAAAAAAATGAGTACTTTCATTATTATGCATTGTTAATAAACAAGAGTTTTTCTTAACTCCGCTTCTATCACTAAATTAATAGCCGTAGCTAACATGATTTTTCATAATCCGTCTTTAAATAGGATTAGCAATGAATTTTTGATGTTTATCGACAGAAGTAGTCTATCGCTAATTCCTATTTCTTTTTGAAATATAGAGATCATACTGGTTGAGTTCCGCAGATATACAGGCTAAAAAGATGCTATTTGCTGCAATTATATCTATTTGTGCATAAGTTCGAAGAAAATTTCAATTTATAATTAGAAAAACGATAGTAGCACTATGCATGAAGGCTGGAGGGGCTGAATTACCAAGTAGTATCAAAGCCTCAGGCAGGAAGCCAAGAATGTGAAATGCACTTGCACCAAATATACTATTTGGACCAAGAATCTTGAAAATCCTTTCACCTCCCGTGGCCACATAGTATTCTCCATGAAATAACAAGTACTCATACACAACAATGAGGAAAAAATGCCCTGTAACACTCTTTGAACATGGCAAAAATCCATACATTTGCTCACACTTATCTGTTGAATCTGTTGTATACAGACGTATGAACGACGATTGTTTCTGAATTCTATCTACACCATCTGAAATGGTGTTGTAATTATATGGTAATGTTCGAAAACCAGTAACTTTGAGAGTTAGTGGCAATAGAAGGAGAAACATAAGAGCAAAAGCAGTTCTTAGGAATTTTCCCATTTTTGTAATGCAGATAGAGAAAATAGAATAGCCTTAATATATAGATGATCACTACAAATTTGTTGACTTAGGTTGACGTTTTTGGCTGTGATTACTTAGATGTGTGTGTCGTCATGGTTAGTGACGTAAGCTGTGTCAATAATTGAAGAAAGTGAATAAATGAATGGCAGTGGTGTCACTTCTTATATTAATGCCCACTAGTTTCACTTTGCTTAGTATAATATATACATACTCCCTCCGTTCCCTTTTGCACACCCCTTAAGAAATCATAAAAATCATAAATAAAAGATGTATTTTATTACCTTACCCCTATCTCTCTCTAATAAATACATTTTAATCAATATTGACTATGTTGAAGACCATTTAATACTAAGGGTAAGATGAGAAAGATTTAATTAATTTTATCTTGGTTTTATAAATGAACAAGTAATTTGGGACATTTATTTTTAGTAATGTGGCCAAGTAATATGAGACGGGGTATTTAATAAAGTGGCAATTGACGAAAGATTATAATTTGACCGAGTACGAGCTTTCTTGCAAGTTACCACTTCACATGTTTAATTATCTGAAAATTGAAAATTGTAAGTGCCTTCTTTACCATACCAAATATTGGCACCAACTAGCTACAATAAATAAATCACCATTTGAAGTTCCTTCTTCAATACAACAAATATTGCCACCAATGATCATATATTTTTGTGATAACAATCCTTCTGCAGTTGAAATCTTGTTTCATAAGAATTGCTGGAACTATTTCATGGCTAATGACAATAAAAATACTTAAAGACCAAAACATTGACTCCTTATATTTATAGCCCACTTCCTTTCATGGGAAGCTTTTCAAACAAAAACTTACAGTCTAAAATAATATGGACATGAGATGGGACCTTACCAGCCTTAGCATTATATGGGTAAATATTTATATGTACCTATTGTTTACACCAAACCAACAAAACTTATTATGATAAGTAGTTTAATGAAGTAAATCATGCATTAAGTAACCATGATTAAGTGATATAACTCTACATGTAAACACATGTCGTGCTTTAATTGATTTGGTGCAAAATACCGAAAAAGGAATCTTTATACTGTCAAGTGCAAATCTTTATACTGTCATGTGCATTATACACCTTAAATCGATGTAAGGCTACATCCACGAGTCAAGATATTTACTCATAATTATCTAATAATTTGACTTGATTGTGTAAATATTTTTTACATTGTTAGCACAATGGACAACTTTTAATTGCATCTATCAATTTATTTTTAGGCAGAGTAGCTTGACTTAAATGAGATCATCGTGAGATCATCGGTTTTCTTACTTTGTACTATATTTTTAGCTGACTATCTGTTCGCATTTGCTCCCCATACGAATGCATTACACCCCGTTTAATCGGTTACACCAACCAACATAACAAGTCAAACACTCCGAATGGTATAGGCGCGGGAAGAACAATAAGGTCTCGTAAGATGGAGTGACCTACGCATAATCAGAAACATAGTTATCAGTCAAGTGTTTATTTTCTTAGGAAAATGGGTACTAAGGTATACCGATAGTCATAGAAAGTGTGTAAATTTGTTAACACGAATGCATCAATGTGTTCGTCCTGATTTTGTGCGTCAAATGTTCAGGAGGTTCCCCTCTGAACAAAAGAAGAAAAAATAATCCTACCATTGCGATTTGTTGTTGTTCTTCATAGTCAGTTCATTAATCTGTCAATCTCCTTCAAGCCTCTGCCAAATCATACCAACAATGAAATGAATTGATTCACCAAACGGATGCAGTAAAAAAGAACACAGAAAACTACATAATTTCTTTGCAACAGCTAAATAAAATACTAATGTATTATTATAGGTTCATAGTACATAGACTTAAAGTTACATACTTGAAAATAAAATACTATCATCAAGCAAAATCTACAGAATCAGAACCTCTGTCAATGATGAACCTGCCTTCGCCCTGGATGCCTAAATTACTCGTCTGGGTCGCCACAAGATATATCCAAATCCTACCAAAGGAAAAATGACCTGATCGTTGTGAAAGTAATTAGTGTTACAATGGAGTGAGCACGTTAGCGGTATGATCGTCCTTGTCCTCTTCCACGACCACGCCAACTCCTACCTCCTCTTCCACTGCTTCTTCCACCATCGTAGATACCTGCAAATGCCTTGTTAACTAGCTGGTGTTGCGTACCACCGCCTCCTCGGCCCTTTTTAATTGTGTTACTGCTTGACCCATTTGTTGTAGCAGCCGGTCGCTTCTGACTGTGAGCACAATATCATATAGTTAGATATTTCTATCTTCAATTAGAAAAATACTGATGACTAAAGTCACGCAAATATTTATCCACATACCCTGCAACAGCAGCAGTTGAAGGACCCGAAGGCTTCACAACTTCTTTCCATGACAAATTTACTTTTTGATCTCCAATAAATTTTGGTGTTTTTGTATGCAATGGCTGTGATATATAAAATGTTAGTTCAAGAAAAAGACATCTAACGAGCAGATTGCAAAGCACAAAATGCAAAATCAGCTGACTTTACCTGGGTCATCGATAATATATTGTTGCAAGCTCGAAGCGCAAAGGTAGCATTCTGCTTTTGTGTCTTCTGCAGATTAAAGAAAAAAGCTAAGTTCACACCAACAGAAGGAACAAATGGGTCACAAGGGAGGGAGAGGTGAAAGAGAAAAGGTAAAACCCACAATTTTGTCCTTTTCTTCATCCGTTTTAGCAGCAGCCAGTGCTTTGTTTTGATCTGCCATTCCTTGGGTTAGTTTCTTGATCATAGCCCTAGCCAAATCCTGAACCGTGCTTAATCTGTTTCATCAACATGAAAGACGTCAGCAGCCTAGAAAGAAAGATTAAAGCAAAGACTCAGGAACCACTGCAATACAAAAAACTTGAGTTTCTCCTCTCTGCCGGCAGGAACAGCTAACCCCTCTTTTGGCTAACAGGAGAAAAGTCCCACCCACCCAAACCCCAAAAAAGGTTCTGCCTTCTTACCAACTAGGGAAGAAAACGAAAGAGAGAAGCCTTCACTTGTCTAAATTCTGAAGTGTGGCAAACCCTCTTCTTGCACGAGTATCTTGTGGCACTCATGGGATATTCAGCAGAGTACAGTCAGTACACTGAAGACAGCCGGAAAATTGCCTTGTCCAACATTAAAGGGAAAAGAAACGGATGTATGATGATTTTTTGTGTTAAACAAAATGTCATATGAAATGCTCCCTCATTAATGATGCTACTTCATTTCATGCATATAGAGGTGTATAAACTAAAAATTAGGTGGCTTCCCACAAAACAGAATACCAAAATTGGAGCCAGTATCCTATTTTCTTTTCAATGATCCAGAAGTTGAAACGTAATCAAATCTTAAATTGGATCATCCAAGCATTAGCATATAGAGCTTGGGTTATAACATCAAGGAATAAAAGAACAAGTAGATGCACCTCTCGGTGAAGTCCTTATATTGCTCCGAGAAATCCTCTCCCAATCTATCTGACGGTTGTCCAGTCACAATCTTATACCCACAGAGGCTGTTTGTCGCGTTTGGAGTCTATAAATTCAAATGGAGAAGTATAAGCAGGTTGATTCCCTGAATCAGGTATATTATCAGTTGTCAAAAAACAACTCTTACCTTGTGAGCTAAATGGTGGAAGGTATACAACAAACACTCGATACACGTGTAGTTAATTTCTTCAATCTTTCTTCGAACCATGTATTTCTGAGAGGAAAAAACAGAAAGTCATTTTCCACAAGAGTTTCAAAGCATTTCAATCAGGAGATCCTAATGAACGGAAACTCAAAGAATATCTAGTAAGAGTATAACCAAATTATGTTGTATGAGCAGGACTTGATTAGAAAGAGAAGATGACTAATAGGCTAAAACAAATGCTGAATGGGAAGCACAATTAACAGGTGTGAATAAGCATATGCCCCCAAGCAACCAGAAAAACATACATCACTGATTTTTGTACTTTTGCGAGTAAAGAAAGACCCGTGGCAAGCAAGAATTTATTGTTTGTATTCTCTGAGTAGTACTTTTATGTGCTAAACAACAAAAGAACCATTGACGTTGAAGAGCAAAAGGTTAAGCAGGAATATTGGAACAGATTTAGGACCCATTTGGCCATAAGAATTTTTCACTTTTTTCCAGGAAACATTTTCACTTTATTTGGAAATCAAAGTTTGGCCATGGAAATTCCAAATACAACTTCAAATTGTATTTGGAATTTGAAAAGCACCTAAAAACCGGTTTTCACTTTTTTCACTTTCAGTACGTTCAAACAACCAGATATTCTTTGCAAGACTATAACCAAACACAACTCCATCTTCAACTCCAACTTCAAAATTCCAAATAAAGTAAAAACTATTTGGTTTTCATGGCCAAACAATTCTAGAGTTACAAATTCAATCTTCATGAAATTTTCAAAGAAACAACCTTTAGAAGCTGAACTACTGATGGAAGCAGCTGTCGAGAATCCTGAGTTATTGCATAAAGTGAGCACTCCGCAAGGTTCTTGAGCAAGTCCAACTTCCATTGTTCTGGAAGCTGAAAACAAAAAAAAGTACATTGCACTTGATAACTTGAACAACCTAATCATAAGATATGGACCATTGAAGGATGGTTAAAAACAAGAACATAACTCAAATATTGATATCGGGATTATAAAAATTACTAAGTGTCGAGCAACATTTCTTATGGACATAAATGTGCTGACTCTATTGCATCAAAATATAACTTAAGCATTTTGCTAGTATAGTATGGAACTCAGAGAAATTCTGCAGCAACTAATATCATAGATGGCACCTCTGGCAGAAGTTAGTAAGCATCGAGTATCAAATAATCAATCAGTTTCGATTGCCAAAACTAAAATAATCATGTGTGCGTTACTGAGATTAAACACCCGACAATAGTTGGACACTTGCTAAGAAATTGTGTCAAACCATAATATTCTGCTTAGGACATTATCAAACTAATGCATGTAATCGCTACTTACAATATATACTGATTCCAGCCCAGTCACTTTGGTAAACAGGTAACCATATTTTTTAATTCTCCTGAAGTCCTAAATTTCAGTTGCATTTGATTTTTCTCCTCAGAATTGTGTTTCTGGAATTGCCACACAGTAACGGCACCTTATTAATGTCTAGAAATACCGTATTTTACAATGTACACTATAAACCGTGTCAAGCTATAGCATTTGTCTCTGCTTAAGAAATGCTTAAGAACTTTATTGGGACACTAGTGAATATCGTTAAGCTATTTGGGAAAGAAAAAGATCTTTGCAGCTTGAAAGTACCAGTTATAAACTTCATTCATTAACCCATCAACATGAATTCTTTGCAAAACTATTTTATATTGCATGATGCAGCTGTAAACCTAGTCACCTAGATAAGATGCCTAAAGAATCCACGAGTACACGTGATTCCTAGAATTCCTTAGTTTCCTTCAAAAATCATAACTGCTCATTGATCCCAAAAAGGACCACCTGGCACTCCTCTCTTCTGTTTTGGCACTTCAATACGTTGTTTAATTGTCATCTAAAACAAGTCTCCTCACCAACTAATTAAATAATTTACTACTCCTTTAATCTATAAGGTGCACGAATCCAACCTAATAACTGCCAATAAGCTTTCCTACACCATATATAGAATTAGTAGAAGGGGCTCATGCATTCTCTCTCATAATGACAAGAAACAAATGGTTCTACAGTATCAATGCATAAAACAGGTAAAACAGATAAAATAATGCTGTGAGGGAGATACCCTGAAGGAAATTAATTTATTCATAATCTCATGAATCTCTATTTGAAAGAAAAATAATTGAACCCAAATGTCATAAGTTTTCTCAATGTTCTCCAAAATTCACGTAACCCAACTGTTAAGTGTGTCAAATGCATTCACCGCATGAAGAAACTAATAAATATAGGAGTAATAAGAATTACCTTGTCAAAAACAGGCATGATTTGCTTGTTCAGATAGTTGAGAAACTTACTGCCCGATGCACCCCTCTGAAGACAAATAAATGCCAAGTGAATGACTATTGTAACAGACATCGGGCACATACAAGGTAACAGTCATCTACAGTGGACAAATAAAGGTAAAACAGCACACACCTTGAAGAAGGGAAAGGCCATTGAAAGGCATAATATGAACCTCTTGATATGATCAGCATCCGACACCTACAGAAAGGCAAACAAGCACTTAGATTCATATCCCAAAGGTAGTAGGCATCAATTTTCCGAGTTTTGTTAAAAGGAAGGTTGCAGAGAAGGAAAAGGATAATCTGAGTATGAACTCCATCAGACAAGGAATGAGATACCTATGATAGTAATAACCAAAATTAACAGTAGGCCTTCATCAAACCATCGAAATACTATCTTTGAGCACTATGTAAACAGTACCAAGACACCCTGTACTGGAGATTCTTCAACGAAACAGTACAATACAACAAATTTCTGATCAAATATTTACCTAGAAAGCATTTTGTACTAGAGTCAACACGCTCATTTTTTTAAAAACCACAAAAAGTCTCTTTTCCTTTTACCTTACAACTAAAAGACCTGGAAACATATTCAGTTCAAAATTCAAGTAAACTATCTAATCAGATACTAGAACATTGACCTCTAATAACTGGGTATACCTCAAGATTGAAAAGGGAGAACTGCACAAAGCAAGCAGAACTCAATATTGAGCACGAAGTGAGAAAAATCATGAACTTCAACGAGGAACAATAAGGCAGCTATAAAACTACAGCAAATAATGCAGTGATCAACTGAGCACTGTCACAGCAATGAAATGTTGCTTAAAACAAATAACATAACAACCACATAAATTAGGGTTGGCTACCAACTAAGGAAAAGGAACTACCACTTACATCGAATTGAGCATCAAGATCTGCCTGACCTTCAATAATCTCAACAAGCTCCTGAATACGCTCTGCAGGAGCTTTATGGCCAAATAAGCTCAGGCTTTTCAAAAAGTCCATGAACATTTTAAATTCATCAGCCGTTACATCTTGCAAATTCTACCAAAAAAAAAAACATTTTAGGACTGATTAACAAGAGCAAGGACAGTTGAAAACCACGTATACCCATAATAGAATCATCAAATGTGAATTAATATTTTTAGCCAAAAGTTAAAAAGAAAGTGATAAGAACGAGAACTACATTCAGAAAATTAACATGATACCAATCCATACCTGCTTCACCAAAGTAGTTATGTGCCTCTCCATCAGCTCCTGTGGAACTAGGAGCTCCATCTTAAGAGGGAACACCTGCAAAGTTACAATAGCAAAGATGAACCACAAACTTAAGAAGCTAATCAAAAGACCTTCTAGGTAGGTAGTAAGCTCTTCTGAAAAGATAAAAGCAGCTAGTTCAAGTCAAATCATCTGCAAAGTAATATTCATTATCATGTTCACAACAAAGATCTTTTAGTCACCATGTCGAATTCATTCCCTTCCTTGTCAAATGACCACCAGCAAAAGTCAATTGGGAACAGTCCGTTTTCCTTTTCCTTAACAAAATACTTCAAGAGTAGGAGAAATAGTAGACCTTATCTCTAAGAAATAACAGAACTTTTTCACGAATGCTTTCCCAAGTGCTAAGATCCTCAGCAGTCCGATCCTCGATGCTCCCAATACGCTTAAACAAAGCAGTTAGAGAAGCTGCAGTAGACACGTGAAACCAAATCGTAAGCAGGATAACCCATGCAAATACCAAGATTCCAAACATGTGACATGCAGATAAGGAGCCAAACATCATATCCATGAAGCATTCAAATATTTAATGTAAATTACCATAAAACCAGTAACTTAACCATTTTACATAACATAGCAGCTTTTAGTATCAAGGCAGGACCTTTTTTTTTTTATAGTTGAAAATTGTATTAATGATGGGAGTAACCCCATAAACAGGCCGTATCCAAACAAGGGACCTAATGAGTACACCCAAAAAAACTAGAAACAAAGACACTACTGTGATATTTTACAATATCATTGTCAATTCCTTGCCCTCTTGTTCCTCTCCTTCCATATAACCCACACAATAGCTAACGGATCAACATCCCATGCCGTACTTCAGACGGCCCAACAGTCCAATACCTCCTTTACTGTGTCCCGCATCAACTATTATATTCCAAACAAATTTGGGACCACCGAGCACAATCATATAGCTACCTGACAATGTAAAAAGAGATGGTACACATCTTCACCCGAACATCTGCATATGAAATACTAACCAACATAGGTGCCTCTCGTCTTCATTAACTTCTCTGTTGTCAGTATCACTGCCACCGCGGCCAACCATGCGAAGAGAACACCTTCGTGGACACCCTGGGAATCCAAATTGAATGGAGTGAGGATGTTCCTCTCTCACTAACAAAACTTTGGTAATATGATTTAACAGTGAACAAATCCTACTCCCTCATCATCTCCACAAAACAAATGTATCATACGGTGCATTTGCCTATACAGTGATCAACCATGTTTTGAAATTTGCCCCGGAAGTTCCTCCTAAATCAAAAATGCCAATGAAATTCCCACGCATGTGTCCCACAAATATGTTGGATAGTCCGCTCTTTCTAGCATGGGACACTAAATATGTTGAGAAATGAAAGCCTCAAGTCACTCTCTCCACATCACCTGTCTTCCAAAAAAACTAATCCTACTTTCAGTTTTATCACTATAACACTTACCCTGGAAAAAAAAATATGGCCGCTGAAATCACTTCTTCATAGAACTCCTCAAAAGATCGCACCCAAACGAAATTGTGATGTTTCTAGTCCATTACCCCCTTTCTGTACTTCCATATTTTTCTGCTACCACTTTCCTCCCAAAAGCATTCTCCTCTTATCGCAAAGCTCCAATCTATTTTCCTAGCAAGGCTTTATTGAACAATCTAAGATCTTTCTGTCCAAGTTCTCCCCGCTTCTTCAAGGATGTGACAACCTTCCAACTCACTAAATGAAACTGGCTTGTTCCATCAACAGCAAACCATAAAAAATTTCCCTAAAGTCATTCCAACTTTTTCAGATAACAACATAAGTATGAAGAGATGCCACACAAAGTGCTCTTTGTTAACACTTCATTCTCTCATTTCAACTACCTTTTCTGCATCCTACTAATTGTTTCTCAACTATCTCAATCAGCAAAATTCTATACTACAAGATCCTTGTCGTACACTTTTTCTGAAATGCAACAACTCCCCCCCCCCCCCCAAACACCACCCGAACGAGGCAAAGAAACTTTTTTTATGAAGTAGATTCCATTTTTTTTCTTGATAAGGTAAGATTTTATTAAGTAGGCGTTTGGCCATAGAAACCAAAAACAAATTCACATTTTTTGGAATTTTTGTAATTGGAGTTGGCCATAGTATTTGAAAATAATATTTTGCTGTTGAAATGTACTTTTTCAACAAGGTTTGGTTGTTGGAGTTGTGTTTGGCCATAGTATTTGAAAATAATATTTTCTTGTTGAAATGTACTTTTTCAACAAGGTTTGGTTGTGAAAAAAGTGAAAAAGAAGTTTTGGTTGTTTTTCAAATTCCAAACACAACTTCAAGTTGTATTTGGAATTTTCATGGCCAAACACTGATTTTTCAAATAAGTGAAAAAATACTCCGGAAGAAAGTGAATAATTCTTATGGCCAGACGGGTCCTAAAAATGTACAAGAAAAAAGCAGTTCAGGTTACATTAGAAACCTAAGTATTCTCGCATGTCCATCATGTTATCTAAATTCATAACAACATTTCCATCTTTCCAATAATTCAACTGGTGCAAACAACTATATTTCACAGATTGTAACTGCTCCTTTTTGCCTTCAAAACAGCCAAATTTCTTTCTTTCCATGCATCGGGACATGCAGTTTCTAACACGTTCCTGAACGTCATAGGACTTGTCCACTGAATACCAAAGTTGGATATGAACATGGTCCACACCTGCCATGTAAATTCACAATGCACAACGATATGATCCAGAGATTCACAAGCTTTCTCATACAAGTAGCATCTGCTGCACATTTTCCAACCCCTTCTCTTTAAATTTTCTTGCGTTAGACAAGCACCATGAGACACTAGCCACCCAAAGAAAGCAACTTTTGTTGGCACTGTAGTCTTTCAGATCATCTTCCAAGGCCACTTTTGTGCTTGCCCTGGCTGAATGGCATTTTGAATTTTATAAGATGAGCTGACAGTAAACGAGCCACTTTTACCCCCTTCCCAGATTAAGCTATCTTCTCTATTTGGAATTAACACTACTGATTGCAGTTTCTGGATAAATAAATCAACTTCTTGCATTTCTCTATCAAAGAGATTCCTTCTGAACTGAAAATTCCATCCTGAATCAATAAATATATCAGCTAAGAGGACTTTCAGATTATAGGTCAATCTGTACAAATTGGGAAATTGATTTTTCAGCAAACCATTACCATCCCAATTATCTTCCCAAAGTCCGATCTTTTTCCCATTGCCCACCCTCAAAACAACATAATTATTGAATTCATCCCAAAGATTGCATATCTGTCTCCAAACAGCAACACCATATGGAGTCTTCACTGCTTTAGGTGCCCAAAAGCCCTCTCTTCCATAAATCACCTCTACCACTTCTTTCCAGGGAACTTCTTTCCCATCATTAAACCTCCATAGCAATTTACTTAGCAAGCTATGATTATGGGCTCTAAGATTTCTAACTCCCAGACCCCCTTCTTTCTTATAACTAAATGGTATTTCCTCCTTTCTTACTATTATTTTTTTTTGTTATTGTAGATTCCATATTTAGTAGATATAACTTCTTTACATAATATGTTCTCCTAGCGAATCTCCATAACCATATCCCCAAGAGTACAGCACTAAAGGTGGATCGTCTCCTGATTCCTAAACCTCCCTCCCATGTGGGAACTGTAATCTTCTTCCACTCGACTAAGTGAAAATTCATTTTCCGCTCCTTCCCTTCCCTAAAAGTTTTTCATCAGCTTCTCTAGTTTATTAGCAACACTTAGCATATGGAATATAAAGACAAAACATGTGGGTATGTTAGAGAGAGTTGACTTCAATAATGTTATCTTCCTGCCCTTAGATAGATGTTGCCTTTTCCAACCATTCAATCTATTCTCAAACTTCTAAGTAACTGGCTGCCACCAATTATTATTATCTTTATATTTCCACTAGAGGCAAGCCTAAATACATCGTAGCCCACTGTACACCATAAACACCTTCCAAACTACAGATGTTTTGTACCATCCTACCGGGATCAAATTCAGATTTTTGTATGTCTAAGTGTAACCCCGACACAACTTCGAACAAAATTAAGGACCTGAATAGATATTGAAACTGTCTAATTTGTGGTTCGCAAAAAATTAATAAATCGTCAACAAATAATAACGAGATATAGACAAATTAACCCTCATATGATCACTTTACGCTGACTATCCATAAGCCTACTGATAGCCTTTATCAGTAAAAAGGAATAATAAAGGTGATAAAGGATATCTTTATCTAATTTCCCCTTGAGCTTTTGAAAAAATCGCATGGAGTACTATTCACTAGGATGGAGAATCCAACTATAAACATGCAATGCTTTATCCACGTTCAGGCAAGTGTGGTCTCTAGGGTTATATTGTGTCAATTCCAAGAAAACATATGACCAAGGAACTTTCCATTCAACCAACAATGTTGGGCCTAATCTGATAAGATTAGAACTAATGTAGTCCTTTTGTGATAAAGTAGTAAGTTTATACGTAATTGTAGTCTAAATGACTACTGAAGTTAATTCGTTAACGAGGACATCAACATTGATAATGCCAATTATTACGAAACAAGGATAATTGTGTGAATAATCAGGCAGACTAATAATAGATATATATATAAGTGGAATAATTAACTGTTACCTTCTCAAAAAAAAGAAGTCAAATAAATGACCACAAAATTCTTGGACTTTTATGGTTTCGGGGAGTCGGAGATTTAATGACTAAACTTTAGGAACAGAAACTTACTCTTCACATCCTGACGTAATACGGTCATAAGAGCCTTGTGTACAGCATCACGCTCTACATTTTCTCCTGACATAATTGGCATAAATTGTATCAATATGAGCAAATGATGTGAACCAACCAAGCTCATAAGGCATTCAACAGAAAATTTACCTGCAACGAGGAGCTGACCAAGAATGTCAACAATTTTAGACAAATGCTCAGGTGTATCTTTGCAGAAAAGCGGAAGTCCACGGATCGCTTGTACACGGACCTGGATATCAATAAATAAAATACAAAATTTCGTTCATAACACATGGTTAAAGTCAAAACTGGTTGTGAAATGTACCACCTTCTTCACTAATAAGTAATACTGTAATTACAAATATTTTCTTACAATTTCTATTAGATAATAATGAGGACTAAACCACCGTAATGCAATGTAGAATTCCTCTGAGACAACATCCATACCCATCACACCATCACATTATTTTCCTTTGGAAAGCAACGTAATAAAGCTGGCTAGATATATAAACCCGGCATGTCTCTTACTATGTCAAACTTGAATGCTCCAAAGAGTCATATCTATAACTTCTACTCAGTGGTGGATCCACATATGAGGTGGAAGTGCACGTGCACCCATGGTAACCTAGCTAGGACTCTCTAAAGCAGCTCATATTTTATGAGACCTTTCACTGGTAAGAAATTTCCTTTTAGCGAATATAGGTTATATTTTTATTTATTTTTTTGAGAATGGTAATGTTGAATGTAGGTTATATTTTAGTCAAACAAAATCAAGTGTGTTTTAGTTTGCAATAGATTTGTCCATCGAAAGAACAGAATGTTTCAATAGATTTGTCCATCAAAGAGCAGAAAATCAAAGACACTAAATAGAACGCCCACCAAATACAAAGCAAAGGAGTTTTTTCATCTCAAAATCTGAATAATATTCATTACTTTAAGTGGTTCTTTCGATCATTCATCGAAAGGAGACACTTGATTTCGAATTTGACCAATTGAGATATCAGGAAACAATATTCTGAATTTCTTCATTCGAAGTGAATTCTTAGCCTATTTCTATATTCTTACTTAGACATGTGACTAGTGGTAGGTCAGCATTAAAGGCAATGGTCCACCCATGCCCTCCAAATCCTAGATCGCCTCTGCTTCTACTTGAGATATGAATAAACACTAGGTGGCACAATAAGTAGTGTTTAAATTAGTCAAAACATCCTAAAAGGTTAAAGGTTAAATGGTCTGCAGGGGAACTCAAGGGCCAAGGCTATGTCATAATAGATCCAAACACTTGGACGATTCTTACCAGGAATCTTAGCAACCTATATGCTCCGTTTCTTCCTCTACGAACGCTTACAATACGAGTAGAGGAGTACGGAATAGACTATGCACAGACCCTTTCAACAGAGACAAAGGTCATTTCTATTATGATCTTATTTTTCTTGGCTACACAGAGATCATGAACATTGCATCAGTAGATGTGAAAAATGCCTTCTTGCATGGGAACGGATTGACTTGTCAGCAATAACGGATGAGGTCCTAAGGTAAGATTTCGATAATACAGCCAAAATGCTGAGCACTCAAGGACGTGGCCTAGTGGCCAATGAAGTGAGCACCATGAGGTGTCAGGTTCAAAATCGGTACATGTGTTAGTTGGAGGTAGCAGCTACCCAATAGAATTAGTCGAGCTGTTCCGGACACCACTGATTGAAGGTTATTATGATTTATGACACATTGAATAGTCAATATGCTTTTTTCATTCTCAAAAAAGCATTACTATAGTGGAATCTACTCAATGGTCAAACAGGCACGCATGTATGGATCGAATACTAACCCCGAGCTGATCATCTTCAATTAAATTGAAATGCTCATCAAGAGCTTGCGCCTCTAACTGAGGAAAAAACTTGAAGAACTTAGGGATGAGCTGCGCAGCAAGTTGCTTAGCCTTCACACTGCCATTAGCTGCTGCAATAATGCCCTCATAATCCTGCCTATGCTGTTCAGCCAGAGCAACAAACAATTCACACACTAAATAAATCAATCCAATCAAATCTCTCAACATCATTGCTTCCGAGATTTTTTGGTTGCTATAGTGACTGACTGTTATACACCTATAACGACAATTGACATTTAAATAATATTTGGCTGTTATAGAGAGGTTTAATATCAAATCCTAAGCTTTTCTTTTAGACTGAAAAAAAAAAATCCATCTATCTATCTATCTATATGTATATATAATCTTTCAATGATGAAAATATATGATTATATAATAACTTGTAAATAGTATATTGAAGTATCAAAATCTTTAGACCTATTATTGGTAATAGGTGAGATTCTATTTCCATAAAGATGATTAATTATTATACTATCCCAAAAAAAAAAAAAAAAAAAAAAGATAGACTCCCTCCGATTCAAAATAAGTGTCATTTAGCCTTTAATTTTAGTTCAAAATAAGTGTCCACTTAGCCTTTTTATTTTGGTTCAAAATAAATGTCCACTTACATTAATCAAGAAGGAATTAATTATTCTCTTTCAAATTTACCCTGAGTTTTATGTAATCAAGAAACTATATTAACTAGGTATCCAAAGGTGTGGTCAATGATGTGGGTTGAGCACCCTAAGGTCTCAGGTTCAATTCCCAGCGTAGACAAAACACTAGGTGATTTCTTCACATCAATTCTAGCCTTGGTGGAAGGGTGTGAGGTGACAGGTATCTCGTAAAATTAGTCGAGTTGCACACAAGCTGGCCCATACACCGCGTTTATAAAAAAAAATGTATAGTAACAAGGTACTCAAGGGTGTAGCCTAGTGGTCAATGAAGTGGGTTGAGCACCCTAAGGTCTCAGGTTCAATTCCCAACAGAGACAAAACACTAGGTGATTTCTTTACATTTGTTCTAGCCTTAGTGGACAGAGTTACCTAATACTTACCTAGTACATGTTGCTGCTGGTGGGAGGTGTCTTAGTCGAGGTGTCCACAAGCTAGCCCGGACACCACGCTAGGTACTACTCCCTCTGTCCCAATTTATGTGGCACTTTTCGTTTCCCGATATTCAAATGGTACCAACTTTGACCAACATTTCAAGATAGTAATTTTTTACCAAATTGTGATACGAGAAAAGTTGCAAATTATCGTACTTTTCAGTAGTTTTCAAATATATAAATTTTAACCTTTAATCCAATTTAGCTTCAATATTTAGTCAAATTCACTCTCGAAAAGCGAAAAGCGCCACATAAATTGAGACAGAGGGAGTAGTATTTAATTTAATTAAGAGTAATTTAATCAAAATATTTTTTTTATTTTTCTAAGAGTTAATATTTTCTTAAAAGGCTAAGTGGACAATTTTACTAAAATATAATATAAAAAATCGATTCCGAGAAAAAATTGGCTGTTATAATGAGATATTGTTATAGAGAGGTTGTCTGACTGTATATATGTTTAATAGAAGCTTCTAGAAACCCTAATAGAAAAAAGAAAAAAAAAAAAAACATAAAATTACGGTGAAGTGGAGAAAAATAGTACTGACTTGAGACTTGTCTGTAGCTTCGTTAAGGCGTTCACCATACTCGTATAGCTTCTCTATATCATCAGTAGTATCCGCCATTAGAGGCTATAATTTAAATACAGTTGAGGTTTTTTTGAGGGCTAGGGTTAGCAAAAGTGAAGGAAGAAGAAGAGAGGGAAGATTAGGGGTTAAAAGGTTTTTTTTTTTTTTTTTTTTTTACTCTTTTTTGAAGAGGTCGGTGAAGGGTAGTGTGACTTTTTTTTTGTTTTTGAGAGAAAGGATTTGTGTGAACTATCAAGTGTGTAATAGAAGAGCTTGTATAGTTATTGGATAATTTTAATAATATACAATTCAGTATAAAATATTATATTCACGTTATTATATTTTTTTTATAATAATATTTATACACACGATATACAATATTATATATTTACTGTAGATAATGTATAAATCTTATATAATAATGTATAATATTATACATTTATTGTAGAGTGTTATTTTCTAATTTTATTTAACAGACAAAATTGTCCCTTATCTTAAACTTTAAAAAAAAAGGTTTAACTTTATCTTTCAATTATAATCCTGATCATTATTTGTCCCTTTAGTTTGCAAAAATTTGAGCATGTATCGCCTTTTAAATATAAGTAGAGCACCATTCTTCCATTTAAGTTTACAAAACTTGAGCACACATAATGTTAACTAACACAAATCACTCGCAACACAGTTAAAAATGACATTAAATTCGTTTTTAAAACTTTTTACTTGATATTTGGTATTCGAATTGGAGCCTGACTAAACTCGTTTACTTACACGTGAAATCATTTTTAAAAAATAATCCTGCTCTTTTTATTTTTCTCATAAAATAATCATGTTATGTGTCACTTCCAAGTCAATTCTCATTTTTAGGTTAGAAACAAACATGATTATTTTTTAAAAATGGTTTTACTTGTAAATAAGTGAATTTCGTCGGACTCCAATGCTCAAATTATATTTGAGGGATGACATGTGCTCAAGTTTTATAAACTTAATGGACAAATGGTGCTGGGGATTATATTTGAAAGACAAAGTTAAACTTACCCTAAAGATAAGAGATTATTTTGGCCAAAAACTCAAATAAATCATGTACAAGTATTAATGGCGGAAAATCATGTGCTAAGGGTGAATTTGGCATGAGGAAACTGGAAAATGTTTTTCTATTTTTTCATATTTGATTGATTATTGTCTAGAAAAATAAATTCCTTAAATTTTAAAAAAAATTACTCCCTTTTATCTCAATCTATGTGACACTTTTCGCATTTTAAGATTCAAACTTTGTCCAGTATTTTAAAATGTATTTTTTCATCATATTGGTATGAGAAGAACTGAAACTTATAGTATTTATTGTATAGTTTTTAAATTTTAATTCAAAATATTGAGTTGATCTATTTCAATTTAGCTTTAAAGATTAGTTAAATAGACTGTCGAAAAGAGAAAAGTGTCATATAAATTGGGAGAGACTAGTAAAAAAATAAGTTTCGCAAGTACCATTTTATGTTGATTGTCTCCCTCCTATCTCTCACTCCAAATCTCTGTCAGGATCACCACGCCTATAACCACCAACCTAACCCCTAATATCTCCATCCCCACTCCGTTCTTCATATTAGTTGCGTTAATTATATATATAAATATTTTTAAAATAATATTTTTCAGCATACTTTTCAAACACCAAAAAATAAATAAGAAAATCACTTATTGAAAAATAATATCAAATCACCTTAAGTCACATAGCCATTTTTTTTTTAATGATGGATCAGTACCAAAAAAGCACCTAATATGATTGCTTATGTGAATTTTGACTGTGTACACACCTAAAAGTTAAAGCATTATGTGCACAAGCATAATTGTGTGATCGAAATTGCACTTCTCCAATAAATAAGGTATTTCCCCTTCTATTTTATCTGCTATTAACTCATTGTTGACTTTTGCTTCAAAAACTTGAAGATTAGTCTTTAGTAGAATCACTTTTCTAATAAAATAGTTTTTCAACTAAACAGCCTAAGAAAAACACATGATCCATAGATTGGTATTTTTATCTAAGGATTGTAGAACAATTAGCTCCAAAAAAACCAATAGATGTTAAAAATGAGACCAAAATGTCATTAAAAAACAAACAAAAAAACACAATGGTAAATATTGATTTTTTTTTTATTTTTTTTTTTACAATTTTGGTGTCTAGACAAACTTGCGCACATCTCAACTAATTCTACCGAATACCTGCGACCTCCAATCAACACAGGTACCGAGTAACTCTATCCAGTAAGGCTGGAAGAAATCACTCAGTGTTTCTAACAACTTTTCTGAAAACCTATACCAAAATCAACTTCACGTGTCACCATTATTGCATCAGCAATAACAAGAACCAACACATAAGAACACATTAACATAATATCCAAGACTAGTTATCTGAAAGGGGATCAAATGCCCATCAGAGGTCTGTACAACTACAGAGGACAGACAAAAAAAAAACTACAAGTTCCTGTACAACTTCAGGTGACATAGATAAGGCCAACAAAATGTTATTGGACATGTTGACAGTTACTCATATCTTGCCAAATATATACAAAAATACAGTACATTTGTACAGCTTCAGTAACGTTTCTTCTCGCCGGAGAATAAATATTTAGCAACAGACCCAAAAAGTTTGCTCTTGAATTCATTCAGGTGACCATCTATCGCCTGTTTTCACGAATCCTTTCCTTCTGCTAACAATGCTGTGGACTTGCAGATGGGACAATTGTTCTTCATAGTTAACCATTTCTTTATGCACTCTGCATGATACTCATGCCCACAGTCGAGTGTCCCCACGTTCTCTTGTTCCTTGTAATCAAACTGAAATAATAGTACATACACGCATGCCATCAGAGATATTAAGTACCCAGCGGGGGAAAAAAAAAAAAAGAGCAACAAAAAAGAATGCAGCTTGGAATCTTGGATGATTATGAACTAATACCATATCATGACTAAGAGTGTCAGGGGGGGGGGGGGGGGGGGGGGGGTATATATATATATATATGTCCTGGGTCATAGGGATGGGGGCAAAATGGGCCCGGTGTCCCGGACCAGTCCAATCCCGGTACCGGTCCCGTCCCGCAATCCGGCCCAGAATTTAAAAGATATATAAAAGCCAGTAGCCATTTTTGCAAAAATAACCGTTGGCAACAGCCAAAAACAGCTATTTACCACCAACCCCCCCCCCCCCCCCCCCCAAATATTTCTATTTAAACCCCCAAATTTATTAGATTACACGTTTGCCTCTAATTCTAAACTATAAATACCCTCCATATTCACGACACAAACATAGTACACAAGTACAATGTTCACCTTTGAAGGAATAGACATAACAAGACGGTCAGAAACAACTTAGAGCCTGTGGCAACATTGTAAATTTATCCAACTTCTAAAGTATGGAACCCTTGGAAGGCGATAACAACATAAATATCACTGGTGTGCTTTAATGAGTTCGAAAAACTAAATTTAACTCAATAAGCTACGGAAATCATCAAAAGTTCCTGGAATCAAGTCACAAATTGAGTAATTAATGACCCATCCAGAAAACCATACTCAAATGTTTCCCATGTCAACTGTAAATCAGCATAGAGGTAATTTTACCTGGCATATGACGCAGAAATCAGTCTTGTGATCTGAACATGCAGCACTTTCCAAATTGCAAGGAATTTCCACATATGAAAATGATCTTGTTTTCAAATGGCTAACAATAACCTCCTCTGGTAACCCAGTTTTTGCGGTGCCAATCTGCTCTCCCAAGGCAAGAAGCTCCTGGTGTAGGATTTTAAAGTGGAACAAATTTAGTTTCCAAAAGTTACAACAATAAGGGGTCGTTTGGTAGCTGGTTAGAGTTATGCAGGGTCTAGTCATTCATGCATTACTGATTCATATATTAGTTATTCCATCTTTTACGCTGCATAAAATAATACATAAATTGACTCATAACTTATAGTACATGTTTTAGTTATGCCGGATTGTAAACTGGTAATCAAACACCGTACTTGATGTGCTGAATTTATACGTAGCAACTAACATGTTACCAAACATGAAACTAGTTATGCTGCTTTTAGTACATGAATAATTCACTTCCTAACCACCAACTAAACGACCCCTAAGTTGCTACCTGAACATTAATAAAGTTGTATTTAACTTACGAAAAAAGGAAAATGGAGAAGTAGCATATACATTAACCATCATGATAAATATAAACCGGTACATACATTGAGGAACCTTCTATCTTCGTACCTCATAAGACATGTGATCTACGTCCATACGCATCTCTCTATGCTGATCAACAGGATCTCGCACTTCATGGTAGCCAGGAATATCCAGCATCGCCACTCCCTACATACAACCACCAAATAAGGATATAAACCGTTATCTTCATTCCATAACTTTTACTTCATTAAATTAAACCATAACGTGACGAAAAAGTCTGGAACGTATTTTACATCTTCCGGAAGAACTCTCATGTTAGGTAGGTTGTGATGTCTAGTATTTGTTCCAAGCATAAATTCCCCTCGCTGAGGTCTGTACAATCTAAAGCCAGTTGGCGGGAATGGTCTAATAAATCTAGAACCTGCCTCTACAAGGGCGAATGGATTGATAGTGCTGTCAAACGAGCTACTACTTGGTAGGTGTCTGTGGGAAGAAGCCATCATTTGTGGAGGGAGGGTAATAAATTGGGGTCTCGCTCCTTGAATATTTGGTGGCAGATGACGAAGGTTTGGGTGCCCTGGAGGAACGGACGGATACACAAAACTAGTCAAACCTCCATTGCCATATGTTACTTCATAACCTCGCATGCTGATGTTTCCACCATCGTCACAGTTTTGAGTATTACCTGTAGTAACGGAAAAAAAGCAGAAGAGACATGCAATCAGTTCAGGAGTTAACTTTTGGCGCTTCGAAGACCTCGAGTTTCCCTTGAAGATTTGGGGAAGGGCTAAAAAAAAGACTGTCCTAGGGCAGTATAAACTTACTCTCTCCATCCACTTTTACTTGTCCGGTTTGGATAACCAAAAAATAATTTACAATTTTATACCTATTTTACCCTTATTATTAAGTAATACTCATTCCAATTCATTTGCCAACATTTATATGACTTATAAGTTATACAATAATTAGGGGTCATATAGTAAAAATTACCCTTGTGGTCCGGCCCTTCCCCGGACCCCGCGCATAGCGGGAGCATAGTGCACCGGGCGGCCCTTTTTTTTTTTTTTGTAGTAAAAATTACCATTTATTTATTGCTTCTTAAGGGGAGTGCCAAGTAAAACATTGACAAGTAAACATGGATGGTGTATAAAATAAAGGAGAGACACGAAATTGTTTCTCAAAGTTATTTGGTAAATCAATAAATCAGCCAAATCAACTATGCATCAATCCCCAACTCATTGGGTAGTATTTAGTTGAGCAAAAAGGAAAAAAATAAGAAGAGACATTCATGACTGAAAAAGAAGAGATTTGCCATGAACATTCCTTAGAAGTTATATTAATTCGGTGGAGCACGCGCGGGGGGGGGGGGGGGGGGGGGGGGGTTGCACATCATTCTCTCCTTTCTTTCTTCTAATTCTAGGTTTCTTCATATAAATTTAGGTGAGCTTGTAGAGGAGGAATTCTAACAATGTCTTGCTGTTGAAGATGACAAGGAAACTCTTCTATCCTACGAAACAAGTTTTCTGCAAATAGGCAAATAAAGAAAATAAAATAGATAGTCAAAAGCAACAACAACAACAACCACCCAGTGAAATCCCACCACGTGGGGTCTGGGGAGGGTAGAGTGTACGTAGACCTTACTCCTACCAAGGTGGGACGGTTGTTTCCAAAAGACCCTCGGCTCCATAGAAAGCATAAAAAGAGGTCAGATAAGGCCAAGAAATTCAAAGCGATATGGAAATGAAAATAATGAAAGCGACTAAGCCATGATGAAGCAGTTTGCAAAGGGACAGTAGCTACCACAGATAAAATAAGATAATCAAAGTAGAGGATAGCAGAAATCAAAGCACATAGTCAAAAGCAAGACTTTATCATTAAAGAAAGAAACAGAAACTCATCCCTGGATCCCTTAGCAACTGAGCAAAACGCTCAAATAAAAACGAGTAGAGTGTACCAGGCAGATAAGGTAGGCGAGCACTATGATTCCAGGCTTCAGTGTCTCTAGAACTGCCGTTGAGCTGCAATCCTGACCAATAATTGCCAGGAAACTGACAGGCTTGGCCGACATAGTTTCCTTGAAGCATATGATTCCCGTTGTGTCCTGATACAGACGATGCAGCACCCATTGAGGTAAGAGGAAAGCTGGGGCCCACCAAAGCATGCTGATACTGAAAATTCACAGGGATTCCTTCCGCATTCTTTCTCTTAAATGAGTCTCCGACACCGTCTATGTAAAGATTGGTCATTCCATAACTGTCTTCATTAATTCCTTGAGTGGTTGCAAATGGAAGCTGTTCATATTGCCCATGGTTTACTGCAACCGGGAAATCTCTAGGAGCGGATGGAGCGGCCATGTAATGGTTATAGTGATTCGACGATGAAGCAATGGCTGGGTCAAGATTGGTGGCAGGATGCTGATATTGAACCCCGTTGTACTGCAACTTTCCATAAATTAATGCACCCTCTTGATGGTATTGTGGATGGTGCAAATAGAAATTACCAGCATTTCCAGGACCTGGTAATATTGCATGGACATTAGGCTGTGGAAAGGTAGCTAAGCTCCTGTAGAAAGCACAAGGCTCCGGCTGAACATCTTGGCTTCTCTGTTCCGCTTCCAGATCAGTAATTTGATTACTATACGACATACTCCTTAGCACAATGTTATCACGTTAAATTTAGTGGAGCCTACCTGTTTGGAGAAGAATCAGACGTCATTATACAATTTAGTTTCTCGTAAGTCTATCAGTAAGAGATTGCACAACTTGATTTCATAGACACAATTTTGGATATTTATTAAAATATCTGTCTATGTTCATCTCAATAAGCATGGTTCAACACTACCTAAAACTTATGTTGATTTTTTATTTTTTTTTGGGTATTCATATCTTTGAGTCAAAAACCTGATCTTATCTCACAAATCATCACCTAGATATAGCAGCCATGAATGACTTGCTACTCAATAAAGAGCAGTTCTATTTGATAAAAAGCACACCAGTCCACGCGGAAATAGAAATAAAAATTAAATGAAACGAAGACTGCACATGGAAAGATTGCAAGGTACTCTTTCTTTACTCAAATTTACCTCATAGTGTTATTAAAAGTGAAAAAAGCAAAAAAAACTCTAAGGTCCGTTGGGGCTTTAACCACAAAGCGCAAATAAAGCGTGGTCTTTAATGGAAAAAGGCACAAAGAGAAAAAATACAAATATACGTGTTTAATCAAAGACTAATAATAATAAGCATGAATAACAAACATATGAACAAAGAAATAGAAACTTTTTTACGATAAAGTTAAATATCAATTGTTTAGTGTCACCTCTTCAAGAGACGCTCATTGGCAAGGAAAAGTATGTCTTAGAGCCTTGATGACGACACTGAAATGCACAATAAGCGAGGTGAAGCGCTCAACATGTTTTGCGCCTCACTTCAAGGCTTAAAGGTAAGTTCTATAAAGTGGTGGTTAGGCCAACTATGTTGTATAAGGCGGAGTATTGACTAGTAAAGAACTCTCATGTTCAGAAGATGAGAGTTGCGGAAATGAGGATGCTGAGGTGGATGTGTGGGCATACTAGGAGAGATAAGATTAGGAATGAAAATATCCGGGGCAAGGTAGGAGTGGCCTCCATGGTGGACAAGATAAGGGAAGCGAGACTGAGATGGTTCGGGCATGTGAAGCGGAGATGCGCAAATGCCCCAGTGAAAAGGTGTGAGAGGTTGGATATGGTGGGTTTAAGAAGAGGTTGAGGTAGGCCGGAGAAATATTGGGGAGAGGTTAATAGACAGGACATGGCGCATCTTCCGCTTACCGAGGACATGACCTTTTTTCTTTTGAAACTGGTAAGGTTGTATTCACCAAGGACATGATCTTAGATAGGAGGATATGGAGGTTAGTTGAGCGTGGTCTCGCTTTCCTGCAGGATAGGCTTGGTGGTAGTTTGGTGCACCCTACTTGTTTCTCCTTTCATACCCATAGTAGTAGTATTATTCTTGTAGTTTCTTGTCCTTCGATTTCTTGTGCTTCGGTTATCGCATTATTTGGCTGTTGTTACTGTTCCTTGTTTCTGAATGCTATGAAATAATGTGTTTTACATATTATTTGTTGTGTCCTCTTTTCTTCTGTATTTTCTTTTTCACACTGCTTTAATATGCGTTACTTGACCCGAGCGTCTTTTGAAAACAACCTCTCTACCTCCACGAAGTAGGGGAAAGGTCTGCGTACACTCTACCCTCCCCAGACCCCGCCAGTGGGACTACACTAGGTATATTGTTGTTGTTGTTGTTATTCCGGGCATAAGCGCGCACTACTTCCAAGATTAATTCATGAAGGGTAAGGGCCGATGGTGGGGGTAGGTTATGAGTGAAGGAGGAGAGTGGTACACATCATGAACCTGATAAGATCATGAACGCTTTAGTATAGGAAAGTGAAGATCCAAAAGGCATGCAAAATGGAGTGGAGAGAAGCTAGAGTTTGGTGGAGCTCCATTCTGGTTCATCAACAAAATTGAATCCATGACAATAGTAAAGCAATAGGGCAAAATACCAACTCCATTTGAGAGTCAAGTGGCTATATGACCTTTTGGCAATTCAGTAAGCATATTCTGCCTAAGATGTCTCAGATCAATCTGTCTCCTTCCTCCTTTTTGATATCAACCATGCAACTTAAACAAGGCAGACTTGTGTCTATCAGGAATAGTTCATCAAGAAACATCATGAGCCTTCAATATAATGAAGTCTTCGGCAATTCTCATCCACAATCACTCTTTTTAGACTCACTGACTCGATGGCCCACGTGAAGCATGCACTCAAAGGATTTCACTAGTCAAGCTTTCTACCAAATTAGGAGTACGATAAAAATAACAATTATAAATTCTACATTTATAAATAGCATCTTACATATTTGGAATAAAGACACCTAGGCTCTGAAGTTAGAAATCCTTGTCTGAAGAACGATTTAAATTATGACACTGAAACCAAAATAAATCTACAACATTTAGAAAAACTAAAATTGAAATAAATACACCGGCTCCACGGCTTTGGTTCAACAGAAAAGGTAGTAAAACAGGGGATGTGGGGTAGGTCAACGTGACGCATTTGAAACCTTGTTGTTGCACTGAATAGGTATTTAAGTGGAGAATGGTAAAGGGTCTAACTTAGTCAGCGAGTTTCCAAGCTGAAAAAATGGATTTCTCGGTCATCGAAAGAGAATCATTACACCTGGTTCGTTATGAAATAGGCCATCAATACAGGTGTACGGTTCAATAGCAAACACCTTCAACCATACAGCATCAAACGCTTCACCATATACAATTTGACATCTGAACCTAATAGTACAAGTAACTCAAGAAACTTCTAAGAAAGGGATAACCAAGACAACAAATTTAGTAATTTACCAAATCAAAGCTTGCTTTACAAATTCCAAAATAACTCTACCCATAAACCACGCAAATGATTTAAACATTAAATTCTTAACCTTCTTTAAAGGTAATGGGTGTAGTTACATAAACGACAAAAATTTCACCATGTGAATAAAGTTTCTACCATTGTCAATGATTGTTCCTAAAATGTCTCTATTTAAGTTAATTTTCTCCCTGTTGAACCCATGAAAGAAACCAAATTATACGGACACTCAGTCATCGTTAAAGAATCATATAAACTCGGTTCGTTATGAAATAGGCCATCAATACACGTGCACAGTTTCAACAGGAAACACCTTCAACCATATAGCATCAAATGCTTCGTCATATACACTCCGACCTCTAAACCTAATAGTACAAATAACTCAAGGCACTTCTAGAAAAAGGGGATAACCAACACAACAAATTTACCAAATCAAACCTTGCTTCACAATAACCCAAAATAACTCTATCCATAAACCGCACAACCGATTTAAACATTAAATTCTTAACCTTCCTTAAAAGTGACAGGCCTAGATACATAAATTATGAAACAAACCTTTGTCTAAGTAAATAAATTTTCTACCTTTGTCAATAATTGTTCCTAAAGTATCTCCATTTAAATATTTTTTTCTCCCTTCTTAACCTAGAAATGAAACCAAATTACACACACCCCTATCTGCATTATTCAATAGAAGTAACATGCAAGTGATAACACAAAATCATGCCATTAATGAAAAAAAGTAAGATATGGCAAATAAAAATAGGCACCTTTTAACCATCCAAAAGTAACAAAGCAGATGATCTTGAGATAAATTTACCTTAATTAACTCCTGCATATATAAAAAATGAGTTTAAAAAGGTCAAAATGAAAACCCCATATTTGAGTTACACATGAAAATCATAATCAAAGTAAAATCAAAGCAAACCCCACAAAAATTGCTTAATCTTGGACCCAAATGCATGATTTTTTTGACAGAAATAACAAGGAAAAAAAAGAAAGAAAAAAATTGAAACTTTTTAACTAACCAAATTTGAGTTACATATAAAAATCATAATCAAAGTAAAATTCAAGAAAACCCCACAAAAATTGCTTTATCTTGGAGCCTAATGCATGCAATTTTGACACAAATAACAAGAAAAAAAAAATTGAAACTTTTTATCTAACCAAATTTGAGTTAGATACAAAAATCATAATCAAAGTAAAATTCAAGCAAACCCCACAAAAATTGCTTAATCTTGGAGCCTAATGCATGCAATTTGACAGAAATAACAAGAAAAAAATGAAACTTTTTAACTAACCAAATTTGAGTCACATATAAAAATCATAATCAAAGTAAAAGCAAAGCAAACCCCACAAAAATTGCTTAATCTTGGAGCCTAATGCATGCATTTTTTGACAGAAATAACAAGAAAAAAAAAAGAAAAAAATTGAAACTTTTTAACTGAATAATTCAATAGGAAAATAGAAAAATCACAATCAAAGTAAAATCAAAGCAAACCCCACAAAAATTGCTTCATCTAGGAGCCAAATGCATGCAATTTTGACAAAAATAACAAGAAAAAAAAATAAAAACTGAAACTTTTTAACTGAATAAATCACAATCAAAGTAAAATCAAAGCAAAACACACAAAAATTGCTTAATCTTGGAGCCTAATGCATGCAATTTGACAGAAATAACAAGAAAAAAATGAAACTTTTTAACTAACCAAATTTGAGTCACATATAAAAATCATAATCAAAGTAAAAGCAAAGCAAACCCCACAAAAATTGCTTAATCTTGGAGCCTAATGCATGCATTTTTTGACAGAAATAACAAGAAAAAAAAAAGAAAAAAATTGAAACTTTTTAACTGAATAATTCAATAGGAAAATAGAAAAATCACAATCAAAGTAAAATCAAAGCAAACCCCACAAAAATTGCTTCATCTAGGAGCCAAATGCATGCAATTTTGACAAAAATAACAAGAAAAAAAAATAAAAACTGAAACTTTTTAACTGAATAAATCACAATCAAAGTAAAATCAAAGCAAAACACACAAAAATTGCTTAATCTTGGAGCCTAATGCATGCAATTTGACAGAAATAACAAGAAAAAAATGAAACTTTTTAACTAACCAAATTTGAGTCACATATAAAAATCATAATCAAAGTAAAAGCAAAGCAAACCCCACAAAAATTGCTTAATCTTGGAGCCTAATGCATGCATTTTTTGACAGAAATAACAAGAAAAAAAAAAGAAAAAAATTGAAACTTTTTAACTGAATAATTCAATAGGAAAATAGAAAAATCACAATCAAAGTAAAATCAAAGCAAACCCCACAAAAATTGCTTCATCTAGGAGCCAAATGCATGCAATTTTGACAAAAATAACAAGAAAAAAAAATAAAAACTGAAACTTTTTAACTGAATAAATCACAATCAAAGTAAAATCAAAGCAAAACACACAAAAATTGCTTAATCTTGTAGCCTAATGCATGCAATTTTGACAGAAATAACAAGAAAAAAAGATAAAAATTGAAACTTTTTAACTGAATAGTTGCATAGGAAAAAAAAAAAAAAAAAAAGCTAACCAGAATTAAAGATTGATACTGAGATAAAGAGATACTTAGATGAAATTCATAGAGAGAATTTTGTGAGAGTAAAGTAAGAAAAAAAAGTGGATAAAAAGAGAGGGGAGATTTCAACGGAATTTCATCAATGGTGTTTCTTGAAAATGCTTTATGTGTGATGATAAAAAAAAAACTGACTATTAATGGTGCTCTTCAAATGTTTTTAATTAATATATTTATATTTATTTATTCTCTATTAGTACTTAATACTATACCTTTTTTCATTTTAATTTGTATTCCCGTGTGTCCTAATTTGTATGACATGGTTTGGATTTTGGGAATCTAACTTTTTTATTTTGATGGCAAACATACAATCTTTAGTTTAAAAAAAAAAAAAGTAGTCTCTATGAATGTACGTTGCATGATAATAACGTCAATTATTTATAGAAAAGTACAACAAATTTAATTAATGAATTTTTTAAATGTATAAAAATATATGTATCCATTCGAGCTGTGAAAAATGTAATATCATTTGTGAATATATTGACAATATAGATTAATTTACAAGATTAAAAAGTATATAAAAAGTACTATGAGTTACAATAATTAACAATTTAAAATATTTAAAGGACATATGAATAAATTGAGATCAAAATTTTTTTGTTTGATCCTTGAAATCCGAATTAGATCATATAAATTAGGAAAGAGGGAGTAAATCTTACGAATAGATTGTTGGATTTAATAATAACACCAATACGAGTGAGATCTTTTTTGGTTATTTATAATAGTGATCCTATTTATTTAATTAATAAAAATGTTGCAACCAATAAGATGAGGTAGAGCTGTATTTAGAATTTTTTACTTGATAAGTTCGTTTCAAAAAGTCATTAATTAGTACATTTTTGGTGTTGATAACACTAAAACCGTATCATCTATTTTAGTTTGTCGGTCGAAAAGATCTCTGGAATTGATCATCCAACTGATTTGATTTGGCTATTGAACACCTGCATCTAGACTCAATTAAAAGGAAATTCTTTCTTAATCTAAGAAATTTATTTTCATTAAGCGCATCAAGCCATGGTTGAACTTAATCTTCATCTGTGGAAAATTCTAAGTTCTCTTTCATCATTAGCTAAAGTGGAATAGGAATGCTGACTTTTCACAAAATGAGATGAAACTACTTTGTTTATATAATAAACAAACAACAACAAAAACATACCAATATATTCCCACATGTGGAGTCTGAAAAGAGGTAGAGTTACGCTGATCCCTACTTCATCCAGAAATAAAGATTGTTTCCGAAAGACATTCAGTTCAATTAACACAAACAAGACAGTTTGAAAAAGCCAATACATAAATAAATAAGGGGTAGCAAATAAAGACATAGTAAATAATACAGAAGTCGATAAACACGTGCTGAAAAAGACCTCATACAACAACAACATAGCCAGTGTAGTCCCACAAGTCGGGTATTGTAACATCCCGTAAATCCAAATTAGGTATGAATATATGAATCTAGTATAAAGGTGATACTTTAGCTATACGAATCTATTTGGGATGAACTCGGGTGATAAACAGTCGTTTTGAAGTCAAACCAAAAAGTGAAGTTCTTAGGGCCTTCTAAATTCGTCAAAGTCTAGGACAGTCTATACTTATGGCCTGTTTTCGGGTACTTGCGTTAGGAATTTGTGAAAACTTCCTTCTTGAAAGTTGTATCCCTTTGAAATTTTACTAAAGGATTACAGAGCAGTCCGTTCACTGGTCATGTTATACGAACTGGTTATACGGCCCATATAATTTTATACGGACCGTATAACTCGTCCGTACTTCATGAAACCTCAACCCGACGTTCTGTTTTGTGCCATGATAAAATATGGTCATATTATACGGACCGTATAACTTTATACGGACCGTATAATATGTCCATATAATTTCCGCTTCACTTTTGTATAAATTCAAGCCTTGAGTTCTCTTATTTCATTATTCACAATTCCAAGCCCTAGCAACAATCCAAAACATCAAGGTAAGTCAATCCAAACCCCTTCCAACTCAATTCTAACATATACTCTAATAATCTAAGCAAGAAATCATTGTTCCTTATCTAGGGTTTTGAAGAAAACCCCATCTCAAGATTCAAGAATCAAGATTTAGGAAATCTTCTCCAAAATTCAAGTCTTTAATTCAAGTTTTGGAGCAATTAAGGTATGTAGAACTTCTATCCACATGTGGGAATCTCTACGTTCTTCCCCATGCTCCGTTTCTTGATATTCATGAAGTTCAAACCCTAGGGCATTAAACCCAACATATTGGTAGCCCATATTTATGTATTTATGCATATGAAATTTGTATCTATATTCGTTATTGTATTCCTAATCTTCCATTACGGTTATTAGGAACCCTAGCTTAATCCATGAATCATGAATTCTTCCTCATGTGTTCTCATTATGTTTATATGAAACTTTATGATTCTTATCTAGCAAGTTACAAGCATGTTTTCAAGTCAATAATATATATATATATGAACTATTGTTATTACTCATGAATCAAGAACATGTTTGCAAGACTATGACAAGTTATCTCATGAAACCATGTTACAAGATATTTCATGAAACCATGTTACGAGTTATTTCGTGAAATCATGATTACAAGTTATTTACAAGTTATTTCACGAAAATCATAGGCTTCCTGGCCAACTATATCATGTTCATTTTTTGTGGGATTTGCTTAGTTAACCGAGAAGGCTCAGTAAATCCTAAACTACGTAGCCACCGTAGGATAAAGATTGTCAGCAAGGAGGCAACACCTTTATTATGCAGTTTGGATCCTTGCATGCTTATTATTACTTAAATCTCATATCCCTGGCAAGGTGTGAGTGTTCTGCTGGTAGGACGCAAGTACCAAATCATGTTATCGGTTATACTATAGCATTCCCCACATTACAAGCAGTTTTATATACATGTATTTCCATTGATTTACTGTTTTCAGACTTTACTCACGTTTCATGCTCATGTTCAAGTTATATTCAGTTTCAGTTCATGTCCTCTACCTATGTTGTGCCGTGTTCTTTATTTCATCAGGTTTTACATACTAGTACTATTCACCATGTACTAACGTCTCTTTTGCCCGGGGCCTGCACTTCACGGTGCAGATACCGGTTTTCAGAAGCATACACCTGCGCAGTAGGATCACCTCAGTTATCGGCTTATTGGTGAGCCCCACTCCTCTCGGGGTTCAACATGGAGTCTGCACTAGTATTCCGTTTATGGTAGTCCAGGGTCATGTCCTGGTAGTTAGTATTCAGACATGTTTTAGAGGTTTTATAGACAGATGTTAGTTCACTGAGCCAGTTATGCTTTCATGTTTGCAGACTATTATGTTTTCATGATTTTTCATGCTATGAGATTTCTTCAAGACTTTATTCCGCAATTACGTTTTCATGATTCATTTAAATTGCATCATATATATTATATTGTTTTGATGCCCATGTTGACAAGCAAGCCATGAGGTTCGCTTGGACACATGCAAGCAAGACCCGAGTGCCGTGTTACGTCCAGGCCATGGTTCAGAGCGTCACAGGTATGGAGAGGGTAGAGATAGACAGGTTGTTTCCGATAGACCATTGAGTAAGAATAAAGCTATAATAAAGCAGGTTAGCATTCCTCATTGACGCAGACGTCGCATGAGCCCGACCGGCCCAAAAGGACACGACCGGATCCAAAACGAGCACGACCATCATCTCAAAAAGACCTCATAAACCACCATATTCAATTTAACATTATTAGTACTAAACTCAATAGACTGTTAAAGTTATTGATCTAAAATCTAATATTTTGATAAAGTTTAACTTATTTACATATTATATATATTTTATGCGTCAAAAGTATTAAATTAGTTTGAATACACAACACTAATGCTACTTCCGCCACAACTTGGAGGGTATTTGAGAAAATTCATCTTATGAATGACTTTTTTTTTTTTGGGTTAATAACACTTTTAATCCCGTAGTTATTGATAAATTTCAATATAGATTGTGATATTTGACTAAGAATATTTAATCTTCAATTACGTGAAATATTTCATTTTTGAATTGACTGAAGAAGTGCGGGAAATATTCAACAAAGAGATTTTGTCCGGATCCCACCTTTCTTCCGAAAAAAGGGAAGGAGAAGGATCTTCTTCAGTGGATCGCTCTTGTTCCTGTTTAGTTGATCCCTTTGCATATGAACATTTATGACTTTTCAAAACTATCAACCGTTTCATCATTTAATATGTACGGTTGTTATTCCATATGTGAGGATAATATACTAATAATCCAAAACTCCATATATAATATACTTTCCATATAAAGGATCAAAAGCACGCTTTCTAATGAATTGATATGATATTTAATATATTGAATCATATATTACAAAGTAAATTATGGTATTAATCGTTTTAAGATACCCTCTTTTTTTCCTTTCTATTTTCTATAATTCAAGTGAACAAGTTGAAAGCAAAACCACAACAATAAAACGATAAACCGTCTCAATTGAATATGTGAAGGAATCTTAAAGCAATGTTTTTTATAAGATATTGTTGCTTATCTTTAAAATCTCATGCAATGGACGGTACAAAGAGAATAAAATAATAAAAACTCACTAGTCAGTCGTATCATTAACACGTGAATTATTAGATTTACAATTCATTAGCCTTAACTTTCATTTTAAAATATAGCAATTAATTTGCACGAGACTGATTTATTCAAACTTGACAGCATACTAAAAACTAATTGTTTAGTTTAATGATAAACCATTTTTCGCGTCACAATAATTAATTGTTTAATGTAGTGATAAATTAGACGAAGTCATGCTATTCTCGATGGGTCAGCTATAGAACAAAACCATATCACGTGATGCAGGCTGTCACATACGAAATAAAATAAGGTAAGAAAATCGGGTTCTAATAGTTTTTGTTGCTTCTTAAATAACTTTACTAAGTTGGGATTTCAAAATCGACATTGTTATGAAATAATTATAAAAGTATAAGATAATAAATGATATAGCAAAATAGCCAGGGAAGAGAGATTTTATTGCTCCTATGTACAAATCAATTTAATTGACTTTTTACTTATAGAAGAAAAGAAGTTGTTGCGATGCTTTTAGGAAGTCGTTGCGAGGCTTTTAGGAAGCTATTGCGAGACTTTTCAAGTAAATGATTGCAAGTTTATCCAGGAAAATGTGCATTTAAATGGACATCCACAATATAGTGTATTTATCACTCTTCGTTGGATGTTCATTAACAGATAACGTGCCTCACTAAAATCTTATTAGGAAAAACCCAGTGGAACAAAATTCTAGAAGGAAAAAGAGTACACATATCTAGTTATACGCATCACTAATGGTCTCATTAAAAACCTTACCAGGAAAATCCAAATGGGACAAAACCTTGACTTAAGAAAAAAGAGTACAACACGTATTTCACTCCCTTGATTGAAGCATCGCATAGTTCTTGAAAATGATGTACTCCAATCTTGTATACCAGGTTATCATATGTTGATGTTGGCAGTGCCTTTGTGATCAAATTTGTCAAATTATTATTTGATGAGCTGATTGATCATCTGCATGTTCATTCTTTTGTCAAAGTTGCATTATCGTCTATAATATTGTTGAAATCACACCAAATACGTTCCTGACTTGCTTTATAAATTGTTTTTTTATCTTTGTATGATTTGACTGTCATGTAGAACATTATGGTATGACAGCATCACCTCATGGGAATTGTTAACATATCTGGATCGAAATCTTATGTCGATAAGATGCATGCCTTGTCTAAAAAAACTTGACAATACTGTTAGGATAAACACATTTATATGAGGGCTTTCATTTGCAATATGCAATTGATCTTTATTGTACTTCAAAACCAATCTATTATTGGAAGTTCCTCATTTCAATTTTGTCAAGTAGGCCATATCCGTGGTGACAATATCTATTAGTATCAATGGTGTGACATCTTCTAATGTTTGGACTGCAGGTCCAATAAACATTACGCTTATCAAGATGTATCATTTCACTTGGTAATTATTTCTACATTAGCATATTTTAAGGGACATAGAATTCACATCCTCAAAATTTTATACAATAGTGCGTGCTATATTGTATCAAAGATATCGTCGATGAGATATCATTCTGTATCAATTCGCAATTCGATCTAACTTACTAAGATCACATCACTTTATTATTTTTCAGATACCTTAATCTTCCATCAGGTTTCGTGAAATGTTATGTCGTGGGCTCTTCAATAGTACATTGCCTCCGTGATCATTTTAAGCATTTGCTCCTCTGATTTTTCTTAAAGGATTATTGCATTTGGAACTGATTGGTCCATTCTCCTTGCATGCTGTAGACTCAATCCTTCAGGGACATTAGTAGCATTTTGCAGCTGAAATATGAAATAGTTGGCTCAGCAAATGCTTCCAGTATTTGACTTGAATTATCTTTTGAACGAGGATCATATTGATGATAACTCACAATATATTTCTTAGCTATTTATTCTCTCCCCCTTGTGTTAGAAAAACTAATATATATCCGATCTTCTTTGGAGAATCCATCTGTGTGCATCGTTGTAGATTCATTAATCATATACCGCACATCAAAAGTTATTAGACGAAAATTTATTGTTCACGACCCTAAACCAATTGTAAGGAAAGAGTCCATCACAATTTATTGGTCTGAAACATACATGTATTATTGTATACAATATATCATATCACGGACCAACACATAAAGCTTTGTTCTCATACGCAATGATTTAGCTATTTATCAGAAGCATTCAATGTCAAACCAGCTTGAATATAAAACAACATTATCTAAAAATTACGCTCCCAATTCAATTATTTTGAGCAAGTAACTTCGTAAATATTAAACTACCGGTTGATAATAAACGCACATCTGACCGTCTCACAGATACATATATTTTAGACCAAACACATTGCTTTTAACATCGGATATATCAGAGTGCTAGTGTAGCCCAAGTCCATATATACTAAGCTTTCCTAAAATAAACGGCCCACTACTAGAGTCTTCTATTTGTGGGGCGAAACTACTGCCTATAAATACCCCAAATCCCAAATATTTTCCCACTCAGTTACCAGTTTTGCAGGTATGTTTCATAGTGCTATCGCTCTGTTCTCTCTTTTTTTTTTTCTTTTTTTTTTCTTTTCTTTTTGTAGGTGTAATTTCTATGTGATATATTTATTTTTTTCTGTTTCGTCTTTGGTTGTTTGTATGATTTCTAATTGTTCAATTTGTGCTGCGATGAACTAATTTTTTTTGGTTTTTAGGGTTCTATGAATTTTTTTTCTATCATTTGAATTACATGTACCTGTTTTTATTCAATTTGTTCCTTGTTTTGATATATGGTTCTATAGAGTTGGGAAACTTATAAGATATTATACAGTAGCATACAGTTAAACCAAACAATACAAATATTATTAAACCACAACAAACGTTACAGTCTATCAAAACATTGTGTTCATTAATACAGTACAATACAATATAACACCATACTGTACCATACCATACTGTACATTAATGAACCACAGGAAACAACCATCCAAACAGAGGGTAAGTGGCCGTGGTGTGGCTATGAATACTTCTTTACTTTTTCCCAGAGTTGAATTCTGGAAATCATGTTTGGCGATAAAATTCCAGAATTCGTCGGAATTTGGAAAACACCAAAAAGTTGTATTCACTTTTTTCACTCCAAATTACTCACGAGAATTCGAAAACAACTCCAATTTGTATTCATGGCCAAACACAACTCGAATTTCCAAATACCATTTTTCACTTTGAAAACAAAAAATACTTTTTTCAATTTTTTTTTTTCTTTTTCAAAGTTCAGTATTTTCATGGCTAAACGGGCCGTTAAATGTAATGAAGAGGAATAATCTGTTTTGTTCTGCCATTTTCCGATTGATAATTAATAAGTGTTTCATTCAATTTGTTCCTTGTTTTTGATGCATGGTTGTCTAGAGTTGGAAAAATTAAATATATTGAAGAGTAAGACTGTTTTGTCCTGCAATTTTTCGACTGAGAATTAATTAGTGTTTCATTCAATTTGTTTGATTTTTATGTATGGTTCGCTAGAGTTTGGAATGTCAAATATATTGAAGTGGTTCGCTAGAGTTTGGAATGTCAAATATATTGAAGAGGAAGCCTCTGTTTAGTTCTGCAATTTTCCGATTGAGGATTAATACAATAATAAGTGTTTCATTCAATTTGTTCTTTGTTTTTGATGTATGGTTCTGTAGAGTTGGTAAAGTTAAATCTATTGAAGAGGAAGACTCCGTTTTGTTGTGTTTTTTGATTGAGAATTAATAAGCCTTTCAATTTCAATTGCTTTTTTCTTTTTCTCGGTTACAAAGATCTAGTAGCATAGATTTTTGGGATGGTTCGATTTGAAGTCGATCTTATAAAGAAATGTGAACTGTCAGGGGATGAGATTTGCTTGATGTGATACTTAGACTAGCTCCTGGTTGCATACACTTATACAAATTGTATATTGCGTTTCCACGTCAAAAGCATACTTGAGGTGTGCTTAAGACCTGAAGTTAAGACACAATAAACATCGGATGCTTCACAAGGCTTCAATGAAGGCGCCTTCACTGAAATGCCACATCGGGGTAATTCAGTTGAACATGTGCTTGGCACTTGGGCAACTGTTTTTTTACATATGATGTTCATTAACGAGTTTCACAGGCATTCTTTTGAGGAAGGCTGATAAATTTTATCAATCAACATCAATATGATACATTTAATTGCTAAGGAAACAAACAAGGAATCAGAGAAATAACAGAATATCAAGCAAGCAATAGTTGGACCTCTCAAACTCAACATATTCGTGGAGTTAAAGGAAGAAAAATCTTATTCATATTGAAGAAATGTAGGATTATGAGCCAAGTAATATATGAGAATTATTGGGTTATTACCAGTAAGGAGAAGAAGGATGTCATATATATATATATATAGAAGATGATGCTAGTAATTAGGATTCAAAAATTGGAAGTTAATACAAGTAAGATAGTCGCTGGATCTGAATTAGAAACTCGAACTGCATTTTCACATCTGAATTATAAATTTAAACTGATTTGAACTGATTGACAACCTGTTACATCACATATTTCACTTAACTATAACTTCCTCTATTTCTCTGCTCACATAATATTTTTGTGCGTTCCACTGTTAATTGCACTCTGTGGTAAAAATACCAATTGTATTGATGCTCTTCGCCTTGTAAACACATCGTATTCCTTTGTAATTAACCTTTCAATTTATTTTTGTGCATCTGTTTGTATTTCTCAGTCCGCCCTCTTGAAGTCAACGTTTGTCTCTTCTGATCTAGGATCTTAATATACACTACTGTTAGTACTGTTTGGGAGAAGTTTGGTTGAAAAATGGGCAAGAGGAAGGCAAAAGCAAAGCCAGCACCAAGAAAAAAAAGGGACAAACTTGACACGGTCTTCAGTTGTCCTTTCTGCAATCATGGAAGCAGTGTAGAATGTCGCGTGTGAGTGTTTTTATTAATTTTAATCTAGACATGTTGCTTTTTGTGTACTGAATGACTGTCTGGTCACCGTATACTTTGAAGATTTATATTTGTTTTACTTCACGTTCAAGCTCTTTGCTGCCATCTCCTATCTCGTGATCTTAAACTAGATATGTTAATCTTATAGGTAAAAGTAATGGACAGTAACTGTGATGCTAAGATAGAATATATTGAAAGTACCTCAGACCATCCTGTATCTAGTTTAGCCTAAATACTTGAGCCTAGGATTTCTGAAATTAGAAACTCAATATCTGGATAAGGAAGGAGAGTGAGGTTAAAATTAGATTTGATGACAGGCTGAGAATATTTGTCCTGAGAAAGAAGATCTCTTTTTCCGATTTCCCGGCTCAGTTGGGTGATACAAATGATGAAGAGCTCAAAATGGTGTTATAGTCCATTAAATGTGTTACTTTAAGTCTTAGTTTCTTAAGGAGTCTTTTAGTCCTATTCAAGATTTATATGCCAGTAGAAAACATAGCGAACTTCTAGTACTTGCTAAACTTGCTTGGAGCTTTTATTTTTATGCCACATATCAAGCTTCATTTCACCACGCCATTACTGCTGTAATTGTTATTCTACTGCTTATATTATTGTTTCTGTTTGCACATTTTACATCAGTTTTGTTTGGTAGTTCTTCTGATATACATATTGTTATATGTTTCAGCGATATGAAGAACTTGATCGGTGAGGCCATATGCAGGATTTGCCAAGAAAGCTTTAGTACTACTGTGACAGGTAAGTTCCACATAGTGCCTTTTTTTTTTTTTGTGTGTGTGTGTTTGTGTATCCTGTATTAGGGTATTTTATGAGAATGTAGGTCTCTTGTGTAAACATGGTGTTCAATGGACTCTCAATTCTGTTTTGCTTACATTTTTAACCTGACATATTTTTTTTGTTTTGCAGCTTTGACTGAGCCGATAGACATGTAAGTCGGTGTTGAAACATCATTCTGCTTTGCTCTAAATTGTCGACTATCTTCAAAACCTTTTTCTCCATGATTATCTTTAATAACTAGTCTGAAATCCATGGTGCAGATATAGCGAATGGATAGATGAATGTGCACGTGTCAATAACCTTGAAGATTATGAAGACTAGGAAGGAGGCTAGACAGCCATTGAAAGGGAATACTTCAACAGCAAAGCTTATCTCAAATCTGAGCGCGACCATAACGATGAAGCTACCTCGAGGCTAATGTAGTTAGTTGATCCTACTGGGATTTGTAAAATATGTTATGAAACAGTACCTTATATAAATGAAACATTTGCAAAAACATTCTTCTGACTTCTGAGTTGAAGAAACTGAAATTGTTGTGATAGAAAGTCAAATTTTGCTTATTGCAGATTTAGCCATGCACTTGGACTAAGTTCTACCAATCACTCAAATAGAGTTGGTTAGAGCTTTTTTTGCTTTATCAACTCTAAATCATAGCCAATAATGGCCTGAAATGACAGATTTTTACTATTGATGGTGCATATTCCTGAAGTCAAAAAAAGAAGTCATGTCTTTTATTTAACAAAAACAAAGGAAGAAAGAATGAATACCGCAAGTGAAACCAGAATATAAGGAGATAGACAACTAGGCACCTTACATATTAGTGATCAAATATCTCACTCTGTTTACCTAAGCAAAGAAAACAAAAAACGAAGCAAGTGAAATCAAACATTTTTTTTCCTTTTGTGATTTTAATACACTTTGTAGTGATTGTTTGGAAGTTAAAGATGCCATTTAAATTACAAAATAAGTGAGGATTCTAGTGAAATAATGCACTTCTTGTATGTCAGGTTACGGGAGAGTGAGTCTTGCATCAAAGGCTTGTGATAAAGCTTAGGTTTCGAGATCGAACTTTAGAAAAAAAATCTTGATATGAAGCGCTATCTCTTTTAGTGGATCTTGTGCGGGGCACATAAAAATTGATCGAGCAGCGAGTACAAGATACTGAATGATTGTATAAAAACAATTTTAGTTTGAATAATCCAGGCACTGCCATTTGAGGAGTATTTCTTACTTTTTTTTTTTTTGGTGAAAGAGAATTAACAACAAACAACTAGCCCGAAACTAAGCGAGTGAATGAGGCCCAGCAACATCTCCTGTAGTATGTAAAAAAATGTTAGAAGGCACTTGTGAATGTCACTCTAAACAAGACTCTTGACTAAATGCCAAATTGATTAAATCATCAACTACCGAATTAGCCTCCCCATAAATATGAGCAATAGAGATCATCCAGTTCCTAGCTAAGAGGTGATGAATACAGTTGACAATATCACCATTTTATTGAAGCACAATTCTTCTAGCCGACAACACATTAACTACACTAGCATTATCAATTTGCAAGGCAATTCAGCGCCACCCCCTATCTCAGGCTTCCTAAAGACAAGTGAGAACTCCCCATAGCTATGCTCTGAATGATGTACAAACCCCAATTTTGATTGAAAAACTTTCAAGCCACATGCTATGAGGATCGTGAATTATACCGCCTGTAGTCCCCACCAAAATATTCCTTTAAAGAGCCCCATATGTGTTCAAAGCCACCCACCCACCCAATGCTCGGAGGCAACCAGTCGAACGAAACCACATGATTGTTGTTAGACACTTCTCTGATATTCTTTAACGAAAGCTAAGAAGGAGTACAAACTCTAACCTTGCTTATAAGGAGTGTTACCTTTTTGTCCATCAAAAGATACTCATTTTGAAAAAGAGCTTTTGCATGCCTCCGTTATCTTTGGGAGGCCTACACCTATATAAACTGTCTACCTGTGATGCCCCTTGGCCCGTAGGTCCATTATTACACCAAATTCAAATTTTCCAGCATGTGTAACCAAATAAAATTCTTCAATCATTATCTGTAACTCGCTTCAATTCAGACATTAAATTGTTAGTTAGTCAATCATGGATATCAAGAGCAAAGAACCGAGACATGTCCTCTGAATCAAGAATGCTAACCCATATAGCCCGAGCACAAATACAATCCCGGAAGACATGGAGCACAAACTCCTCCTCCACTCCACAAGCCACGCAACTACCAACTGAAGTAAGATGTCTGCGATATCTCTCCAAATTTGTAAGCATTACCACACAACTATTGGAATACTCGAAGCTTTTCAGGCCCAAACCAACCCCAAATTAATTTGTAAACTTTATCAGAAAGAAAATTCTCAGTATTGCTAAGAACCTCGTACATTGAAGCAATGTGAAGGAACCACTAGAACTATTTCTCCAAAAAAATTCATCTCCAAGCTATTCACTAGGAGGCGGAAAATTGCCAAGTAATTTCACTATTTGTGGTGGAACATATGGAGAAAGGAGCTGCAAATTCCAGTTTTCATTATGCCCAACAACATTCACTAACCTCCAATATAATTAGGAATAAAAATATCAACAACCTCAATTAAAGGCTTATCCATCAACCATATGTCATATCAAAAGGAACAATTCTTACCATTACCAATTGACCAACAAAGATTATGACTGACAAAAGGCCAAAGCTTATATGATTCCATAAAGTTGTGCCCTGGGAAGAAGGAAAAAGCAAAGACAGAGGCTTACTGTTGATCCTATATTTGCCTTCTAACATCGAAACCTGTAAGATTTGAGGTTCCGAGATAAATCTCCTACAAAGCTTGACAACAAGAGCATCATTAAATTCGCTTAGACTTGTAATGTCAAGGCCTTCTTTCTCCTTTTTGAAGTGAAGTTGGTCTCAATTTACAAGATGGACTTTGCGAGGATCTACGTTACTTCCCCAAACAAAATTCCTAAACCACTTTTTAATATTAAGCAAATAGTTTTATGGATGAAATAAAATTGCATGACATAAGAAGGTACTGGCATAAGAACTGAATTTACAAGCGTGACACTCCGCCAAAAGAAGGGAGTGAGACTTTTAACTTTATCCATCAAGTAATTAAAGTACATAGAAATAGACCGGCCACAAGAATGGGGTACATCTAAATAGTGACCCAAATAGTCAGAATATTTAAAGCCAGAAAGCTGTCGAAAATTTGAATTAAGCTCAGGAGTGCAATTTTTGGAAAGCACAAAAAATCGTGTTTTCCACATTAATTTTCTAACCAGAAAAAGTATAAAGATCCTGCAACACGCCGAAGATTACCTGTAACTGATCCAAAGAAGCCTCCGCAAATAAAACAAGATTGTCCGCAAAAAAATAAATGAGATAAAGGGGGTCCGTGTCTACCTAAATGAGTAGAACGCCAACCATCTGTAACCGCTTTATTAATGTCATGGGATACCCTTTCCATGCTAAGCACAAAAATTATGTGACAAAAATCACTTCATCTATTCTTATTTATGTCTTATTTTCTTTTTTAGATTATCTAGAAATGGATCACATTTTCTATATTTAGTAACTTTTCAATTTAATATTCTTATTCTACTTTTAGTGACAATCCTTTATAGGAATGGCTTAATTTAAGATTGAAAATTATAATTTATTTTAATATTCTTAATTTTTGTGTTAGAAAAAACTAAAACTCGTAAAGCAAAACATGAATAAGCAATATCAAGCCACGTTACAAGCTTGTGAGTTTGATTTAAAATGCAATACCGATAGAAAATAAAACTATTAAATAAGTTTCTAGTACTACTACTATTTATTTAAAAACTAAAAAGAAAAAGAGAAATAGATCAAAAGACCAAAAAAAATAAAAAAAAATAAAAGGAAACAAAGGTGCTAATAAGAAGGTATTGCACGGTTGTTACATATCATTTCATAATGTATCGTATTATATTCTATTGTGTTGTATTGCATTGTACAGTATCGTTTCGACGAATATAATGTTTGAATAGACAGTACTGTCTCCCGTCATTACTTAATGCCACACGTTGGCAGTTTGAAGTACAAACCTATAAAAAAAAGTAGGGTACGGAATAAAATTAACAAAATTGTTATTATTAAATAATAAACAAAGACAAAATGAGACGAAAAAATAAAATAACAACGTGATAAACTTTTCATGTTACGTCAAATATAACATAAAAAATCGACTCTGAACAAATTTGACTGTTATATAAAAATGTTGTTATATTAATATAAAAATCTAAATAAATATTGTATTTAAACTAATAACACACCGTACTTTACAATACAATACAATAAACGGAAAAGGATCAAATATACCCCTGTACTATCAAAAAAGAGTTAAATATACCTCTCGTTATACTTTGGGCCCAAATATATCCTTCCCGTTATACTTTAAGTTCAAATATACCCTTCCTCCGTTAAAATTGTCCAAAGTGGACATGAGATATGATGTGACACTGACAACTCGGTGAGGTGGACACCACATGGCATGCCACCTCACCACCCCAACCCATTTACCCCTCTCTTCCCCTTCTTCTTCCACCACTACCATCTTTTTCCCTTCACAACCTTTGCAACCATTAGCACCACCACACCACTAGAGAAATAGGAGTTGATTAAAACAAAACAAAAAAATTAAATTAAACATGCTTTGGTTCTGTATAACATTTTACCTGGATTCATGTTATTTACTTAAAAAGTTACAAGAATGTAGTTATTGGTACAGGAGACCAGAAACCATCCTCAAATTCTTTTTTTTTTTTTAAAAAGGGTCGCATAAAGCTAGAAGAATGTAAGGAAAAAATGTTGATAAACTTACCAAAATGTAGAGAAATATTATGTTCTTGTAGCCTAAAATGTAGAAAAATATTATATGTTCTTGTAGAAATTTGAATGTGATTCCAGCAAAGAAACGGCTTCAAATCCCTGTGGAGGTTTAAATTTGTTATGGGTCCTTACAACGAGAGTTTTTGTGTATATAGGGAAATCCGACACCAAGGTAGTGGTGTAGTTTATTCAAATCTAAAGGGGCCTTTTGAAACTTAAACACATTCTGGCCGATTTAGTTTTTCAGTTTTGAGCTCTATTTTTTTTTTCGGTGATTTTCGTGAGTTTCACTTACTAGTTGTGTTTCTGTGCTAAAATGATAAATATTCTTTTACTTGTTTTTTAGTTGGTGGTGCTAATGGTTGCAAAGGTTGTGGAGGAGAGGAGATGTTAGTAGTGGCAGAAGAAGGGGGAAGAGAGGGGTAAATGAGTTTTGGGGGGGGTGAGGTGACATATCATGTAGTGTCCATCTCACCGAGTTATCAGTGTCACGTTATATCTCATGTCCACCTTGAACAATTTTAACGAAAGAAGAATATATTTGAACTCAAAATATAAATGAAGAGTATATTTGAATCCATAATATAACGAAAAAGATATATTTGAACTCAAAGTATTTCGAGGGTATATTTAACCCTTTCTTTCTGATATTACAGGGTATATTACTATATTTGACCCTTTTCCGTACAATAAATAAGTAACAACCATCCAAACAAGCTTAAAATAGAAAGAAAAAAAAAAAGGTGAAGCCAATTCAGATTCTCTCCCCTCTAGCAAATTCTACCCGTTAGCAAGATGGGAAGGCCGCCGAGTAACGGAGGTCCTTCTTTCCGTTTCAACCCTACTGAGGTATATATATATATACACACACACATGTTTCGTTAACTTCAATTCGATAATTATTACTGATTTTGTGTTTCATATCAAGTTTATTTACATATCCTTGCTCCTGATTTTTTTTTTTTAATTTTTATTTTTTTATACTGGTTTGGAGTGACGGAGCCAGAATTTTTACTAAAGTGTAACCACACGAAAAAAGGCAAAAGCCAAGGGAATTGAACATCTACTTATATATAGATAAAAGATACAATTTTAAGCTTGTATATAAATTGTCATTACATGATTCGTAGACTTCAATTGGATAATTATTACTGAATTTGTGTTTCATATGCTGTTTATTTATATATCCTTGCTCGTGATTTTTTTTTTTTTTTAACTGGTTTGGAGTGACGGATCCAGGATTTTTACTGAAATGTAACCACACGAAAAAAGGCAAAAGGCAAGGGAATTCAACATCTACTAGATGTATAGATAAAAGATACAATTTTAAACTTGTATATACATTGTCATTACATGATTCGTAGACTTCAATTGGATAATTATTACTGAATTTGTATTTTATATCAAGTTTGTTTATATATTTTTGCTCGCGATTTGTTCCTTTGCCCGCTTGGGAGCCAAGATTTTAATCTAAAATATAAAAATGTAACCACATGAAGAAGACACGGGGCGAGGCGAGAAGATCTTGATCGAAAGTTCCACTGTTCTGAATAGTGAGAAAGAATGAAATTCGATCAAATCGATCGAGAATCTCATCATCTGTTAGGTGGGCCAACTGACTGAGTTGGCCTGGGCGTCCATGTCATCAAAAGCTACTATGTATAGTACATCAAAAGTAAATTTAAACTTGTATATACACCCTAACTCCACCAGCGCCTAGAATGTATTAGTATTTTTTGCTCTGTATTACATCAACGCCGTTAGCAGATGGAACGGCCACCAAGTAATGGAGGTCCTTCTTTCCGTTTTTAATACCATTTTTTATTCTCTATATACGTGGTCCATGGACTTCAATTGGATAATTATTACTGCTTTTTGTGTTTTATGTGCAGTTTATTCTTACCGTTTGGTATTTAGCTTTTACTGTCTTTAATTATGCACTTTGTACTTGCAGAGACTTGCGATTCCGATATTAGTGTTTTCTCTTTTATGTCTACTGGCTATAGGATAGTTCTGTAAGGCTTTTAAATGATGATTACATTTGACGGTCTAGCCTGAACTTGTAGTCGTTTGGCCATGAAAACCAAAGACTTTTCACTTATTTGGAATTTTGAAGTTGGAGTTGTGTTTGGTTATAGTTTGTACAAAAAATATTTGGTTGTTTGAATGTACTGAAAGTGGAAAAAGTGAAGACAAGGTTTTTGGTGTTTTCCAAATTCCAAATACAACTTCAAGTTGGATTTGGAATTTTCATGGCTAAACGCTGATTTTCAAATAAAGTGAAAAAGTTATCTGGAAAAAAGTGGAAAATTCTCATGGCCAAATGGGTCCGTATGTATATGATGTCATATAATGAGCTTCTCTTTGTTAAACTTAGACATGATGAGAGCTAAAATACCTTTGGATAAAGATGAAACTTAGTCTGTTAAATTAGTCAAACTCCTGGTAGACTCTTGAATTTCGTAAAATTATTGAAGATAGATAGTTAAGATAGGAGTTCTATATAGGTAAAATTTAAGTAGAAACGATAAGAACGGAGTAGAATCCAATAGTGGAGTGGGTCAATAAGATCATCTCCAGAGTGAGATAGATCAGATTTGAAATGGTTTGAACTGTTATTGAATCATACATGTGCATTATAGTTCCATTTTAGCGTGAAAGATATTTAGAAATTGTATTCATATGTAGTATTAGTTGACCTTAAAAGTTGATCAAACTAATGGAAGAGCTACCGAGAAAAGTGGGTGGAGAGCAATGGACCACTAGCACACTATGATCTTTTTGGATAGAAGTGTAATCCCACAAGTGGGGTTTGGGGAGGGTGGTGTGTACGCTGCCTTACCCCTACCTTGTGAAGGTAGAGAGGCTGTTTCCGATAGATCCTCAGCTCAAGTAAAGCATATCAAAATCAGTAGGAAAGGAAATACAATAGAAGTACTTGAATGAGGGCAAGATATCTTTTTATTAAAAAACTAGGGAACATAAGTTAACCCAATAAATAAATGAATAAGTATGAAACACTATGCTGAAAATGCCTCTATATGTTGCAAGTCTGGTAGTGCCACCTGCATATGCCACTACCATTGTTCTTTCCACCCTTCCCCAGGTCAGTGTATGGGAGACATCAGGGGTAAGGAAGTTGATAGTGGTGCTTGACTAGGGGCTCCACACTTGTCCTTTATCCTCTTTTGCTTTCTTTTTCTCCAATTTCCCTCATTCTTCAGTTTTAGTCTTCAAAGAACCAGTAAATTGAAAGAAATTGGGAACACAAGTTATTTGAGTAATGGAGTATAAGGATAGGGGTTCATTTTTTTGTTTTGATGAAGTTATAAGGATAGGGGTTCATCTGAGTCTGGTCATATGATGCTGAACTTCTTATTTTGAAACTGAAGATAATTAATTTAATATCCGGCCCGGTCCAAGTCCCAGTCCAAGTATTTAATACGTGTTTCTATATATAAACCGTTAGGGCTTTGTACAGAGTCACGAGAAAAAGAGCAATGTCTCTGACATAGATGCGTAATAAGCTTTTTTACTGAAGAGGGAAGAAATTAAATCGTTAACTTAAATTCTAGCACGTGCATCATTCAATCTAAGTATCTAGGATTTATTTTGAAATTATTGCAGTTAAATCATTAGAACATGCAGAAGATGTAGAGGAAGATACGGGGGTTGTGTTTCCATTAGGTGTTAGGAAGTGTTTCCCTAAGCCGTGGCTTTCGATGTTCTCTCTTGTTTCTTAACTAAAGTAAAGATGCTAAGGTGTGCAGAGCGATCAAATTAAACTAAGCTCCTTTATTACTAGCAAATATGAGTAAGTTTTGTTCATTAAATTCCAAAGAATCTGCTTATAAACAAAAGATGATTGCTGGACGGAGCAATCAAAGTAAAAAAAGCTAACCTACCCAATTCTACTTTAGAATATCCAGTGCTCTACTTTCATTTTTCATTTCATCCACCGCCCCTATTTCTTTCCTTTCCCTCTCACCCATAAAACCCTAGCGCCGATTTTCCCGTTCTTATCTGGTTTCCTATTTCTCCGGTAAAACCAGGATTTTCTTTTCCATTCCCGAACCCCCCTCTCTCCTTTCTCTCAATTTGGTAAATTTGGACCAAGACAAAGCCCTTTCTAGGAGATGTGTCACCCGCTTAGCTCATAGTGGCCATATCTGGCCACCAACAACTATTTGGAGTGCCGATGGCAATGATGGGTGTTCAAATACTCGAGTATGATAAAATCTTTTCCCTTTGGATTTATTATTCCCGAATTTGTTTGTATATACGTGTTTCCTCTTCTGTATTTTTGATAATACTATGTCTCTGTTATTTCCCTTTTAGATTTCTTATTATTATATTTCACATCTCATTGCCTTAATTTAGGTCGAGCATGTTTAAAAAGGAAGAAACCCTAATTTTGGAAAAACTTCTTTCGGTCTTGTGCTTTTAATTTACGATATTTCCTTCTTCAAACCTGCTTTGAAAATGCTTTACTTGAGCTGAGGGTCTTCCGGAAACGGCCTCTCTACCTTCACAAAGTAGGGGTAAGGTATATGTATACACCACCCTCCCCAGATACCACTTCTGGGATTACACTGGGTATGTTGTTGTTGTTGTAATATCCAGTGCTCGAAATTACAGTACAGTGTCCTTCTTGCTTGAAGCTTGACTTGACCTGTACTTTGTTCTATCTCCCTTCTCAGTTAGAACTATCTCTAACGTAAATTTGACAATATCAACTCCTAAAATTATTTGGTGTTTCCAAAAGTTCTCTTGGTTGCTTAGTCTCACATCTTCCCTACAACAGAAGCACTAGAATGAAATACTTGTGCCAATTGAGATATGAAATAACATCATGACTGAAATAGATGACATTACTTACTAAAAGGAGGTCTTGGTCATATGCTCTCTGATCAAGTTTTTGTACTGGACAAATGGAGGTAATTTTCTGTAAGTATATGAAATATGGAGTTGTCTAGAAATAAAGCTACGGCAAAGTCCTGTTAATTATTTTTGCCCCTAGTTGCTTTACCTATCTTTAGACTAGTTATTATTATCCTTTCAAAAAATGTTCATTCCTTTTGCTATTTCAGTTGCCTTCCATGATAGATATGCCTCTCTGCCCCACAAAGGTAGGGGTAAGGTCTGCGTACACCCCACCCTCCCTAGACCCCACTTGTGGGACTATACTGGGTATGTTTTTGATGTTCCATGATAGGTACCCTTTGATGTCACTTGTCAACAGAAGCTGATTTTTATCTATTCATGAGTTTGACAGATTTAAAGTAACCATGGAGAAAAATGTATGCCATAGAAGCTTTCCCGCTTGTCATACGTCCTTTTCTGTTTTCTTCTGGTGCATCCTTCCCTTTTTCAATTATTGTATTCAAACGTTTCAAACATGCGGACCTTACAGCTCAATTGTACTGTGGACAATAGTTGCATCTGATAACTTCACAGCAAGATATACAATCTAGTTGAAAACCTTAGTAATTTGTCAAATGTTGCAGGTTGCTGAGATGGAAGCTATATTGCAAGCTCATAATATTCAAATGCCGGCTCGAGAAATTCTTGTAGATCTTGCTGAGAAGTTCAGGTAGGTTGTTAATGTGCCAAACAATTGCAGTTATTCCTTAGATTTATATGCTCATGAAGTTTGGATGTTTATGTACCTACTTCAATGTAGTTCTTCAGCGGAGAGATCTGGCAAATTTGTGGTTCAAATGAAACAAGTAAGAGGCTTATCATTTTTTGCACTGTTTCTGATGATCAAATGAAAATGCTTTCATAACCGTGGCTATTTATCATGTACCTAAAATTATGAAAGTATTGCCATAGGTTTGGAACTGGTTCCAGAATAGACGATACGCCATTAGAGCAAAATCAGCTAAGAGTCCTGGAAGATTTATTGCCCCACCAGCGCCTCACAGTGATTCAGCTGCAGTAAAGGCTCCTGCAAAATTGAGTACCTCACCTATGCCTCAGAGTGATCCAGCTTCAGTTAGGATTATGCCCCAAGCCCCTCAACCCATACCTTCTCCTCAAGGTAGAATTTGAAATTTCCTACCTTGTTTCGAAACGGTCACAGATTTCTCTTATGCTTTACTTAGCAAGATTAATTATATATTTGGTTTTCACTATTCTTCCTTAACTTCTCCTACTTTTGTTAGCTACAGTGAGAGCAATGCCCCAAGCACCCCAACCTCTGCCTGCTCCATCAGGTAGCATCGTTAAGCAACATTCTTATGGTTTCTTGTTTTTGCAAAAATCTTCTTTGTGATCCTTTTCGATGGGTACCAACTTATGTTTGTCTTTCACGATTTATCATTTATTGTAGTTGCATATCGCCTCATTCTACTGTTACCCCAAAACATCAATAGCATCTTACCTTATCACAATAATAGAAGAAGAAGAAGATCACATGATTCTACTAATCTATACCTCGTCATGTGATAACTGGAACCTTTTGAGCAATGTGTGCTATATGTCTAGTTACCCAGTTCTGTGGCCTTCTCATATGTGGCACAGTGGCAGTGTGCTCATTTGACTAGTCTTAACTAGAGCTGGAGGGAGCAGAAGAATTCAATACTACTATTATCTTTTTTGATACTTTTGATAGTGTAACGTGCTAAAAGTATGGTGTACACAATATGGTGCTTAAGCTGTTTCTTGAACTTCTTGGTATCCCACCTTATCTTGAATTAATCTCTGCTAGCGGAGAAAATGGTGCATTCGGATTTGGAGTTCTGTAGGTTGGCAGAATTATTATAGGCTTATAACTGTTGAAAAAAAGATGACGCGCCTTATCCTGAGTTGGGTTTTATTACCTTAAATTCATGTCAACTTGCAATGAAATAATTGGGATACCTGTGAACCGCCATAATATTGAGTACTCTCTCTGTAATAATTTTCAGATTACCAGAAATGGTGATAATTAATTAGAATAAATAGCTACGATCTACCAATGTGAGGTTCCTCTGTGGATTACCGACGAGCAGATTGGTGGTTGTTTCAGGACGAGTAAGGAATATCTCATCACATAGGAGTTTAGTTGTGGTCTCATTGGAGGATCATGTTTTGGATATCAGCCCATCTCTAAGAAAGTACTTCAACAATGTTATTGAGGAAAAATAGTGGCTGAATAAATTGATGAATAACAAATATGTCTAAATTTCAAGTACTATAATCAAATATATTGCAAATCTTTTTAGGTTCCTTTTGCTCTTTTTCCCGTTTCTGTCTTAAAAAAGAACTTGTTTTTCCTTTAATTATATTTCTTTGAAGTTGTAACCTAACTTCACATATTTTCTACTCATTTTTTAGTGCCAGTGCAAAGTGTGGGCAGGAGTACCTCAGATAACGTTCAAATGGAGTTTGAAGCTAAATCTGCAAGAGATGGTGCATGGTTTGTCTTTTAAATCATTCAAAACATATGTGCTTCGCTTTATCATTTGCTTAATCTCACCTTCTTTTTATCTTGGTCTCTAATAATTATAGATTAATTATATTATCCTTCCTCAGGTATGATGTAGCAAGCTTCCTGTCGCATAGATCTGTGGAGACTGGTGATCCGGTAATTCTCAGAGCTACCTGTCTAATGTTCCATGAAATAAATTATAGTTAGCCTGCTTTGGTAGATAAATTTCTATTGATGCATAGAATTATCTCTTTGCTCTTTCTTTTTACCCAATGGAGTTTGCCATTGATTGTTGAGGCAAGATTAGCCCTCTTATTTTTCTGGAATCGGCAAACACATGATTGTCTCTTTTCTAGTTTCCTTTTCCATCCCTCTGTAACATGCATGACCTTTTTATCTGATGTTAAGAGTTCATACTGCAAACTATGTTTTGGTCTGGAATATGCTCCAAAAACCAGAGTTACCTCTATAAAGTTGTTCCATTTACCTTGTGCATATCTTCTTGTTCCAATCTGTTTTACCTTCTCTCTTTTTTTTTCTTTTTCTTAATGATGATAAGTTTCTGATTTCAGGAAGTAATGGTTCGATTTGCGGGGTTTGGAGAAGAGGAGGATGAATGGGTAAATGTACGTAAGCACGTAAGACAGCGATCTCTCCCATGTGAATCGTCAGAATGTGTTGCGGTTGTCCCTGGCGATCTGATACTTTGCTTCCAGGTGCATTTTATTATGGGCGAAATGTTAAAAACTTAGCAAACTGTCGTCATTTAACTAAGTCTTTTATAATTTTCAGGAAGGCAAAGAGCAGGCTCTGTACTTTGATGCGCATGTCCTTGATGCTCAAAGACGTAGACATGATGTGAGAGGTTGCCGTTGTCGGTTTCTGGTTCGTTACGATCATGATCAGTCTGAGGTATTTGATTATATCCTTTTTTCTCTAGTTTTCTGCTTTATCTCAATATTGAGGCCTAAAGTTTCATGAATTTATTTCAGATTTCTCATAAGTAAGTCGGCTCTCTTAGAACTTGTACTACAGTGGGTTACACCATCTACCTTTCAATGTTGGTCATTTATGTTTGAAACATCTAGTTTTCAAAAAATGGCGGTTCTTAGAACACTGAAACTTTTTTATTTTCAAGGAGAGACATCATATAATAATCTTCAGTTGGGTTTAATCCAGTTGTCTTTTCCTATCTAGGAAATTGTTCCTCTGCGGAAGGTTTGTCGTCGGCCTGAAACTGATTACAGGCTGCAACAACTTAATGCGGAATCTATGAGGCAACAGAAAATAGGTAATGACCCTACAACAGCCAACACTATGACGGTCTACCCTCCAGCTGATGCACCACAGAAAGCTCAAACTGAATCAAGGATAAGACCAGCTGTGCCAACACAAAATCAGCCTGCACCGGAGGACCCCACCAAGCTAGGACCCAGTGTTGCTCCTATGCAGCTGCAAAAAGCGAGTACTGATTCGTTAACAGGAGATACTTCAGCTGAAAAAACACCTAAGCTTATGGAAGAAATGACGGATAAGCCTGTAGCTGAAACAGCTGAGGTGCCTCAGGAACGAAAAAGTGAGATGCCTCCGGCAGAAATAACAAACAAAGCACCAGCTGAAACAGCAGAGAAGTCTCATGATGAAACAACTCTTAAGCCTCCAGCTGATTCAACATCGAAGCCAGATGAAGCACCAGAGAGGCCTCCTGCTGAAACAACATTGAAGTCTGATGAAGCACCAGAGGGGCCCACAGCTGAAACAACATCGAAGCCAGATGAAGCAACAGAGGAGCCACCTGCTGAAGCAACTCTTAAGCCTTTGACTGCTTCAACATTGAATCCAGATGAAGCACTGGAGCAGCCTTCTGCTGAAACAACTCTTGAGCTTCCGGCTGCTTCAACTTTGAAGCCTGAGGAAGCACCCGAGGAGCTTCCCGCTGAAACAACTCTTAGGCCTTTGACTGCTTCAACGTCGAACCCAGATGTTGCACCAGAGGAGCCTCCTGCTGAAACAACTCTTGAACATCCAGCTGATTCAACATCAAAGCCAACTGAAGAACCAGAGGAACAGCCTAAGGCCGAGGAGCATGTTGATGGTGGACCCATCACAGCTTCCATTGATCATGACAATGCTACAACTGTATAAGCAAAATCTTTGTGGCAAAAAGTTATGAACATTGTCAGTGTAGCTAACGTTACTAAGTTAGGATTCCTAGGGAAAGACAAGCCCAGAGTTAGAGGATGCTGGATAAAAACTTATTTCTTGCAAGTTCCTGCTTCCCTTGTGTAGTTCAAAGCACAAATTGTGCGAGGGACTTTACTAGTGGCTCCAATAGATCAATGATAGTCTTGTAAAATATTTGGATGTTGGCCTTCAATTTGAACTCTTGAACTGTTTTCGTCATTTACAGTTCCGTGATGTTTAGATAAAATGTCAGTGATCGTCTTAAATTTCTCGACTTAAAATTAAATCTTCTGTGAAACTCCTTCACATCAGCAGAAGTGGAGTGACAAACATGCAGAGGTATTTTGTAACCACAGTTCACTAATTCTTCGTTTACTTAAAAAATAATAATCTCACAGCACCTAATCATTTTGATACATTAATAATGTTCTAATGTCATCTCTAGATTCTCTACAGCTGCCTAAGACTTCCCTCTTCCTTCTCTACAGCTGCCTAAGACTTCCATAGATTGGGACTTGTTTCCTACGCGCGATGAGGTAGATAAAGATATTTCATGGGTTGGAATATCCCATCCCCTATATGAGATAGCTAATTTTATCATTTTAGTACATTCCATGGGATTGTTAACGCTTATCCCACTAATCAAATGCAGGATAAAATGATCTCATATTTTATCCTATTATATTGCTATCCCACCCCGCATGCCAAACGAGCAGTGTACAAGTCATGACTTCATTTGAAGTCAGTCAGTTTGGCTTAAACCTTATATATGTTAAAAAATTTACTAGTAAATATAAATAATAGATTTAAATCCAATAAATTAAGTGGGTTGGTGTAGAATTTTCAAACTCGAAACATAGTGAGCTGAATTGATCTTATCCGTCTACTAATTCATAAATTGTACTCTCTCTCTCTTTTTAATTACATAAGGGTAGGGGAAGGAGATGGGTGAGGGATTGCAAAGTAGGAATTGAATCTCACCAACAAGGTAAAAATGTAAGTAGCCAACCAACTAAGCTACTAAGTTCACAATCATAAATTGTATTGTCCTTTGGTAGCAAACAAATAAAGAATTGGGACCTGTGAGATTTTTCTTCTACCAGAAATTCAGATATTATTCAATCCAACATTCTTGAAATTGTTTTTTTTCCCCAAGAATAAGTGTACTCCATCCGTCCCAAAATAAGTGTCGTTCTAGCTTTTTTTATGCCTATTAAGAAAAACAAAAAATACAAGATATCATTTTTTAATTTGTCCCTATTTATTAGATGTTTCTTGAGCATTGAGTACTATTAAAAAGAAGTAGTTCTTTAATATAAAGATATAGTTGAAAATAATATATTGTCTTGAATTTCTAAAGCACAAATATTTTGAGACAATTTGCTGAATCGACACTTGTTTTGAGACGGAGGGAGTATTGTCCTTTGCAGTGTTTTAAAAGGTGTTTATGGAGCGAGTCCCGAGACAAGCCTTGGGGCAAGGCATACCAAAAAACCCCGAGGCAATGATGGGGGCGAAAGTATCAAAAGGCGTACGCCCAATCATTCGGGGCGTATGCCTGGGCATGAGGCAGGTTTTTTATGGGATACTATTAAGGAAACTCTTCCATTAAAATAAATTTTGTTGAATAAGTCCTTAATATAATAACCGAATTCTCAAAAATCAATTTATAGTTACTCAAAAGTTTCAAAAAAGAACTGAAGCTTAAAATTATTAAAGTCAAAACCTTTTTTTATTGTTAGAAGTGCTAATTTATGTTCTTTCACAATTCTTTCTTTTGTCTTCTACTATCTCAAAAAAATAACGAACAACCACCAAATACAAAAAAAACTCTATTCTCCTCCATCAGAGCATGTTCAAAGTTCAAATTACATATTATTCATCTTTTTTATTCGTATCACAAAATACTTTTAGCAAACTTGTATCGTAGAAGACTTTAAGCAAACTTGTGCTTGTAAGTAACGTATAATGAATTATTTTAATTAGTTTTTTGTTGAATGGGCCACATCTATATTTTTCACTTATTTATAGTTTTCATTAATTTTTTATGCATTTAAAAATATTTATTACAATTATATTATTTGTGAAATACTAAAAATTAAATATCTATGCGCTCACGCCAGTGGCGGATCCAGAATTTTCACTCAGGGTGTTCGAAAAAATAATTGGACCTAAATATCACTGTAATATATGTTCAGGGTGTTCAAAAGTTAATATATGTACACGATTACAGAAAATTTACCCTAAATATATACTGTAATTTTTTATCCAGGGTGTTCGTGAACACCCTGACCTCTTACTGCATCCGCCCCTGGCTCACGCCTCAGGCATATGTAAAAGCTCGTCTTAGGCATATGTAAAAGCTCGTCTTACGCCCCGCCTTTTAAAACACGGTCTTCGATAGCAGAAATAAAAAATTGGGACCAGAAAGATATTTCAAACACCAAAAATCCACATATACATATCATTCAACTCAAGATTCTTGAAATAGTAGTTTTTTGAGTGTTCAAAAATCAAAACCCCCATATCCACTTCACCCATAAAAATGTTGCAGACCAAATCCTTCCTCTCATCCAATTACCACTTCCCTCTCTCTTTTCATCCCAACCCCATCACTTTCTTCACTCCATTTCACACTTCTAACCACAATTTCCTTCACAAACCCAATGCCACGCGCCTTTCACGCGCCGCCCCTACATCACACGCGCCGCCGTCACCACAGTCATTGCTAGCCGAATCCCCAGACGCGCCATCTGAGGAGGGACCCATTGAACTCCCTTCTACAATAACGGCTGCCACGCGCCGTTCACGCGCCGCCACTAAATCACACGCGCCGCCGTCACCACAGTCATTGGTGGCCGAGGCCCCAGACGCGCCACCGGAGGAAGGACCCATTGAGCTGCCTTCATCAATAACTGATATATTTGCCACTACTGATGATCCTTCTACACTTCAAACTGCCACCAGTCTACTACTCACAGGAGCCATATCCGTTTTCCTCTTTCGTTCCCTTCGCCGCCGCGCTAAACGTGCTAAAGAACTGGTAAAAATGGTGTCTTTTTACTCTCTATGGTGTGAATTTTGCATATTTTCATTAACTTAAAGTTATACCTTCAGGGATGTTTGGTTGTTAGTTAGAGTTATGCAGGTATTAGTAATGTGAGGATTAGTTATGCAGGTGTCAGTAGTGCAGGGATTAGTTATACAATGATTAGTTATGCAGGTGTTAGTAATCCAGTAATGCAGGGATTGGCTATACAGAGCAGAGATTAGTTATGCAGGTGTCAGTAGTGCGGGGATTAGTTATCCAGAGATTAGTTATGCAGGTGTTAGTAATGCAGTAATGCGGGGATTGGTTATACAAAGTAGAGATTAGTTATGCAGGTGTCAGTAGTGTAGGGATTAGTTATACAGAGATTAGTTATGCACGTGTTAGTAATGCTGTAATGCAGGGATTAGTTATACAAAGCAGAGATTAGTTATTCCATCTTCTATCCTACATAAAATAATACTCCCTCTGTTTCAATTTGTTTGAACCTATTTCCTTTTTAGTTCGTGCCAAAATGAATGACCTCTTTCCTAATTTGGAAACAAATTCACTTTATGAATGATTTACAGCCACACAAATTTTCAAGGCTTATTTTGAACCACAAGTTTCAAAAGTCTTCTCTCTTTCTTAAATGTCGTGCCCAGTCAAATGGGTTCATATAAATTGAAACGGAGGGAGTACATAGATTTAATTCCCTTATAACTTATACGTGTATTAGTTTTTATGTGGGTATTATGTTTCCTCATTTTTGTAACCAAACAACATACAAAGTTATGCTACTTTTAGTACACGAATCATTCCTCTCTAACCAGCAACCAAATGAGCACTCTAGTGTGAAAATTGCATATTTTCATTAACTTGAAAGTACACTTGTACTCTTTTATCTGTGTGAATTTGAATGCATTTTGAAATACTAACTTTGTCCCTATCTCTGTGACGGTGTTGGACTGGTATGGAGCTGAAAGAAAGATTTTTGAAACTTGTAATATACAATATGAGATAAATATTTTGTGTCTATAAAATTTGAACGCAAAGGGGTGTGGCCTAGTGGTCAATGAAGTGGGTTGGGAATTAAGAGGTTCGGGGTTTAATTTCCAGCGGAGGCAACAATATGAGTTGATTTCTTCCTATCTGTTCAAGCATTGGTGGATAGAGTTACCCAGTACCTGTGATGATAGAAGGTAGCAGGTACCCCGTGGAAGCATGTTTAAAGTAATTTTTTTTTTTTTTTTTGTAAGGAGTGTGTCCCATAAAATGAATAGAGGGTATTACTGCATCCCATATTTAATGGAGTAAAATATTAAAAATGTTTGAGCCGAGGGTCTATCAGAAACGACATCTCTACCTCCCAAAGTAGGGGTAAGGTCTATTTACACTCTATCCTCCGTAGACCCCCCTTGTGGGATTACACTGGGTATGTTGTTGTTGTTGTTTGAGGAAATAAAAATGATTTGACTTCTTCAATAGTATAGTGTCATATAAAAAGCAGCAGCACAAGGTTATTGGGCAACAAATTGGTTGTACAAGCTTTCTTCTTAATGTTTTCCAGTATTTGTTTTTAGTTTCATTGAATATGACTATGGAAGTATGAGTTAGCATATCACTCCTTATCTTCAGTTCTTGTTCTGCTGATTGGATATGCATATGTATTGGCATGATGTCCCTGTAATATGAGGAGGCATCATCTATTTGTAGGACTATAATCCAATTATTACTAAAGGTATTAGGGAGCATATATGTTTATTTTTCGATAACAATGTGGGCTTTCTTTTTGCTGGTATTAGAAACTTAGGTCAACAGGAGCGAAGAAAACGTTGAAGGAGGAAGCAGTGGAGAGTTTGAAAGCTATTACGCCAACACCAATCGATACCAAGGCTCCACCGTCACCTGCTTCGGCACTCTTGGGAGGTTTAACAGCGGGTGTTATTGCACTTCTCCTTTACAAGTTCACTACCACAGTCGAAGCTTCTCTTAACCGCCAGACGCTTTCAGATAGTTTCTCGGTTGGCATTCTCATTTGCCTTTACATTTGCTATTTCTTTTCTTCCATTTGTACACAAGTAGGGTAAACATTCAGACAACTGATTCAGCACGGGAAGAAGGGGGTGGGAGGGAACAATCTATACCATACTTTAGTTGAGAATTGGTGGTGACTAGAATTTAGCATGACATCATTCTCATTACATTAAAAAAATTGTTGTGATTTGCTGGATCAGTTGAGCGCCCCCGCCCTCCCACTACAAGGGGAAAATTACTCTAATTTTTCCAGTTTGCTGGATCAGAGGAGTGTAGCTTTTCTTACTCTGATGGTTTTTCCAATTTAATTATCCTCTTAAGAAGTGAAGGTGAAAGAATATAGCAAGTCCAAGAGCCACATTCAATATTGTTTGATAGGATTGGTGCCCTGGTTTTATGGCTTTATGTTCAGTCGTAATTTTGAACTCATCACATTTAGACTAAATATTAAGCTCTTTCTTCATACCTCATGTATGGTTTCTCAAAACTACAACATAATATACCCTTGGAGATTTAGATACTCTTTGCCTAGTTATGAACACCAATGATGAGCATACTCCTTGTGGATGAGTTTTTTTTTTTAGGAAGTACTTATGGACAAGTTTCACCTTAAATGCCGCATAGCGTCAAGCAAGGTGGAAAAGTAACAAAGCTGTTGATTCCTGTTTATTATTTCCTATTCTTAAGCAAAATATGTACTTTTAAAGCTCTCTGCAGATTTCTGGTGTCAGTTTCATACTTCTATCATTTACCATTTAATAATCATACTTTTCTTTGTGTTTGCAACAGGTTCGCCAGATAACAATAACAATTAGGTAGTTTTTTAATAGCTTTTCTTTCATACTAATGCGTGCATTATTGTTGAAAGATTATGAAACCTTCTTATATTTGTAACTGTTTGCAGAACTATTATAAATGGAATATGCTACCTCGCAACTTTTATCTTTGGCATCAACTCTGTCGGTTTGTTCCTTTATTCTGGTCAACTTGCCTTGAACTCTATCACGGGAGATTCTGCCAGTGGAGAAATTTCAAAGGATTCAACACCAGCACGATCTGTAGATAGCAAAGAAGGGAACAGCGATGATGGGAATAAAACTTCTGAGGATACAAAATAGTGGAAAAATGTGACTTAGAAATGAAGACCAGGTTTAGTACACTACTATTCCATTAATTTTTGTAATTTGTAGACTACTATCCTTTCTCTGCAGAATTAGTCATGTAAAATGGCCAGCCAAGAGCCAATATGTCTTATCTAGAAATGGTAGAAAGTTTGAGCTGAGGGTCTTCCGGGAACAGCCTACCTCACGAGGTAGGGGTAAGGTCTGCTAACATTTTGCCCTCCCCAAACTCCACTTGTGGGATTACACTGGGTATGTTGTTGTAGAAATGTTAGAAAGTCTACATGATCGGCTAAAAGAAAACTATCAGCACTACTTTGAATATAGACATATTCCTTGAAGTCCGACGTAAATTAGTTGGATTATATGCAGTTTTACTGTCAAAAGTTTGTTATATCCTCTCAAGAGCACAAATACAAGACAATAATGTTAATTCTGATGGACAAAATCCCTTTTTTTTTTTGCAGCCAGACAGCGGTAGTAGCAGATACTAGCCAGTTTATGTGCAAGGTTCCTGTAGGTGCACGCGGCAGCTCGGATCAGGCTATATTAAGGCCAGCATTGCAAACTCAGAGGTGTTAGATTGGTAAGGCCGAAGACTATTTGTTCGATCTTTGATAGTGAAATGTAATGCAGCAAGTGATGATGTTCCTCCTTTAGGTGAAGTCAAATGATTGAACCACTACATACATCCTGAGCCAATTCATGAAGTTATATTGCAACGTATAAACGCCAAACACAATTCATTTCCAACAAAATAGGAATATTAAGCAGTAGATAGTGAAGTTCAATGATCTTGTATGTTGTACACTTGTAAATTCTTCTTGTTGCAATGCTTGTGAAGTTCTCTTGTTTTTATTGTTTTTTAGGCGGAGGCAATGGAAGTTTATCACCTCTGAACAAACTTTTGATTGTTCCCGATCAATCCAAGCACTCTTTATTATAGTTTTCATAACCAACTGGACAGAAGAAACAAATTCAGGATTTAAATTTTATGTGTTTGAATTTAAAATTCCATTAAAGCCCATCTGATTCACTGGGTTTGAAATCTATTATTTGTACTTATTATTTAGTAATATTGTTAATATATATACCAGGTTTGAACCAAAATGGTAGGTTCATATGAGCCCCATAACTTGTATATATAGCAATGAGTTCAACAGTATTTGAATGTCGTACATTTAAGGTGTTTCACTGAATTTTGGTGCCCAACTTAGAATGTCTATCTATATATTTCGCCTTTCTTTACGTATAAAACGTAAACTTTATCAAGTTAAATCCAAAAATTACGAAAGAAAGGCAATCTTAATATCAATTATATCGCAACATGCACACATAATAGAGTTCGATACTCAAAGCATGAATGATATACTAGCAGAATGATATATAACACAGACAGAGTCAGGATTTTGAGTTTATGAGTTTTGAATTCTAGAAAATGCAGTTTAGTAGTTCTGGATATATTACTTATACATATTCAGTGAATTTTTTAACCACAAATACAGGGTCTGCACCAAAGCTAATGAGTTCCGAACCCCTAAGTAGAATTCTTGCTCTGCCTTGATATAACACCAAAAAAATAGTGAGAAACTGCAAGTTGTAGGTTAGTTTTTCACCCCAGGTACAGTACACGCATTGAGGCCCGACTAAATGTGTATTCATGCTTCTGGAGCTTGTGCAAATTATTCATGAACTCTTCAATATAACCACTCATGAATCCAGGCCTTGTTGGTGTCTCTTTCCACTTGACATGATCTTTCTTGATCAATTCACCTAATTCATTCTCTTCATCCATCACACTTCTTATAGTTTTACACAAATTCTCTTTTGTGAACCATCCATTTTCATCTCTTTCTACTTCAACAGCAACTTTTAACTCGTCCGCCAAAAGCCTAGCGTTCAAGATTTGGTCACCCAAATGTGGTACAAGCACAACTTGACACTCACTCATTAAAGACTCCCACATTGATCCAAACACCCAATAGAAGAGTGACTCAGAATCCCAATTTGTTGCACAAAATCTCCATATACTATTCCCCTGCTTTTAGTCCCCTTTTCAAATCCCTTCGGTAGGGCTTCCTCGATCGTCTTGATACCTAACAGAGGTTTTAATGCGATCAAAAAAGGTATATTTGGTAAAATGAGTTCTTGAAATTGACTCTTCTCCTGAATGCACAGAACAGAACGAACCCTGGCTCGAATTGTTGGAGCCAGTTAGCCCATTTTTTGTCTAGTAGACGATCTTTTGATGGTGATTCAGGTAATACGGGCCCAGTAAGAAGCACCTGTTTGTTATATTGGCTTGACAAATAGTCACATAAAGGCCCTTCTAGTGAAATGTGCCCTTCTTCAGCAGTAGCGCTCCGCAAGCATGAATATCATGCTGTCCTTTATATTTGAGAAAAGACATCATTTGACCCATGAACTTGGCACGAAAACTTAGTTTAGCAACTAAACTTAAGTTGTATTTATTTACCCCCTTAACAACTTTCAAGTTAATTAAATACCCCCGTAACGGCCTGGACCAGATGAGATCTAGGTGTTGTTCACCACTCGCCTGGTGATTGGTCCACGTCATTAAATATATTTTTATTTTTATTTATTTATTTAGTTTTTCTCTTTCTTCTTCATTCTTTCCCTATTTTATTATTTTATTAAAAATGGACCCCATGACCCCTAAACCCCCTTCTCCGTCTAACCCCCAACCCCCGCTCCCTCTCCTTCTTCCCCCAAATCGCTACTGCTACCTTCTTCTTTCTTCAACAACTTCTTTCTTCTTCTTTTTTTAATTTTTCTCCTTGAATTTGAAACCTGAATTCTTCAACAACTCTATCAGCAAGATTCTTTTTTATTAGTTTTCTTCATAATTCATAAAACATTTAGAATCAAATTTATGTTTTGTTGCTGGGTCAATTCGTTGTTATGGTGGTTCGCCGGTGGAAGGAGAACAACGATGGTGGTGGTTAGCCGGTGGAAGTCGTTCTCCTCCTCCTAAACCCCCCACCTCCGCACGCTCCTATCCCTCTCCTTCTTCCCCAATCCCCATTTGGGGAATCCATAAATCAACAACATCAAACTATACCCAACATCATATACTTCTCTCCAAAACGTCATTTTTTTTCACCCATTATTATTATTATTAGCAACTCCATTTCTTCAATAACCATTTTAGAGGCTCTTCCTCAAAATTAAAGAACATCCCATTTGAAGGACAAACTGTGCAATTTCTTCATTTTTGTGTTGTTGCTGCTGCCCCCATCCCTCCGCCCCACTCACCCCTCCTCTCCCTCTCCTTCTTCCCCATCGTTTCAAGCATACCATAGCAATTCAAGTGAGTTTTTTGCTTTGTGTGCTTTGTAACTGAAGATATGAAGCTTCAAAGGACGAAATTGTAACAAAAAGTGGAGAAATAAGTGATTTAGATAAGTGGGTATTGTTTAAATTGGGAAATTTTCAGAAGTTGGGTTTGAACAACAACAACAACAACATACCCAGCAGTGTATTCTTTCTTAGTGGTAATAAAGTAAAGGTGAAGGAATTGCAAATGGCATTAAAATCAGTACTCGATTCTTCAGTTATTAGGGCAGAGTTCATTAGTTTCCCCTCTTATATTTGTTATTCAATAGCATTAACGTTAACTTATTTTGTTCTTCAATGGTATTAACGTTAACTTATTGTATCTGATCTCTTCAATTTATCTAGAAAAAGAAAGGAAAAAAAATTAAAAAAAGAAGAAGAAAGAAGATGAGGATAGAGAGCAGATACAACGAGAGGATGGGGAAGAAGGAGATGGAGGGCGGGTTTGGGGGAGAGGGGGGGGGGGGGGGGGGTTGGAAAAAGGAGAAAGGGAAAAGAATAAGAAAGAAAAGGAAAAAGTTAATTTAAAATGGAAAATAAAATATTAAGAAAATCTTAATATATCATCCAATTAGAAGATGACATATCTACAGTTGGGACCACTTTTAGTGTTATTTTTTTCCTCCCACGCGCTTTTAAGAAATTGGGTACACTTTCTTTCCACGTGATCCGCTAAAGGGGTATTTAATTAACTTGAAAGTTGTTAAGGGGGGTAAATAACTACAACTTAAGTTTAGTTGCTAAACTAAGTTTTCGTGTCAAGTTCAGGAGTCAAATGATGTCTTTTCTCTTTATATTTCAAGAATATGGCAATGGGGTCACCTTTTATGAACTTGTCACAACTTCATTGAAGCGACATAATGTTATACTCCATCCGTTCCAAAAAAATTGTCTTAGTTTAACTTGACACAGAGTTTAAGAAATGAAAGAAAACTTTTGAAATGTGTGGTCCAAAACAAGTCTTAGATATTTGTGTGACTGTAAATCATCTCATAAAGTTAAATTGTTTCTAAATATAGAAATGTACCAATCTTTTTGGGACAGACTAAAAAAGAAAGGAAGATAATCTTTTTGGGACGGAGGGAGTATCAATTAGGACATGTTGTAGAGAGCTAGAAGAAACTTTTTTTTTTTTTTTTTTATGTAACTACTAGTCAACTTATCCGCGCTTCACGAGGTCATAAATAAAAATATAATTTTATAATAGTAACCTTATAATACAACTCTTGTTGTATATTTAATCTAAATGTTAAATATTTTTGAATTTATAATTCTGAAATACTGTTAAGAATAAATAAAACGTAATTTCTTGCAAAAGATTGACCAAGAAGCTACATTGTAAAACTTATTTTTCCAAAAACCTAAATTTTTAAATCAAACCATCACAAAGATTTTTGTTTTAGAAAAAGAGGTAAACATAAAAAGAATAACCACGATGGCATCACAATAAAAAGATTAAAAATAGATTCTAACTGCTTTACCCACGCAAAGAAAAAGAAAACAAAAATTTAAAAGAATAAATCAAAACAAATAGATTGTTTGTGCAAAATGAATAGCACTTTTTACTTAGACTTAGACTAAATAACCAATATAGCAAGTACATGCAATATATATAAAAAAAAAATGCAACTTAAACGTCTCATGCACCATTGACTTTTTTTTTTTTTTTTTTGCGCGGAGTACCCTTCTTTTGGGCTGGTCTTTATATTTTGCCCCTCATTTATGCCTTCTTTAATTTTTGCCCCTGCCGCCTGTTTATTGAAATGTTTTTGATGAAATTACCCTTACCCCATTAAAACCCTTTCTATTTCGTCATTTGCCCTTTTCTTTTCTTTTTTTGCTTCTTCGTTCCTCCTCTGTTTTGTGTCTGTCTTATCTGTTCTAAAATTTAGGTACGAATTTGGATCTTTTGCTCGTTTCAATATTTGTTTTTATGTTAAATTATTGTTTGTTGAATTGATATCTTTGTCTTCGTCGTTTTTTATATTTAATTGATCCTTTTTGATTTAAAATTATAGTGTTTTGTTAAAGCGTCTGTATGATTTTTTGAACTTTAGTTTCGTTCCCCATGTATATATTTTGGTTTTTTGAATGTCGTAATATGTTTTAGTTGATTTTGATATGCGTTTTGGTTTTCTTTTTGTTGAATCTTTGAAGTTTTGCCTGTGAACAGTTGTTCTATGTTGTTGCTGTTGTTTTTGTTTAATAATCTGGTTTTTGTGAAGAATGTGTTTGTGCGAGGCGGCATATGCCTGTTCCGGTAGAATTTTTGTTTTTTGAAACTGTATTTATGCCTATTCCGGCATAATTTCGTGATTTAAGTTAGTTTGTATGTGTTTTGATTTTTTGGTGTTTTTTTTTGTTAATAATGTTGGTTTTTATGAAAGTTTATATGTTTTCCTGATTATAAACTTTAGTTTAAGATTTTTGGTGTTTTTTTTGTTTAGTAACCTGTGTTTTCATGAAGACTGTGTTTGTCTGAAGCAACATATGCCGGGTCCGGCAGAGTTCTTGGTTTTTGAAACTGAAATTATGCCGGTTCCAGCATAAAGTTATGCCTGTTCCGGCATAACTTCATGAATTAAGTTAATTTATGTGTGTCTTGGTTTTTTGGTGTTGTCTTGTTAATAATTTTGGTTTTTATGCAATCTTATGTGTTTTTGGTGTTGTTTTGTTAATAATGTTTTGTTTTGGTTATGAAAAATGAAAGTTTGCTTCTCACGGCATACTTTGTAATTTTGTAAACTGAAGTTTTTCCCCTTCCGACAGACTTTTCTAGTTCTTAACACTTGTATACCTGATGTTTTGCTTATGAAAATGAAAGTTTGCCTCTAACAGCATACTTTGTTCTTTTGTAAAGTGAACTTCTGCCTCCTCCGGCAGACTTGTCTAATTCTTAACACTTGTGTACTTTTTTATTTTGCGTATGAAAATGAAAGTTGCCTCTAACAGCATACTTTGTTCTTTTGTAAAGTGAACTTCTGCCTCCTCCGGCAGACTTGTCTAATTCTTAACACTTGTGTACTTTTTTATTTTGCTTATGAAAATGAAAGTTGCCTCTAACAGCATACTTTGTTCTTTTGTAAAGTGAACTTCTGCCTCCTCCGACATACTTTTCTAGTTCTTAACACTTGTATACTTGATGTTTTGCTTATGAAAATGAAAGTTGCCTCTAACAGCATACTTTGTTCTTTTGTAAAGTGAACTTCTGCCTCCTCTGGCATACTTTTCTAGTTCTTAACACTTGTATACCTGATGTTTTGCTTATGAAAATGAAAGTTTGCCTCTAACAGCATACTTTGTTCTTTTGTAAAGTGAACTTCTGCCTCCTCCGGCAGACTTGTCTAATTCTTAACACTTGTGTACTTTTTTATATTGCTTATGAAAATGAAAGTTGCCTCTAACAGCATACTTTGTTCTTTTGTAAAGTAAACTTCTGCCTCCTCGGGCATACTTTTCTAGTTCTTAACACTTGTATACTTGATGTTTTGCTTATGAAAATGAAAGTTTGACTCTAACGGCATACTCTGTTCTTTTACAAGGCGAACTTCTGCCTCCTCCGGCATATTTGTTCAGAACTTTGCCTGATTATTTTTTGTCAACTGAAGTTACTGTAATTTCTAGTCTAAGTCATTGAGCATTGTATACTAATCAAATGGAACGTATAAACTAATCAAAATTAGAACAAAGCAATAAATTTGATCAATTCTATGTTGTTGAGTAAAATTATGATTCGCAATGTTGAATCTCAACTGAATATCAGTTGTTTAGTTCATAGAAGATGATTTGTTGTTATTTTCAAATATTAACAAATCTAAACTTAATAAAGCATCAAATTGAGTTGAATTACGTTCAATTGAAACGCTATATATTATGTATTTACCTTTTCCGATGTTGTAGCAGCAAAATCAATGGAGATTTCTCCGGTGAAATGTTGGAACGATGGAACGATTGAAAGGTTTGTTGTTGGAATGATGAATAGGTTTAATTGGATGTTTGGAATTTGTTACAGACTTTCAGGTTATTATATGTTATGGGTAGGGGTAGTAACGTCTTTTTTTTCTTATTATCTTTTAGCTCAGAAGGGCAAATATTAAAGACCACGCATTACAGGGGCAAAAATTAAAGACCAGCGCATTTGAAGGGCATTCGCGCCAATTGCCCCACTATTGATGGTAGTTGGACCATGAATTTAATTGCTGGACATGAAATTCCAAAATTTAAAACAAAAAAATATGTAGGAAAAGAGAAACACATAACATATCTAAGTGAGTTCTTTAAAAACTTTCAAATGCACTACAGCATATGAACAATATTATTAATTTTCTTTAAGCGAGTTTTGTGGGGACCTGCTGAAAAACATAAATATTCATATCAGAATATCAGATAATAAAATGCATAAGGTAATTTAAGAGATTCCAAAAGAAGAAGTCAGAGGAAAAGAGCGTTGCTTGACAAAAGGATAAAAAATTCACGAAATTGGAGTGACATTCGTCTCTATCTCTCTCAGGAACACAAAAAACTCTTCACCGGTCTTCGTATTGGACAATAGCAGTAGATCATATTGCATAGTAGTATAGATTTTTATAACAACCACAACAAACATAGCATATAATCATCTGATTAATAATAATTGTATTTAAACACATTTCAGACATTCAACGGACAAATGTAATTTTTATCTAAGCATTGGACAAGAACAACATAATCAAATACCATTAAAAATAGGAAAAGTGAGAGAGGGAAACCAAGGTCTAGTGCAGGCAGTGTTTTAAGAGGCGGGGCGCGAGATGAGGCGTTTTATGCAGCACGGGGCGAGCTGTAAGCCTCGAGACACGGGGCGTAAGTCCCATGGATCTATGCGGCATATGTCTCGTGTATCTTTAATTTTATAATTTTATTACTAAAAAATAATCAAAAGTAATATTTTCATTCAAATTATGCAAATAAATTCAAATAAATCCTCAATAATATAAAAATAATTATTATAATTATATTTGAGAAAGGTAACAACAACAAAAATGATAATAGCCTAGATAATTTTTAAAGTGAAATCATCATTCATTTCGTCATCATTCTCTAGATCTATTTGTCCGTCCCACCCTTAACTAATATTTACACTGACTTTTATTTATATATCAAAGAAGAAGAAGAAGGGCAAAAGTGTAAGAGCAGTGACAAAAAATGGATAAAATTGTTTCATGAACATAGTGCGATGAAATCTCCATCATATCAATTGCAAACATAATCATCTAAAAATAATTTTTATGACAGTGTTATTTTCTATGAGAGTTGCTTGCTTTATGTATATATTTTAGGAAGAATTGCCACTACATTAAAACATGATAACATAAATTATAAAAATCCTTATACTAATAATAAAATGCAAAATGCTTTTAAAACAATAAAAATCAAATTTAACGTTGGGGCGAACGCCTTTACGCCCGGGGCTTGCGCTTTTGCACCCGGGACTTACGCCCCAAATTCAAGGGCGTATGCCCTATTGACACCCAAGTCAAGCTTCTTGAATTTCAAACAGAGTGAAATACGTATTCATAAAGGAAAAATACTTTCTAAACTAGTTTTTGGAGTTGTTTTGCCGTTTCATTTGGCAAAGTATCCTAATATATAATGTATACATTTTACGTAAATTTCAAGTATTAATTATGTTCAAAATAAGTGTTTAATTTAGTATTTTTTTAATTTAAAATTTCCAAATTAAAAGTCATTTACGACTTAATAATTACTATAATTAGCATATTTTCTCAGATAAATATTTTATTCTGTTAAGTTAAGAAGTTTGATTAATTAATTGAAAAGCAATTCATTCCCAAATGGGTTTGATTGACTATTTCTACAGAGAAGTATCAAGCGCTACTTTCTAAAAGCAACTTTGGCCACCTTTTTAATTGGAATTTTTACGCGTTATAACTACTTCTAATACATAATTAGTGGTAATAACTACCTTTTATTTTAATTACTGATAACAACTAAATACTTTTCTAATTTAACTATTATAGCTACACAGTAACTTTCAATTAACATTTCACAAATACACCTAAAAATTAGCACCCCAATCCCATATCCCCTTTTAATAGCAACAATATTAATCACTTAATACACATTATCATTCTCTCTCCTTTTTCATAAATTCTTACCTTTTTAAAAAGGGAAGAATCTGTGAATGCCCAGTTAAATAGTCGTCTTCTTCCTCTCTTCACCCTTCTGCAAAAATTTCACTTCCATTCTCACCAATTAAGAATATTCGTTGTATTCTTTATTATTATTTTTTTTCAAAAAAAAAAAAAAGCCTTAGAATAGTCTTCTTTCTTCTTTTAAAGTTCCAGTATATCAGTCGTCACCTCAGATTCTATTGCCTTGTGAATTATTAAAAATTACAATAATTCGATTTTCCATTTTGGGATATTGCAATCCGAAACGGTATTTTCAGTACGGTTATTTCGATTCAAGGCATATGTGGTCAAAGTGGGCCTCTTTCACGTCCTATCCCATCTCCTGTGTTTCGTGAAATTTTCGCTATTTGTGTTATTATTCTTCCACAAAATCAACTTGGTGGAAGTGATTGTTTTTGCTCCAGGCCGTGGTGGTGGTTATGGCTGCGCACACGAGAGAAGGGGAGAGAGAAAGTTTTTTAGGGTTTTGAGAAGATGAAAAATATATGTATTTGCGTATGTTCTATGATATAACTACCAATTGTTATGGTTGGTAGTGTATTTTTGTTTTTTCTATATATTTGTGTATTTTGTTCAAATTAATTCCATCAGTTCATCTAGTTTCAAATACACGGGTGACGCAAATACATGGTAAGTTTTCTATATATTTATGTATTTTGTTCAAATTAATCCCATCAAAATACATGGGTGATGCAAATTGTTACTCACACAAATACTTGAGATTTCATATAAAATACATGGGGTTTGATTGGAAACTTCAAATACATTAGTTATGCTATCAAATACATGGGTAAATAAAAAACGAAATCAATATTGAAAACTTCAAATACATTACCACTAAATACATGGGTGATGCAAATTGTTACTCACACAAATACATGATATTTAATATAAAATACATGGAGTTTGATTGGAAACTTCAAATACATTAGTTATGCTATCAAATACATGGGTAAATAAAAAACGAAATCAATATTGAAAACTTCAAATACATTGGCTGTTGAATGTTTTCAAATTTTGAATTTTTGATTTTTTACGTTTGAATGTTGAAGATTGGATGAAGGAATAGAAAACGGTTATGGAAAAGAAATCTAAAATCTGATTTTGTTAAAGAGTATGGTAAAAAATACTGATTAATAACTAATTAAATGATCCCATCGTTATGGCCTAAAATCAAGGGATATGTTTTCTTTTTTACTGTGTTTCTATGAATTTACACGCATCAAATATATCCGAAAAATCTTAATTTAAGAAAACATAACTACAAATGATAATATTTAAAAGGATAGCTATAAAGGATAAGAAACTATCATAAGGTAGTCATTTGAGTAATTTTACCTTTTTAATTCTCATATTCGCTCCTTAACTCTACAAACTCGGTCCAAATTTCACTAACATTGACCCAGCCCAATCTCTCATTTTAATGTCCTTCCCTAACCCTCTTTGCCCTGACATTTACACAAAACAAACGTAACCCAAAATCCCTTTCAACTTTGAAGTCTCCAGCTTGGCCCAGCTCAAAAAAAGGCAAGATTCCAATCCCTTTTTGCCATTCAAGACCTTGCCCGCCCATTTTGGGCAATGCTTTCAATGCTCTTGTATTCTTCTCAGCTAAGTAAACTCGTCTCATCTTCTTTTTTTCATTTTTTCTTTTGGTTTGGGGTACAAAGATCACTGATGGTCTTTATCCGGATTTCAAATGAAAATTATTCAAGTCCGAATCTCAACATTGCATTGTTGATGGTAGTTGGACCATTAATTTAATTGCTGGACATGAAATCACAAAATTTAAAACAAAAAAGGATGTAGGAAAAGAGAAACACATAATTGTATTTAAACACATTCATACTTTCACCGGACAAATGTAATTTCTATCTAAGCATTGGAGAAGAACAACATAATCAAATACTATGAAAGTTGGAAAAGTGAGAAAGGGAAACCAAGGTCTAGTGCAGGAAGTGTTTTAAGAGGCGGAGGCGCGAGACGATATGTTTTACGCAGCACGGGGCGAGGTGTAAGCCTCGAGACACGGGGAATAAGTCCCATGGATCTACGGAGCGTATGTCTCGTGTATCTTCAATTTTATAATTTTAACTAAAAAATAAGCAAAACTACTATTTTCACTATTTTCATTCAAATTCTGCAAATAAATTCAAATAAATTACCAATAATATAAAAATAATTATTATAATTATTATTTGAGAAAGGTAACAAAAAAAAAATGATAATAGCCTAGATAATCTTTAAAGTGAAATCTTCATTCACTTCGTCATCATTCTCCAGATCTATTGGTCCTTTTCACCCTTTAATATTTGCACTGACTTTTATTTATATATTCAAAGAAGAAGAAGGGCAAAAAGTGTAAGAGCAATGGCAAAAAATGGATAGAGTTGCTTCATGAACATAGTGCTATGAAATCTCCATCATATCAATTTCAGACATAATCATCTAAAAAAACTTTTTATGCCAATGTTATTTTCTATGAGAGTTGATTTCTTTATGTATATATTTTGGGAAGAATCACCACAAAATTAAAACATATAACATAAATTATAAAAATCATTATACCAATAATAAAATGAAAAAATATCTTTAAAAAAATAAAAATCAAATTTAATGCCGGGGCGTACACCTTTACGCCCGGGGCTTACGCTTTTTCATCCGGGACTTATGCCGGCATACGTCCTATTGACACCCAATTTTGGCCCTCTACATTTCAAATTAACTAGTCAAGCTTCTTGAATTTCAAACAGAGTGAAATACGTATTCATAAAGGAAAAAATACTTTCTAAACTAGTTTTTGGAGTTGTTTTGCCATTTCATTTTGTAAAATATCCTAATATATAATGTATACATTTTACGTAAATTTCAAGTATTAATTATGTTCAAAATAAGTGTTTAACTTAGTATTTTTTATTTAAAATTGCCAAATTAAAAGTCATTTACGATTTAATTACTATAATTAGCGTATTTTCACAGATGAATATTTTACTCTATTAAGTTAAGAAGTTTGATTAATTAATTGAAAAGCAATTCATTCCCAAATGGGTTTAATTGGCTATTTCTACAAAGAAGCATAAAGGGCTACTTTCTAAAGCCAACTTTGGCCACCTTTTTAATTATCATATTAGCTCCCTAACTCTACAAACTCAGTCCAAATTTCACTAACATTCACCCAGCCCAATCTCTCATTTTAATGTCCTTCCCTAAACCTCTTTGCCCTGACATTTACACAAAACAAACGTAACCCATTCCTTTCAACTTTGAAGCCTCCAGCATGGCCCAGCTCCAATCCCTTTTTGCCACTCAATACCTTGCCCGCCCATTTTGGGCAAAGCTTTCAATGCTCTTGTATTCTTCTCAGCTAATCAAACGGTAAACTCGTGAAACCTAGAATGCTTATAAGCTGTAAAATCATAAGTTGGGGTTGATCAACTTATAACTTATTTTGATTTATAAGCACTTTTGGTGTTTATCGAACACTTAAATAAATCATAAAATATATGCTAATTTGATCGACTTATAAGCTTAACCAAACACCATCATTATAAGAAAAATTTGGTAGGTGATAGAGCTCTAATTTTGGTTGCAAAAACTTCACATCTGTTGTTACTTCAACACAATAGATATATGCTATGTATTCATATATACGTTTCTTACTTAACCATAATTTTAATCAATATAAATTATCACCTCAGTAAATCACTTAATTAACACAATAAATAATACGGGTATGGTTAGCAATGTCTTTGATTAGTTATGTCGAAGTTTTCCTCTCAGGCCTCAGCAACACAGTTAAACACTCCACAAAAGAGAAAATGACAAAACCAGTCCTCTATGTATGGAGGTAGGTGTAAGATGATCCCTTGAATATAGGGAAAATATCACTGCATATCACTTTAGGTAAATTAATTACCCGTTGTAGCCAATTTTGTTTTACATGCTTTAGCCAGTTTTTCTTAGTTTGGTGCCACTGTTGGATTTCTATGTTCGAATTTTATGTTTTTGCTTTTGGTTATTATTAATAAATATCCCACGAAATTTCTTAGTGGTTGCTACAAAAAATGTTTAAAATGTGTATAAACATTTTTATACATTATTATACACTTTTATACGGTGTAGAAATGTGTATAAACACCGCTTATACATTATGTATAAACTCCTTTTATGTATAAACACCTCTTGTATGAGTTTGTATAATATTGTATACTAGTTGAAAGTGTTATACACCTCTTGTATAAATTTGTATAATCATGTATATCCAGTGTAAAAGTGTGTAAGAACACCTCTTATACATTATTCTACACTTTTATACATTGTCTACTCCAGGTGTATAAATTTGTATATTGTTGTATAAAGTTGAATATTCAAGTTGGGCCATAAAATATTGGGCTGTAGGTTTGCAATTTAAAATATGGGCTAGGAATATGTAATTTTGACCCATAAATTGTGTATAAGTGAAATTTTCCCTTGAATATACTTATCAACAGTTAGTAGTTTTTTATGTTTGTCAAAATGATCCTTTTTTATTTTATCAAATATTTAATATCCTTTTTTATTTTATCAAATATTTAATATGCTTTGATTGCTAGATTTTACCGAACCGTTTTTTTTTTTAGCATGAACTCATATTTGGAGGTGCAGTTTTTGAAGTTTCTATTATTTTTGGCCTATTTCTAAAATTTGACGAGACTTTTCTAGTAATTCTTATTTTTTTTCACAGTTCACATAAAAAAGAACAATCAGAGTTTGCTAAATGTTTGACGGCAACAAAAAATGCTCACATTTAACAAACTTAGAAGACCAAAACTACTCAAAAATATAGTTGAGGAACCATTTCAACTTACCCGCAATCATAGAGTACCATTGTAGTCATTTTTCCTCCACAAAACATCAAAAAATGCATCAATAAATAGAGATCAAATCCACTGCCTTAGCAGCAAATTTAAGATTCAGATTCAAGAGAAAACAAATGTCAGAAAACAAAAACAAAAACAAAAAGTTACACATAACAATGTTCCCATGGTTTGCACTTGGTCACATAAGCCCATTTCTCCATCTTTCAAATGAACTAGCTAAAAGAGGTCATCAAATCTCATTTTTATGTCCCAAAAAAGCTCAAATCCAAGTAGAAAACATCAATTTTCATCCAGATCTCATCACATTTCATTCTCTTAAAATTCCTCATGTTGATGGGCTTCCATTAGGCACAGAAACAGCTTCAGATGTGCCCATTTTCCTAACATGTCACCTTGCCACGGCCTTAGACCAAATGCGCGATCAAATCAAAATCTTACTCGCAAATTTAAAACCGGACATTGTGTTCTACGATTTCGCGTATTGGGTACCGGATATTGCCTCTGAAATCGGGTTCAAGACCGTATGTTACAACGTCGTATGTGCAGCATCCATCGCGATCGCGTTAGTCCCCGCGAGAAAATCATGTACTGTTGAAGAAATGATGAAGCCGCCAAAAGGGTACCCTCCGTCACAAGTAGTGCTCCGCAAACACGAAGCACGTGGAATTTTCTCTGTATTTCAAGAATACGGTAGTGGTGTAACGTTTTTTGACCGTGTCACAACAGCATTGGCGCGATGTGATGCTATATCAATTCGGACATGTAGGGAACTTGAAGGGCCTTTTTGTGACTATTTGTCTAGCCAATATAACAAGCCCGTGTTTCTACCCGGGCCTATACTGCCCGAACCATCATCACGAGATCGTCTAGATGAAAAATGGGCTAATTGGCTCCAACAGTTCAGGCCAGGGTCCGTCCTGTTCTGTGCTTTGGGGAGCCAATTAGTTCTTGAAAAGGGTCAGTTTCAAGAACTCGTTTTAGGAATTGAGTCAACAAATTTACCTTTTTTGATCGCGGTAAAACCTCCATTAGGTGTCAAGACAGTCGAGGAAGCCCTGCCGGAGGGATTTGAAGAGAGGACTAAAGGAAAAGGAATAGTATATGGAGATTTTGTGCCACAAATTGGGATTTTGAATCACTCTTCAATTGGGTGTTTTGTGAGCCATTGTGGGTTTGGGTCAATGTGGGAGTCTTTAATGAATGAGTGTCAAGTTGTGCTTGTACCACATTTGGGTGACCAAATCTTGAACACTAGGCTTTTGGCCAATGAGTTAAAAGTTGCTGTTGAAGTAGAAAGAGATGAAAATGGATGGTTCACAAAAGAGAATTTGTGTAAAACTATAAGAAGTGTGATGGATAAAGGGAGTGAATTAGGTGAATTGATCAAGAAAAATCATGTCGAGTGGAAGGAGACACTAACAAGGCCTGGATTCATGAGTGGTTATATTGAAGAGTTCATGAATAATTTGCACAAGCTCTAGAAGTTTTTAAACTATTTGTTGGGTGTTGTATATTGAGGGCAGAGCTATAAGTCTACTTACGGGTTCAACAAAATTCAATACCTATGGCTCAGATCCTGTATTATTGTTAAATAATCTTGAACACTAGGCTCCGCCTGTGTTATGTATCCTTTGCTAGTGTGTTATTCATGCTTCGAGTATTGTATTGTATGATGTGTGTATGTCGCAATATAATTAATATTATGATCGCTTTTCTGTTAGCTAGTTATAAACTTTGTCTTTAACTTGATAAAGTTTAGGTTCTATGTTAAAAAAAGGCGAAATCTATTCATACGACTGACCTTTCTATTCATCATCATACTGCAAAGTCCAATATATTTCAGAATGATTTGCGTAATTAAAATTTTCCATCTTTTTTCATCGGCTAAAATTTTGGTGAACAGAATTATTCAATACATGTTTCTGGTGGAAAATAACAAATACCTGCTAAAATCAGTTTGAAGTTTGTGTATAAAACACTGCCGTCATAAAATAGTTTGGAATTGGCCCCACCAATCTAAGGTTTAAAAGTGAATATAAGATGAGTTTGCTCTTCTAACTCTATATCTATTTGGGCAGTCTTAATATTATACCATCCAACCTTCAAGCATTTTAGCGAAAAATCACCACAAAAAAATGCTACTATGCTCAAAATCTCTACTTATGACATTCAAATATGGTTTTCTTACTGTACAAAATTAAAATTATAGACCATTCATGCCTTTCTTTGAAAATTTGACCCACCAACATTGCTGATTTCAAAAATGTTGAAACAGCAACCAGAAGACAGAAGGCAAATAAGCTTGTTTGCAACAATTTTTTTGTACGTGGAAAATAAACTGCAACCACAAACAAAATATGAAGAAACAAGAATATTTGGGTAATAAACGGTGCGAGTACAATTATGTTTATCCCTGGATTATTCTCTCCTAAATTTTCTCCGTAATTTGAAGGCCGTTAGCAGCGTATTTCCCGAACGTAGGATGATTTGAACCTTCTTGAGATGTAATTGATTGCCAAGAATGTCGGACAACACTTTGCTATTTTGAGTTGAAAGACAATATTTAATGTCTTGATCTCTTTGTGAATACCCAAGAGTTTATGGAATATTCGAGATGCCTTTCAAGAGAATATGTGTCCCTTTGGCATAAGCTAGAGTTTAGGATAGAGTAGCTGATGTTCGACCAAAAATACATATATTTACTCATTGTTTGCCTCACATTTTAATACTTTTAATCATCATTTGTCTATTAATTATATGACTTTGTGCTTAATATTATATTTTTATTGAGTAGGAATAAAACGATGTGAAGTTGAAGAAATTTGGAGCAAATATGAATAAATTGTGGAAGAAAAAGGAATGAAAATAACAGAGGAAGGGAGACAAGAAAAGACAAGTCTGCCAAATAAGAGACATCAAAGGAAGAAAGGAATTGAGATTTAAAGTTGAAAAACATATCTGGCAGTAATCAAATTGACAAGCGTCAACTGAGTGTGGACGCGAGGCTTGGCTGAAAGCAACGAAAATTGAAGCGGTACGCAACGCGGCGCATGAAATATTTTCGGACTAAAAGTTCTCCCAATTCTTTTTGAACTCATTTATGAGAAAAGGGTCAAATATACCCCTCTATTTTATTTTATTAGTTAAATATATCTTCCGTTAGTGAAGGTTAATAAAATTATCTCTCTAGCGTCTTCAAACTTCACACTTATACCCCTATTTGGATGGAAATCCTAAATCCTCTCAAATTATCCAATTTTTTTAAAAAAAGTTACACATAACAATGTTCCCATGGTTTGCACTTGGTCACATAAACCCATTTCTCCATCTTTCAAATGAACTAGCTAAAAGGGGTCATCAAATCTCATTTTTATTGCCCAAAAAAGCTCAAATATAAGTAGAAAACACCAATTTTAAACACCAATTTTCATCCAAATCACATCAAATTCCACTCTCTTAAAATTCCTCATGTTGATGGCCTTCCACTAGGCACAGAAACAGCCTCAGAGGTGCCCGTGTTCCTAACAAGTCACCTTGCCACGGCCTTAGACCAAACGCGCGATCAAATCAAAATCTTACTCGCTAATTTAAAACCGGACATTGTGTTTTACGATTTCGCGTATTGGGTATCGGATATTGCCTCTGAAATCGGGTTCAAGATCGTATGTTACAACGCTGTTTCTGCAGCATCTATCGCGATCGCGTTAGTCCCCGTGAGAAAATCATGTATTGTTGAAGAAATGATGAAGCCGCCAAAAGGGTACCCTCCATCAGAAGTAGTGCTCCGCGAACACGAAGCACGTGGACTTTTCACTGTATTTCAAGAATACGGTAGTGGTGCAACGTTTTTTGAACGAGTCACAACATCATTGGCTCGATGTGATGCTATATCTATTCGGACATGTAGGGAACTAGAAGATCCTTTTTGTGACTATTTGTCTAGCCAATACAACAAGCCCGTGTTTCTAACCTGGCCCATACTACCCGAACCATCATCACAAGATCGTCTAGACGAAAAATGGGCTAATTGGCTCCAACAATTCAGGCCAGGGTCCGTCCTGTGTGCTTTCGGGAGCCAATTAGTTCTTGAAAAGGGTCAGTTTCAAGAACTCGTTTCAGGAATTGAGTCAACAAATTTACCCTTTTTGATCGCGGTAAAACCTCCATTAGGTGTCAAGACGGTCGAGGAAGCCCTACCGGAGGGATTTGAAGAGAGGACTAAAGGAAAAGGAATAGTAGATGGAGATTTTGTGCAACAAATTGGGATTTTGAATCACTCTTCAATAGGATGTTTTGTGAGCCATTGTGGGTTTGGGTCAATATGGGAGTCTTTGATGAATGAGTGTCAAGTTGTGCTTGTACCACATTTAGGTGACCAAATCTTGAACACTAGGCTTTTGGCTAATGAGTTAAAAGTTGCTGTTGAAGTAGAAAGAGATGAAAATGGATGGTTCACAAAAGAGAATTTGTGTAAAACTATAAGAAGTGTGATGGATGAAGGGAGTGAATTAGGTGAATTGATCAAGAAAAACCATGTCAAGTGGAAAGACACACTAACAAGGCCTGGATTCATGAGTGGTTATGTTGAAGAGTTCATGAATAATCTGCACAAGCTCTAGAAGTTTTTAAACTAATTGTTGGGTGTTATGTATTGAGGGCAGATGTGATGACCCGCCACATCATCATGCCACCTAGGCGCCACGTGGAACTATTTTTGCCATGTAGAAAGCTTATGTGGATGCTTACATGGAGAGGAGGCTAGCTTATGTGAGAAGGTTCTAGAGAAATATGGAGATTTCTCATGGAAGACCTTAGATATGGAATTGCATGAAAAGTCCTTAGAATAATCTAGTTGTGTAGAGATTTCTAGAATAGGGGCTTATTTGTAAATATGTAGGGACTTGTATAATAATAATTATTTACATACTAGTCCCTAGGTGAGTAGTATAAATAGGAGGGTCATTTATTTGTAAACCATCAAGCAAAATCAATTAAATCTTCTATAATAAAAAGCTTCCTTCTAGCAAATTTCTCTTGTCTTTCTCAATTACTATTCCCTTAGCGATCTTGAGTGTAGTAATCTAGGCTGACTTGGCATAGCAAGATCGTGAGCAAGTTGTGCAAGAACGTGAGCGAGTTGTCAAGTGCCGCACGTGCGCTTAGTTGAAGACTAAAGACGTGACACAGAGCTATAATTCTACTTAGGGGTTCAACAAAATTCAGTACCTGTGGCTCAGACCTGTATTATTGTTAAATAATCTTGAACACTAGGCTCCGCCTGTGTTATGTATCCTTTGCTAGTGTGTTATTCATGCTTCGAGTATTGTATTGTATGATGTGTGTATGTCACAATATAATTAATATTATGATCGCTTTTCTGTTAGCTAGTTATAAACTTTGGCTTTAACTTGATAAAGTTTAGGTTCTATGTTAAAAAAAGGCGAAATCTATTCATACGACTGACCTTTCTATTCATCATCATACTGCAAAGTCCAATATATTTCAGAATGATTTGCGTAATTAAAATTTTCCATCTTTTTTCATCGGCTAAAATTTTGGCGAACAGAACTATTCAATACATGTTTCTGGTGGAAAATGACAAATACCCGCTAAAATCAGTTGAAGTTTGTGTATAAAACTGCCGTCATAAAATAGTTTGGAGTTGGCACAACTAATCTAAGGTTTAAAAGTGAATATAAGATGAGTTTTCTTTTTTGGGAGTCTTAATATTACCTAACCTCCAAGCATTTAAGCGGAAATCACCACAAAAATAGTGTTATTATGCTCAAACTCTCTATATACTTAAGACATTCAAATATAGTTTTCTTACTGTACAAAATTAAAATTATAGACCATTCATGCCTTTCTTTGAAAATTTGACCCACCAACTTTAATGATTTCAAAATTTGTTGAAACGGCAACGGGAAGACAGAAGGCAAATAAGCTTGTTTGCAACAAATTTTTGGTACGTGGGAAATAAACTGCAACCACGAACAAAATATGAAGAAACAAGAATATTTTGGATAAACGGTGCGGCTACAATTATGGTTATCCCTTGATTTTTCTATCCTAAATTTTCTCAGTAATTCAAGGACCGTTAGTAGCGTTTTTTTCGAACGTAAGATGATTTGGACCTTCTTGAGATGTATTTGATCGCCAAGAACGTCGGGCAACACTCTGCTAGTTTGAGTTGAAAGACAATATTTGATGTCTTGATCTCTTTGTGAATACCCATAAGTTTATGGGATATTCAAGATGCCTTTCATTTCAAGGAATATGTGTCCCTTTATATAGGCATAAGCAAGGGTTTAGGGTAGAGTAGCTCTAAGAAACCCTAATTGACCTTAGAGTTTGAGATGGGTTGGACTCGTTTTGTAGAGTCCTATTTTAAATTTGGAAAAATTTTGATGTCTGCAAATGCCGCCATACTTCAAGGCTAGTCGGGGTATAGACTTGCTAACTCAAAGACGAGAATTGAAGTGCGAGTTTCCATCAGTTGCGATTTTTTCGCTCCAGATTTTGCAGATCTAATTTGTGAGAGAAGATATGAAAGGCAGATTTGATCCCACTGGGCGTACCAAGTGTAATAAATAATTTTTCAAAACAAGTTTAGGGTAAACCTGTCAACTGGTCCGGTTGAACTAGTCAAAATCGGTAATCGAACCCGGTGGACCGGTTTACCGGTCGCCGGTCTACCGGGGTTCAATACCGGGCTGGTTTCAAAAATTGTGACCGATTAACCGGACCCGGCCAGTTAAAACCCGTTAACCGATAATTTTTTTTTTAAATTGCTGCACCTACTGGACCGTTGGCCAACGGTTCATTTTGCAAAAATGGCCGTTGGCAATGGCTAAAAACGGTGGCCTCCCTTTGTTCCCCAACCCCCCAAACTTTTTTTTATACACTTTAACCCATCCCCCACCCCTTATATAAACCCCTCTCCATTTTATTTTCATCCACACCAATTCACTCTTCTCTTTCTCTCAATTTCGCTCAATTATAGCTACTTTGCAACAATTAGCCACTTTAAATTTCTTAATTAAATACTATAAAATTTTATTCTAGTTTCAATTTTATATTTTGTAATTAGAAAAAAAAAATTGTTGGTGGAGTTGGTGATTTTGCAACAATCCGAAGTAGCTCCAAAGCTTTGGTGGATTTGCAATTCTAGCTGCCTTCACTTTGGTGGAAATTAGTCTGGCAATTTGGTACCTTCGTTTCAACTCTATCTTAATTTTTCACTATTTAATTTACGCAATTTAATTTGTTGCAATTTATTTTCTTGTGATTTATTTGCGTGTGATTTAAATTATTGTTATTTAATAATGTCTAAGAGAGTGAGACGTGGTGCCGGTAGTAGTGGTAGTGGTAGGGATGAGTTTATGGAGGAAACATTTGTGAACGAAACACCTTATTTAGGTATTAATATTGGTGGAAATAATCCACTTTTAGATCATGAGGTAATGGAACACCATACTGGCACTTTTAATGAAATTGATGATGATGATGAAACACAAGCCCCCGAAAATCCCATAGGAGATACACATCCTTCACAATCACATACACAAGACAAACCGGCAAAATCACGTAAGCCAACCGCTAGAATTTGGAAATTTATGACTAAAGATAAGGAAAAACAATTAGCTGTATGTAATATATGTGGAAAAAAATTTGCTTTCAAGTAACAAACTAGTAAGGATGGTGGAACGGGTTCACTAACGAATTATATGAGAACTAGACATAAGGATGTTTGGGGAGAGCAAACGGGTTCAAATGTGGGGGGTATTCAACAAACAATAGACCCACGAACCGGTAAAAGTTTTAGCTATGACAAGAAAAAAGATCGTATAGAAATAGCTAAAATGGTTGCTTTTTGATGCTCTTCCATTTTCCTTTCCTTCGAGTTTGAGTTTTGTTACTTATATTCAACGTTGTTATAATCCGTTGTTTGAGGGTATTCCTAGAACGGCTAAAAGTACTTGTAGATCGGATATTATTGATTTATATAAAAAATATAGATTTTATTTGCGCCATGTATTTAATTCTTTAAATTGTAGTGTTTCTCATATCGCTGATATTGGTCTTAGTCTTAACAAGTTAGATTTTTTTGCTATTACATGTCATTGGGTTGATGGTAATTGGGTGATGCAAAAAGAATTATAGCTTTTTTTGTATGATGAAGGGAAAGGTCGTTATGACATAAAGTTTTTAGCGGATTCAATGTCAACTATTGATTTTTTTTAACATTTATAGCAAAACACTTTGTATTGCTTTAGATAATGCTTCCAATAATACAAAGGCGGTTAGTCTTTTAAAAAGGGAATTAAACCCTCCGCTAGAAAATATTTTTCATGTGAAATGTAGTTGTCACATTTTAAACTTAATTGTTAGAGATGGTCTCGACTATTTTGAAGATTCTATGCAAGGGTTAGAAATGCGTTTTTTTTTTTTTTTTTTTTTTTTTTTTTGTAATGCTAATAAGCAAAAAATGAGAGATTTTAAGAATTCTTGTTTGCAAAATAACCTTAGACCTAGGAAAATTCAAGTATAAGTTGACAGTAGGTGGAACTACACTTACATTATGTTACAACAAGCATATGATTATAGGATTCCCATACAACAAGTTCACAACCATCACAATACGGAAAGTGATGAGTGGATAAATAATAACGATTGGGAAGATGCTAAGGAATGTATTGAACTTTTATAAAAATTTTATAATGCAACTCTTGCTTTTTCTAGACAATTTTATCCCACGGTAATCGAAATTTTAGCCTGCTTAACAGAAATAGCTAGAGTTTTATATGAGTATAAAGATAAATCCGGTTATCAAGCGGCTATTTTTCTATGACAACAAAATTTAAGAAGTATTTTTTTCCCATCCCAACTTTATTTATATTGGGTTCTCTTTTAAATCCTTGTTTTAAAATGTCTTATACTAGAGGATTGGTTAGACAAATTTATAAATATTTAGAAATTTCCGAGGGAGTTAAGCCATCTTTAATTGACGCTGAACTCGCGGTTGATGCCGAATTTAGAAAAACTTTTACTCATTATTCTACTTTGGAAGAAAGTGCTACACCCGTTGCTCCACGCCCTAGTACTTCTCAAAGTAACAAAAAGGGTTTATCGGGTTTGTCGATGCTAAAAGTTTTACATTCACATCCAACTCCTTCTCATAATGCAAACTTTGATGAATATCACCTTTATTTAATACAGTCAAATGTGGATATCAACCAACTAGATGATTTGGACATCTTAGCATGGTGGAAGAAATACAAGGCGAGTCATCCGATACTTTTAAGAATGAGTCGAGATATTTGTTATACCCCATTTTAACCGGGTTAGAGCGGAGCACAACATATTGGTGATTCCCATATTGCTTCGTTTTAAGGAGTCGCCACCTAATTGATTTTACGGTGAATTAGGACACCTAATTATTAACTAAGGTGAAGCTAAATAAACCTCCGTTAATAGCCTGCTTAATCAGTGTGATTCTAGGTAAGGGCTCTATATTATCCTAAAGGGAAGGGATTAGGCATCCTTTAGAATCCGTTAACTTACGGTTATCCGACCAAACTTAGGTTAATTAATTAGATTGAATAAGATGCTTGCAGCTTAAAAAAAAAAGGCTAAGAAATGTTGCTAAGGTTTATAAGTAAGAAAATGTAATAATCTACATGAAAGATTTTTAATGCTATTTAGAACTTACAGGAGTTGATATGGCTTTAAAACAAAAGATGCTGTTGAGAATGAGATTTGTGAAAAAAAAAAAAAAACAATAATTTACATAAAAGGAAGCTTCAAATGCCATTTAAGATAAACTTATAAATGTTGCTAACGCTTTAAATAAGAAGGCTATTAAAAATAAGATTAATATTTTTATATAAGAAGGAAATCTTAGAATGTCATTTGAAGTAAAATTTATAATAATTACTAATAACTTTAAAAGGAGGTAGCATAATAAAATGAGATTTACAAAATAGGATAATTTAACGTATAAATAAAGAAGATGCGAATTTATTGTAATGTTTAATAAATATTTAAACGAACCAAGCAATAAAGTGCTTAATTGACTTTAAGTTTTAAGAGTGTGAATAAAAAATAAAAATATAAAAAAAAGCTAATAGATTTCCTCTTTTATTTTTATTTTTTTTGTCTTTATCAACTATGCTTAATTAAGAATATACACGATTCATTAAAACTTGAAAAATTACTTAAAATGTGTCCGAATCTTGTTTGCATATTAACGATGTTTCGAAATTAAGACAACGCGAACGTGACTCCTTTAATTCGAAAAAATATGAATTTTATACTATCAATTAGTCTATAAGTAACTATTATGGATATTGTGAATAACTTTAATATAAAAGAAGAAACGTGGAATTTATAGAATTGATTATTAATCTGTCTTAAAATAACTACCCATTACTAAAATTAAATCTACTAATTCTTTTGGATTTATCTAAGTTAATAAGATGAAGTTAGTTGTACAAGATAAGAACAACAATAAAATAAGAGAGAGGGAGAAGGAAGAGATAAAATGGATCTGGCCTATTTTTAGGGCCCAACTGCTGCTGTTTTCATTTGGGCTTTGGCCCAGAATTCGATTTGCTGTTTCTCTGGCTGCGGGCAGAACCAGATACGGAGGAGGCGTCGTCGGGCTTTTAGCCCAACATAGAATGCGGGAGATGAGTCCCTCGGACTCGTATGCGGGGTTCATGCATAAAAAGAAAAGATTAGTAGAGTGAATACAAGGCTTATTCTTCAAATAAAAGAGAAAGCCGATAGCCGGAACAAATATAAACATCGTGTTAATAAACAAACAAGAACCGAACCTTGACATGCTAACTTAATAGAATAATTTCAATATCCAAGCAAACAAATGATTTATGCATACATGGTATCCAAAATAACAGAAGCAAAGATCTGGTCCAGCAGGTTAGGCAAGACACAATAATCTAATGACATGGAGAGATCCATATAAGAGCAAAAAGCAAGTTCGAGCTCAAGGGCCTGGACTGCAAATAAGGTTTGATATGGAAGAAAGAAACAATGTCACAAACAAAATTCCTACCCCCTTAACAGATCCTGCTTCCTTAAGGCTGGATGATATACCAAGGATACACTTGATATACAAGCCCATGACATACTAAAAGCATGTGAAGACAGTATACTTTGTATACCCTGATATATCCCCATGTGTATGACATCTTAATCGAGCAGAAAAAAGGTTACAATTCCAGTTCAGACCAATATTTACAAATCAGATCTCACCCTGTTCATTTCAGGTTTGAGATAAACTCGAACCATCACAGCGAAAACTTCCCTTTCTTGACAGCATATGCGAAACAATTTAGAAGAAAATGCATTCTATCTTACCTCTTACTCTTTCATTATTTTGGGTGACAATGTGAGGTATTTCAAAGAAAGGATGAGATGTCCATAGACAGGCATAACAATTCAGAATACTAAAAAAAATCAGTTATTTAAAAACAGGCTAATTGAGCTAAACTTCCAGCATTATCAGATTCATTAAATGAAACTCATTCAAGCCCCTTCCACAGATCATGCAATGGCTACAACAAGATCCCATGGTTTTCAAATACTCCACAAGATTAAAGAAGGACATAAATGAAATACTACATACATGTTCAGTTGTACGAAAGCATGAGCACTTAGTATATTCACATGAAATACATACGGATAGATAGACAAGGTAAGGTTTTAGATCTTTTTGACAGATAATCACACAAACTACATGACTCACTCTAAAAGGTTAACTGGGGTTGAACTTGGATTCCTGTTGATCCTATTTAGACTCATTGACACCATTTTGAACTTACTTTATCCATGCCGAAAACTAACTGAAACAAGTAGACAAATACCAATACTAAAAGATTTTCAGGAACATTTTGTGAATGGGCATAGACACAACAACAACACCATATTAGGCCAGATTGGACATCCTTCATTATTTAGAGTTATTAACCATCTAAACCATACTAAATGTAAGTCTATGTTTTAGATAGGATGAGCTTAAGTGAAACTAACAGTGGGATTCATACTTTAACTAATAGGCTAATATGTCCTTTGGGATTAGACATCGTTAGATCATTACCTATGCACTACTGCTTAAACAAAACTAAGTGATATCGTTCGAGGGTACTCAAGCCATTATTTGAAATCCTTATAACCGAATATTATTATCCAAGGGGTAGACAGCTAAACAATGGTTCGAATATCGGCTAGGCAATGCTCGAACATTGTCATGTTCATACCAACAAATCATCACTTCAAATCTGATATTCAAATAAACACATATCAACACACATTAAGGATAAACTAACTGAGTAAATTAAAACATATACGAACCTATGCAAACTATATCCAAGTAAACACTGGTACAATCATTCGTTACCATTGACAAAACCAGAGCAAACAGTACAGAACAAACAAGACCAAAATAAAAATAAGAAAGCGCGAAGGGGAAAGGGAGAATCACCTGCTTCGGGTGCAGCGAAATGGGTACGGGGCTTCGATCTATCCGCGAACACTTCGAATCTCCTTCGACCCGAACCCGAATCAAACTTGTGTGTTCTCGGATTCTATGCAATACACAAAAAAAAAAACAGAAGATCGATTTCGTATCTTAAATCGATGTAGAACGTTGTGACGACTGCGATCTTAATGCTTTCTGGGGATTTCTGGTGATAAAGATGAGAGTTTATTTATTTCTTTGGGGGTTTCTTTTTTCCGATCAAAGAAGACCTTTCTCTCCTTCCTCTCTCCCTTTCCTTTATAGTCGTTTAAAGGAAACGAGCGAGGGAAGAGCGTGGGGAACAGGATATGGTGGAGTCGGCAGAGGTGCGTGGTGACAGGTGCGGGAGTTCCGTGGAACAGAGGGATGGAGGATACAATAAAATAGGAGGGGGGGAACATGGTGAAGTGGAGCAGAGGGGAAGTGGGGGTGTCAGACGCGTGGGGGATGATGGAAGAGAGAAAGAGTGCGCAGCTAGGGTTTGAAGGAGGGGAGAAAGGGAGGAGGGAAAGGGGAAGCGGCGGTGGAAATGAAGAAATGAAGGGGAAACCCTAAAAAGGGTTTCCCTTATTTGGATGAAAAATGGATCGGACCCGGTCCATTTGTGGACCGGGTCAATTTTTAGACTGGGTATTAAAAAGATGGACTAGTGAATTAAAACATGGACTGGTCTAAAAATTGAGATAAAAAATATGGTCTAGTCCAAAATATTAGGAGTTAATCGGACTTTGATTTGGGGTCCGGTAAGTCAAAATACGGACCGAGTGCAAGAAATAGTTTGGCTTCTAAATTTGAATAAGAGACCCATTTTGATTAACGATGTACTAAGGGTGCCAGAATATCACCTAATACGGAAATATGTAATTATAAAAGATCCGGATAATAAAATTATATGATGTTGCAATGACCGTGCAATAATATTTAATAACAAATAAACGCTATCATTTTAAATGTGCGAAATAAACGCGATGTGTATGCGGAAGTTGGTAGAACGTTGAGAAATGCAAATTTCAATCATACTAAATAATAGCAGCAAGTAAATAGCGGTAGTAATACTGCTAATAATAATAACAATAATAATAATGGTAATAATGATAATGCTGATGACAATGGTGATAAAATAATAATAGATATAATAATAATAGTAGATAACAAATATTGATAATTAATAACAAAATAACAATAAGAATAATGATAAATAATTAATAATAATAATAAAGATGATAATAATAATAATAATAAATGACAATTATTGATAATAACAAAATGATAATATATTAATAATAATAACAATAATAGTGATAATAATAAAATAATAATGATAATAATAATAATAATAATAGAATAACGATGATAATGATGATTAATAACTAATAACAAAATAACGCTGATAATAATGATTAGTAATTAATAATAATAATAATAATAATAATAATGGAAATAACAAGAATAATAATAATCAATGACAATTAGTAATAATGATAATTTAAGAATAATAATAATTAATAATAATAATAATAATAATAATAATAATAATAATAATAATAATAATAATAATAATAATAATGATGATGATGATGATGATAATAATAACTGCAGTAGGATAATAAAACGTGGATGTTAATAAAAGACTAATAATTATAGTAAAATTTAAGTGCATGTTTTAATTTCTCAAAATACCAGAAGTATAAATAGGTATTTCGGGGGAGATGCGGGACAAAATTGGGTGTCAACAATATTCTTACGGTTCAAATATCAACCGTGGCTTCGGAAAGTGAATTTAGTCAAGGAAGACAACAAATTGGAGACCATAGACACTCATTATCCGGATTTAGCTTGCAAGTACTAGTTTGCATTCACGATTGGATTAGATCAGAGCAACGCAACCAAAACTTGGAGCGGTGGAAGGCGAAGAGGAAGAGATTGAAGAATTGATGGCAAGTGGAGTAGACCAAATGGAAGACTTTGAAGATATCTCAATGACCGAATTTAATATTGCGGAGATTAGCGAAATGATTCAAACTTTTTGATTTTATTCTTATACTACTTTTTTGCAACTCACGTATTATTTGCAAGTTAAAAAAAAAAACTACAACTTGCAAATAAATGTTATCCATTAATGAATAAAATATGTGGCTCATTGAGCTTTCTTCTATTTACTTGTGTTCATATTCTTACTTATATTAAGTTAGGAATATACCTAAAATATACTAAGAATATACTAATAATATACATCTACTTAAATTAAAAAATAGAAAGTTATATACTTGGAAAAATAACTTAAGTATAATACATATAACTTAAAAATAACTTAAGTTATATACTTATATGTATATAAGTAGCTAAGCATATAAGTTAAGTTTTTTCTAAGTTTATAAATTTCTATTTTATAACTTAAGTATATTTATATTATAAGTATATTCTTAGTATATTTTAGGTATATCTAGTATAAATATACTTAAGTTATAAATAGAAAGTTATAAACTTAAAAACAACTTAACTTATATGCTTAGCTACTTATAATATACACATACTTGAGTTATAAAATAGAAATTTATAAAAAAAAAACTTAAGTTATTTAGTAACTGAACTTATAAACTTAGAAATAACTTAAACATAGTGTATATATATAAGTATATTTATATAATATACATATACTTGACCTTGAGTTATAAAATAGAAAGTTATAACCTTAGGAAAAAAAAACAATCTAGAATTTTATAATATTCATAAATTTTTAGTTAGTAAATATATAAACTTAATTTATGATACATATAACTTAAGCATATAACTTAATATATTTATATATTGTTAGTTAGTAAATATATAAACTTTAATTATAAATTTATATAACATATCTAAATATACCTACAATATACTAAGAAATACTACAATATACATATACTTAAGAAAAACTATATAAACTTTAGTTATAAACTTATATAACATATATAAATATACCTACAATATACTGAGAAATACTATAATATACATATACTTAAGAAAGAAAAACATTTTTTTACGTTTTAACCGGCCGGGTCCGGTTTCCGCATTTCCACCGGTGACCGGTTCCGGATTTTTGACCAGAAACCAGCCGGTTTCCGGTTTCCGGTTCCGGCCAGGTCCAACCGGTTGACAAGCTTAGTTTAGGGAATAACCTATGTATTTCCCCTAAATCATATCAGGATAAGTTATACATGATTCAAAGGATTTTCATCAAGAGGGTTAAAAAATACTGATAAGGTAAATACACGAAGAAGACAAGGGGGTCAACATCAATTATATATACATAAAAGATGAGTAATAATTTAAACCTTATATATACAATGCAATTTTTCGTCGAAAGAGAACCCCCCTCAACCCCACCTATCTCCAATCCTAAACACCATGATTACCTCACTCAATTAATTCATCAAACCAACGAGCTGTAATTGTGCTGCAGTATTTTTTTATTTATTTAATTATTTTCCATTCAATCTCTCTTTCCTCCCTAGCTACTATAACTAGAAATTGAAAAGCTCACTCGAAAACGAAGGGCATCCATCCATTAAAAGTATGCCGCGGTCATAGCTACTCTTCCTATTCCTGCCTGGATTGACTTAGCATGTCAGATTCATATCATGTAACGATATGCGTGGGTATTTAAGAGGGAAACCTCCCTATCTAGACTTTCTTTTCTCTAAGATAAGAATTTGAGACCTCCGATTAGCTAAAAATATCAAAATTCTATCCATTTCATCACTACTCCCTTATCATGCAATATTAGCTTTTTTTAAGGCCAAAAAAATACTCCCTCCATCCCAATTTATGTGTCTTACTTTTCTTTTATTTGTCCTAAAAATAGTGTCTCTTTCTATTCCTAAAAAGAGTGTCTATTTCTAAATTTTGTGACTTCAGATTTTGAAGATCTAATTGTGAGAGAAAATATGAAGGGTAGATTTGGTCCCACTGATCGTGCCAAGTGTAATAAATAATTTTTCAAAACAAGTTTGGGGAATAACCTATGTATTTCCCCTAAATCATACCAGGATAAGTTATACATGATTCAAAGGATTTTCTTTAAGAGGATTAAAAAATATAAAGATACACAAAGAAGACAAGGGGGTCAACATCAACTATATATACATAAAGATGATAATAATTTGAACCTTATATATACAATACAATTTCCAGTCGAAGGAGAACCCCCTCAACCCTACCTAGCTCCGGTCCTAAACACCGTGATTACTTCACTCAATTAATTCATCAAACCAACGAGCTCTAATTGTGCTGCAGTATTTTTTTTATTTAATTATTTTCCATTCAATCTCTCTTTCCTCTCTAGCTACTATAACTAGAAGTTGCAAAGCTCACTCGAAAACGAAGGGCATCCATCCATTAAAAGTATGCCACGGTCATAGCTACTCTTCCTATTCCTGCCTGGATTGACTTAGCATGTCAGATTCATATCATGTAACGATATGCATGGGTCTATTTAAGAGGGAAACCCTCCCTATCTAGACTTCTTAATTCTCAAGATTAGAATTCGAGACCTCCGATTAGTTAGAATATCAAAATTTTATCCATCTCACCACTACTCTCTTATCATGTAATATCAGCTTTTTTTAAGACTAAAAAAATACTCCATCCATCCCAATTTATGTGTCTTACTTTTATTTTTAATATGTCCCTAAAAGAGTGTCTCTTTCTATTCCTAAAAAGAGTGTTTCTTTCTAGATTTTGTGGCTTCAGATTTTGCATCTAATTTGTGAGAGAAAATATGAAAGGTAGATTTAGTCCACTGGGCGTGCCAAGTGTAATAAATAATTTTTCAAAACAAGTTTAGGGAATAACCTATGTATTTCCCCCAAATCATACCAGGATAAGTTATACATGATTCAAAGGATTTTCATTAAGAGGGTTCAAAAATATAAAGAAGTAAATACACGAAGAAGACAAGGGGGTCAACATCAAATATATATACATAAAAGATGAGTAATAATTTGAACCTTATATATACAATGCAATTTCCCGCTGAAGGAGAACCCTCTCAACGCTACCTAGCTCGGGTCCTAAACACCATGATTACTTCACTCAATTAATTCATCAAACCAACGAGGTCTAATTGTGTTGCAGTATTTTTTTTATTTAATTATTTTCCATTCAATCTTTCTTTCCTCTCTAGCTACTATTATATATAACTAGAAGTTGCAAAGCTCACTCGAAAACGAAGGGCATCCATCCATTAAAAGTATGCCACGGTCATAGCTACTCTTCCTATTCCTGCCTGGATTGACTTGGCATGTCAGATTCATATCATGTAACGATATGCATGGGTCTATTTAAGAGGGAAACCCTCCCTATCTAGACTTCTTAATTCTCACCATTAGAATTCGAGACCTCCGATTAGTTAGAATATCAAAATTCTATCCATCTCACCGCTACTCTCTTATCATGCAATATCAGCTTTTTTTAAGACCAAAAAAATACTTCCTCCATTCCAACTTAAGTGTCTTACTTTTCTTTTTGATATGTTCTAAAAAGAGTGTCTCTTTCTATATTTAGTAAGTTGATTATTCAAACATGTTACATGACAAGTTTGAAACCACAAGATTCAAAGCACATTTTAGTACATTACACACATTTTTAATTTAGGACCACAAGATTCAAAAGTCTCTTTTTATTCCCTAAACTTTTAGCACAGTCAAACGAAGACATTTAAATTGGAACGGAGAGAGTAATTTTTTAAGAGTTCGAAACCTATGGTTCATCATTATCATCAAGATTTTAACTTGCCAATCTTGTTTTCCAAACTCATTTTGGTATCTTTCTTCTAACTTGTCATCTTCTATTTTCCTATCCTTGTTTTGCTACAACATCGTTTTTCTGTTTAATTATTTCGTATTCGGAACTCACTAACTCAATTAATTCATGTTTGCATCGTGTAGCCATATAAAACCTATAAAAAAAAACGCATTCCCTATCAAGAATTTCACCATTCTCAGAACTTGAACCTGAAACTTCTATTTGTCATCAATCTCTCTCTCCTTTATTTATTTATTTATTTATTTATTTATTTTTTTTTTTTTTGCGATTCATTTTGCTATCTTGATCCTCCTCGTTTAAGTAGAGACGTCTTAATGTGAGACTTCTTATCCTCATCTTGGTACTCTTGTTTGTACAGAATTGCTGACTCACCTCTTTATCATGTAGTATCTGTTTATCCAAAAACTTGGAACACTTATTAGCCATTCCATCTCCTATAATTACACATTGCAACCCCAATTTTCCACAAAACTTCTACTTTGCCACAAAAGTTTAATTAACTTTTATATGCTGATAGAATAAAAGAATCTCTCGACAAAGCTTTCCATACTACTAGAGAGCGCCATTACAGGTATGTTTTCCAACAAAGATTGTTGTTTCGCGATATATTTACGAAAATGAAATACTGTACCGGGTCCTATGATAGAATAATGTTGGATTAAGATTACGTGAACACTAGTTTATTCTAGCTGCAAAAAGTGGCATAGTAAATCATAATGTTCCGTTACATAGTAAATCATACTTATAATCCTTATCAATTTGGATGAAACTATAAATCAGGTCGAACCAAATAATTAAAGCTCAAAGTAAGATAAGAAATTAGCCAAACCCGCCCTAATGGATTGTATCTTGTTTTTCGAGGCCCATGTGCAAAAGTACTTCTACATCAACCTTGGAAAAATCTTTTTTTTTGTGCGGATTGCCCTTCATTTGGGGTGGTCTTTAATTTTAGCCCCTCAAATTGGTGGTCTTTAAGTATTGCCTCTCGCTTAACACGCTGAGGTTGTGGGTTCGAACTCCAGCTCAGTAAAAAAAAAAAAAAATCGCAAAGCAGAATTTTACAAATCTACCATGTAAATTCTGCCTATTTGGGCCTTAAGGCAGAATTTGCATGGACACAGGCAGAATTTGCACAAGCTGAAATTCTGCCTGAAGGGCAGAATTTAAAGACCACCATTTTGAGGGGTAAAAATTAAAGACCACCTCCAGCAAAGGGCAATCCTACAAATTGCCGTGGAAAAATTATAGTCAAATATCACTTGGTCATCTAGTTTACAAAATATGTACACAATGCATAAGTAGTGTATACTTTATACTAAATATTAGTAAACTAGTTGATTGATGGGTACATTTACATAAGTTTCCCTATAATAGGTTAAACTATATTAATAGCATATGGCTTTACAATATCACTTCATGTTACGTACATTATGTTGGGTTAAATCATCCCAAAGATCACCTTTTGGATACTTTTTAATATGTGAATGACAAAAGAATTTCTCGGTAGTTGTTCAAGCAAACACCAACTTTAGGACTTACTTTACCAGTTTGGCCATGAAAATTTTTCACCTTTTTCGGATTTTTTTTCACTTTATTTGAAAATTAGCTTTTGGTCATGAAAATTCCAAATATAACTTAAAATTGTATTTGAAATTTAAAAAACACCTAAAATCATGTCTTCACTTTCAGTACATTCATATAACAAAATATTTTTTGCAAAAGCTATAACCAAACCAAACACAAACTCCAGCTTCATAATTCCAAATAAAGTGAAAAATATTTGGTGTTCATGCCAAACGCCTGCTTAAAGTTTGTATTTAGGATTTGTTCTTTCCTTTTCTCTTTTCCTTGACCAGAAAAATTTCTGTTGGTTAAGCTTATGATACTCCAGCCTCCACATAAGCAATAGTTCGTCCAAAGACTCGGAAGTGTTTTTTATGTAAAAGGCATGTTCAATTTCTTTTTTTGGTCATTTTTTACTTGTTCAACTAAACACATATTAGAAGCCAACTCATCTATTGGTTGATCGTTTCGTAGACAACTTGGATATAGTTTCAGTCCTCAAAAATCTAAGATTAAACTAACCCTGCTTATTCCGTGGGCTTTGGTCTAGCCGTAATAGTATACTACTATATAACGTGTGATATGTTGGTTAAACGTTCACGTTGCAAATTCGAACATGACATGTACAAAAATTAATTTTCTCAGTTTCAATTTAAGTTTTTTAGTTTGATTGCACACATAATTTAAAAAACAGAATGAGGTAGACTTTTGAATCTTATGGTCTTAAATCAAATATGTGTGTAGTTCTTTAAATCTTGTGATCTTAAACTTGCTATGTAGAATATTGAAATTGAAAAATTTACTAAATATAAAAAGATACACTCTTTTTTCAGACAGATAAAAAGAAAAATAAGATACTTAAATTGAAACGGAAGACGAAATAATTAAATGGAGAAGAATAGAAACCGGCTAATTATCTATTAAATTTCGAACGGTGCGTGAGAGACCCCCTCAAAAGAATTTTGGTCATAGAAAACCATGCTAGTTACGTGCCTTAATCTAGATGGACACATAATTTGTTTTTTCTTTTTTTGTCAGAAGTGGGAGGGACACATAAATTGACAGAGAAACTTTGTGTCTTCTTTTTCTAATCAAAAGACATGTGGCCTCACACCAAAGAGTGTCAGATCCGCTAATTTTTAATTATTTGGAGTTTAGTTAACCAATCACCTGTAGCACGTAACATCTTTAAAACAGAATCACTATTACAAGGTACCACGGGTTTAGTTGCTTTGGTCCAAATGTTGATTTACCAAAAATATACAAATGTTAAATTTTGATCACAATAATTCAATAAACAATGAAGTGATATTTCAAAATCATAAAATTCAAAATACTGGATCCGCATCCGTTTTTAAGGTACTCGCCCATTAGTTTAAGACAAGTTCAATCATCTTGAGCTGATGATAAAGTTAAACACTCGGGGGTCACCATAAAAAACTGTGATAGGATGAATATGATCCTTTCACCTTATTCGGAGATCTCGTGTTTGAGTTCTGAAATTGAATTCGATAAGAAGCTCTTCCCCTTTTAATGCGTCTTATATGACGCGAATCAGAATTAATCAAGGCTCCAAAATGAATACTAAACATCATGTGGAAGACAAAAAACACACTCATGGGACTTTACGTCTTGATGGATGCATTCACGTACACCACATTCTGAAAAATATGTACATAAAATTGTGGGGAGACCACAAGTTGGAGTTGAAAATTTGTACCAATTTGCAAACCAAATATTTATTTGAAAATGTTTTTTAAAAAGAGATTTATATATATATATATATATAACTAAACGGGACCTTACTATACTATCAGTAAAAGTGTCTAATCTGTGTCTCCGTTGTTTAACACATCCAAGCTTAACAGTTAGGTGTTTGTCTCAAAATCATTAAAGAAAGTTCTACAACTTTCCAAAAATTGAAAAATACACTAGATATTTATTCCTAGTTTTTGCAAAACTTATTTTTTTATTTTTTCTTTAAAAATGTTTGGTCAGCTTTTTTTCTCAAAAGAATATTAAAAAATTGAAATAATTTTCAACACCACGAGGAGTCTATAGCTCTCATCCTGGCGCGTGGCGAACCTTCGACCACATAGCATCAGATCCGACATGTACCAAAGTGGGACCCAGTTAGAACACGGATCTTTTTTCAGTTCAAGCAAATTTTTGACAGAATTTTCTATTAAAAATGTTTTTTTTTTAATATTTCAAACCATCCATGCAAAACAAAACAAAAAAAGTACTTATTGTTTAACTATTGTCCTCTTAAATTGTTGAAGACCGGATGATTGAGATTTCATCATTCTTAATTAGAGATGTCGAAAGTAAAATGAAAACCTTTTTTTAGTAGATAGGAATATATGTAATATGTAACGTATGGGTTAGTCTGAATATACTAGATTTGACATGAGTTGTAGTCAAATTTCGAACTCAAATTCATAAAGTTCAAATCTTGAATTTATTCCTATTGGTAAGGAGTACTTTATTTCTATAGTAAGAATTCAAATTAGTTGGACCAGTGATCTTTCGGATGATTAAAGCAGGGATAGATGTAGCCATAAATTTACAAGTTCACGTGAACTAATAACTTTTGCTTATTTGTATTAAGAAAATACTAAATATTATAAATTTTTAATTGTCACCAAATTATTATTATTATTATTATATATTAATTTGAGATTGTTATAAAACCCATAAACTTAAAGAATGTGAACCCAAATTAATTGGATCAGTAAACTTCGGATACCAGATGATAATAAAATGGAGCGTGAAGCTCCATAAGTCTAAAAAACGAGTGGCCTTTAACAAAACACTTCTATTCCTACGAGGCCACAACTATCATTTTTGTTTCTCTATTTAAAGCCCAAAAATTAACAACCAAAGTTCCAGTTTCAGAATTCAGAGTACTTTCAAATTGAGCTGAAGTTTCAACTTGAAAATGGAGACCAATGGGGTGATGGTGAAGTCATATTTGTCTGACGGAGTTAACAACCTAGAAATTGAAACCCCAAACAATATCACAATCAAAGGCATTCTTGGATTGTTAATGGCAAATACAGAAACAACATCTGATGATGAAGATGAAGAAAATGGTTGCAACAATCTGAAGAAGAATATGAAGAGGAAGAAGAAAGTGATATCATTGGGAATGGGTGACCCTACAGCATATTCTTGTTTTCATTCACCTGCTGTTGCACAGGATGCTGTTCTTGAAACTCTTGCTTCTCAAAAATTCAATGGTTATTCTCCAACTGTTGGCCTTCCTCAAGCAAGAAAGTAATGTACACTCACTTCAATTCTTTTTTCTTTTTCTTTTTATAACTGAATGTCTAGGCCAGCTTGCATGTAACTCGACTAATTTCATTGGATACTTGCTATTTTCCACCGGCACGGGTATTAAGTAACTTTGTCCGGCTTGGACAGATGAGGAGAAATCGTCTAGTATTTTTGCTTCTATTGAAATTTAAACTTGAGATTTCATGACTCCGCAACAAAAAAATCACCTCAATTCTTTTTTTCTTTTATTACTCTGGTCCAGCTTACTCGCACCTCGATTAATTTCACGGGTACATGTTACCTCCCATCAGCAGAGATATCGGATAACTCTATCCACCGTGGCTTGGACAGATAAGAAGAAATCACCTAATATTTTTGCTTCGGTGGAATTTTAATCGGAGACTTCATGGTTCTCTCCTTCACTTTTTGCTGCAAACATATTGAACTAGGAAAAATATGATATAACCTATATATACACCGATAATCTAAAGATTTTTATAGTATCGGTATAATTTAACATGGTGTAGTAGGTGACATGTCTTATTTTTAAGTTACTAATCTCACTATTATGAATGTTTACATGTCGGAGTAATTATCTTTTTAGGTAACCTGATGGTCTAAAAATTCACTTACGATGTCAGTTTGCAGAGGTTAAAATAGGCAAGACATGAGTGTTTGTTGTTAATGTGTAGGCACTGTTACTTCCTCTGGTCCCAAAATATTAGTCGTTTTGGTGATCTGAATTTGTTTCGAAGTATTTGGCGTTTTAGAAAAACAAGAAGTTATTCATTGTTTTTTTCGAATCTACCCATGTTGTTCCCAACATTAAAATGTTAATTAAGTGAGACGTCTAATGAGAGATAAATGGTAGTTTAGACAAATACTCTTATATTGAAGGTTATTACATGTCATTCTTAGTTAAGACTGCAAAAAACTTCTCACAGATAATATGGATAAGGAGGTAGTAACTTCTTTTTTGTTTTTTGTTTTTTTGATTTGAAGTTTCAGAATGTTCAATGAAGTTATTCTGTTCTTATGTTTTACTACTTGGTTCCTTAATTTTAACTTCTTGTTGAATATTTTTTGATCGAACAGGGCGATCGCAGATTATTTATCCCGTGAACTTCCAGACAAGTTATGTGCAGATGATGTTTATGTCACAGCTGGTTGCACCCAAGCCATTGAAATAGCCTTGTCCATTTTGGCTCGCCCTGGTTCTAACATATTGCTGCCAAGGCCTGGTTTCCCAATTTATGCACTTTGTGCTGCCTTTAGACACATCGAAGTTCGATACTTTGATCTTGTTCCAGGCAAGGGCTGGGAGGTTGATCTCAATGCTGTTGAAGCTCTAGCAGATCGTAACACGATTGCAATAGTTGTTATAAATCCTGGCAATCCTTGTGGAAATGTTTATAGTTACGAGCATCTTCAAGAGGTTGTCCTTACTGCTTTTTTTCCACACAACTATTACTACCTTTTTTTTTTTAATAATCGTGGTGTCCGGGCCAATTTGCGTGTTTGGCCAAGCTTTCAACATATGCTTATTTTGAAAAGTGTTTTTCAAAAAAGTACTTTTGAAAAGTAGCAGTTTGTGTTTGCCTAATCAATTTGTGAAAGCACTTCTGTCAGTATTAGAGCTGTACTTTGTGCTTGGCTAATGTTCCAAAAGTGGTGAGGGAAAGCTATTTTTTTTATCTTCTGAAAAACAACTTCTACTACTACTCAAAAGCGCTTATTTTTCCCTAAAAGCTTAGACAAACACCTTAACCTTCTTTAGAATAAGCACTTATTGAAAATTAAAAAAAAAAAAAACACTTTTAGCTATCCAGAAGCTTGACCAAACAAGCTATAATTCCACGGGGTACTTGATACCTCCCCCAAACACAAGTACCGAGTAATTCTATCCACCAAGGCTTTGGATAGATGCGAAGAAAAGACCTACTGTTATTTGCGTCCGCTGGATTTGAACCTAAGATTCGATTACTGTTTTTCTTTCCTTTTTGCATTCTGTATTAGTTATGAGATTTTGTTTTCGTGTTAATATCAGATTGCAGAAACTGCAAAGAAGCTTAGGACCATAGTGATCGCAGATGAAGTATATGGGCATCTTGCTTTTGGTGCTAAACCATTTGTGCCTATGGGAGTTTTTGGAGCCATTGCTCCCGTGCTTACTCTCGGTTCTTTGTCTAAACGATGGTTAGTCCCTGGCTGGCGCCTCGGTTGGCTTGTCACAAATGATCCCAATGGCACCTTCAAAAACCCAAAGGTTTGTACTACACAACATGATTAGGCTATGCTGCTTGGACCCTCCAAAAATGTTGCCGTATTCGTGTCGGATCCTCCGAAAATGCATAGTTTTTGAAGGATCAGACACACACCCAACGATATTTTTGAAGAGTCTGAGCAACATATATAGTGATCAATTATTCCATTACAATCCTTAATATCTCTGTTTATGATGTTCTTCCATATATATTTTTTTCTCTTTATTGACTTATCTTGATTACCAGTTTGTTGAGCGCATTAAGAAGTATTGTGACATTTGCGGAGGTCCAGCTACCTTTATACAGGTTTGCATTTTGTCCCTATTCTCTCATATTTTTTGTCAAACGTATATGTCTAAGGCGTCTTAGAATTGTAGCTTAAGCTTTGATAAGTCGTAAATACAATTAGTGCAAAGTCATTTAATTGAATCTCATGTAAACTTACCTGATAATAGCAACCATTAATGTGTAGGCGGCTGTCCCTTGCATTATTCAGCAAACCGAAGATGTCTTCTTCAGGAAGACCGTTAACTTGTTGAAGCGGACTGCAGACATTTGTTGCGAAAAGATAAAGGAGATTCCTTGTATTAGCTGCCCACATAAACCGGAAGGCTCAATGGCTGTAATGGTGAGCAGTGAGAGAAATCAAACACCTATAAGTTTATCCAGTATATGCTCTCATTTTTAAAACAATTTCTCTATTATATGCAGGTGAAGCTGAATGTATCACTTTTGACAGACATTAGTGACGATATTGACTTCTGTTTCAAACTGGCGAAAGAGGAATCTGTTATACTCCTTCCAGGTAAGAACTAAAGAATTGAGGAAATAAATGATTAATCTTAGAACTAATAAAGGTAAAACCACAACTTAGGATGCAAGGAGACATCTCTCGCAGCTTATGGACCTTTTAGACCACGATCTTTTTGGGAAAACTGAAAATCGTATGAGAAAATGTTAGACCACGGTCTAAAATTTTGTCTGTCTCAACGGCTATATTTGTACAACTTTTAAAAATAGGGACAAAATCTAAATGGTCACTTAGAAAAGGAACATTGCATAAATCAGCCGAAGAACAGAAAAAGAGGTAATATATAGTTCAGGAAACAACGACAATTGTTTGCAAATATGTAAGAGTAAGCATTTATACAAATAATGAGGCGATTTACCTTGACTAAAACACTTGCAGGACTTGCTGTGGGTCTAAAGAATTGGATTAGAATAACCTTTGCAGCGGATCCGTCTTCTCTTGAAGAAGCACTAGGAAGGCTCAAGTCGTTCTGTCAAAGGCATTCATATCAACAAAATGTTCATTGTTGATTGCAGTTAGTAAGCAATCCTTGTAATAGATCTTCTACGCTGAGCACCTCAGCTACCGTTAGTTGCTAAGTCACAGTATAAATTGTACAATCACAGTGTAAATTACAGCAATATATTGATTTATAAACATGCAATGACTATAGTAATGTTACAGGCTGATTACATGGAAAGTTACAAACATATTGAACTGCCAATATTGTTCCCGATGTACCTATTAATTTGTGTAACAGAGCCCTTGAATTACACAAACTAAAAATGTAATAAATAATTAATATCGAACTTGACTCTGCATTTAGAATCTTACGCATTGCATAATAGGATTTGCTTTGAGCTGAAATGGCATTTTTGCACTGTTTGCCTCGGCTACATGACAAAGTGAAGACTTAATAGACTTGAAGCTTGAATTCTGCTTCTAAAACTCATGCTAATACCAAAATGTTATCAAAGACTTGAATTGCCCGAGGATCGACATTTTGCATACATGTAAACTGTAGCGAAGTCAGGAATTTAGTCAAGAGTGTTAAAAGGCTAATATATATGTATAAAATACAATATTTGACCTATATACACAATATAATTTTCTATATACTCAGTATAATTTTTCTATGAAGGGTGTTCTATACCACTTCATGTAAATCAATGCACTATCGACAAACACATTGGAAGAAGCGTGTACCTTAAGGAGGAATGGATCACTTTCAATGGATACGTAAAGCGGAGGAAGCCACAACTGTTAGGATTGGAAAAGTCTTCTATTCATAACCGGAACAGAATTACAGTACGAGGAGCAACTCTCACACTCAACTATTACAAAAAACCAATCCTAAACTTAATACCTATATCTCACTCAAGTGTTTTCCTTACTGTTTTTCTCTCTTGCTCTTGGTGATGCTACAAATGATAGAAGGCTTCCCTATTTATAGGGATGAAATGAACCTATTGATGTCATTTGTGACTCAAGCAAGCACTTGACAATTTGTCAAATACAAGGAAGATGTTTTCTTCCTCAAAACAAGGGAAATGTTTTCTTCCTTGTTTTCTTCCTTAAAATGAGCGAGATGTTTCCTTCCTCAAATTATGGGATGGACCCAACAAATCTCCCCCTCCAGTCCCATACACCTGAAGGAGGGTACACTGGCTTTTAGTTTGAGTGTATGCCGACAAGTTCTTTGGACAATTCGAACTTGTCTCTCGGTACCACCTTGGTCAGCATGTCTGTAGGATTGTCGTTTGTGTTGATCTTGGAGAGCTTCAGTTCATGTTGCTCGACTGCTTCTCTGAGCCAGTGATATCGAACGTCAATATGTTTTGTGCGTGAGTGGTACCTCGAGTTTTTGCTGAGATCCATAGCGCTTTGACTATCACAATGAACTGTGTATTCTTCTTGTCGGAAACCCAGTTCTTGAAGGAAACGTTTCAGCCACATAAGCTCCTTCCCAGCTTCAACTGCGGCAATGTATTCGGCTTCTGTGGTTGATAGTGCTACACACTTTTGTAACTTAGATTGCCATGACACAGCTCCCCCTGCAAATGTGAATATATAACTCGAAGTTGATTTCCTGCTATCATAATCTCCTGCCATGTCAGCATCAGTGTAACCTTCCAAAATCGGCTTAGCTCCCCCATAGCACAAACATAGTCTGGATGTACCCTTCAGGTACCGTAGTATCCACTTGACAACTTCCCAATGTTTTATTCCTGGATTTGATAACTATCTGCTCACAACACCGACAACATGAGCAATGTCTGGCCTTGTGCACACCATTGCATACATCAAACTTCCAACTGCTGAAGAGTAGGGCACTGCTTTCATCTTCTTCTTTTCTTCTTCGGAAGAAGGACAAATTTCCTTGCTCAACTTGAAGTGATTTGCTAGTGGAGTACCAACAGACTTGGTATTTTTCATGTTGAACCTTTTGATCACGCGTTCAACGTATTCCTCTTGTGACAAGAACAACTTCTTTGCCTTTTGATCACGAATGATTTTCATGCCCAAGATATGTTGTGCAGGGCCTAAGTCTTTCATATCAAAGAACTTAGACAAATCTTTCTTCAAGTTGTTGATCATAGTTGCATCCTGGCCTACTATCAGCATATCATCCACATAGAGCAGAAGGATGATAAATTTTCCATCGGGGAACTTCTTCAAGTACACACAATGATCTGAAGTTGTTCTTTTGTATTGATGTTTCAGCATGAATGAGTCGAACTTTTTGTACCATTGCCTTGGGGCTTGTTTGAGACCGTAGAGACTCTTCCTTAACTTGCAAACGAGATGCTCTTTCTTTGGGATTCGGAAACCATCGGGCTGTTCCATGTATATTTCTTCCTCCAAATCACCATGCAGAAAAGCTGTTTTCACGTCCATCTGCTCAAGTTCAAGATCCATACTTGCCACCAATCCGAGAACCACTCAGATAGACATCATATTCACAACCGGCGAAAAAATCTCATCAAAGTCGATTCCTTCCTTCTGTTGGAAACCTTTGACTACGAGTCTTGCCTTGTACTTCACGATATTTCCTCTAGCATCTTTCTTGAGCTTGAAGACCCATTTTTTCTTCAAGGCCTTCTTTCCGGGAGGAAGTTTCACCAACTCATATGTTTGATTCTTTTGTAAAGAATTCATTTCTTCCTCCATGGCCTGTCGCCAATTGGATTTTTCACGATGAGATTGAGCTTCTTGAAAGCTCTCTGGCTCCCCCTCGCTGGTAAGAAGGATCCATTCTGTTGGCGAGTATGACCTTTGAGGGATTAACCCTCGTGCAGAACGTCGAACTTGATTATTTCCAGCTGCGTCTTGGGGTGAAGGCTCCCCCTGCTCAAAAATTTCTTCGTTTTGATCATCATCAACATCTGCCGGATCAATGTTTTCTTGTTCATCATGGACATTATCATGAAGTTCCTCGTTGTTGAGAGGAATGTGTGGTGATTCAGGGACATCATCTGGAGCATGATAACTTCGTTTCTTGTTGACTGTTGGAGCACACTCATGAAACTGGTTTTCATGGAACACGACGTCTCTACTTTGAATCACTTTCTTCATTTCGGGATCCCACAGCCTGTATCCGAACTCTTGATCTCCATAGCCGATAAAGATACACGGAGTTGATCTGAGATCAAGCTTCTGCCTCAACTCCTTGGATACATGCACAAATGCCTTGCACCCGAACACTTTCAAGTGATAATATGAAATATCTTTCCCAGACCATATCTTTTCTGGAACTTCAAAGTTCAATGGGACTGAAGGTGACCTGTTTATAAGATAACAAGCTGTCAGAACAGCTTCGCCCCGGAATGGCTTTGGCAGTTTAGCCATACTGAGCATGCATCGGACTTTCTCAACAATAGTGCGGTTCATTCTTTCAGCTACACCGTTATGTTGTGGTGTTCGTGGCACCGTTTTCTCATGTCTGATCCCATGTTCAGCACAATATGCAAAAAACTCCCGGGAAGTGTACTCGCCTCCATTGTCGGATCGGAGGCATTTCAGCTTCTTTCCAGTCTCCCTTTCTACCATAGCATGGAATGTCTTGAAACGATCGAATACTTGATCCTTCGATTTGAGACAATAATCCCAAACCTTCCGTGATGCGTCGTCGATAAATGTCACGAAGTATTTGCTACCACCAAGAGATTTTTCTTCAATGGGTCCACACATGTCAGAGTGGACAAGGCTCAGCAACTCGGAACGATTCTTTCTGGTGGAACTGAAAGAAACTCTATGTTGTTTCCCGAATAAACAGTGATCACAGGGATCCAAAGTTACGTCTTTATCTATTGAGATGGCTTCTTTCTTTGCAAGAGTCGTCAATCCCTTCAGACTCATGTGGCCCAATCGTCTATGCCACAAGTTTGACGATGTCTCTTCTTCAACTGCATTGAGACTCGGTCGATACAACTTTACATTGGTTTTGTAAAGAGTACCACAAATATGTCCTCTAGCAATAACCATAGAGCCTTTGGACAGCTTCCACGTACCATCCTTGAATAGATTTCCATACCCCTATCGATCCAGAGCTACTCTTGAGATCAGATTCAATCTCAGATCCGGAACATGACGAACCTCTTTTAACACAAGTGAGCTTCCATTGCTGGTTTTTAGGTGCACATCACCAATGCTCGAGAAACTGGTGTTGCCCATCTTCACAACGCCGTGGTCTCCAGATTTATAAGTACTGAACAAATCCCGGTGTGGAGTGGCATAGAATGATGCAGCAGTATCAATCACCCACTCAATATCATTTGTGCCCACGTGTAGGCATGCTTCCTCTCCGCATGTAACAAGTGCAATGTCTGGTGACACGGTGACCATGGTCTCACCATCTTCCTTGCTCAAACTCTGGTTAGTTTGAGGCTGCTCCCGTTTAAGCTTTCGACACTCCACCTTCTTGTGGCCATAGTTGCCACAATAGTTACAATAGCCCTCGAACCAAGTGTTGGTATCGACGGACTTTCCCCGCTCTCGTGATCTCCCTAGAACTTGAGATCTTCCTCTACTTTAACCTCGACCTCTACCTTTGCCTCGGCCTCTTCCTCTACCTCCGCTGCTACCTCCGTTGCGTCCACTATTTTCATAAACAAGGGCATATGATTGATCTACCCCGGCTTCTTTTCTTCGCGATTCCTCATTTATTAAGGCGTCCGTGACTATCTGCATGGTCACCTTACCATTGGGGGCGGAATTACTGAGAGTGACGACAAGAGTCTCCCAGCTATCAGGTAGAGAACTTAGGAGCAAGATTGCTTGTTCCTCATCTTTGAGAACCCATTCGGCTGCACTTAGCTGGTTCACGAAATCTTGGAACTGACTTGTGTGTTCTGTGACAGAGGTACCGCTACGTAGCTTGTGATTTACCAATCGCCTCATCAATAATGTTTTATTTCGAGCCGTTTTTGCTTGGTACATGCTCCCAAGCTTTTCCCAAAGTTTGTAAGCACTCGTTTCCTGCGCGACATGATAGAATACACTGTGGTCAATCCACTGTCGAATTTGTGCGACCGTTTTCCTATTCATTCTTGCCCATTCTTCGTCTGTCTTCTTGTCGGGTTTGGCACCTTTTCGAGTGGCTCGGCTAAATCATTCAAATTTAACAACTCCTTCATACAAGGTTTCCACATGTTATAATTTGAGGATGTTAGCGGAATCATGGTATCCGATGATGATTTCTCCATGATATAGTGCACCTAATCTGCTTGTACTGGACTGTGGAAGCAGAATTAGGCAAAACGAGACTCACGGTTGAATTCGGAATGGTCGAAAAACTAGGGAACCGGTCTGACCAATCTGAAAACCGGACAAAAACAGAGTGAACCGAGCTGCACTAATTCAAACCGAACCGGGCCGGTTTAACCACTGGCTGGTTGAAAAAGTCAACAAAAGGATGATGTGGCAATTGGACTTTGACCAGATCTGGTTCTGGTCAAACGGGTAGGTCGGATCGGGTTTCTCCGGTCGTCTTATCCGGCGAGCTGGTGGCCGGAAGGTGGCGGAGCGGTGGCGGCGATAGTGGATAGAGAAACTTTGACTAGACTTTTGGAAGCCTTCCGGTGGTCGAAAAATTCCGAAAAATATATATTCGGAATCCTCGGAATGAGATCTTTCTAATGGTATACTCAGAGCACAATTTTGGGACAAAAAATTTTTGACTGAAAATTTTACGAAACTGTAAAAGATTGGCCTGGAAGATTAACCAAGCTCTTGATACCACTTGTTAGGATTGGAAAAGTCTTCTATTCATAACCGGAACAGAATTACAATAGGAGGAGCAACTCTCACACTCAACTATTACAAAAAACCAATCCTAAACTGAATACCTATATCTCACTCAAGTGTTTTCCTTACTGTTTTTCTCTCTTGCTCTTGGTGATGCTACAAATGAGAGAAGGCTTCCCTATTTATAGGGATGAAATGAACCTATTGATGTCATTTGTGACTCAAGCAAGCACTTGACAATTTGTCAAATACAAGGAAGATGTTTTCTTCCTCAAAACAAGGGAAATGTTTTCTTCCTTGTTTTCTTCCTTAAAATGAGCGAGATGTTTCCTTCCTCAAATTATGGGATAGACCCAACAACAACTTCATCAAGATTCCAATGAGTCTAGTACTCATCTTTCAAATGAACACAACGAGAAACTATTGCAATCCATGAAACTAAAATCCTTAAAAGGCATCTTTGTAGGGTTGTTTTCTTCTCTTCAAATTGTTGGCATAGTAGATCATTTCCTCACGCACTAGACACTTCCTACATAAATGTTATCTTGGTGAAGATTCTTGATTACTCGTGCATGAATTTGCTTTTCGTTGGCATGCAGAGTCCTAATTTAGTGTTATGCTTTCACCTTTTCATCATCTGAAAGAGACTTATTATATTATATTTAGCAAGTCCAATACAAGCATATCACTGAACTTTGCACACATATCTATTAGCGTAGTGTTCAATGGCGGAGGTAGAATTTTCACCAAGAGGGTTCATGATCATCTATTATATATATAATAAAGAAAAATGGATATTGTCGAACACTCTTTGAGCAAACATGTAACCCATGTCTCGAACAAGAAACAACATTCTTCTCCGGCGTTCTGTCGAACACTCTATGAGCATACATTCTAATCAATTTTTTCTTTAAGAGTAAATACAACTGGAGCAGCTAATTGATAATTCCACGAAGAGATCGGAAGAATAAGCAGTAATATAATGCGATGATGCGAGTTTCCTAAATCTGAATTGACTGATTATTGAGTTATAATACACACTTAAGCTGCTGTGTAGTTGACGAGGCCAAAGTGCATAGTAAAATTCACTCGTACTCTGTCAAATTTTAGTATATTTTAAGATATCGTGCCACAGAAATTGGAACCACCTAGGCTACATGTGCGTATTATCTTTGGTACTTTTTGAGAGAATCAAATTGATGAAAGGAGAGGTTTTGAAATTATAAATTACTTAAAATAAAACAAACAACTTATTAGAAAATTAAAAAAGAAAAGAATTGGGAGTCGTTGAATCCATTTGGTACAATTATAATAAAATCTCATCCTAGTAATTTCCACAAAAGAATAGAAAAATTTATTTGACTTGATTTGTGTTATGAGGAATAAAGACCTCTGGCGATTAGCCCTTAAAATCAATAAACTTATTTAGGTCAGTCCCTTCGCGAGAATTAGAACTGAAAGAAATAAAATAGAAACCCCCCAAATCGGGTCAGTCCCTCCGCGAGAATTAAAACTGAAAAAAAGAAAATAGAGACCCCCCAAATCATTAAACTTATTTGAGTCAATCCCTCCGTGAGAATTGGGACCGAATGAAATAAGATAACAATTTTAAACCAACAAAATTATTTGAATTAATCCCTCCATGAGAATTAGGACTAAAAGAAATAATATTGAGATTTTTGAATCGATAAACTACCTTGAATTAATCCCTCCATGAGAATTAGGACTAAAAGAAGCAAGATCAAAGATTTGAATATCAAGGCACGAAAAAAATTAGAGTAAAGATAATATTATAACATCATACCAAGCAAGCTTCTTCAACTATCCGAACAAAAAGAAACTACTCGATTAAGGAGTATGTAAGAAAGAAATTAAAAATGAAATACTACTTCTACAAATATAAATAAAAAGATGAGAAATAGAGCAAAGACTATTTCTTATGTCTTTCTCAAGATTGGATTAGATAATTTCTAAGCAAAGTGATGCCTCTGTTTATAGGAAAATATAGAATCTCCATATGAATGCATTTCTCGGAGTAGTGGTCACAACCGTGAACTTTGTAGCTCCTTTCTTGATGGCAAGACTTGACGGGTGAGAGTATGACAACGATAGTCGCACCCGTGAACTTTGCAACTTCTTTCTTGATGCCAACACTTGACTGGTGTGAGTATGAAAGTGGTGGTCACACCCGTGGATTTTACAACTTCTTGATGCCAACACTTGACAGGTGTGAAGAAGAAAGTGGTGGTCACACCCGTGGATTTTGCAACTTTTCCCAATGCTATCTTTATGTAATTCCCACGTGTGAAATTTCACGGTTGTTAACATGGACTTGTGGTTGCACCCATGAAATATTTTCTTATCACTTTGGCATTTGCTTTTTTTTCATTCTTCCGATATATTCTTTTTCCTGCAAGATTCTGTCAGAAAATATGTGAGAATAAGATATAATTATTCATGTTTTATTTTAAAACTTATTTATTTATGTATAAAATTACATGAATAATTTACACCCATCAGTAGTCAACATGTAAGGTTCTGTATCACTGTGTGTGCATAATTATGAAAGTGGGCTGAGAAGAAAAATGTTTCTTTGAAAGAAAAACAGGGTAAGTTCTGGTCGTTAGTAGAGCTGTTTCATTTGTGTGTTTTTGCTACTCCCTCGGTACCAATTTAAGTGTCTTAGTTCGACTTGACACGAAATTTATGAATTAAAAAAGAAATTTTTGAATCTTGTGAACTTACATAAAAGATGTGTAAAGTAGGAAAAAGTCTTTTGAATCTTTTGGTTTTAAACTTGCCATGTAGGATGATTTAACTATAAACATATTAAATATAGAAAGAGACACTCTTTTTGAGAAAGACCAAAAATAAAAGTACGACACTTAAATTGAGACAGAGGGAGTATTTTGTTTTTGTTTCCGAATGCCTCATTTAAAGTGACGAGGCACCCTCAAGTTTGAGATAAGGAGTCGCGGAGCTAGATTTTTTTTATTAAGGAAATTCAAAATATACAAAACTAAATATACGAAAAAAATGAAGGGATTCAATATCTACTATATTTATATAAAGAATAATTTCGAACTCGTATATATAATGTTATTTTTCAATGACCACCGGAGGTACCCTAGCCCCACTCATGAGGATGGGGTGATAAGTACCTTTTATAGTTAATCAGAGGTATAGAAGTCACAAAAATGAAATTATCTTTGTCAGGAGCATTTTACCAAAAAAATTACTTATGCAAGTGTGAATATGACTTATGGGGATGGAATGTGAAATATGTAATTATTAATACTAATTGTACATGGGTTAAAAACACTCATAATGAGTAATGACAAAAGCAGTTAACATTCACTGTGACAATGGTTTATGCTTATAACACCAGAGAGCTAGGAAAGAACTTTGGGATTCACTTATATCATTTAACATGAACTGCAGAGCACCATGGATAATCCTAGGGGACTTTAACTCAGTACTCACAGCTGAAGATAGAATAGGTGGCAACCCAGTGACTTGATCAGAAGTAATGGATTTTCAAAATTGCATAGAGGAGTGTGACTTGAAGGAGGTGCCTCATCATGGGCGGAGATACACGTGGAATGACAAAGGAAGTGGTCCAAGAATATTCTCAAAAATTGACAGAGTCCTGATAAACAATGACTGGTTGACTAATATGCCCACTTGCAAAACTCACTATTTGCCTGAGGGTATAAGTGACCATTGCCCCATTAAAGTGACTTTGTTGAAGAAAACTTAAGAGGCAGAAAATCATTCCAACACTATCATGTGTGGGCAACACACCGTCTCTTCAGAGGAATAGTCAAGGCAGGTTGGGATGTGCATATAGAGGGCTGTAAAATGTTGAAAGTAGTGAGAAGATTGAAATTACTAAAGCAACGCCTGAAGAAGTTGAATACTCATTTTTTTAGAAACATTGTCACAGAAGCAAGAGAGGATAGAGAGGAACTATTACAAGCACAAAGACTCTTATAACAGGATCCTTTAAACATCAGTTATCAGGAAGAAGAAAAGGGGAAATATCACAAGTTTAGGCAATCTTAATATAAGGCAGAAATATAACTCCAACAGAGAAGTAAAGCTACATGGTTGAAACTTGGGGATGACAACACTAAATACTTTTTCTCAATCATCAAGCATAGGACATTGAGACAAACAACTACTCAACTTAAGTTTAATAATGGTAATTTGCAGATAGATCCTGCAGTAATAGTTGATATCTTTGTGGAATACTACAAAGAACTGCTAGGGAAGAAATGTGAGAATAGATTGAAAGCTTTTACTAGTTTTTTAAAGAATGGAGCTTGCTTATCACTACAGCAGCAGGTTGATTTGTTGAAGCCATATACTCCAAAGGAAGTGCAAACTGCCATGTTTCAAATTGATAAGAACAAAAGCCCAGGTCCAGATGGCTTTATGAGTGGTTTCTTCAAGGATGCATGGAAAATTGTGGGAACAGATATCATAGAAGAAATACTTGAATTCTTTAAAAATGGAATGCTGCTAAGACAATTGAATGCCACTAATATAACACTAATACCAAAAGTAGCAGTTCTTGAATTTGCCAGTCAGTTTAGGCCCATCTCATGCTACAATGTTATCTACAGATGTATACCTAAAGTGATTTGTGAAAGGATCAGAGTTGTACTAGGAGCAATAGTGGCAGAAAATCAATCAGCATTTGTGCATAATAGATCAATGGTCCACAATATTTAATTTGTCATGACCTGCTGAAACATTATGGAAGGAAGACAACTCCTAGATGTTTGATGAAAATTGACTTGAGAAAGGCATATGACATGGTTAGCTAGGAGTTTGTAGAGGAAGCTCTAAGAGGTTATGGTTTTTCAAATAGTTTTGTGCACTTGGTCATGACTTGTGTCACTTCACCTTCTTTTACTTTCAAAGTAAATGGTAAGAGTATTGGTTTTATTGCTCGGAAAAGAGGACTAAGATAGAGGGACCCAATATCACCCCTATTGTTTGGAATGGTTATGAAGTATCTATCAAGAATCCTCAAGTGTATGAGCTACTTACCAGATTTTCAGTTTCATCCTATGTGCAAATCACTCAAACTAACACACTTGGTATTTGCAGATGATCGTATGATCTTCTGCAAAGGTGATGTTGCCTCAGTATCTAGAGTAATTGAGGCTCTAACACACTTTAATAAAGTTACAGGGCTGGTGGTTAATGTTGACAAATCAAACATGTTCCTAGCAGGAGTTGAGGATACATAAAAGAGCAATTGTTAGCAAAGACTGGGTTCTCCCTTGGACAATTCCCCATCGGATATTTGGGACTTCCTCTGTCCTCAAAGAAGTGGAATAAATTAGAATGCTAACAACTAATAGACAAGATAATTTATAGAATTCAGAGTGGATACTCAATACAACTATCATATGCAGGCAGACTGCAAGTGATGGATGCAGTTTTGTTCTCAATTCACAGTTTTTGGGGATAAGTTTTCATTCTACCCCAAAGCATATTGAAAGGTGTTGACAAGATATGTAGAAACTATCTTTGGGGTAATAAGGATGAGAAGAGGATGGTTCCATTGGTAGCATAGGAGAAGCTCTACTGTCCAAAGAAATATGGTGGTCTTAATGTGAAAGGATGCAGGAACTGGAACATAGCATAAGTAGGGAAACTGCTTTGGCAACTGTCAGAGAAGCAGGATTCTCTTTGGATAAAATGGGTGCATGGGTTATATTAGAAGCAAGACCAAGACATCTGGTCTCACAATCCTCCACAAGAATGCAGCTGGTATTGGAAAAAGATTCATGCTTTAAAGGCAGATATGATACAGTGGTATACACAAGGGAAATATAATTTGACTTCATCAGACAAATACTACATAACTGCTAGCTATAACTCAATGTAAGGAGAATTACAAAGGCTCAATATCTGAGATCTCATTTGGACATCTATAGCACAACCTAGACACAGGATGATTGTTTGGTTAGGAGTTCATGGAAAATTGCTAACTAAGGCCAGGATGGCACATCTGAATATCCTAGTAGATGATGAAAACTGTTGCTTATGCTCTAGACAAGTACAGGATACTGCATATCATTTGTTTGTTGAATGTGACTGGTTCAAAGAGGTGAAGACTGGTGTGTTACAATGAGCTGGAATTCAACTTCCAACTGGTGACATCAAGCATGTCTTAGAGAGGATCAGAAGGAAACATTAGAAGCAATTCTATAAGGAAGTGGTTGCAGCTATATGGAGTGCAATAATCTACCAAGTTTGGAAGGCAAGGAACTGGATAAATACAGGAATACAGATGTGAATATTGATATAGCGGTCACACAAATAAGATCAGAATTTGTAGACAGGATAGGAAATTATAGAGGAACAACGAAAGCAAAATGCCTCAGTTTAATTCAGCAATTTTTCGTGTAATTAGTTAATCTGTTGGAGGCCTAGAGGATAAAGCAACCTCCCTAGGAGGTGACTTTGGATTCTAGGAACTCTTTAAGTGTACTGATTTGGTTTTTTTGAGAGGAAATAAAATATTTACAGTTTATCAAAAAAAAAAGAACCCTTTTTTTATGTTTTAAAAAATAAATACTTTAAAATATATATTCTATATTAATACTCCGCATGTAATTTCAACTAAAAATAATTCTCGCATTTATATAATTTCTATATCACGTATCTTACATTATAATTATTAATAGCTAGATCAAATGACCCCTACAAGAATTGTCGTAGCATTCCCTCCGTACATATTTACTTATTCATGTTTTGACTTGACACGCCTTTTAAGAAATACTAATTAATAAAATGATAATTTTACGATGTCACCCCTAATTATTATAAGTCATCTAATGTTGGAAAATAAATTGAAAATAATTAAAGCCTTAATTATAAGAGTAAAATGCGTATAAAATAATAAATTATCTCTTGATTTTTCAAATTGGACAACTAAAAGTACACATTTATCTATATTATATTAAAAGTGTGAATGGCCTTAGAAATGTTGATTGAACTTTTTGCCCTTCATTAAAAGACTCCGCAGTAGACAAAATCGTCATTTACTAATTGCCTATTTAAAATTAAAAAATAATTGAAAAAACGTGTTAAATCATTCCTTTTTTGCCACAGGTAGGAAACCCTAATATTTAAGACTTTGTATTCAATTAAACTTACCTTATATACAATTTTCAGCCGCCTATTGCTTATATATAGAGAGCTGATTGCGCCATTAATTCGAGAAGCATGGTCCTAAACTCCTAATTTCTTTTTCCTTTTTGTTTTTGTATTTTTTTTTAATTCTAATTAGATTTGCATAGGATGCTTGTCCACTTATATGCATATATCAAATTGAATATAATCCTTATATTTAGTTTAAATTGTTTCATATAATGTGTGTTGAATTTTATTTAGAAATATTTAAAAAAGTCGTTGTCACTATTTGTGTTAAATATTGTGTTTTTTTAGTTCTTTTTCTAATTCCTAACACGTGTTTGAAATATGTACAGGCCATGAATAATTAGGATGAATGTGTCATACTCCATAGATGCAAGAACTATTTTGAGGTATGACTTCTACCTCTTTAACTTAAAGAACGGTCATATAATTTTCTTTCTTTCGTCCCATAAACAATATGCATGTCATCAAACTCCATTTCAATATTTTTCATAAAAGAAATAAAAATATAGCAATATACAAACAAATAAAAGAAAATTAAAAAAAGTAAAAAAGAAAATTAGAGTTCAATGATAAAAGATTTTAGAATTCAATGGCATTTAGGCTTAAAAGGTACACCTGAATTATTTCTTGGGAGACTTTAGAATTTAAAACTAAATCCTTTTAATAATGTACATTTTTAGTTTGTCTTTTATTTTTATGATATACTTGAGTTTAGAACTAAATAATTTACAAAACATAACTCTGTGAGTACAAATATTTAATGAAAGGAAAAGAACTAAGTATTAATAAATAAAAGCACTTGCCTATTTATACGTGCATATGATCAATATAAAATCAATAGAAAACCATATATAATAATATGTTTCTAGAAGTAAAAAGTAAACATAATTAAATTATATATAGAGAGCTGATTGGCACATTCTCACCATTAACTCGAGAAGCATGGTCCTAAACTCCTAATGTCTTTTTCCTTTTTGTTTTTGTATTTTTTTTAATTCTAATTAGATTTGCATAGGATGCTTGTCCACTTATATGCATATGATCAAATTGAATATAATCCTTAGTTTTAGTTTAAATTGTTTCATATAATGTGTGTTGAATTTTATTTAGAAATATTTAAAAAAATCATTGTCACTATTTGTGTTAAATATTTTGTTTTTTTAGTTCTTTTTCTAATTCCTAACATGTGTTTGATATATATACAGGCCATGAATAAGTAGGATGAATGTGCCATGCTCCATAGATGCAAGAACTATTTTGAGATATGACTTCTACCTGTTTAACTTAAAGAACGGTCATATAATTTTCTTTCTTTTCATCCCATAAACAATATGCATGTGATCAGAGTCCATTTCAATATTTTTCATAAAAGAAATAAAAATATAACAATATACAAACAAATAAAAGAAAATTAAAAACAAAAGTAAAAAAGAAAATTAGAGTTCAATGATAAAAGATTTTAGAATTCAATGGCATTTAGGCTTAAAAGGTACACCTAAATTATTTCTTGGGAGACTTTAGAATTTAAAACTAAATCCTTTTAATAATGTACATTTTTAGTTTGTCTTTTATTTTTATGATATACTTGAGTTTAGAACTAAATAATTTACAAAACATAACCCTGCGAGTACTAATATTTAATGAAAGGAAAAGAACTAAGTATTAATAAATAAAATTAATAAATAAAAGCACTTGCCTATTAATACGTGCATATGATCAATAGAAAACCATATATAATAATATGTTTCTAGAAGTAAAAAGTAAACACAATAAAATTAAATAAGTACTTCTATGGAGCATAGTTTATTCTTTTATTGAATAAGCTAAGTAGGATCTTAAAACTTTACCACTTTGGGTTCCTTTTAGGATTAGGAGTCATTATGTTATTATAAAGAAAAATTCCTGTTAACATATATTTTTTTCCTTTAAGTTTTCTATCTTTTGTTAATGATTAAACCACTTTAATTTACATAAAAAAAATAACAAATTTATAAGCCACCTCAAATTATTTGTGCACGTGTATAAAGTAAAAATTAACACTATTCACCTTTGTGTTGCGATATATTTCTTAAATTTATAAACAATTTTTTATCTAATTTTGTATGAAAATGACCAAATCAGTTCTCACACAGAAAAAAAAAATTAAAATCTAAAAATTGAAGAATAGATTTCAAAACGGACAAGATTTACCCACTCTGTGGGATTATACTGGTTGTTGTTGTCATTTAATAATTTTTTAAATATTTAATACTTTCAAATTAAAGAAAAATTTGAACCATATAAGAACTCCTAATATTTAGAAATTTAATATTGAGTAAGATTTTACTTATATAAACATAAATTCTTTCCTTATTTGAATTATTATTTTGGGAAATTTTTATTCAATATTTTTACAATTTTCCACAAAAATAGTAGTATTTAAACGACTCAGTATACAAATCTTCTGCCAAAGAGAAACGTTAACCAATAACATACACAAATTATTCAAAGATCAATAAAAAAATAAATTAAAAGGTTTTCTTATATATATATATGATTTTTTTTAAAAACCTGTCAAAAAAAAAAAAAAACTGAAAACGTGGATTTTTTTTAAATATGGAAAATGGATTTTTTTGTTAAATATGGAAAACTTGATTATTTTTTAGAATGCCTTAAAAAATCTTGATATTCATGATTTCATTTTCTTAGGACACTTTTATTTTTCAAATAAAATCTGGATTATTAAAATTAAAAAAATCAAAAGGTTGTTTTTCTTGTCAAAATGTGAAAAAACTGAATTTTATAAAAAAAAATTGGAAAAAATAATTATTTTTTTAAAATTTGGAAAACCAGATCTCTAAAAAAATGGATTTTTCATTTATTTTTTTAAATAATTCAGTTTTTCATATTTTAAGAAAATACACATTTTTAAGAAAAAAAAAGTTTTCCACATTTTTATGCTTCTCACTCTTCCAAAGAGAGTGAAACACACTCTCCTTGCCACGTCGGTGCTATCTCTTGCCACATCAACATTTAGGGGGGTAATTATTCTATTTTTAAAAAGTTTAGGGAGGTAATAGATCCTAAGAAAAGGTAAGGTGTGTCGTAGCAACTTCGGATATAGTTCAGGGGTAATGTTGTCTTATCCCTAGAATTTATAAAATCTTCATTTAATAATTTTATGATATTTAGGAATAGATGTTTATTTATTCCTCTAATATCTAGGCCTTTTAAATCAACTAAAATTCTATTTGTTAGATCCTTCCTTATTCGATTGTATTTATAATTCTATTTGCAGTAGTGATTTTGGTATTTACCTCGAAGACTTAGAGTTTGTGTAAGAACCGAATTTGATTAATATCTCACCATTAACCAATAGATTTGGATTTAAGTCATTAAAGGAAAAACTAATTAAGAACGGTATACTTTTGAGAGTTTGGATTTAGAAAAAATATTAATTATCAATATGCAGGCATGAACTTTTTGCCCTTCACTAAGAGACTATGCAATAGACAAAACTGTCATTTATTGTTTTTCTCAAATTATTGTTTAATTATTTTTTACCTTCTAAAATTATACTTTTTGTTGAAAATAAAAGATTATTTATTTAGAAATAGACATTTAATTACTTCTCAACATTTAGGAATTGAAAACCAATTAAATTAGGAGTCCTCATATTTTTTACCTTTTTCAAAAACTTTCCACGCAAGATACGTTTCAATGCAAAATATTGTGAAAGTTTTGTTCTACCAAAAGATCAATTTTACATTCCTTCTTGGTGTACAATATCCGTTTTTCTTTTCTTCACTACTTACAATTCCTCTTTGGTTTATGATTCTTGTTGTTGTGTGTGTACTTGAATTTAAATGATAATTTTTAATTGGGATCAATTTTGGTTTAGTCTTCAAAAAATTGCTTTTAAATGTCTTAGAATAATTGTGGGAAGAATAGGCTTGGTTTAGCACTAGAAAGAATACTTTCAGAAACATTTGTTGCATTTTTTTTCTAAAAAATAATTGCGTTAGCTTTTTGGAGAACCTATTTTTTACTGTTTTGATTTCTTTTTACGAAATCGTTTTCTAATAAAAGCTTTATTTGCTAAGCTATCATAGTTATTTTGTACTTTTACGTTTGTGGTGGCTTAGAGAGTAATTGAAACATTAACATCCTAAAATTATTCATCTTTATAAATCTAACCAAATGTTTTGAATGTTTTACTTAGGTTAAATTTTAGAATTCTAAAATAAAAAATATTTATAAAGAAATTATAGGTTGAATAATATAATAATCGATCTAAAATTTATAAGGATAACTAATAATTATTGAATTTAGATGCCCGTGTGATTACCATGGTTGAATAGAATAGGGTCGTGAAATTTTAGCACCCTTGTAAAATGAGTAAAATCACTACAAAAATATAGAAATTACCGAGTGATAAATTCTGTAGCTAAACAATAAAATCTGTCACTAAATTCAATTTTATTCTTGTTCAAATTCCTCACATTAGTAAATTTATTGTTCAAGTTGACAAAATTCTTAAGTATAAAGATTTGTGGTGGTGAAAAAAGATTAGATATAAAGCAAATTTGATTACACTATATATAATGTTAAATGTCAAATTGGTAAAATGCAAATTTGAAGTAACAAGGATGAAATAGTATAAAATAAAATATATTCGAAATGAATTGTTACTATTTTTTTGTTACACTTATTCTAACAAATGAAAATTCTCAATATTCTTTTATATATTAAGTTATTTCACTACTAAATAAACATGTATTATTGAGAGAAAGTTAAGCAGTAAAATTCGTCACTAATCCTATTTAGCGACGGGTTATTAGCAACCTATTTCAATTGTTGCGGAGAATCCGATTTCTCAGTCTTTTGGTACAATCTCTGATTTCCTCTTAAAAGGCAGTTATGAAAAGTATGACTTGCAAGCATCTGTTATTAAAAAAAATCAAAAATAAAAAATAAAAACTTTTAGCTACGATCAATTTAGCAACTGATTAATGACAAAGTTCGTGGCTAAGTCCAATTATTTTCTATACTATTTATTGTCAAATGATATACGCGTTTTGATCACGCGCAAAGCGTGTTCGCTAGACTAGTTTTTATATATATATCCAACAAGTAAAAGTGGATAAAGTAGAAAAATTTCCAAAGTAGAAGATTCAACCAGCTTAAGCCACGTGGCATATCATAATGATCGTGAGTCAATCAAGTAGTTTTACTGGCATATTTTCCTCGTGAACCTACGAAACACAGAATCAGATTTCCAACAGTTAAACAAAATCAAAGTGAAGAATTTGATACCTGGCACTAATGTCCACACACTCATCGTGAAAGAAAATAAATTAATTAGGAGGCTTTTTTTTTTCCTACACTTTATAATCTTAAAATATAATCTCTCTTTCATTTAATATACTTTTATTTACTCCCTCCGCTCACTTTTATTTCTCCACTATATTAAAATTAATTTTTTTTATTTTACTTGTTCACTTTTGAACAGACTTTTTTTTTCTTATTTTACTCTTAACATTAATTACTCATTTTCAAATCATTCTTCAAATCCAATGAGACTATACACCAATTAATATGAATATTATAGTAAAATGCATACTTCATTTATTAATTCTTAAGTGCGTGCAAAGTCAAAAGTGAATAAGTAAAAGTGAATAGAGGAGTATGAGTTACTCCCTTCGGATAAAAAAAAAATTGTCCACTTAGCTTTTTTTTCTTGGGTCAAAAAGAGTGTTCACTTATCAAATCAAGAAAGAATTAATCTTATTTTTTCAGATTTGCCCCTATTAAGTGTTATATGATCAAATCTCAATGCCTATTTAATTAAGGGTAGTTTAGTCAAATTATCTATTTTTATCTAGGAGTTAGTATTTTTTTAAGAAGTGTGCAAATGGCTAGTGAACACTTTATTTTGATCAGGATGGAGTAGTATTTTTTCATAATTGAGATATTTGTAGTCTTCAAAAACATGAATAAAATGGAATAAATAGTGACGGGTAAAATGAAAAAAGAATAATGAACTTCCAAAATGATAAATAATTTGAGATTATAATTTTTTAGAAAACACAACATATTTTCCTCGCGAACCTATGAAACATAGAATCAGAATTCGAACAGTCTGAACAGAATCAAATCAAATCAAATCCGAACAACTAGAAATTCGAAACGAATACAAGAAAAAAAAACGCTACAAATATACCACATCAGTCATCACATTTTCTCCATTATAGAAAAAAAAAATCAATCTTTTTAAGCTCATTCTCAAGTGAAGATCAGATCATCATATCAATGGCGGATAACAAGCCGAAGCAGGGATTAAGAAAACCTGTTTTTGTGAAAGTGGAGAGTTTGACACCTGGCACTAATGGCCATACATTAATCGTCAAAGTTGTAGAATCGAATACTGTGTTGCAGAAAGGCCGTTCAGTTTCGCCGCATTTACGTAACACTCGCATTGCTGAATGCCTCGTTGGTGATGAAACCGGCACCATCATCTTCACTGCTCGTAACGATCAAGGTAAATAAAAACGGATGAATTTTGTGTGATCAGTGTGTCTAAAATACAGAGAAAAGACACTTTTTTACAATTATTTTACTACTTTTGTTAATGTGCTGCAGTAGGACTCAGAAATCTGGAATTTTGCCTGTTTTTATACTGTGATAGATTAAAGTACTGTTGGGTGTCAGTGGCGGAGCCAGGATTTATGTCAAGGGGGTTCAAAAATATAAAGAAGTCATAAATGAAGAAGCTAAGGGGGTTCAACGTCTACTATATATACATAAAAAATAATTTTCACCTTATATATACAGTGTAATTTTTCGCCGAAGGGGGTTCGGATGAACCCCTCGGCTCTATCTACGTCCGCCATTGTTGGGTGTACGAATAAAGTACCATATTGGTAGCAGAAAAAAAAAGAGTTATTTATAAGGAGTTGGATACTTAATGATATGAGGTCTTTTTGGGAAAAACCGTGCAAGCTTGGCCCAAAACGGACAATATCACATCATGTTAAGAGTACCTTTAGACCGTTTTAATTAGCCCAACATAAAGCTCCTTAATTATTTGTTTTTTCTTTTTAGGTGTACTGTTATGAGATTACATACAAGATAGACCTAACAAATGTGAAGTACAGTGCTTTGTTGATCAGTGCATCTAAAATACAGAGAAAAGACATTTTTGAATTAATTTACTACTAGTAGTAATTTTGCTTTTCTCAGGCAAAAAACATGATTTTTTTTTATTTTTTTTTTGTGAATGTGTTGCAGTAAGGCTCAGAAATCAGGAAATTTGCCTGTTTTAATACTTTGATTAGGCTATGGTTTACATGTACTATTTATGAGTTTACATACAGGAGAGGAGAGACCTAATATATATATATATATATATGTAGCATATGAAGTACGCTACTTTATTCGTTTAGTGTAGTAGTAGTTTTTTCATTGTTTGTCACTGAAGCTTGTCAGAGTGTTGATTGTTGTGCGATTTCCGTTATGAAACCCTAGGGTACTGCTGGTTTTGAGAGGTTGGTAAATCGATTTATTCGGATTTTTCAACTGATAAAATCTCTTTTGATATGGCATGGTGTATTTTGAATTTTCCCTGGGGCAGCGATATTTCTCTCATTTTTATGCATGCAAACTAAATGCAGTGATCCGCTCCTGCTTCCTTAAACCTATAAGCAGTTAACTTTACTTAGGAGTTGTTTGGACATGATTTGGATATCTTAAATTATAGTTTCTCTTATAGCATAAAAACCCCACAAGTTGTGAAAATCATCAAAACGTTCCCAATTCTTATACAATCTTACCAAATGAGCAAGTCATATTTCATAACCAAATTAATACGCTATTAGAAGGCCTTTCTAAAAAATACAACACCAATTGATCAAACTTTAATTCAATAAAAATGAAAATTTAACATGAATAATAATGATGTTGGTAGACATATATAAAGGTAGACATAAATAAAGGTCGGTAGACATAAATAAAGGTTAGTGAAAGTTAATGAGGTTAGTAAATGGTCGGTGGAAGTAATTGTTAAAGATATCTACCAACTTATGATTTTTTTTTAATTTTTTTTTTACTATGGGTCAAATTTTTTATCTAAATTTTTTAAAACCATGGTTTCAAACTGCATGTACAAACGCCTACTTATATCCTGTATCTACTCCTGCTTCCTGGCTTTTTCGTTTATGCTTTGATGAAAAAAAATTTGAAAATTATACGAAATATGTCTGGCATAAAGAAAGGCAGACTGAAGATTTTTAAGTCAGGGGGATAATGAGTTTCATCATACTCATTACATGGTCGAAGGCAGTAGATTTGCACCCATTGTCACTTATGAGTTGCCTGAGTTGCCTCCATTCCCTAGAATTGAGTTTTGCGTTTGAATGTAGTATGATATCCACATGATATAGAACGGGATACCAACATTTTCTCGCGTATGTAACGATTAGAGGACATTGTCATTGGTGCCAAATTAAGTATTGTCCTTGTTGAATGGGGGTTGTGTGATTTGCATTTATGAATGAAAGTGAATAGTATGTAGAACTTTTTTAGCAGTGTTGCCTACTTGATATAGTGGGTTACTGGTTAACCTTTTTGTGATTGGAGATTCAATCATATGTTCACTCCCATGTCCATACCTTTCTCTTTGGCTTCTTATTACGTGAGGCTTGGACTCAGTTTCCTGTATTCCTTCTCTGGAAGCTGACTGTAGGTAATTGTGATGCTTAGAATCTAGTAAATGCTTCTTGTGACATGGTGAGTTGGTGACTGACGCCCCAATGACAACAGTTGTAATCATTTGGCTCCTAAGGTAGCAAAGTTACTCTTCAGGTAAGATCTTTGGGAGTGAGAGAGTGTAGAGAGGGACATGTCGTATGATCATAATTCCTCAAACAAGTTGGAGACAAGCAGCTAACCTTCGTAGTTGAAGATTATATGGCATTTTCTGGAGATTACCCATTCTAGGGAATTGTTTAAGTTTTTGGCAGCTCCAGAAACGCATTTAATAGCTTATTTGACACACGACCTAAGTTTTATGCACTTAAATCTATTATATAAGGTTCTAAATGTTCGGAAAGAGAAATGGTTCTCTGCTCGATAGTAATTGGTTCATGTAAGTTCGAAACATACATTTGCATGAGATAACTTCTTGGATCACAAGTTTTGACTCTCTACAAGGTGTCTAAGAAAGTTGTTAAGGACTGTCCAAAGTCAGCTCTCACTGCATTCTGTGAAGTGAGATAATTGGGCTGAAAATTATGCATTTTAATTGTGGTTATGTTCATGCACTAATAACGTGAAAATGTTAGCTGAAGACTGGTCCATATTTTTGGACAACATACCATCATTGATGGAATTTAAGCATTCTCTTTGATGTCCAGGCTTTATATTTCAGCAGAATTTCTTTTTCCTACTTTTAACTGGTAATTAGTGGATCAAGAAATCTGAATCCTTCTATTGTTGATACTCATCTGTGTTTTATGAGATAATTATATCGTGCTTGACTGTTCAGTTGATGCTAAATTCATTTCCTTCTCCATTCTGAGCCTATAACATCTTTCCATTACTAATTTCTTAACTTACTACTGCTTGGTAGTGCTTCTTCTAATTTTAGATTCTCTTTTGTACGTTCTGTGCCTTGACCTTCTCTTGTTCTGTTTACTTATTCTCTGATGCATACGGATATATAACTTTATAATGTCTACATACTGTAAACTGTGAAGGCATCTGGAAGTACGGTCCACATAATTGAAATTATGTCTGCTTCCTCTCAGTGGCGGATCCAGGATTTTCACTCAGGGTGTTTGGAAAAATAACTGGACCTAAATATACACTGTAATAAATGTTTAGGGTGTTCAAAAGTTAATATATGTACATGAACACAGAAAATTTACCCGAAATATACACTATAATTTTTTGTCCAGGGTGTTCGCCCGAACACCCTGGCCTCTTACTGCATCCGCCCCTGCCTCCTCTTATCCCTCTCTATCCCTCTACAGCTCAACCAATCTGACTTTACTGGCCATCTTAGCTACTTTTTTCATTCTAGATGATGGTTATTGCTTAAAATACCTTTATAATATGTGGTTTTCTTTCTTCTTGTATTTACTAGGATTTGTTTAACCTTTAACTTGATTTGTGGTTAGTTGATCTGATGAAGGCTGGTGCTACCGTTATCCTTCGGAATGCCAAGATTGACATGTTCAAGAACACCATGAGACTAGCTGTGGACAAGTGGGGACGCGTTGAGGTGACTGAACCTGCTGCCTTTGAAGTGAAACAGGGTAACAATCTCTCCCTTGTTGAGTATGAGCTAGTGAATGTGGAGGAGGTGAACAAGTAGTAGTACTGTTGTCCTATATTTTGTTAAAATAGTTGCTTCCTTTGGGATGGGAAAGCACTAACTTTGAATATGGTAATATTTTGGTTAAGGGAAACTCAGGAACTCTTAGGAATCAATGGTGTGAAAAAAACTACTTACTCTAGTATTTATGGATATTTTAACTTTATAGAAGTCTTACTTATAAGTGTGATGGCTTTTTATTTGAGAAAATGATCAAAATGGCCCTTAATATATGGGCTTTGGTTCATTTTTCCTGATGGAAATGGTCTTTAATGTATTCCAAAAGGTTAACAGTTTGGTCCTAAGTCCTATAAGTAACAAAAGCTGCCAGTTTTGCTGTCAGAATCCACAGAGCCCTCGGTACGTGCAGCGCACGTGATCTATCAAATTTATTATACTATATATAAGCATGAGTTTGGAAGTGATTTCGTCGTCTGCCTTCAACTCATGTAAAAAAAAAAAAACGTGGACTCCATATTTTAAAAAATAGGCAATATAAAAAAAATGTGGACCCCATATTAAAAAATAAGTAATATCCATTCTCAAAGTATCCTCCATTAAGTCAATAATGGTGATTAATTTTTCATAAGTAGTTCTGAATATATTATTATCAAGCTTCATTTTTTAAAAGTTACTATTACAATTGATTACATTTTGTAGTTCCATGGTATATAAGCATGAGTTTGGAGGTTTCGTCGTCCACATCCAACTCATGTAAAAAAAAAAAAAGTGGACCGCATATTTTAAAAAATCAAGCAATATATATATAAAAAAACGTGGACCCCATATTAAAAAATAAGCAATATCCATTCTCAAAGTATCCCCCATTAAGTCAATAATGTTGATTAATTTTTCAAAAGTAGTTCTGAATATATTATTATCAAGCTTCATTTTTTAAAAGTTACTATTACAACTGATTACATTTTGTAGTTCCATGGGTGATATCTTACCTCATCAACTGTAATTCTATAATCAAATTAATTGAATATTGTTACAACTGATAAAATAAATTACTCGGACGTTTATTGCAGTACTGTTTAATATCCTAAAAAGAAACTAAGATGAGTATTACATTCTCAAAAGGCATTTTCCTATGTCTTAAGTTTCTAATTATATACGGAGCACCATAATAGCCATAATAATTTATTAGTACATACTTATGATAGGTTAAGTAAAAAAAAAGGGTAGAAATCTTATACCGCATCTATGCCCATGTTATATGACACAATATACATAATCACCATATGTATAAAAAGTATCACGTTTTGAGCCTAGGGGAATGGTAGTTCAAATGATGTTTCCGTATTTAGAAGTAGTTAAAAATTCAATAAGTTTTGAAATTCTGGTTCAAATTTGATTAACGCGTAGTTTAAAAAGTGTCTATTAGCCTTTTTCTTAAATAAAGTCATATAAACTGAAACAGAGAAATAACATCATGGCACAAATTATTGAACCCGTGCCCCCAAAATTTCTATCTTTACATACGTGACTTTCAAGAAATGTTGTAGAATATATCAATTCTTTTTATAATTGCATAAAAATAAAATTATAAATATACGTTGAATAAAATTATAAATATATGTTAGGCCCGTGCTGGCACGGACTCTGGTATCTAGTTACAAAATAAAGATCAGTTCTTTTATTGTTCAGTTCGCTTTTGAATAAGCCCGTTAACCGGTTTAACCGGAACCAGACCGGTAACCGGTTAGGGACCGGCCGGTTTTCGGTTAAAAAATCGGAACCGTTTAACCGGTCCGGTTCAAAGTCTCCAAAACTTTTTTGTTTTTTGTTTTTTTGTATTGTAGGTATATTTACATATGTTATACAAGTTTATAAGTAAAGTTTAAATATTTACTGACTAACAGGCTAACAGCAAGTCAGCAATACAGAATATACGTGTATACATATATATATATATATTAAGTTATATGCTTAAGTTATAGTGTTATACTACATATACCTAAAATACAGTAAGAATATACGTATATATATCAATATACTTAGGTTATATAACTTATATATATATATGTTTAAGTATACTATATATACTTATAACTTATGTTATTTATAGCTTAATTTTTTTCTAAGTTTATAAATTTGTATATACGTATACATACATATATATATATATACCTAAAATATAATAAGAATATACTTAAATATATATATATATATATATATATATATATATATATATATATGTTTAAGTTATACTTATAGTATACTATACATTATAAGTATATTCTTAATATATTTTAGTTATTTTTCAAGTATATAACTTTCTAGTTTTTATTTTTAATATGAACACAAGTAAATAGAAGAAAGTTCAATGAGCCATATATTTTATTCATTCTTGGATAACATTTATTTGCAAATTGTAGTTTTTTTTAACTTGCAAATAATACATGAGCTGTACAGAAATAGTAGAATAATAAAATCATCAATTTTGAATCATTTCGTTAATTTCCCCCATATCATATTCGGTCATGGAAATATCTTCAAAGTCTTCCATTTGGTCCGGTCCACTAGCTATCAAATCTTCAATTTCTTCCTCTTCGCCTTCCTCCGCTTCTATGTTTTGGTTACGTCGCTCCGATCTTATCCAATCGCGAATGCACACTAGTACTTGCAAGCTAAAGCCGGATAATGAATGTCTATGGTCTCCAATTTGCTGTCTTCCTTGGCTAAATGCGCTCTCCGAAGCCACAGTTGATACTTGAACCGTAAGGATAGCTCGAGCCATTCTTGAAAATACCGGATAACTTGCCTTGTACTTCTTCTACCATGCTAAGACGTCCAAGTCATCCAGTTCCTTGATATCCACATTTGGCTGCATCAAATAAAAGTTATATTCATCAAAGTTTGCAGTACAAGAAGAAGTTGGCTGTGAATGTAAAACTTTTAAACTCGACAAGCCCTTTTTGCTACTATGAGAAGTAGTAGGGCATGGAGCAACGGGTGTAGCACGTTCTTCCAAACTAGAATAATGAGTAAAAACTTTTCTAAACTCATTATCAATAGCGAGTTCGGCTTCAGCTAAAGATGGTTGAACTCCCTCTTCAATTTCTAAAAATGTATAAATTTGACTAACCAAATTTTTAGTATAAGACAATTTTAAACAAGGATTTAAAAGAGAACCCAATATAAATAAAGTTGGGATGGGAAAAAAATACTTCTTAAATTTGATTATCATTTCAAAAATAGCCACTTGATAACCGGATTTATATTTATACTCTTGTAAAACTCTAGCTATTTCCGCTAAGTAGGCTAAAATTCCGGTTACCATGGGATAGAATTGTCTAGAAAAAACAAGAGTTGCATTATAAAAAAATTCTAAGAGTTCAACACATTCTTTAACATCTTCCCAATGCGAAAAATTTAACCAATCATCACTATCAGTATTATATTTGTTGTGAACTTGTTGTATGGGAATCCTATACTCATATGCTTGTTGTAGCATAATGTAAGTGTAGTTCCACCTAGTCTCAATTTCTACTTGAATTTTCCTAGGTCTAAGGTTATTTTCCACCCAAGCATTCTTAAAATCTCTAATTCTTCCCCTATTAGCATTACAAAAAAGAAACGCAACTGCATCTCTAACTTTTTGAACAGAATCTTCAAAATGCAGAAGACCATCTTTAACAATTAAGTTTAAAATGTGACAACTACATCTTACATGAAAAATATTTCTTAGCGGAGGGTTTAGTTCTCTTTTTATAAGACCTATCACCTTTTAATTATTAGAAGCATTATCTAAAGCAATACAAAGTGTTTTTCTATAAATATTAAAAAATCTCATAATAGTAGACATTGAATCCGCTAAAAATTTTCCATCGTGACGACCTTTTCCTTCATCATATAAAAAAGCTATAATTCTTTTTTGCATAACCCAGTTGTCATCAACCCAATGACATGTAATAGCAAAAAAATCTAACTTGTTAAGACTAAGACCCAAATCAGCGGTAAGACAAACATTACAATTTAAAGAATTAAATACATGGCGCAAATAAAATTTATATTTTTTAAACAAATCTATAACATCGGCTCTACAAGTACTTCTAGGAATACCCTCAAATAACGGATTATAACAACGTTGAATGTAAGTAACAAACCCCAAACCCGAGGGAAAGGAAAATGGTAAACAATCATAAGCTACCATTTTAGCTATTTCTACATGCTCTTTTTTCTTGTCATACTTAAAATTTCTACCGGTTCGTGGGTCTATCGTCATTTGAATACCCTCCACATTTGAACCCGTTTGCTCTCCCCAAACATCCATATGTTTGCTTCTCATATGACCATTTAGTATACCCGTTCCACCATCCTTACCAGTTCCTTGCTTAAAACTAAATACTTGTCCACATAGGGTACATGTAGCTGATTGGTTTTCCCTATTCTTAGTCATAAATTTCCAAACTTTAGCTATTGGCTTACGAGTTCTAGGCGGTTTGTCTTGTGTATGTGATTGTGCAGGACATGTATCTCCTATGGAATTTTCGGGGGGTTGTGTTTCATCATCATCATCATCATCATCTTCATTAAAAGTGTCGGTAAAATGTTGTTGTATTGCCTCATGACCTAAAAGTGGATTATTTCCACCAACATCAATACCTAAATTAGGTGTTTCTTCCACAAATGTTTCCTCATTAAGCCCACCCCTAACAATAACACTACTACTACTACCGGCACCACGTCTTAATCTCTTTGACATTATTAAATAGAATTAATTTAAATCACAAGAAAATAAATTACAACAAATTAAATTGCTAGAATTAAATTGCGAAAAATAAATTGCGTAAATTAAATTACGAAAAATAAAGATAGAGTTGGAACGAAGGTACCAAATTGCCGGATTAATTTCCAACAAAGTGAAGGTGGCTTGAATTGCAAGTCCACCAAAGCTACTTCGGATTGTTGCAAAATCACCAACTTCACCAACAATATTATAATTGCAAAATTAATAATTGAAAGTTGAAACTATAATAAGACTTTGTAATATTTATTTGAGAGAAATATAAAGTGGCTAATTATTGCAAAGTAACTATAATTGAGAGATTGAGATTTGAGAGAAAGAGAAGAGTGAATTGGTGTGAATTAAAATGAAAATGAAGAAGGGTTTATATAGGGGTGGGGGATGGGTTAAAGTGTTAAAAAAAAAGTTTGGGGGGTTGGGGGGCCAAAAATTAATTTTATGACCGTTTGGCAACGACCATTTTTGCAAATGGACCGTTGCCAACGGTCCATTAACGGACAAAGGCCCAACGCCCAACGACTATAATTTAAAAAAAAAAAAAATCACCGGTTTAACCGGTTCCGGTTTCAAAAAAATCAAAACCGGACCGGTAATAATTAAACGATTAACCGAAACCGGTTAACCAGTTCTATCGGTTCCGGTTCCAGTTACCGGTTTTAACCGGTTAAACCGAACCGGTTGACAGCTTTACTTTCGGATACAAAACAAAGACCCCTTCTCAGTTCTCACATTGCACCTAGTTTTTGTTTCTGCTGCTGGTGGAATCATCTTTTACAAGTATGTTTTTTGTTAGTGAAAATTCATATGACATGTGGTGTTTGGGCTAGTTTGTGCGCATCTCGTCTATTTTACAGGCTATCTGCTATCTCACACCAATGTGTATATCGCGTAACTCTGCTCACCAAGGCTTAAACAGATATAAAGAAATAACTTAAATATTTTTTCCTTCATGGAGATTTGAATATTTGATTTTCCTCTCACTTCATTAATCATCGGCCCACACCCTTGTAGTACGATCATTATGTTAGTGTTTAGAAGACATATCATCTAGATAAAAACCATTACACTATATATATGTGTATGTATATCTCACATGATTGTTGAGAAACACTAAATTATTTGTGTGTTTACTTTTGAAAATAAAGTTTTCAAAAAGGGCATGGTCAAAGTAGAATATGAAGAATCCTATCAGGTTAGCTAGTACTTAATTAGTAGTCATGGTAGCAAGTCATGTGACAGATAAGTTTGTTTAATGTTTGCCATAGATCATTGATTGTTTCAGCAAACATAAATCCAACATTAGTTCTTTGCATCCCCCCTTCTTGTATATTAATAAAAACGAATAACTCAACCAATGGGGTCCTCTCAAAAAATTCAAAGGACTTTGGACCCTTTTAATATTAGTTTAGTGGTATCTTCATCATCTTCTTCTCATCCATCCAATTAATAGCATAAAAACAATTGAGTTTTTAATTTTATGAATTGCAGGCAGAAAAATATTTTCACAATTATGTCACTTGTAAAATAATTGCAAATAAATTCTTATGATACTTATAATTCTTCAATTACAAAGTAAAAGATGCCCAACTCTTACGATAATGAGGAGTATTTCATTTCTTATATGTGGCTCTTTTATGTGATAATATAGGAAGTTGAGGCTAGTTAAAAGGGAGGAAAAGCATCAAGGTTCTCCCCTTAGGATAGACTACAATAAGCTCACGATTCTATCAGAAAGAAAATGTAAGCTGGCTGCTCTATTCTCTTGAGAATGCCCGTTAAGAAGAAAAGAAAATTACAGTCAAATAGCTTTCGGCCATCTAGTTTATAAAATTTGTACACAGTATATAGGTAGTGTATACTTTATACTAAATATACATATACCGTACATATAATATATACATTATACATGTAACTTACATACTATACACAACATATATAATTGAAGTGTATAGGCAGCGTATACTTCAGCCATATTGATAAACTAGTTGGCCGAATGGTATATTTACGTAAGTTTCCCTAAAAAGAAACCATTGAACTAGCCGAAGGGAAATGCAAATACTACTCCCTCTGTCTCAATTTATGTGATGTAGTTTTCCTTTTAATTTGTTAAAAATGATATATTTTTATACTTAGAAACAATTTAACTTTAAGCTTCTCATTGTACCCTTAGTAACATGATATATAGCCCCACAAATTAATATCTATGACTTGTTTTAGACCCCACAAATTTCAAAACTTTTTACATCACATAAATTGGATGGAAGGAATAATTAGTAACTGACATGTTCTCACACGTTAAACATGATAATATAAGGAATAACTAGCACTTAATTTTAGAACTTAAACCCAAAACAATTTTGAAAGCAATGAAAAAGTAGAGGGGTGGGGGAGGATGATGCTGTTAGGGTGGGAGGTGCTAGTTAAGGATTGGGGGCCAGCTCCAAAATCTTGATCAAGATCCCAAATTTATATCAAGATACCAAATTTATATTAAAAGGAAATCAGTAGTTATATCAATATTATGACATAATCCTTCAGGTGCATGAACATAGATTCCAACCACCATTTTTCACTTAATTTGTGGGGGAATGTTATGCCCTTCCAACAGCCTACAGCTTTTGAAAAAAATTTAGTTCAAATCTACCAAAAGAAGAAATGTCACTTCAAGAAGATTGATTTCTGCTTAGGGATGGGCATAATATGAAATTAAAGGACTAGATTAAATTAGAAATGGTCAAAATAAATATTTAAATGATTGGATATTGGTTGAGTAAACAAAGTAATTTATACATTTATGTACTATTTCATGAATTGGCTAGTTTTACACTGGAGGCTAACCTACTCGATTGTTCTCCTTTATCCAAGCTTGGGACCGATAATATGAACAAGCACAGACAAGCCAAGTTGGAATTAATTAAGTGGAGAAACATAGTTAGTAAGAATTGGCTGATTTACACATGTGCTATCCCCTTTCAAAGTTACTATTTAAATTTTGTCCATATTTTTAAAAATTATGCAAATATATCACTTGGGACTAACAAACCATTAAATTATCGTCTACATCAATAAGATTTTAGATCATGATTTCACATTTTCTCAATAGATTTTTAGTTTGCTCAAATGCATCATAGACCGTAGTCTAAAAGGCCATAAGTTGGAAGAAAAAATAAAAGAGGGTCTTTTATTAAACAATTATCCCAAAAAGGGTCAACCGACGAAAATTCTAATGAGAATTCATCTAGCATATCCCATCTTGTTCGAGATTGAGGCATAGTTAGTACTGCTTCGAAATATCTTTCTTGACAAAGTTTTCATCTTGACAAATGGCTCGCAACAACTTAAAATTGATTGACCTAAAAACTCAACCAAATAATTATACATTTTTCAAAGAACTGAATATTCTTTTCAAAAGAACCATAAAGAATATAAATTATTGCATACAGCTATGCTCTCATAAAATTTAGCTTTGATCACCAAGAAAAAAAATGGGTGACATTAATTTGGATATGTTTGCTTTCTATTCTCTTCCTTTAATTTTTCCTTTTTTAAAATGAAAAATTGTTCTAGTGGAGCAACAAAAAGATGACCAAGTACATGATACGGACATTGAAACTGGTTTGGTATTATTATTTTAATTAAAAAATAGAAAGATATTGTTACTTTATTTGATTATCAACTCCTTAATCTGTATAGGATAATAAAGTTTAATATTCTAATTGTTAATTTACTCAAAATATATTTCTTGATTACTAACATAGTAGGACCAACTTCACGTGAACATCAAACTCACTGCATGAGAAGTCAGCCCTATCCACCTATTCATGTAGTTCTTTCCCTATATGAATCAGATTAAATTTGGAATAATACCGAGAATTTTATATTAGGGGTCGAATCGAGATCTCTGGTTAAGGATGAAAGAGTACTTAACACTCAAATAAGTATGAGTTTGACAGAACATAGTAGCCTTGACTCAAACCCTATGTTTGTGTTAAATTTTTATTTAATAAGTACAAATAATATTTTTGGAACCCAATAACCAAAAAAGTTATAATTCAGAACCAATAATTTAAAAATATTAGTTCCGCCCCTAATCACAACTCTTCTTTGGTTACATAAATATATTTTAACCTTCCCTATGTAACATTAAACTATTCTATAGAATAATTTAATGACAAAGCCATCTAGGTACCCATTGCTTTCAAGACTTGAAAATGCTGTATAAATTCAACAAAATAAAAGCATTACATCATATTACAAGTTCCAAACTCTCTTCTTCATTTCCTGACATGAATAATTTCTTGAATTCTCAATATCTACATAAACACCAATCTATTTTGAACCACAACAAAAAGAGGCTAACTCAAGAACAAGTCAAAAAGTTAGAGGCAAGTTTTGAATCAACCAAGAAGCTTGAGCCTGAGCAAAAACTCCAACTTGCTAGAGAGTTGGGTGTTCCTTCTCGACAAATTGCTATTTGGTAAGTAGTATTAAATTGTATACTACAAAAAATAGAAATTAGTTTTGAAACTCGTCGTCATTCTGTTGCTAAATAGCCCATAACTAATATGATTTTTGATTATTCTATCGCTGGAAAGGATTAGTCAGGGGCAGACCGACATTATTTGGTATGAGTTTGGACGAATGCAGTAACTTTTACTTTAGCCTTGTATTTGTATCAAAAAATATTACATCTTCATAAATATTTAATTGTGAAACCAATAACCAAATATAAATAGCTATGGGCCCAAAGGAAATTTCAGAACCCATAAACTTCAAATCATAGCTCTTCGCGCCTCTGGGATCGGATTAGTGACATATTTTGTTAGTTGTTGAGCCAAGATTTTCATTAAGGGCATCAAAATATAAAGAAGCACTATACACACGAAGAAGTTAAGGTGATTAATTCTACATATAGTATATATACTTAATTCTTTTACCTTATATACACAATGTAATTTATGACTCATTTGGACAAGGTTGGCTCAGACACTGATCGCTAATTTCTGTTTTTTATTTGCCGTAGTGGTGTAGCCATCTCATCTAAAAGTTTAAGATGTTATTGCAAAACACGTACGTTCTTATTTATTGCAACAACAACGTTCTTATTTAGTTAATTATATTTCCAACAGGTACCAGAACAGGCGAGCAAGATGGAAGAACCAGAGCCTCGAGCTTGACTATACTGCACTCCAGCTTAAGCTAGACACAGCATTAGCTGAGAAGAAACAAATAGAGAAAGAAAATGAACGTTTAAAATTTGAATTGAAGAAGGTAAATGAGATGTTAATTGCTTGCAAACAAGAGGAAGCACAAGGGATAATTCCTCCTTCAATTTCTAGTGGTTGTGAAGAAGGAGGGACTTCAAGTTTTCAAGAAGGTGTGAGTTGTTCATGGGTGAATAACAATAATAATAATAATGAGTCTAAATTGCCACTTGATGAGCTTTATGCTTGTTTGATGGGTACTGCAGAAGAAGGGTCAAATTGTCGTTTGAAAGATCTTTGGGTGTGGAAAAATTGAAAGAGCATCTATGTGTTACTGAAAAAAATTGTGTACTCAGTACTTGCATCAAAACAAAAAAAACAAATGAGTGCGAGATATGTGTCGCCTTTTTCACACACATATTTATTAATCATAGTTAAATGATTTTTAATTTTTCTCGTTTTAGTATGTAATTGCTAAGGTTAAATTGCTTGATGCATATAGTGTCAACATGTCGCAGACGCGTACAAACTTAGCATGATGCCTAGGATGTTTAATTGGCTTCCAATGATTTACTACTGTGTGACACGCTTGAGTAAGGTGGTACACGCTCTTTCTAGCTCATAATCGCGTAAATGAAGAGCTGGAAAAGGGTATTCGGCTTCATGATTCTTATACAAGTGAACGAAATAGGAACACATGGCCGCATCAGATGTGAATAATCGAGCTGATGGTGTGTTGAGAGAAGAAGCCACCCCAAAAGTCCACAGTTGCATAACATCATAGATTACTATTTCGGGTTTTCGAGCTTTCAAGATGGTGAAAAGGTTAGGTTTGGCCAACTTAAGAACCTTCTGGAGGGTGGCATTGAGACGGAGAGGGAGTCCATTGGTTGTGTGATAGTGAGGAGGAAGTTGAGGAAATTCTGGTAATTGGAGTTCCACAAGCTGAATTTGGAGAATTAGCTTTCCAGGGTTCTTTTTTTGAATGAAACTTAGATTGATATGTGTGAAGGAGAGCCTTGGAGCAACAGTAAATTTGTTTCTGTGTGATCTTTAGGTCACTGGTTCTAATAGTAGAAGCAGCCACTAATATTTGCATTAGGTTAGACAGTCTGCATCACACCTCCAGGGCCGCGCTATCATGGGATGTTTTGTGCATCAAGCTGCCTTTTATTAGATTGATAGGTGTGGAACGCGCTTTGACTGTTGATGTTGCCAGGCAGGGGTGGAGCATTCACTGCAGAGGCGGAATTAGGAGTTTTATTTTATGGATTTTGGATCATAATTCTTTTTATTTACTGGGTTCTGAATAAATTATTTATACATATTAATAAATTTTTAAATACAAATATTGAGTGCGAGGCAAAGTTACTGGGTTCTACCAAAACCCTTAACTCGAAAAGGTGGCTCCACCCATGGGAGCCGTCATTGTAGTTACAGGTTTAGTAAAATCCAGTAACTTATGCTTAAATCCTATGTCATAACAACAACAACAACAACATACCCAGTGAAATCTCACAAAATGAGGTTTGGGGAGGTAGAGTGTAAGGTGTGTCATGTTTATACAAAGAATTGCGATTCAGTATCCATAAATTAAAGGGTTCACTTAGCACATATCTAACAAAATTGTAAGAAGGTGGCGAGTACTCTAGCCTACCCCAGTCTCTACAACAATCTGTCAAACAGGAGGTGAGACTTTTTTTTTTTTTTTTTTTTTTTTTTCTGGTGCTTGTATGCGCGTATTGCAAGTTTTTTGTGTTAGAACTAAATAACTTTAAGATGAAATTCTTCATCTTTTCCCAATAACTATCATGTTAAAACATCAAGAATGTAAAACTAGATGCGGAAGCGTACCTGAATCCATAACAAAATCGGATTTGGTCAACTGGCGGTCTTTGGCCTTCCAAACCTAGACGTAAGCCGTTTATTCTTTACTGAAGACAGGAAATCAGAAAAGAAGAAAAACCTAGGTCTGGTTTGGGGACCATAACCCCTTATTTATAATTGCACAAGTTATGCTAATTTCTAGTTTAGCCCATCATTAAACTAGAAACTACAACCGGGTATCTATACATAGTAACCCATTCTTTATGAGGTATTTAATTAGGCCCGTATATTTTAGTCTTTAGTAGATCACTTTTGATGAGGGCCAACCTTCTAATGATAGCTAATAACATACAACTATTATTTACATATATGCGGAAGTCCATAAATTCTTACAATCTCCCACTTGGACTATACATATATACAATTTATAACCATATAACTGTATGTCACCATATTAGCTCAAAATATTTGCTATCATAATCTGAAGTACCTCCAAACAATCTCGTCCATCAATCATGTCAATGTAGAACCAAGGTGGTTTTCATTACATTAATCGTAAATAAACCTTCCCTGATCACGTACACTAACATAACCAAATGACATAGATCAAGTATAGATGTGCAGCATTAAAATTACATGCTATGTGATCTAATCATGCCTATTTCTAACTGGTCCTACTGAAAACAAGTCAGAGTGGAAACAAACCGAATACTTTATTTCTGCAGAAATGTCCAAAAGAAAACTAAAACCATAAACTATAAACATAAACTGAAAGCTGTAATATGTCTATTTTAAAAGAACATTTAAAAAGGTTACAAACTCCCACTAAAACTGAATATCCTCAAATGACATGACACCCATATAAGCAACGTGCTCATGAAAGACCTTGGGTGGTAGTCCCTTAGTAAGTGGATCCACAACCATGGAGATTGTTCCAATATGCTCTATAGACACCTGACCACTCTAAACTCTATCTTTAACAACCAGGAATTTAATCTCAATGTCCTTTGACTTTGTTGAACTCCTGTTGTTATTGGAATACATGACTTCTGATATATTATCACAAAATAACTTAAGTGGTCTTTCAATTCCATCCACAATTTGCAGCCCTGTGACAAAATTACACAGCCATAATCCTTGATTTGATGCCTCATAACATGCTACAAACTCAGCTTCCATGGTGGAAGAAGTTACGAGTGTTTGTTTAACACTTCTCCATGAAAGAGCCCCTCCAGCAAGCATATAAATATAGCCTGAGGTAGATTTCATACTATCTTGGCACCCAACAAAGTCGGAATCTGAATATCCAATAATCTCTAACTTATCCGACTTTCTGTATGTGAGCATGTGATCTTTTGTTCTTTGTAAATATCGCATAACTCGCTTGGCTGCTTTCCAATGATCCATTCTCGGATTGCTTAAGTATCTGCCCAACATCCCAATAATGTATGCAATATCTAGGCGCGTACAAACTTGAGCATACATCATACTTCCAACTGCTGAAACATAGGGAATCAATCTTTTGCATTTCTTTAGTCTCAAAATCATTCTTGGGGAATTGTTTGAGACTAAACTTGTCTCCTTTAGAAACAGGGCTATTACCTAGTTTGCAATCTTGCATACCAAATCTCTTTAGTACCTTTTCAATATAGGCTTTCTGTGATAATCCAAGAATACCTCGAGAGCGATCTCCATGTATCTAAATTCCTAATACAAAACTTGCATCACCAAGATCTTTCATCTCAAAATTCTTTGCTAGAAATTTCTTGGTTTCATGCAACATGCCTATATCATTTGTGGCAAGTAATATGTCATCAACATATAAAACCAGAACAATATGCTTACTCCCACTGAACTTGTGGTATACACAATCATCAACAAGATTCATCTCAAAACCGAATGAGACAATAAATTGGTGAAATTTGTAATACCACTGACGAGACGCCTGCTTAAGCCCATAGATGGATTTCTTTAATTGGCATACCATTGACTTTGCATCACAAGATACAAAATTTTCTGGTTGCACCATATAAATTGTTTCATCAATGTCTCCATTGAGAAATGCAGTCTTGATATCCATCTGATGTAGCTCAAGATCAAAATGCGCGACTAATGCCATTATAGTCCTAAAAGAGTCTTTCGATGAAACCGGAGAGAAAGTCTCTTTAAAATCAATGCCTTCTTTCTGGGTGAAGCCTTTAGCTACAAGACGTGCTTTGTACCTCTCCACGTTGCCCTTCGAATCCTTCTTGGTTTTAAATATCCATTTACAACAAATGGGTTTCGCGCCTTCAGGCAATTGGACAAGCTCCCACACGTCATTGCCCTTCATGGACTTCATCTCCTTATTCATTGCATCAATCCACTTTTGAGAGTCAGAACTTTCCATGGCTTGACGGAAGTTGATTAGGTCAGCTTCCATCACTCCAATGCCATCCTCATGTTCTCGAAGAAACACAATATAATCGTCTGGAATTGTACTTCTCCTCTCTCTAGTGGATCTTCTTGATGGCATTGGTTCCAGAGGTTGTAGAGTTTGTTCAAGGACATTGTCTTGATATGGAGTTGCTTCTTGAACAATTTCAGGTATGGGAGACTGTTTCTGAGCATTGCCAATAGCAATTAGAGGAATACTTAAAGGAATTTCAACATACTCCTCTTCAAAGACAAAGTCCTTTATTCTTTCTTCCCTAGCAAACTCAACATCCTCAAAGAACCGCGCATTAATTGTCTCAAAAATAGCCTTAGTAGTGGGATCATAGAATTTGTAACCCCTAGACCTTTTAGAGTATCCAATAAAATAGCAACTGATTGTCCTTGAGTCCAGTTTCTTTTCATTTGGCCTATAAGGCCTTGCCTCAGCTGGACATCCCCAAATGTGCAAATGATTTAAGTTAGGCTTTTTGCCTGTCCAACGCTCATAGGGGGTCTTATTAGTTGCTTTAGTCGAAACTCTATTGAGTATATGTTGCGGTCTTTAATGCTTCTCCCCAGAGTGAATCAGGTAAGGTAGAATGACTAATCATACTTCTCACCATATCTTTAAGCGTTCTATTTCGTCTTTCAACAACACCATTCATAGTGGGCGAACCCGGCATGGTGCACTGTAGGACTATACCGCATTGCTCTAGGAATTTCGCAAATAGTCCTGGACGTTGTTCACCTGATGTGTCATATCTACCGTAGTATTCACCACCACGGTCAGATCTAACGTTTTTTTATACTTTTGCCAAGTTGGTTTTCAACTTCAGCCTTATAATTTTTTAACACATCCAGTGATTGCGATTTTTCATGAATGAGATAAAGGTAGCCATATCTTGAGAAGTCATCTGTGAACGTTATAAAACATTGTTGACCATTCCAAGAAGCCATAGGAAACGATCCACAAATATCAGTATGTATAAGTTCTAAGACGTCTGATTTCTTATTGGCTCCAAATCTCCTTATATTTGTTTGTTTCCCCTTAATACAATTTACATATATATCAAAATCTGAAAAATCGAGGGGACCGAGAATACCGTCTGACACAATTCTTTCAATGCTCCTTTTGAAGATGTGACCTAATCTCTTGTGCCACAACGAAGCTGAATTCGCTGGTTAATTTGCGTTTATTACCAATTATATGAACATGCAAGGATTCATTATACGAAGCAATTGTGTCAATTAAATATAGATTATCGTAGCCTGATAAAGAACCGGATCCAACCAATTTTGAATTATGAGAAAGACTAAATTTTGCATTTCCAAATGAACAACAATAACCAAATTTGTCCAAAGCTGAAATGGAAATCAAATTCTGTCTAAAAGACGGCACAATAAAAGTCTCATTCAAATCCAAATAACAACCAGTTCTTAACAATAATCTAAAAGTTCCAATTGCTTCGACTTCCACCGACTTGCCATCACCAACATAAATGTATCTTTCATCATTATTAGGCTTTCGGCAATACAGGCAACCTTGCATAGACACACTGATGTGAGTTGTTGCACCAGAATCTAGCCACCATGTGTGTCTTGGTACCGAAGTCAAATTAACCTTAGAAAAAACAAAATTAAGAAGCATACCTTTCTTTGCACGCCAGGCGCGATAGTTAGAGCACTGTTTCTTCTTATGACCTGTAGCTCCGCAAAAGAAACAACCGTCTGTAGATGGCTCCTTATGTTGTTTCTTCTGTGGTGCCATATCTGCAACTTCCTTATTCTTTCTCTCCTTGTCTTTTCTTTTGTCCTTTAGAACAACGGCTAAGTGAGCACTTTCTGTCTTTTCTTGCTTCAATCTATCCTCTTCCTGAACACAGTGTGAGATGAGCTCATTCAGAGACCAAGTCTCTTTCTGACAGTTATAGCTCACCTTAAAATGACTAAACTGTGATGGAAGGGATATTAAAACCAGATGCACTAGCAAGTCCTCAGAGAGTTCCAACTTAAGTGCTTTCAACTTTGAAGCAAGATGAGACATCTGCATGATGTACTCCCTGATGTTACCATTTCCTTGGAACCTCATTAAAATTAGACTTGTCAAAAGTGTACCAATTTCAGCCTTTTCACTCTTGACAAATACTTTTTCAATTTCAGCGATAAATTCCTTAGCCGTCTTAACCTTGTCAGACATAGTGCCCCTGAATGATTCTGGAATGGCCGTCATGATCATCATACACATGCGATTTGATCTCTCCCACCTTTCCATATCCCTCTTTTCATCAGAGGTACTCTTGTCTGTAAGAGGTGGTGGAGAGTTAGTCCTTAACGCAAGGTCGAGATCCATGACTCCGAGAGCTATGTTAAGGTTCTCTTGCCATGATTTGAAGTTGGTGCCATTTAGCATGGGCATGGAATTGATGTTGGCAGTAATACTTGCGGGTGTAATTTCAGCTGAATCAAAGAACAATTACAAAAATAAACTCACATAAGTTTTATATCAAAACTGAAAATAAATTTGATTAAAGGTAAACTCCATCTCAAGATACCTAGCACTCTATTAACATTTCATCTTTGGACAAAATATTAACTTGTAAGTGATATCTTGTCGTAGTAATCAAACACTGATAATAAAAGAACATGTCGAATAGTAAATCTTCCTTTGAGCCGATTTAATTATTCACACATAAAACCAAATAATTATCACACATTTATTACCACAAAATGCACATGTAATTCTGTTAAACATTAATCTTCCTTTCGGCCGATCAATGGTCACATAGGTTACACACACAACTTTTTATATTTTAAGACAAATAAATCTTCACAAGAGAGGTCACTTAGGCGATATCTAAGAGGAACATAAGAGGTCACTTAGTTTAAATTCACAATAAGAGGAACATATAAATTTCCAAGCCAGATGTGGGCCTTAAGTTATGCCAAAGATGTTGAATACAAGTATATTTAATTACTGAATTACTACCAAAGGAAATTAGCTAAAAAATTATCACATTAATTGTTCATGGCAGCAAGCATATGTCACAAAAGAGACACTTAAAACCAAAAAAAATAAAAAATTACGTAGTGGTAGTTTGACGTTTGTCCTTAACCAGAAAGTGGTGGCTGCCAATTTTTTATTTTTTATTATTAATATAGTCCAAACAAAAAATCAAAATATTTGAGAAAAAAGATTTTCCTTTAACCTTTAACCAGTATTCACATGCTGTAAAACAATAAGGGGGAATTTCAGTAATATACAATTTAGCACACAAAATTACATTTGCATAACCATATTTTTAAATTACAAACCTATGACCCAACAAATTATGGCTGCAGCTTGTATATACAACATTATACAACAATGTACAACTTTATACAACAATATACAACTTTATATACCTACTGTAGACAATATATAAACCTTGTATAAAAATGTATAATAACGTATAAGAGTTGTTTATACACACTTCTACAGTGTTAAAAGTGTAACATAATGTATGTGTTTTATACACACTTTACCCTTAAAAAAACACCAACATTAGAAAGAGATTTGGTGGAAAAAATAACATCTTGGAGTTTGATATGGGGGGGAAGGGGGGTGGCTATCTCGGGTAATTATTTTAAAAAAATGGGATGAAGGCTACAAAATGTAAAAAAAAAAAAAACTATGGCCATTTCGGGTAAATACTTTACCCAAAATGCCATAGAGTGTTATTTTCCCAAAAAACAATTCTTGGTAATTTGCTGAAAATCAAAATTAGATAAACCTTAAGTACTACAAAAGCATTTTAATGCCTGAACATGATTTAATACCCCAAAAAGGAAAAAAGAAGACAACGAATGAATCAAGTAGTAGTTTTGTTAAAGTCATATTAAACAAATACAGATTTGTTATTAGGAACCACACCACATAACTCTGTAACTGAAATAGCCATGTAATAGTGCCGAAAGATTTTTTCAGAAACTTAATAACTTTTTCTCAATAATTTAACGTGATAAAGGCTCTGATACCAATTGTTAGAACTAAATAACTTTAAGATGAAATTCTTCATCTTTTCCCAAGAACTATCATGTTAAAACATCAAGAATGTAAAACTAGATGCGGAAGCGTACCTGAATCCATGACAAAACTGGATTTGGTCAACTGGCGGTCTTTGGCCTTCCAAACCTAGACATAAGCCGTTTATTCTTTACTGAAGACGAGAAATCAAAAAAGAAGAAAACCTAGGTCTGGTTTGGGGACCATAACCCCTTATTTATAATTGCCCAAGTTATGTTAATTTTTAGTTTAGCCCATCATTAAACTAGAAACTACAACCGGGTATCTACACATAGTAACCCATTCTTTATGAGGTATTTAATTAGGCCCATATATTTTAGTCTTTAGTAGATCACTTTTGATGAGGGCCAACCTTCTAATGATAGCTAATAATATACAATTATTATTTGTATATATGCGGAAGTCCATAAATTCTTACATTTTGACCTCCCATGGTTCAACAACAGTAGATATCCAACATAAACGATCCTACCAATTTCGTTACACACACACTTCGTTAAGGGCTCAAATTTATGCTTCGATTGTTTTGTAACGGAGATTAACTTATCAAAATTGGGTGAAAGGTCTTAGAGAGAGCGAGAGAGTTGCAAACCTGAGTTTGCCTGATTTCAATTTGCCAGCTTGTCCTTCAAATGGGATGGTCTTCACAATGTGTTTCAAAATCGAATTTATGTCTAGCGAGACATAAGTTTTTTAAGGGCGCGACTTAACTTGTCGATATTATGGTGTGAAAATATAAGCTTATACCCTGCGAAAAAACTGTTTGTCTTGAGGGACAAAAATTAAAGACCAGCACAAAATAGATACAAAAATGTGCATGGCCCATTTTGTAAATCTTGTTGGGCTCACCTGTGACTAAGTCTCTAACGGTTCAGAAGGGACGATTTTAGTGGTACCACTACTATTTCTTAAAGGGATAGGGAGGACCGGTAGGTAGAGTCGTCAAAATGGGTTTGACCCTTGAGGCTAGCCCAACTTATTGGGATTGGGTTCGGCTAAGATTCTTTAAGCCCATTTAAAACTAAGGTTTATAAGTCCGGCCCGCTGGCCCTTGAGGCCTGGTCGAGGTCGGCTCATGAGCCAAAAGGCTATTTACATTTTTTTTTTATAGAAAATTTTGAAAAAAGAAGTAAAAACTAGGAATAGTGATTACTGAATAAGTCATAGTATCTTATACAATATTTTACTCATTTAGCGTTAAATCCTAATCACCAAGTACATATGTTGTATTCATGATTGTAATTTAATTTTAACTTGAAATTTAAAAGAAAATTGTGAAAAAAGAAGTAAAAAATATGAATAGTATGTTGCACAATACTTTTCTCATTTAGCGTTAAATCCTCAATACTAAGTACCTAATCACCAAATATACCCTAATACTAAAATTTCTAATCACCAAGTATAAAAGCTGCATCCATCATGAAATTGACAAAAATTGTTGTTACTCGAAATTAGTTGTAGAGCTTTACCAAAATTTAAAGTGGTAATATTTTTAAGCGAATTTAAATATTATTAGTTTCTGAAATATAGTTATTTGACAACGTTTAACTAATAAAATTTGCATACGAATGTAGACGAAGATGGAGATGTTAATTTATCACAAACAGATTCAAATGTGCTTGACTATGTACAGGTGTTGAATATGCTATAAGTTGATATAGAATTATGTACTTCCATATAATCATATGTTAGAAATGTTAACAAATAGTTATACTTATACGTTCGAATTTAGATTGAAAAGAAATTTTTTTAATTTAAAAATACTAAACAAATGAAGGGCTGGCCCACCTAAGCCCAGTTACAAAATTGATATTATGAATTGATGTTCTTCAAAATAAATTTCAAACCATTTGATGTTCTTCAAAATAAATTTCAAACCATTCACCTCCCTTGTCCTATATATTTTCATAGCATGATAGGCTCCAAACTGAAATGAAGGGAGCTTTGGGTAAGCACCAAGCTGGGTACTATATCACTATCGTTTCTAAATGCTTTCTCCATTTTCGTGAATTTTAGAGTTTCATCTCTCTGTCTCTTTTAGTTTCTGTACATTTTTTCTCCTCTCAAACAATATGATTTAGACTCACAAGTATTCTGGAGTTGTTGTAAAATTACCCTAAGTTCATAATTTTTTTCACTAAGGAAATGATTTTATTTCACACTACACAAAGTTTAGTGCAAAATTTTGAAGAATGGATAGAAAGAAATCAAATGACATATATAACTCATTTACTGATGACAGTACTGGCCATACATTGGATGTGGATTTGCCTCGGGACAATGTGTATTGAAAAGTCTCCAATGGAAGGAACTTCCATGAATTTCAGTCATATGACATCTACATAGTGACTGTGGAGACTATTTCATGTTTTACTTAGATTCACAATAAATAATTTTTTGCAATCGGAGTGACTTGTAAATTTTATACTACTAATATTATTTTTAATTAATTTCTCACCATAAAGTAGTGTATTGTTTATGTACTTTGGAAGGTAGGAGGGATATTTTACACCTTGTCAGTAGGTTAGTTAAGCACGGTTTTAAGTGCTACTATTGTTATTATTCTTTTAAGATGTTAATGGAAGGATAACTTATATTTATTTGCATGTATCTATTTTAGTTTCATTCATGCGTCATTATTTTTCTATAGGTATCATTCATGCATTAGCTTTCAACAAAGTTGAAGTCTATATTAACGGCATCATATTTGGCGTGAGAAGAAAAAGAAAGGAAGAAAGAGAAAGAGAATGGGAGAAAAATGATATTTGGCACAAATATCATGTTTTGTGTCGTATTACAACTTCTTCTTATGACTTTTATCGCGTAATTCATGACGTAACCGTCGTATTTGAACTTATGCCGTTACATTTTCATGTGTATAGGTACGATGACGACAAACAATAGAAAATGTGCTTGAAATGATCGGAATTCGTAGCATATGCTGATTGGCTGAGGTGACGAGTCAATGATCGCAAAGGACGAACAAAGAAGAAAAAAAAAAGAGTTAACCACTGAAGGGACCTCGCTTTCCTTCCGCATCGCGGAAGGATCGCGAGAAGCTTCAAAACTTCAGGTTATCGATCCGCATCGCGTGAAGAAAGCGGAACAACCAAACTCAGACATCAGGTTGCGCGATCGATCCGCATCGCGGGCAAAAGGCGAGAAGCTGCAGATCATTGCGCGATCCTTCCGCGATGCGGAAGGAAAGCGGGACTCTGCGGACGTTTTCCCGATTAGGATAGGATTTGGATTCCTCATTTGTTATTTTAACCCTAGCCTATATATAGACGTTTTGATAGCTGAGAACGGTATTCTGGGATTATTGAAGGATTTGTAAGCCACCGTTCTCCTTTTTCTCTCTCTAGGTTATTTTATTTTTCATCGTTTTCAACCCTAGTTTATTCATGGCTTCTTTTGTCTATGATCGAATCATGAGTAGCTAAATCTCCTAGTTCTAGGGTTGTGGCGAAAGACTTGAAAGTTGATTTGATGACGATTATTATCTATTGATTTTCCATATTGTGGGTTGCTTATTTATTCTTGGTTTTAATTGTTTGATTATCTGGCCAATAGTTAGACACTATCTGTGGTGCGTGAATTGAACTTGAGAAAGGAAATTCACGTACGTAATAAGAATAAATAGAGTTTGTTCGATTTAATCGTTTCGCTAATGAGGATAGAGATATACCTTTTAGCCCTACTTAGTTGAAAACGGAGAAATAAACGTGTTCTTGTTACCTCTGATGACCATAGAGATATAGGCGTTATGGTAACATCTACAAGCTTGTGAGTAGTTCGAGAGAATATCATAAAGTATAATTAACCCGTTAACTAGTAACCCAGGAAATAAAATAGGTGGAATTGTCTGAAGATCAACTGAATTGTCGAAAGCCATAACCCTAGATCTTTCTCTCATCTAATAATTCTTGCCGTCCTTGTCAACATAGTCCCAGTCATAAAAACACCCATCATAAATTGTTTACTTTTCAAGTTTTAGTTTAGTACAACAAACAATCTTGGTTTTCACTTTCTTGAATAGTTTCATTCGAATTTGAATTAGTTTAACAGTAGAATCTAAGTCTCTGTGGGATCGATATCTGGACTTAACAGTCTATATTACTTGTACGACCACGTATACTTGCGTGTGCGTTTGGGAGCAACACAACCAATTTTTTTTTTGTTTTGTTTTTAATTTTTCTGTGTTTTTACCTAAAAATTGAAAGCCTTTTCTATGAATTTGAGATTTTTTTTTTGGGGGGCTTATTGGATAGAAACTTAAAGGAGAGAGATGTCAAACAATTTTTTTTTTGTTTTGTTTTTAATTTCTTTGTGTTTTTACCTAACAATTGAAAGCCTTTTCTATGAATTTGAGATTTTGGTTTGGGCTTATTGGATAGAAAGTTAAAGGAGAGAGATGTCAAACACTAAGCACTGGGTTTTATGTTTTTAAAATTTTCATCATTACCCTGGTGTGACTTACCGAGTGAGATGAATCAAATACATTTTAACCCACGCACTCTTAATTATTTTTGTGGAGTTTTCTTTGCCCAATACTTTTCTTTAGAAATATTAGTTGATCCCAGATGATTCTATATTACTATAAATAATTTATAAAATTTAGTTTGGATCGACTTGATCACTTTTTGGAAATTATTTTCAATAAAATTTTGTTTCTTTATTTGATTTTTATAAATTTTTGTTTAATTTTTCTTCATCGTGTATATGCAATTAAATGTTTAATGCCTTTAGATGCAAATTTCTAATAACATTAATTTTATCTCATCATATTTCACATTTGTCTTATTATGAAGTGCGCCTGTCCTTCACTAAAGTTATGTTAGGTTTTTATAGATGGTTCGTTATTCAAATCACAACTGATTTAAATTAATTTTTTCATATTTAACCTAAAATACTTCTCAATAAAAATTTCCTGTCAAATAATTTTTTATACACATACTTTTAATATTAATATTCATTCATATTTTGATTTATTTTTTAATGACCGCGCGAAGTGCGAACAAGTACACTAGTCTATATATATTATAAAGCTAGGCATAAGAGAGGTGATGTGGCACCTGTAGATAGGGGTGGGCATGGTACGATATGGTACGGTATTTAAAACTTCGGTTCGGTAATTTCGGTTTTCGATATTTAAAAAACACTATACCATTACCATACAAAATTAGTTCGGTATGGTTCGGTATTTTTAAATTCGGTTTCGGTATTTTGCGGTACGGTAATTCGGTAACCATAGTTTATTCGACTACGGCTTACATATATACATATAATAAAGAATTAAGACTTCGGCTATTCAAGAAACGTCTCAATTATATTATTATAACACCTTACAAGTGTAAAAATATTCAAAAGAAATTACAAGCAATGTCCTTCATTAATCAATTACACAAAAAGAGCATTTCAATCAAGATATATATACTTCGGTACACAAAAAGGGCATTTTAATTAATTATATCATACTAACATCTTACACATTTGAAAATATTTAAAAGAAACTACAAGCAATTCTAACGTCTAAACAATTAGTTTGTACTAATACTAATTATATATTTGTTAGTATTATATATATATATATATATATATATATATATATATGAATTGTATATGTAATTATATGGGATACTTCAGTATGGTATTCGGTATTTCGATATTTTCTTTATCAATACCGAATACCGTACCAAATACCAAACTTTTCAAAAATGCATACCAAATACCATAATACCGAAACCGTGGTATCAAAAATTTCGGTTTCGATATGGTAATCGGTATATACCATACCGTGCCCACCCTTACCTGTAGATGATCAAGAAAGCCATTTATCTTTTTTCTCCTTTTTTGGAATTTTCTCTCATTTTCCAAAATATTTCTTGTAAAATACTTTAATGAACGTGAACAATTCAAACTAATGAACGTGTGCTCAATAGTTACAACGTTTAATTGACGTCATGATGGGCCATTAAATTGCACAAATGCCTTTTCTATTGCATAAGTTCATTTTCCATTGTAGAATGGAGTCTTTTCATATTCTAATCTTAAGTTTTCTAAGTTTAACATTCCCAAAACTTCCTTTTAGTAACATATACGGTAAATTGATTGCAGTTTTAGGAAATACGTTTGTGATAATTAATGCACCTAATACTCTTTCCGTTGTATTACCCCACACTTTACAAATTATATTGCCTACTATAAATAGTAGAGCACATTTTTTCATTGCATATAAAGTTACTTTTCCTCTTCTCATTTTAAAATCTCTGCACAGAAAGATTTTTCTTCTTATTTTGTCTACCCTTTTCCCTGTTATTGGATTTTTTGCCATATTACGGCTTCTTCCTTTTAGTACGTCTATCTTCAATTCTTCTAAACCGATTATAGTTAGATTTTTCATTTACTAATTGATTTCGTTTTTGAAAATCCCAAATTTATGTACTTTTTTATGTGAATGAAAATGATTGTAGGTTGAGCCGGAGAGTAAATCACACGAGATAGTGAAAAATTGCAAAAAGGAAATAAGAATCTCTCAAGGTATTTTGTCTAAGGCATATTGTGGTAGAGTTTCTTTTATTGCCTTATTGTGTTTTTTATTTTAAAATAACTATGAGTTTCTGATAGGTGGCGGCAACATCCGGAAAGGAATTAACTCAAAAAGAGATCGAAAAGAAAAAAGTTATATGTATTTTTTCTTTAGTCGATAGATGTATATATTTTTATTCTTTTAATTTGTCGTAGGCTTGTAATTACAGTGCTAATTTAAATATAATGCTTTGCCTTTTGTTAGGTGTCAAATGCCTATCTTGAATTGTAGGAGTAATTATACTAAATTTACATTAGATTTTAGTTATTCATTGTTTTTACATTAAAAAGAGAGAGAATTGAGAAAGGATAATTATGTCTACATGCTCTCAAACCAAACAATTGATATTGCTTCAACTTTTCATATCCTTTAGTATAACCCCATTATTATCGTTACTAAATTTCTTTAATGATACTTGTCTGCATCATTATATTTTTACATCAAACATATGTTACATAAGAAACTAAAGTTATAAATTTGTTGTTCAAGTATATCATGTGTTACGAAGGTATTGTACTAATGTTTATACAATATACAAGAGCTACTAAACCACTTTCAAAATTTAAAGGCTACTAAATTTTTATTTTTAGATATGCCTATGCTTTATTGAAATTTAATAAGATAATGTTAGAAAATTCATATATAAAGTGATGTTTTACGACTGCGCAAAGCGCAGATAAGTTTTCTAGTATTAAGATAAACTTCAACTTAAATTGATAACATTACACACTAGAATCTTCAGAAAAGATATTGTCCGCTCCTCACTTGACTCTAATACTATTTTTCAATCTCAACATCATCACCTGCTATATAATTGAATGGTTGGAACTTCATTTTTGCTCCACAAATTTACTATCCACAACAAATGGCTGTTTGGTCTTAGACGCCTCAGCCATTTCACTCAAAGTCCTGAATAGCCAAGCCGAATTGGTCGATTTTTTTTCTGAGCTCAATTATTTCTTATTTAAAATGTCTCGTCATGTTCGTAAGTCCATCATGGGGTCCCCCATATAGTTCTAATCCTTAGCCTTGATCTACCAATTTTGATTCACAATCTCCACATCGCTGCTCCAAGCAAAATCACAACATTATTAGAATAACAATTAAATTTAATTGGGGAAAGAGAACAACACTTAGGACAATTATTCCACTGATCAACACACCATTTACAATAGTTCCAATCATAAGATTTAGAAGGGTCACACAACCCGCTCTGTATGATGAAAAGATTTGGATAATTTTCCCAAAAGTAAGGTCCTCCACAAATTAGACAAGGATCACTAAAAATGAATAACCAACATTTGACCAATTGTCATTCCAAATTACATTTTAAGACAAGTTACATAACACTAAACTATAATAAAATTTAAAGCTTGAATAGATAAAAAGTAAAAGTCTAATCTAAAAAAATAGTTAATTTCCAAGTCCCCGCGACGGCATCAAAAAGTTGTTACGCCTGTTACGTCCGCACACACAAATATACAAGATCCACAAATAATAATGTGATAATATCAAGTATCATTTCCACCGGAGACCTATGACTATTAACTAAATTAAATGATTTGTAATTATCTTAACAAGAAAAGGAATTTGATAGTTGTTTGAGGATTATTGTAAGAAATTAGTGAATTTATCCGCGCTTCGCTCAGTCATAAAAAATCTTATTGAATTTATAATATATTTTCTCTAATACTTTAATATTGAAAGTAATCACGGTAGATTTTGCGAAATCTAACGTATCCTTTTAATTTTTATAAGATAAATTAAACAGTAAAGCTTATAATTCAACTATTAAGTATATTTGGAAACTTAAGATATTCAAAAAATAAATTAAAAGTTATAAATAAAAACATCACCAATATTCTTAGAGAATTTTTTTCAAAAAGTAAACAGAGCAACACAACAACAAAAAGCCTAAAACAAAAGTCTGAAAATATCTCCACATCAACAACACACACACAGAGAGAGGGCCAATAACTGAAAAACCAATAATAAATATAAAAATTTCTTTTGCATCGCATATAAAGAAAAAATAATCATTTGCCACAATAAATTGATCAAAGTTTACAGCAAGAACCTGTCAAAATTTGTTTTTTCTTGTCTAAATTACATATTACTCTATTTTGTTTTTGTAGAGAAAAAAAGTTCACACACTACTTAAAAATCAAGGGAAAAAAGAGAAAGGAAGATGAAAAAGAAAATGAAGTTGGAAGCATAAACTATTTGACTTTTTTTTAGATGCGTCTTCCCGGCTATTGTAATTAGACTATACCATCCACATAACAAATACATTACGTATAATCCAAATAACAAATAAAAAATAAATTATATATATGAGCGTATCAACTGCCTGTTTACGCTAATATGTTAGATATAATACCAAATTTAAGAAAGTAAACCAAATGATCTTTGTAAGTACCTTTAGACATCCCTTTGCTTATTATATTTTGAAAGAATGCATGGCTACCGTTTTGCCAAGGTTCTTCAAGAAATTTGGATGAGCTACGACCTACGGGTAAACACCTTCCCTTGCTCCAAATTCCCAATTTGCTTGCTGCCAAATTATTATTATTATTATTATTATTATTATTATTATTATTATTATTATTATTATTATTATTATTATTATTATTATTATTATTGTTGTTGTTGAATACAGAATAAAAGAGTAACATAAACAATGACCACCTGAATCGTGCTATTTAATGTGAAAACGTAGAACAACTTTAAAGAGTTGAAATTTAATTTGGAATATAGAAAGACAATAATGAGGTAAGATATGTGCATACAAATATTAATTATATAAATGAATTAAACCATAAATTTAATTATTTTTTTCGATTACCTTTAGTTGAAGCAAGAATTCTGGTTGTTTCACTTTCTCAAAGCTTGTTGATTCCTCTGAAACTGGATTAAAATAAAATGTTTTGAGCTAAGATTCCAATCGTGTAGGAATAATTGACGACTATAAGATTGGTCCAAAGCACGCATAAATGCTTGTTCGAGCTCTCACGAACTATCACTGCCAATACTGGAGTACCACATACATGCTAGAGACTTTGTAGTATTGCATATATACATGCATGATAGACTACTTTGGTTGGATGCAAGGAACAAAAAATACTCTACACTAAGATAATCTATGTTCCCTTTTCTTTTCCATAGAATACCCAATATGTGTGGTCTAAGAGTTAAGTAATTCATAGGACAATTTTGTGCATATACTTTTGTATGCACAAATTTATCTTGATGATCATAAATTTGAACAAATCAGATGAATGGAGAAAATAATTCCTCACGCCTTTAATTTTGCTTTGTTGATCAATATTCTCTCTTCACATATGTGATGCACATAGTAACATTACTTTCCATGCCATTCTGCAATAATAAATTGTAATTGTGCAAGTAAATGGAAAATTTACAGGGAATTTTTTTTTTAATCTCTCAAAGAAATGATTATAAAAATAATTGCATTTCATAAACCCTTCATGCAATTCGACTAACAAATGCAATGAAAAATCAAATATAGTAGTATATTTGCCTGCTAAAAGTAAAAGCCAACCAGAAGCAGCGCAAGCCAATTATTCGCTTATGTTCCAAGTCCTTTGAGGAGCCAGCCAATAGACGGACAAAGTTCTGTCCAAATAGTTCTTCAAGTAATATTTATATTTAATCATGTTGTTGCTTTCATAAGGTATAAAAATTAAAATCTACTGCTTAAAAGAAATAAAATGAAACAAAGACAAAAGAGAGATGCAATGGTCATTATGCTAAAATAGATTTTAGAGACTATTATGAGGAAAATTTGAAAAAGGTGAGAACATAAAACTAAAAGGCAAATGATAATAGTACTGAGAGGCGAAGGGGAGAGGGGCAAATGATAATAGTACTAATACTTTGAGAGGGGAAGGGTGATAACGTCCAAATCCACTCCTCAAAGAGAAAGTGTACACGGTCGTATGCAATATATTTTACCCAACTATGGGTCGGGGTCGATCCCACAGGGAACAATATGCTAGGCGATTAAGAAAGTAAGGAACTTTCACCAACTAAGCTAAAGCCAAACGATGGATAATATTTTGGTTTTTGGAGAATATTATAACTATTGCGGAAATGTAAACTAACCTAGAAAGCAAGTAAAATGATCAATGGCCACAAACATGGATAATAGGATATTACACTCAAGTAACGATCCAATGTATTTCACGATTTTACAACTAAGAGCGGGTTTATGTTAATAGATAATGATTTCTAAAATCTCATTGAAAGTCTTCCAACCAAATCAATGAATTTCACTCTAAGCTTTTTCAAGCCTTAGAGTGTGATATTGGGCACAATCAATTTAACCTCAAGTAACTATCCTCTTCCGAGCTCAAGTTCTTAGATGGGTTTAATGACCCAAATTCTTGTTAATTAATCTTTCCCAACCTAGATTTCCTCTTCCGAGCTCAATCTAAGTAAATGGGTGAGTCCTAGGGTTAGCTAATCCCTTTGGAAACATTCAAGAACGAGATTAATTAAATCAACAAAGAATCACTTCAATAGCAATAAAAATCATTCAGTACATAAGCAAAACAAGAGTTTCAATCCAAACTTTAACAATGTATACTTCCATAAACAAAGTTCAAGTATAGAAATGAAATACTACACACTTAAATATTCAATACAAAATAAGGAATTGAAGAAAGGTTTAAGAATTATCTCATTAAAGTGCTCCAATCTTCTCCTCCAATGGTGTAGGTGAAACCCTAGCCTCCAAGCTTATGTGTTGTGCCAAAGATGTCTATTACAAACCCTAAAAGAGTATTTATATCATTCCAAAAACGGGAACAAAATCTGGACAACAATACCCTCGTGCACAACATGCTAATCGCATGTTGTGTCGCAGGTGCAACATGCTAGTCGCATGTTGTGCCAAAACCGTAGCATGTTGTGCCAATTTCTCTGTCACCATGTGCTGCACCAAGTGCTACTCGCGGGTTGTGTCGCAGGTTCAACATGCTAATCGCAGGTTGTGCCAAAACCGTAGCAGGTTGTGCCAATTTCTCTGTCACCATATGCTGCACCAAGTGCTACTCGCGGGTTCAACATGCTGCAGCATGTGCTATTAGCAGATGCTGCCAGAAAGTGTAGATTGTTCTATTTTTGCTCTATTTTGGTCCGTTTTGCTCCGTTATGCTCTCCGGGCATCTAATCCTACAAAACAACATAAATACACAAAAAAATAACAACAAAAGTGCTTAAAGAGTCACAAAAGCTTAAGGAATTAGCATCGAATATCCCGTAATTTCACAACTCATCAACACCCCCAACTTAAAGCCTTTGCTTGTCCTCAAGCAAATCAAAACAAAAATCTCAATGAGGATCCACTTTAAGCACAAAAACATGACTTTGGTTGGTACCAACAATTAGGCTACAAGCATGTGAAGCTTCAACCAAATAACTCCCTCATTTCAAAATACAATTTCACGAATGCAATAGAGATTTAAAACCATCAAGCAACTACACTCAAAGCCTCAATAAGTGACTCAAAACCACTAGCTTACTAGATATGCTCAGTTGACTTAACTTTGAATTTTTCGACATCACCAATCTATCGTAATCCATATGCCCTCACAAGAAAGAAAGTCTCAAAATTACTATATTCACAACAACGACGCAAGGGACAAATACACAAAAGCCGCTCACACTCAACAAAGAAGTTCTAGTGCTAACAAATATCACACCATGAGCGTGCCTTTATTCACTAACTCAAAAACATTCGGTTGGAGATCACATACGGACTTTTTAAGCTTGTAATGTAGGCTTAGGGAAGGGTAGGCTAAGTATTTGGGATACAAGTGACTACGCCCTCCTTGAACACTACACAATACCTTTTGTCCACTTTCCTCTTCATTTCAAAACATCACTCCTTCCTTTGCATACTAGTTTCCCCAATTATTCCACTTTTTTTTTTAATTTATTTTTTTGCACAAAAAGTTTGCAACCTTTTTGTATTTTTCAAATTTTCTTCCTTTCTTTTGACTTTTCCACAACACCAACCTTCACCACTCTCCAGCAACACTAACACCCCCAACTTAGGCTTTTGGCCTCAAATTTACAATTTCATGTTCAAAGAGGGAAAGGTTCAAAAGAGAAACTTCTCATCAAAAAGGGTAAAGGCTTGTAATGTGGCAATCAAAGAAAAGGTCATAGGCTCAAATGGGGTTACTAGCGATATTATTTATGCAATGGTAGGCTAGAAAGGCTAAAGAGGCTTTTTCAAAAATCACAAAGATAGCCCAAGGTCATTTCTCCAACTAACATAATCAAAATTAGCATTGAACGACTAACCGGGCAAGTTCTAGATGATAAAAGTAAACACAAGAATTATTCAACAAACACTCACCACACATGGCATATGAACTAGTCAAGATGGATCAATTTCACTTCCTAAGCAAGAACAACTAGTGCAATATCTCATAATCCTAAGTAAAACCCATCTAGTAGGTAAAGAGTCACAAAATGAGCGAAAAAGTTGTCACAAAATCATTCCTTCTATGCATCTTGGTTCTCTTTTCACTTAAAATTCCACTTGGAGGGGTATGCTCAATTAAACGCTTCACATGCAAGAGACTAATTCTATTAGTACCAAACAAGCCAAGAGTTTCCACAATTTTTCCTCAAAGGAGCACCTACACCTAAACTACAAGACTAATGAAAGAAGCTAAGAAAGAAAATAAAATAATAAAAGTGACTAATCCACAACACGCCAACAAAACAAAATCTTCAAAAGTTTGAGCAAGTTCCATTTGCAACAACGTCTATCCACAGCCACACCAACAGTCACAAAACAAACCCGGCAAGGGCACAAATAAAGCATAACCAAAATATAATGTGCTAGCACATGTTACCCCCAACTACAAATATTGCAGTGTCCTCACTGCACATAATCAAAACAAAACATAAAAATAGAGGAATTTTTTTTTTTTTACTTACTGTCACGACCTGCGACTCGCAAGCATGACCTGCGATTCGCAGGTGATGTCACCTGAATTTGTTTTTTTTTTTTTTACAGTTAGTACCTGCGAATCGCAAGTGATGTCACCTGAAACCATCTGTGGCTGCTCTGAAAACTCGACCTGCTCAAAACAACTCCAAAAATTCTAAAACTTTGTGGATTAGTCAAAAATAATCTACTAAGTTATTCTAAAAACGAAAATTTCAAAAACGATTTAAAATTTTAAAAACGATGGGTAGCCTCCCACCAAGCGCTTAATTTAATGTCGCGGCACGACGATTGCCAACTTTACCGCTTTTCTCGCCATTTGGAGCTTATGAATTGAGCACCCAACTTAGACTCAAGTTTGTGACCACGAGCGGTGGGGGGTGGTAAGTAGATAAACAAGCCAAACGTTAATTTCTTCATTTTGCACTTCTTGGCTTTTAAATGAGGAATGTCATTTTGCCTTCTTACTCTTTCGAATTGCAAGATGTAAGGCACTTGTCTTTCTTCTTCACCATCCAACATGGATGTATGTGGCTCAATTACCATATCACCATACAAATCCAATGTTGAAAAATGCTTGGAGTGAGACTTCAACCTCCCAATTTGCAAATTTTTCCGGATTTTAACATTCTCATTTTCCCCCAAACTAGAGTCAACTTCCACCATTTTTCTTAAGACAACGGTTGACTCTAATTTCTTTTCTTCTTTGGCATCTCTAATGAAAATGGATTCGGTGGGAGGATATTCAATTCTTGATTCCTCCTTTTCATGATTGGCCTCCAACATGGACATTCTCTCCACATATTGAGCATTTGAGAATTCTTCTTGATTTTGTTCAAATGCCCATGAAAGATTTTTGTATTCATTCATCAAGCCATTTTGGAGACTAGTTTCCAAGTACTCCTCCAAGGCTTTTTGCTTTTCATTTCCTCCTTCAAGTAGGCATTCCATCATGAGCTTGAACTCTCTATTTTGTCCATTCTCAACTTCTTCCACTTCCATTTCCCTATCATTGTCACAACAAAAAGTAGAATCGTCATAGTGGGGGTTCGGGGAAGGGAAGGACACATAAGCACAATTAGCCCAATGGCCATTTTGACCACCACATCTATCACATATGCTCCACTCATGGGTTCGAGATTGTGCGCACAATCCTCCCCCGGGAGACTTTAAACAATTTTGCCAAGAGTGGGGTCCTCCACAATAAGGACAAGGGTCATCAAAGTATGAACAACTTCCATCCAACCCATTTTCATGGAATGATGCCATTTTAAAAAATAAAATCAACCAAAGAAAACAACTACACAAATATTCACAAGTTTGGACAAAAGCAAGTAAGCTTAAATCCCAAACTAACCCAAATATGCCAAATTGTTCCCCGGCAACGGCGTCATTTTTGATAACGTCCAAATCCACTCCTCAAAGAGAAAGTGTACACGGTCGTATGCAATATATTTTACCCAACTATGGGTCGGGGTCGATCCCACAGGGAACAATATGCTAGGCGATTAAGAAAGTAAGGAACTTTCACCAACTAAGCTAAAGCCAAACGATGGATAATATTTTGGTTTTTGGAGAATATTATAACTATTGCGGAAATGTAAACTAACCTAGAAAGCAAGTAAAATGATCAATGGCCACAAACATGGATAATAGGATATTACACTCAAGTAACGATCCAATGTATTTCACGATTTTACAACTAAGAGCGGGTTTATGTTAATAGATAATGATTTCTAAAATCTCATTGAAAGTCTTCCAACCAAATCAATGAATTTCACTCTAAGCTTTTTCAAGCCTTAGAGTGTGATATTGGGCACAATCAATTTAACCTCAAGTAACTATCCTCTTCCGAGCTCAAGTTATTAGATGGGTTTAATGACCCAAATTCTTGTTAATTAATCTTTCCCAACCTAGATTTCCTCTTCCGAGCTCAATCTAAGTAAATGGGTGAGTCCTAGGGTTAGCTAATCCCTTTGGAAACATTCAAGAACGAGATTAATTAAATCAACAAAGAATCACTTCAATAGCAATAAAAATCATTCAGTACATAAGCAAAACAAGAGTTTCAATCCAAACTTTAACAATGTATACTTCCATAAACAAAGTTCAAGTATAGAAATGAAATACTACACACTTAAATATTCAATACAAAATAAGGAATTGAAGAAAGGTTTAAGAATTATCTCATTAAAGTGCTCCAATCTTCTCCTCCAATGGTGTAGGTGAAACCCTAGCCTCCAAGCTTATGTGTTGTGCCAAAGATGTCTATTACAAACCCTAAAAGAGTATTTATATCATTCCAAAAACGGGAACAAAATCTGGACAACAATACCCTCGTGCACAACATGCTAATCGCATGTTGTGTCGCAGGTGCAACATGCTAGTCGCATGTTGTGCCAAAACCGTAGCATGTTGTGCCAATTTCTCTGTCACCATGTGCTGCACCAAGTGCTACTCGCGGGTTGTGTCGCAGGTTCAACATGCTAATCGCAGGTTGTGCCAAAACCGTAGCAGGTTGTGCCAATTTCTCTGTCACCATATGCTGCACCAAGTGCTACTCGCGGGTTCAACATGCTGCAGCATGTGCTATTAGCAGATGCTGCCAGAAAGTGTAGATTGTTCTATTTTTGCTCTATTTTGGTCCGTTATGCTCTCCGGGCATCTAATCCTACAAAACAACATAAATACACAAAAAAATAACAACAAAAGTGCTTAAAGAGTCACAAAAGCTTAAGGAATTAGCATCGAATATCCCGTAATTTCACGACTCATCAAAGGGGAGAGGATTTCACTGAAGGGAAACCCAAAGCAAAATAAGGAAAAAAGTGTGACTTTTGAAAAAGAAGTCAATAGAGTTTGCAACTTAATAAACAACAAAAGAGTTTGCAACTTAATAAACAACACAACAAAAGAGTTTGCAACTTAATAAACAACAAAAGAGAAATTTGTAACGTAGAAAAACGAAATAGAGAGTTGCTAGGCCACTCTTGATTAATATCATGCTAAATTCTATAGAAGAATAAAGGAATAGAGAAGCATTTCTTTTGCACGTTGCTACTAAAAAGAAACTGTTGTTTGTTTAGTGTGATTTTTGCATCTTTAAAATTGAGTTTAATTGAATTGAATGAGTAGAATAAGGGTAGGTTCATTGCTTTTACTAATAAATTTAATACAAATTAATCGCAATAACTATAGGGGAAGTGATGGCATATATATTGCTATTAAATGGTGAGTAAGTCTTTATTATGGGTGGAGAGCTAAAACCTTTAATATTTAATTTTATTTAGTAAAATAGAAAAAATGAAGAGGAAAATGTTGAAAAAAAATGAGAAAAAAGATAAATGTCAATGGAGGTCATAGAGAGGTGTCGCATCACCTTGTCTATCCCTAGCTTTATTATATACTAGTATTCGTACCCGCGCATCAAATGAAACTAATCATAAAAATTTATTATCTTATTTTTATATATATAGATAAAAAAAAATTATTACCTAATAAAACTTATACTCTATTAATAAATCTTATGCTTTAAGAAGTTACTTGTTAAAAGTACTACGCCAAACATTTTGAGCGAAGTATGAACAATAACTCATTCCCACCTCTCCTTTTTTTTAAAACCATTTTCTCAATAAATAACATCATCTAATCCCTCACCCCACCCACACCCAAATTGCATGATGGCTCAAACTGAAAAATAAACTTGAGAAGTAAAGCTCTTTTGTAGGGAAGTAATAAGAGTTTCTAAGAAAACAGTTAATACAACAATTGAGTTTTCTATTAAGAATTTTATCGTTCTAATCCTAAAATAAAGTTTTGACTTATGTTAAATTAAGATTACGTTGAAGAAGTTGTCAATATAGCAAAGATAAAAAAAAAAAAACTGAAGTGGGTGTATTGAATAAAACAACTTACCTGGATTTGATGCATATTATTTTACACCGATCTAGCCACTTTGCTTGTGCGATTGAACTTCACCACGAAACACAAACTCTCCTATGATATCTATATGTTATATAAGGAGTAATTAGTAATATAGTTAAACCATATTAACTATTCTGTGTATTTTGTACTGATAATATGTTTGTATTAAAACACCAAATGTCAAATGAATTCTAAAACCCACAAATAGACTTTGAGAATCAATCTTTAGCATTTAAAATTGTTTTTCCCAAGAAAATTTCCTTAACCTTCTATTATTGATTGTTCTCTTCAATAAATAACAAACACAATTAAAATGGATGTTAAAATCATTACTGGTATAAAATAAGCTTGATTTAATTAAGGGTCTCATTTAAGTTCATATAAGAAAACAATAGCATCAATAATGATAGCACAACTCAAAAGTTATAGCGGATTTTTTAGCATTCTTTGAGTATTTAACTCACTATCTATATATTGAATTTTTTTTGCCGATGATAACAGTTGTATTTTCTAATATTGGTATTAGTTCAATAAATTAGTGGTCGTTTGGTTTGAGGTCAAAATAGTCCCGGGATTACAATCCCGGGACTAATTTATACCATCTGTTGGTATTATTTTATACCATCTGAAAGATGGTATAAAATAATACCAGTATAAGTGGGTTAAGAAGGTATAAGTTGAGTTATTCCAGCACTAATTTTTATACCACGTTTGGTACAAGGTATAAAATAATCCCGGGATAAATCTATACCTTATACCAAACGTGGTATAAAAATTAATACCGGCATAACTCATGTTATACCTTAAACCAAACGACCACTTAGAGAATAAAGATAACTGGCAAGAAATGACTTACTTTATACTCCTTCCGTATTAATGTGAATTCATTTGATTGGGTCTAAAATTTAAGAAAGAGTGAAATTTTTTTAAATTTGTAGCTCAAAATGAGCTTTAAATATTTGTGTGGCTATAAATCATTTCATAAAGTAAATTTATTTTTAAATTAGAAAAAAATTATTTATTTTGATACGAATTAAAAAAAAAAATAGATTCCCATAAAATAAAACGGAGGGAGTAATTTGTAAAAGGCTTCATGGCATGGCAGAAATTTTCAACAAAAGAAGCACACACCTGCAAGTATAGTAAGAAAGATTGTCCAACAGGTGCACATGAAGGCTGCTAAATGGAGTAGACCAGGCAAATGGTTAGACTGCCACAATCGCTGTCCCTAGATAGGATGAGTTGTCATAGACTTTTTTGTTGATTGAGAGTACTATTGCTGGACTGGAATACTGGGACTTGTCCAGTAGCTAGGCCATACCTGTACGTACAGTGTTTCAATTTGGTAATAAAAAACTTTATTTACCAAAAAAATAAAAAAGGGCTTTTTCCAACGCTCTTCTCTTTATAAATGTCTTCTCAATGCTTGTACTTGCATCTTTAGGTATTTAAAGATCTCTATTGACCCTTGTAGATTTATAATTTCAAGCTAACGCAGTTAAATTACGTAAACTCAATTTCTAAATGACGAAAAAAAATGAAAAATATATGCATACGGTGATATCTACCTTTGCATGAAAGCCACAAATAGTTAGTATTACGGCAGTCATCATCATCTTCCTCTTCATGTAGGGTTAGCTTCCGTGAGATTTGAAATTAACGCAAAAGAGGATTCAACAACAATAAACAACAATGTTCCCAGTGTAATCCCACAAGTGGGATCTAAAAGAGTAGAGTATACACAGACCTTATCCTTAAGTTTGATTGGCTAGTTCGTGCAACCAAAACAATACATATAATTTATCACAACTATTACAAATAGTGTGTTATAATTCAAGCACCATATAACTTTGCATTAGGAATGGAGCTTTAGAAAAGAAGCAAACTATAGGCTATTCACAAAATGAATTAAACTAAATCATACTATAGCCATAGATCAGTAAAAGAATCGAAGGTGACCACATGAAACTCATTTTTCGAGATCATAATGTCTTATCACAAAAACCAACACGAGTTTGGCTAAATGAATTTCCCAGCAAGTCTTCACAAAAGAAAAAAGTATTCGAAATGAAGATATAATTCCATCTTAAGTAGTGGACGGTAAATGAGTGGGTTTATCAATGAAAGATTTACTTTCAAATTCAAATTACAGATAAGTATGATTTTAAAAGATATTCATCTCCTATGTATATTCATAATAAAAGATATTGTAGACAATAAAATTCGCGTCGAGAAAATAATAATCAAGACAAAAAAATATCCCAACAATCTTTGTATTTGATTTCAGAATATGAGTGTTACAATCTCTATGATTCCTCTGATTCGTCTTTTCAAAAATAATTTCAAGTGCTTTTGAGCTTATTCTTGAACTTGATGGATTTGATCTTGACTTGTGCTTGAATTCAAGGGCTTTTGAGCTTGATCTTGAATCTGGTGGTCTTGATCTTGAACTTGTATTTGGATTCAAGGGCTTGAAGCTTGATCTTGAATCTTCGTCTGGATCTCTAGAACTTCTAGAGAAATACTTGAATGCTTGAATGCTTTTAGCTTGTAGAGAAATCCGCAGCGTTTGATCCACGAGCTCTCTTTTGCTTCTTGTTAGAATTTCTGTCCTCTTTTCTGAATTATGAGACTCCTATTTATAGTTGTAGGATGGAGGAGTTGTGATAAGGACAGACTTCTTTCGACCAATCAGATTTAAGCTGACATGTCGATATTTGATTGGTCGGAACATGTCACTTGTACACGTGGCGCATCTTCATTGGCCTTTGATTTGATTAGGCATGCTGCATCATTTTGACACGTGGCATGATCCTATTGGCTTCTTCGTTTGACTTGGCGTGCCACGTCATTTGACACGTAGCACCAATTTGGGCCCTTGGATAAGATTACATCTAGGGCTTGACAAAATGGGCTCATCATTTGTAGCTCAATTAAATGGACTAGCCCAATGAAATCAGACCATTACTTAAATCCATGTTTATTGGACCTAAATAATCAACCCAATTATATTAGCCCAAAATCCAATTATTTGGACTAATATATTTTGAAATTAATATAATTCAAATTTCTTGTGGATTTAAATTTGATAAAATTTCATCGTCCACAAATGCCTCCTACTTCAAGACTTGTCGAGATATTTAATCTTTTGAAGACTAGACTTGAAGTATCGGCAAAACCTTTTTTTTTTTTTTTTTTTTGCGTCATGAATACTGTTCGAAGCTTATTCAGGTATGGTGTTTGCAACACATGGACTAATCTTGATTTGGTGCTTGATTTATGTAACATTAGCATCATATACCAAGCATCTTGATTCCATTTTCATGACATATCTTTACAACAATCCCATGTGGAAGATAGGATCAGATTCATAGATTACCATGTGACTTAGATACAATATATCACGAGTTCTAGAATTTTAGGTAACTTGAACTTTGTGGGATCTGTTAATTTCCAAATCCTACTTGAATTCAAATAGCATCGAGCTGACACGGAAGCATCCAACCGCCCTTAAACATGATCCGACATCGAGCAAAGCAAATTGTCACTGCCACCAGACACCAAATCCAAATAGGACAAAACTCTTGGTAGCCGCCTCTTGACATCTATAAATACTACTATGCTTCTTATTAATAGCACAATTTTTTTTAGCTCTCCTTAGCAGATGCAATTGACGTTTAATTTGAAGGCATCAAGGTGCAAGGTAAATATTTTCTGCGTTTTGGCCTTCTATTTTTTTTCACAACAATGACAAGTTCTCATTCAAGGGATGACTCCTATATGAAGAAGGTAATCTTAAGGTGCAAAGGGATGGAAACTCGTTCCCACCTTAAGATCGGTAAGGTAGTCTTACGGCGCAAAGGGATGGACACTTGTCCCCGCCCTAAGAACGGTAAGGTAATCTTATGGCGCACATGGATGGTTACTCGTCCCCGCCCTAAGAATGGTAAGGTAATCTTACGGCGCACAGGGATGGTTACTCGTCCCCGCCCTAAGAACGGTAAGGTAATCTTACGGCGCACGGGGATGGTTACTCGTCCCCGCCCTAAGAACGGTAAGGTAATCTTACGGCGCACGGGGATGGATACTCGTCCCCGCCCTAAGAACGGTAAGGTAATCTTACGGCGCAAAGGGATGGACACTCGTCCCCGCCCTAAGAACGGTAAGGTAATCTTACGGCGCAAAGGGATGGACACTCGTCCCCGCCCTAAGAACGGTAAGGTAATCTTACGGCGCAAAGGGATGGTTACTCGTCCCCGCCTTAAGAATTTAGGGAGTTCATTTGTCAAGGTCTTTGTACCTATGGATATACGTCCAAGTCTGCTACTAATAACTTCTCTTGTCCTTTGCAACTTGAAGAGATGGTTTACTTCAGACACTACACTTCCCCATCCACCAAACTAAGGTATCTCGTAGTTGAGACTGAAGATGGTGCGGACCGAACTAGATTCTTGATTCATACCATACTAGCTGGGCGATATGCGAGTCTGTGGCCTTCTTTGAGGAATCCGCTTCATATGGCAAATATCGGAGAAAACCCAAAATTCTAATCGATCATCCAAGATGTGGTCACTCCAAGCACCAAACCATCATCATGCCAATATTGCGTCCGCGCTACCATGCTTAGCTCGTTGTATAATCCCATATAGATCATCCCAAATAAATCCAAGAATTTGGTTCTACATGCTGAAACGCCAATATTTCTCAGATTCAAGCAGTCTAGCCAAAATATTCATATCTCGACGTATGGGCGTTGAAATCACGAGCCGCAAAATTTCCAAGAAACTAGACTCATAAATCTAGAATGTATCCAAAAATCAATGTCAACAAACATATATAGCATCATAGATAAATCCAAGAATTTGGTTCTACATGCTGAAACGCCAATATTTCTCAGATTCGAGCAGTCTCGCCAAAAATTTCATATCTCGACGTAGGGGCGTTGAAATCATGAGCCGCAAAATTTCCAAGAAACTAGACTCATAAATATAGCATGTATCCAAAAATCAATGTCAACAAACATATATATCATCCCAGATAAACCCAAGAATTTGGCTCTACATGCTGAAACGCCAATATTTCTCAGATTCGAGCAGTCTCGCTAAAATATTCATATCTCGACGTAGGAGCGTTGAAATCACGAGCCGCAAAATTCCCAAGAAACTAGACTCATAAATATAGTATGTATCCAAAAATAAAAGCCAACAACAATCTTAATAGTTCCATATAAATTCAAGAAGTTGACAATACATGCTAAAACGTCGATAGTTTCAGATTTGCGCAGTTTCATCGAGAAAATTCATATCTCGATGTAGGAACATCAAAATCATGATCCGCCAAATTCTTAGGAAACTAGACTTACTAATATAATATGTATACAAAAATCAAAGTTGGAAACCCTTTGGATCATCCCAGATAAATTCGGGAAATCCACCTTAGATTTTTTATTCCAACTTGAAAACTTGACGGATTTGAAGGATTGAACTTGAAGGCTTGCTGGATTTTAAGACTTCAACTTGCAGACATGGTGAATTTAAAACTTTAGCTTGAATACTAACATATTTGAAGGTTTCGCCTTGCAGTTGCGATGGCTTTGGACTCTAACTCCAAGAGTTGCCAGATTTGAGGCCTTCAATTTGGAGACCAATGGTCTTGCAGACTTTAACTCCTTGATTTAACCATTTGCTAAGAGATTACAGTCATTCCATTGGAGAAACCCATTTATCATGGAGATTTGCCTTCGTTGGACCACTAATATTTAGTGAAAGTCCAAATTGAAGCAAAAGGATGCTTGTATGTACGATCTCCGTACGCCTAGTCAGGCGAACTTCATTTTGGACAACGCATAGGGGGATGCGTTTTTTTTTTTACTCATGCGACTGAACTTAGAATAAAACTCTAAGCGCCTACGTACCTCGGTGAAGAGGATCAAGTCATATCGTAGTTCAGAAAAATGAGTTAACTTTTGCCTAGGCTGCCCTTTGCGGGGTTTTCAACCTAGCGGACATTTTTTTTTCTTGTGTCCTAACTTTTGCCGAGGCTGCCCTTTGCGGGGTTTTCAACCTAGCGGACATTTTTTTTTCTTGTGTCCTAACTTTTGCCTAAGCCGCCTCTTGCGAGATTTTCAACCTAGCGGACATTTTCTTGGGCCGTGCACAGTTTATACTCTTGCGAGCCAAGAGTTACATGCAGTTTATGCTCGTGCCTTAAGGAGCATCATCTTGCTTCAAGGATAGTACTTTTTCAAGAACTTTGCTTTGATAGGACCGATCCTTAGGCCATCCGCATCAACAAGCTTGTAAGCGCCACTTGAATATGCTTCTTGTACGACATATGGTCCATCCCATTTTGAGGTGAATTTTCCCCCAGACTTATGGGAAACGATGATGGGTCTTCTTACTGCAAGGACTTGATCTCCCACTTGGAAGGACCTCAAGCGAACCTTTTTGTTGAAGGCACGAGATAGACGGACTTGATAATATTCAAGATTTTGTTGAGCCTCCAACCTTTTCTCATCAAGTGCTTTCAACTCTGCAAGACGCAACCGAGCATTTTCCTCTTCGGTGAGCCCTTCTTGAATAGCAAGTCGTAAAGAAGGTATTTGGCGCTCAAGTGGTAGGACTGCTTCAACTCCATAAGCAAGCGAATATGGGGTTGCTTGCGTTGGTGTGCGGTAAGTCGTCCTATATGCCCACAAAGCTTCTTCCATTCGTTCATGCCAATCTCGTTTGGACTTGGAAACAACCTTCTTCAACAAATTACACAAAGTCTTATTGAACGGAGGTACTACCCATTTTTGACAGATAGTCATTTGTGTTTGATCTGGCAAAGTAAGCGCTGAAGCTAGAGCAGCTAAAGCATCAGCTTTCTTATATTCCCTCCTAGGAACATGCTGAAGAGTCACATCACCAAGCCATCCTATCAATTTCTGAGCATAACCATGATAGGGGAGTAATTCAGGCTTCTTGACTTCGTAGCTTCCCAAGAGTTGATTGATCACCAACTGAGAGTCACCAAAGACTTGCAACTGCAACTGCTTCATGTCGACGGCCATTTCAAGTCCAAGTATTAGTGCTTGATATTCAGCGACATTGTTGGAACAACGTTGTGTCAAAGTAAAGGAGTATGGTAGAACTTCTCCCTGCGGAGTAACAAACACCACACCAGCACCAGCTCCATCACGTTGTGCAACACCATCAAAGTACATTTTCCACGGAGATTGAATTTCAACGACCATTGTATCTTCGTCGGGAAGTTCATCAGTTAGCTCCTAGTTATCAGGTATCGGGTGATCTGCTAGGAAGTCTGCCAATGCCTATCCTTTTACAGCCTTTTGAGGGATGTATGTAATCTCAAATTGTTGAAACTGGAGGTACCACCTCGCTAGTCGATCACTGAGGACTGGTTTTGACATCACAAACTTGATGGGATTTTCTTTGGAAATGAGGTTAACACTATGAGCTTAAAAGTAGTGCTTCAGCTTTTGAATCGAGAAGACTAGCGCCAAACACAACTTTTCAATTGGCGTGTAATTCAGCTCATTAGGTGTCATCATTCTGCTCAAGTAGTAAAGATAATTTTCTTTCCCTTCGCTATTCTCTTGGGCCAACAACGCTCCAACCGACCTTTCTTGTGCTGAAATGTACAGTATCAATGGTTTTCCAGGTACAGGGGCTACTAGAACTGGAGGCTTCATTAAATATGACTTGATATTCTCTAAGGCATTAGTACATGCTTCGTCCCACTTGAAAGGGGCGCCCTTCTTCATGAGACGACTGAATGGTTGGCACCTCCCAGCTAAATTCGAAATGAATCTCCTAATATAAGCTAGCTTCCCTTGTAGACTTTTTAACTCATGAATATTTCGAGGCTCGGGCATTTTCAAAATCACATCAACTTTGGCTTGATCAATTTCGATTCCTCGATGTCGAACAATGAAACCAAGGAATTTTCCAGAAGTAACTCCAAAGGCACATTTCAATGGATTCATTCGAAGCTGATATCTCCAAAGTCGCTCGAACACCATTCTCAGGTCTTGCAAGTGGTCGCTCCTCTTTCTTGATTTTACCACCAAGTCATCCACATAACATTCAACATTTTTGTGGAGCAAATCATCAAAGATATTCTGCATATCCCTTTGATATGTGGCACCAGCATTTTTCAAACCAAAAGGCATCACTTTGTAACAATAAATACCCTTGGGTGTACGAAATGCAGTAAGCTCTTCATCTTTTGGTGCCATGCGAATTTGGTTACAGCCGGATGAACCATCCATGAAAGACATCGCCTCATAACCAGTGGTAGAATCAATCATCAATTCTGGGATGGGAAGCGGGAAATCATCTTTAGGGCATGCGTTGTTAAGATCCCTGAAGTCAACGCAAACTCGAATTTGGCCAGTCTTCTTTTTTACGGGAACGATACTCGAAATCCATGTAGGATATTTAACTTCACAAATAAAGCCAGCTTCAATGAGTTTGTTGACTTCATTTTCGATTGAAGGAACCAAATCTGGTCTGAAATACCTTTGGACCTGCTTAACAGGACGGGCACCATTCTTGACCGCCAGATGATGGACTGCTACTTTGGGATCTAATCCAGGCATCTCTTTATAACTCCAAGCAAAAACATCCCTATATTCTTTGAGTATTTCCATGTAAGTGTCTTCTTCATCACCTGTTAGAAAAGCACTTAGGTAGGTGGGCCTTGGGTCTTCATCAGTACCAAGATTAACTTCTTTCAAAGAGTCTACTGTGGTCTTCACCCCTCCTTCAAGTTGTGGAGGAGCATCTCTGGCATCTTCATCCCCTCGAGGATCGCCATCATTGAAAGATATGTGGTAACACGAGGAGATGTCCTTCAACTTCTCGGCAACCTCTATTTGAAACGAAGTAGATCACTTTGTGCAGTAATATGATATGAAGAACCTACACTCTCCTCATCTTCGTCACGCTCCTTGGTATACACTACAGTGTGAGACTTTGCTTTTAGCACCTCCCCACATGAAACCACAAGCTTTGTTTGTCGTCTCATTCTAGAAGGAATCAAACTTTGTATATCCCTCTAGGTTCCAGGCAAAGCAAGCGTTTTCACGCTTTGATAATCTCTGTGGAACTTGTTCTTCCTTTTCTCCTTCAGTTTTAATGGCCCTAATCTCTAAAATACAGAAGCTTTTGTGGCCGACTTTCCAAGACGATCAAACACTGAAGGCCTTTTATTGGAAGCAACAGACTCATCTTCCACAGTGATGTAGTTGATACTTGCCCTTCTTATGGATATGCGAACTGGCGGAGGTTGTTTGTATCCCAAACCTTCACGTGATTGCATCATGCTAGCTCCTGATGGAAGTTTCCCCAACTTTGACGGCTCGTTAGGGTTGTACCCAGCCTTGACAAATAACTTGTAAGCATTTGGATCAAAGCCTTCATTTGTACGTTTTGTAGGGAGTGCCATATTTTGTGGCGGATTCTGAGCCACGAAGTCTCCAAGTAACTTTGAGGACAAATTTATCGCATCAATTCGTCTGATGGGAAGAGTTAGCCCTCCTAGCGTATTTTCTTGAGCTTCAGATGGTTGACCTTCCTTTTTCTTCAACTTTGGGACATAGCAGAGCACGGGAGTTGCCTTCTTCTTTTTCAAAGACACGGTGTTCCCTTTATTGGGATTGGAGTGCGACACCTCAGCACCAACTTCAACTTTTCCAATAGTCTCATCAGCTCTTTCAGTTGCTATCTTATCACTCTTGGTCGTTGCGATGTCATCGACTTTTACTTCTCTTACCATGTAGTTTTTCAAGTAGAACTTCGCATCAACGAAGTGTGACTCTGCTTCAGTAAATGGCTTATCATCAACAACTATCTTCTTTTCGACACTGCCTTCAAGATACTTCAAACACTGATAGTAGGAGGATGGGATAACTTTGTTCTCGTGTATCCATGGCCTGCCAAGCAACATATTATACGAAGTCTTTGCGTCGATGACATGCATCCATGCACTTGATCGCAAATCTTCGATGGTGATATCTACTTTGATAGCACCTATGGCTCGTTGCCCCCCTTGATTGAATCCTTGTATCATCAAGCGCCTTTCAGAAAGTTCTTCAGTTGTGATGCCAAGTTCCTTCATTGTACGAATAGGAAGAATGTTAACTCCAGATCCATCATCTATCAATATTCTGTTTATCCTCTTCTCGAGGGCATAACCCACCATGTACAATGGACGATTATGTAGTGTTTCCCCAAGTAGAAGATCGTCATTTGTGAATGTGATCCTTGTATCACATGTGTGTACCTCTTTCGAAGAAGATTCAACAGGCTTTTCAGATGATGACAGAGACAATGTTGATAGGTTTTCATCATTTGCTTTCTCTTTATCAGTATTGAAGCATGATGCTTCAATGTTGTCTCGAGCAGTCTTATTATGGAACCAGCTTGGTAGGAATTCCCCCAAAGTCACAGGACATCGTGGTTCTTGGTGGTAGTTCTCCTCCACTTTTGCTTTCCTCAGACGCTCAACTGATTTCTGCTTCCTTGGTCTTCTAACCATCCTTTTCCTTGTTGGTTGTTTAGATGATTCTTTTTGTGGACTTATTTTACAGCGTCTCCGCCTAGTCACCAGAATCCAACCTTCATCATTGGCTTCATCAGCTTGGGTTCTATCTTCCTCCAATGGTCCTCCCTCATGTTCTTCAAAGCTGTATATCTGGATCGGATCGAAAGAGCCAAAGGTGATAGAGACTTGATTCGAACTTGCCTTCTCATCATCAAGCAGAATCTTGTTTTCATTAGCCAACTGCATAACTTTGTCCTTGAAGACAAAGCACTTCTCAAGAGAGTGACCCACAAGTCGATGATACTTGCAATAGTTCGGGTCGTTTGTTCTTCCAGCTTCATTGGGCCGCTTCATCTCTGGTAAATCAATGAGCTTCAGCTCAAGTAGTTCATCAAAAATTCAGGGACATCAGAATCCAGGAAGGGGTACTCTCTTTCTTGCATCTCCTTCAAGGTAGACTTTCGGCTTTTGTTGTCTTGGAAGGAAGTTGCTTTCATACTCTGCTTCTTGCTCACCTTCGTAGTAAACTTTACAGGCGAGGCGTTGACGTTCATGGATTCTTTATTATCACTCTTGGGGACGAACTTGCTCCATTTCCTGGGTTCCTGCTTGTCCTTTCCTTTGCGAGGGTCGTAGACAGGCATTACTTCATTCCCAGTAGAAGACATGCTCAACTCCATGTCATGAGCACGAGTAGCTAGTTCTTCAAAAGACCTTGGCTTAATTCCAAGCAATATGTAGTGAAGCCCCCAATGCATTCCTTGGATACACATCTCTATCACAGAAGCTTCGTGATGAGTCGTGAAATTACGCGATATTCGACGCTAATTCCTTAAGCTTTTGTGACTCCTTAAGCACTTTTGTTGTTACTTTTTGTGTTTCTATGTTGTTTTGTAGGAAAAGATGCCCGAAGAGCATAAAAGAGCAAAATGGATCAAAATGGACCAAAATGGAACAAAATAGAGCAAAACAAGCCAAGTAGCTGAAATGAGTGATCGGAAGATACCAAGTGAAAAGAAAGTCAAAAAAGAGGTCAAACTGGACATTTTTGCAAAACTGTCAAAACTGGACAGTTTTGCAAAAACGGGACAGATTTGCAAAACTGTCAAAAAGTGGACAGTTTTGCAAAAACGGGCAGAATTGCAAAAACAGAAATATGGGGGCAGATTTTGACATTTTTTGGACTTGGAAAAATTGGGGGGAGCTACAAAAGAGAGGCTAGGGCAAAACATTTTCTATCTTTGGTCATTTTGCAAGTTTTGGAGGCTAGGGTTTTCACCTACACCATTGGAGGAGAAGATTGGAGCACTTTAATGAGATAATTCTTAAACCTTTCTTCAACTCCTTGTTTTGTATTGAATATTTTAGTGTGTAGTATTTCATTTCTAGACTTGAATCTCGTTTATGAAAGTATTCTTGATTAAAGTTTGGTTTGAAACTCTTGTTATGCTTATGTATTGAATGATTCTTATTGCTATTGAAGTGTGTCTTTGTTGATTTAATTAATCTCGTTCTTGAATGTTTCCAAAGGGATTAGCTAACCCTAGGACTCACCCATTTACTTAGATTGAGCTTGGAAAAGGAAATCTAGGTTGGGAAAGATTAATTAACAAGAATTTGGGTCATTAAACTCATCTAATAACTTGAGCTCGGAAGAGGATAGTTACTTGAGGTTAAATTGATTGTGCCTAATATCACACTCTAAGGCTTGGAAAAGCTTAGAGTGAAATTCATTGATTTGGTTGGAAGACTTTCAATGAGATTTGAGAAATCATTATCTATTGACACAAACCCGCTCTTAGTTGTAAAATCATAAAATACGTTGGATCGTTACTTGAGTGTAATTTCCTAGTATCCAAACTTGTGGCCATTGATCATTTTACTTGCTTTCTAGGTTAGTTTATATTTCCGCATTAGTCATAATTTTCTCAAAAACCAAAATATTATCCATCGTTTGGCTTTAGCGTAGTTGGTGAAAGTTCCTTACTTTCTTAATCGCCTAGCATATTGTTCCCTGTGGGATCGACCCCGACTCATAGTTGGGTAAATATATTGCATACGACCGTGTACACTTTCTCTTTGAGGTGTGTATTTGGACGTTATCAAAAATGGCGCCGCTGCCGGGGAACAATTTGGCGTATTTAGGTTAGTTTGGGATTTAAGCTTGCTTGCTTTGGTCAAAATTCGTAAATATTAGTGTAGTTGTTTTCTTTGCTTGATTTTATTTTTATATAAAAAAAAAAAAAAAAAAAAAAAAAAACTGACCAGTTTTGCAGAATTGCAAAACTGTCCAGTTCTGAAAAACTGTCCAGTTTTTGCTTCTGCAGAAACTGTCCAGTTCTGAAAAACTGACCAGTTTTGCAGAATTGCAAAACTGTCCAGTTCTGAAAAACTGTCCAGTTTTTTATTTTTGCAGAAACTGTCCAGTTCTAAAAAAAAAAAAAAAAGAAAAAACATGGCATCTTGGAATGAAAACGAAAATGGGTTTGATGGTTGCAATCCATATTTTGATGACCCATGTCCATATTGTGAAGGACCCCACTTTTGGCAAGATTGTGAATATGCTCCCGGGAGAGAGATGTGTGCACCGTCTCAATCCTATGATGAGAGTATTTGTAATGTATGTGGTGGCCAAGGTGGACATTGGGGTGATTGTCCCAATTATTTTACTTCCCCTCCCCCAAGTTGTTCTAACGAAAATGCGAGTTGTGCTTTTGAGTTTGACAGGGCCAACAACATGACAAGTGAAGGACAAAGTGCCGGATATGAAGGCATCATGGCAATGCTCCAAACATACTTAGATCGAGAAGCTAAAATGGAGGAAGAGCGAAAGCTCCTCCAACAATCCGTTTTAGAAAATGGAGAAGCCATGAAAAGAATGAATGATTCATTGGAGGATGCCAATTCCTCAATTGTCATGGAAGTGTCAACTCCTCAAAATGAAATGGTTGAAGAAGAGATTTCAAGTTTACAAGATGAGCCCGAAAATTCGTGTGACCACAACGAAAGTTGTGAAATTGAAGAAGTGGTTCAACTTGAAGAAGAAGAGCAAAATCTTGAAGAAGAAATCTCCAATTCTCAAAAAGAAGAAGTTGAGGAAATTTTGAAAAGCATAATGGGGAGGAACAAAAACTATGGGCAAGTCTTGACCAGATTGTGGGAAGAAGTTCAACATGGAGATGATGAAACTATCCAAAAGGTATATCTCACCATGGATGGATTTTTACAAGAGTTGGACGACTCTCACAATGAAGAAAATCTTGACAAAATGGAAATTTTGAGCCAAGATTGGCTAATGAATCAAGCTCAACAACTTGAAGCCTATGGAAATCACCGTGAAGGCATTTCGCGGATGATGGAAGAATTTCTGAAAATGCATGTTGAGCAAAGTCAAGAAGTGGAGCTACTTGAAATTACTATCCAAAAATTGGAGGCCGAATTGAATGCAAAGATTGAGGCATGTGATGCTCAATATCAAAGGGCCATGGATTGTAGTTTTGAGTTGGTTTCCAATGAAGAAGAGGTCAAGATTGATTTTGATGAGCTAATGGCGAATTGCCAACCTACCAACCCAAAATTAGTGAATGATGCCGAAGTTAAAGAAATGATACTAGAGTTGCATAAAAGAGTTCATAATATAATTTTTGAAGACTCTAGTTCATTTTTTGGTGAGGATGTCAAAACTCATGCAAATTTGGAATTTGAGCGCGCTGGACCACATTCTAACCATTTTTCAACATTGTGCTTGGTTGATGATATGGAAGTTGAACTAACCAAGCCAATGGAGAATTTTGGAGATGAAGATCAAAGCGTTTTCATTTTGAAGTTTGCTATGCCAAGAAAACAAAATGACATGCCTCACTTACGGGCCAAGAAGTGCAAAATGCGACACTCGAGAGTTGGCCTCCTCGTTTTTCTGCCACCGCCCCATGAGCGTCATCATGATCTTGATTCAAAGTTGGGGCGCAAATTCATATCTTCCAAATGGAAGGAAAAGTGGTAAAGGTAACCGTCGTGCCGCGACGTTAAATCAAGCGCTTGGTGGGAGGTAACCCATCGTTTTAAAAGTTTTTAATCGTTTTTGAAATTTTATTTTTTAGAATAGTTTAGTTTATGGTTTTTGACTAATCTGCAAAGTTTCAGAACTTTTGGAGTTATTTTGAGCATATCGGATACCCGGACAGCCCCCAAAACCAGTAAAAACTGCAGAATAATGTTTTCTGGTGTCATAACATGCGATTCGCATGTCATACATGCGAATCGCATGTCATACATGCGAATCGCATGTGTCGTCGCATGTCATGACAGAGAACAAAAAAAAAAAAAAAAAAAAAAAAAAAAAAAAAAAAAATCCTGGTGACATCACATGCGACTCGCATGTCATACATGCGAATCGCATGTGTGGTCGCATGTCATGCCAGTAAAAAAAAAAAAAAAAAATCTTTCCTTTTCTATTTTTATGTTTTGTTTTGATTATGTGCAGCGAGGACACTGCAACATTTATAGTTGGGGGTGGCATGTGCTAGCACATTATATTTTGGAACTTTATAAAGGAAGTTGGAATAATTGGGGAAACTAGTATGCAAAGGAAGGAGTGTTGTTTTGAAATGAAGAGGAAAGTGGACGAAAGGTTTTGTGTAGTGTTCAAGGAGGGCGTAGTCACTTGTATCCCAAATACTTATCCTACCCTTCCCTAAGCCTACATTACAAGCTTAAAAAGTCCCTATGTGATCTCCAACTAAATGTTCTTGAGTTAGTGATAAACGAAAATAAAGGCAAGCTTATGGTGTGATATTTGTTAGCACTAGAACTTCTTTGTTGAGTGTGAGCGACTTTTGTGTATTTGTCCCTTGTGTCGTTGCTGTGAATATTGTGATTTTGGGACTTTCTTTCTTGTGAGGGCATATGGATTACGATAGAGTGGTGATGTTCAAAAATTCCAAGTTGAGTCAAGTGAGCATATCTAGCAAACTAGTGGTTTTGAGTCACTTATTGAGACTTGAGTGTTGTTGCTTGATTATTTTAAATCTCTATTGCATTCTTGAAATTGTATTTTGAATGAGGGAGTTATTTGGTTGAAGCTTCACATGCTTGTAGCCTAATTGTTGGTACCAACCAAAGTCATGCTTTTGTGCTTAAAATGGATCCTCATTGAGATTTTGGTTTTAGTTTGCTTGAGGACAAGCAAAGACTTTAAGTTGGGGGTGTTGATGAGTCGTGAAATTACGCGATATTCGACGCTAATTCCTTAAGCTTTTGTGACTCCTTAAGCACTTTTGTTGTTACTTTTTGTGTTTCTATGTTGTTTTGTAGGAAAAGATGCCCGAAGAGCATAAAAGAGCAAAATGGATCAAAATGGACCAAAATGGAACAAAATAGAGCAAAACAAGCCAAGTAGCTGAAATGAGTGATCGGAAGATACCAAGTGAAAAGAAAGTCAAAAAAGAGGTCAAACTGGACATTTTTGCAAAACTGTCAAAACTGGACAGTTTTGCAAAAACGGGACAGATTTGCAAAACTGTCAAAAAGTGGACAGTTTTGCAAAAACGGGCAGAATTGCAAAAACAGAAATATGGGGGCAGATTTTGACATTTTTTGGACTTGGAAAAATTGGGGGGAGCTACAAAAGAGAGGCTAGGGCAAAACATTTTCTATCTTTGGTCATTTTGCAAGTTTTGGAGGCTAGGGTTTTCACCTACACCATTGGAGGAGAAGATTGGAGCACTTTAATGAGATAATTCTTAAACCTTTCTTCAACTCCTTGTTTTGTATTGAATATTTTAGTGTGTAGTATTTCATTTCTAGACTTGAATCTCGTTTATGAAAGTATTCTTGATTAAAGTTTGGTTTGAAACTCTTGTTATGCTTATGTATTGAATGATTCTTATTGCTATTGAAGTGTGTCTTTGTTGATTTAATTAATCTCGTTCTTGAATGTTTCCAAAGGGATTAGCTAACCCTAGGACTCACCCATTTACTTAGATTGAGCTTGGAAAAGGAAATCTAGGTTGGGAAAGATTAATTAACAAGAATTTGGGTCATTAAACTCATCTAATAACTTGAGCTCGGAAGAGGATAGTTACTTGAGGTTAAATTGATTGTGCCTAATATCACACTCTAAGGCTTGGAAAAGCTTAGAGTGAAATTCATTGATTTGGTTGGAAGACTTTCAATGAGATTTGAGAAATCATTATCTATTGACACAAACCCGCTCTTAGTTGTAAAATCATAAAATACGTTGGATCGTTACTTGAGTGTAATTTCCTAGTATCCAAACTTGTGGCCATTGATCATTTTACTTGCTTTCTAGGTTAGTTTATATTTCCGCATTAGTCATAATTTTCTCAAAAACCAAAATATTATCCATCGTTTGGCTTTAGCGTAGTTGGTGAAAGTTCCTTACTTTCTTAATCGCCTAGCATATTGTTCCCTGTGGGATCGACCCCGACTCATAGTTGGGTAAATATATTGCATACGACCGTGTACACTTTCTCTTTGAGGTGTGTATTTGGACGTTATCACTTCGCTGAGCCTATCTTTGCAGTTTAGACTCGCATTTCTCCATCGGTTGATGAAATCGATAACTGGTTCGCCCTTCCTCTGGCGAGTGCTTGTAAGCTCAACCATGCTCACGGTACGCCTTGTGCTATAAAAGCGGTTGAGGAACTCCTGCTCGAGTTGCTCCCAACTATCGATAGAATTAGGCTCAAGATCAATGTACCAGTCGAAGGCATTTCCTTTGAGGGAGCGGACGAACTGTTTGACGAGATAGTCTCCATAGGTCCCAACATTGTTACATGTTTCAACAAAATGTGCAACATGTTGCTTTGGATTTCCCTTGCCTTCAAATTGTTGAAATTTGGGAGGTTGATAACCGGCAGGCATCTTGAAGCTATCGATTCTTGTAGTGTACGGCTTTCCGTAAGTAAACGAAGACTTGGTAGCAACTTCGTACTTATCCTTGATAGTCCCTTCGATGAACTCCTTTAGTCGGTCAAGCGGAATCATCCCTTCAGAAGAAACAGGAATTTCCTTGGTAGGTGGTACTTGCTTTGCACGAGGTTCAGTCTCTTGTACTTCAGGACCCTTCCCAGGTGCGTGGCTGGATTCTCCTTCCATTAATTCATCCATCTTGTCCATCAACTTCTCAATCCGAACGTCTTGATTTGGCACATGCTTGGCCAAGCCATCAATCACCTTTGCCAAATTTGCCAGTGTTTCCTCCATTGATGAAGTGTTAGTTACCATTGCTTGCATGATTGTTGGGGATGTTGGAGAATAGCATGGATTATCGCATAAGTTGATCTTTGACTGGCCTACTTCATGTGGTGTGAGAGGAGAGGATCCGTCACTTGAAGTATCATCATCTTCCTTCATAGCAGAGTTCTTGGATCCAGAGAGATCAAGTAGAGCTAGAGTCTTCTAAATATTTTCAGCAATGCTGCTTCCTTCCTCTGATGCATCAGTAGAGGATCTCGCTCCTTTTGGAGATGAAGATCCAAAAACAGGAGTTGTTACGGATGAGACTTGGAGTGCTTTCTATCCCAACATGCTTGCTTTGAAGTAATCTCGATGCTTTCCACATCAGCATAGAATTTGGAGCTAGCAACCTTGGGGGAAACTGATTTGGAGTTGATCTTCTCTGAAGTCATCTCGATGTTGTTAAACTTTGATGATTGAAAAGTTGAGATGAGAGGTAGAGATTGTCCCACTGGGCGTGCCAGAATTTGTAGACAATAAAATTTGGAAAATAATAATCCAGACAGGAAAATATCGCGACAATCTTTGTATTTGATTTCAGAATATGAGTGTTACAATCTCTATGATTCCTCTGATTCGTCTTTTCAAAAATAATTTCAAGGGCTTTTGAGCTTATTCTTGAACTTGATGGATTTGATCTTGACTTGTGCTTGAATTCAAGGGCTTTTGAGCTTGATCTTGAATCTGGTGGTCTTGATCTTGAACTTGTATTTGGATTCAAGGGCTTGAAGCTTGATCTTGAATCTTCGTCTGGATCTCTAGAACTTCTAGAGAAATACTTGAATGCTTGAATGCTTTTAGCTTGTAGAGAAATCCGCAGCGTTTGATCCACGAGCTCTCTCTTGCTTCTTGTTAGAATTTTTGTCCTCTTTTCTGAATTATGAGACCCCTATTTATAGTTGTAGGATGGAGGAGTTGTGATAAGGACAGACTTCTTTCGACCAATCAGATTTAAGCTGACATGTCGATATTTGATTGGCCGGAACATGTCACTTGTACACGTGGCGCATCTTCATTGGCCTTTGATTTGATTAGGCATGCTGCATCATTTTGACACGTGGCATGATCCTATTGGCTTCTTCGTTTGACTTGGCGTGCCACGTCATTTGACACGTAGCACCAATTTGGGCCCTTGGATAAGATTACATCTAGGGCTTGACAAATTGGGTTCATCATTTGTAGCCCAATTAAATGGACTAGCCCAATGAAATCGGACCATTACTTAAATTCATGTTTATTGGACCTAAATAATCAACCCAATTATATTAGCCCAAAATCCAATTATTTGGACTAATATATTTTGAAATTAATATAATTCGAATTTCTTGTGGATTTAAATTTGATAAAATTTCATCGTCCACAGATATATTTTCAACTCAAATTTAAATTGTAGATACGATTCCCTATTTCTACTCCAAAATATTTTATATCAACTCTAAATCAAAAGCTACCTCCTTATCTTTCGTTTAAATTTTCAAAAGTGCTATATTTGTGCCACTCTTTTCCAATTTAAAAACCACATTTTTATCTTTCATTTAAAATTTAAATCAAATGTTATTACAATTGTCATTAATTTTGTCCTAAAATTGCCAAGTGGTTTGTTATTAACTTGCCACTTGGCTTAACCACATTGTTTGTACCTCTCCTATTTTATATACTAGTATTCATACCCGCGCGATGCGCGACGAATGTCAAAAGAACTAATCATGACAAATTTTTCATACCGAAGAAAAAACAAATAGATTTTCCATATGTAAAACTATAATTGTTAAGTCTTCAACCCAATCAATCACCTACCGGATGTCTTTAATCAATATCTCTAATGGTTTCATATTAAAGTTATGGCTAAAGATTTCCGCTTATATTAGAGAAAACAGATGCACTGTTTGAAATCTTTTTTATTAATTGAACTTATTAGACAAATTTTGCTGATTCAATATATCTTTGATACTTTTTTCGAGAAACTTAATGGATCAAATCTATAGTGCATTAGTAATCCTATTTTATTTATAATGTAGGGATCTAGTAGCTCATTTGGTTGGATATCTCAACTTTTACCTTATTGGTGAGGGTTCGAATCCCCATGTTATAATTCCCTCCCCCATTTCCCCTTCTGCTACCTCTTATGTAATTTAAAAGAAGAAAAAAATCTTATTTATAATATTACATCAAATCACATCTATTCAACATTTGAACTATTTTTCTAGCGAAGTCATTTATAATAACAATAACAACATACCCAGTGTAATCCCACAAGCATAAGTATTGAATTTCTACTAAGGTCTCCTTTTATACGTCAATTTCCTAATAGTCCTACACATGATAAATAAGATAAGGGTTGTTAAAGTGATAAAGAACATGTTACGAAAAGAGGAAGCTTTAAAATCAAAGTTTTATAGTAACTTTTTTCACAAATATTATTTCCAATATTTACCAAAAAGCATATAACTTCCCATCATCACATTATTCCATTCTCTCTTGGTAATTTTAAATATTGTTAGTTCTTTCGATATAGGAAATAATAGAAAACATTATATATAACTCAATTAAATACAAGAAAGTAATTCGAAACACTCACCTATAGAACTTGGCAGTGGCGACCACTTTTTTTTTTTTTTTTAATCCATGACTACTTCAATATGCGTCCCCAAGTATACTTGAAACTGTTAAAAGAAAATCATCTCCGCAACATTACTTCCCCGATAAATTCAAATACTAAACTCTTATCCTTTGGTAATTTTACGATGAAAGTTTTGACTACTTTTTTTTTTCCTCTTGTTTGTCTCCTGTCTATCAATGATGCTTTTATTCATATATCTGGTATATAGTGTCGTGCCACTTTTTATTAGCTTGCTTGTTAACTTAATGTTCTCTTTTTGATATATAATATAAATAAATTTTATACTCCCTGAAACTTTATTTATTTGTACGTTTTCTTCCATTACTCAAAATTCTCTTATTTGAATTTATCATTAATAATAATTTTGAGTATTATTTTTACTGAATTTTACCCTTTAAATTAATCAAAGTATATTCACATCACTCCATTCACCTATTTGATATATTATTTTTCCTACTATGACATTTTAATCAATATTTTTCCTCTAATGTTTTACCTCTAATTCGGATAAGCAGAACTTTTTTTTCCCTAGGTATAATTGTGATATCGAATTTGAGAAATATATTATTTCTAATGAAGAAATTAAAATGAAAAGGAGAGAGTTTACAAATAGATCAATAATAACTTAAAAGAAGAAACTAATTCTGAACGTACCTTCCTTGAGAACACAAATAATAAGGTGGATGATATTATTCAAATATTGATATATTTTCCGAAGTTTTTTCGCATAATTACCACAATAATCCCTCTTGTGTAGGAAATAAATGAAGAGAGATCTTTAAAAAAAGTATGCTTGTGAAAAAATATAAGAATGCCCATTCATAAAATCTGACCAACCAATAAAACATATACCTTAAATTTCTGAGAATTTGTTTAGATATCCTGATCTCGCAATTCTATTCCAATACCAGATTCATAGGTAGCATAACTTCTCTCAATTGGTCATCTTTCTTCTTTGGACCTTTTAGGCTTATTGTTTAAAAACTTGAAAAATTTTCTTTGTCCAGATAGAATGATATAAAATTTTAGAACAACCTTAGCAGTCATGATCGACAATAAGAGTGAAAAAACAAATGAAGTAAATGCTTTGTTAAAAACTGGAAAAAAAAAACTTTGTTAAAAGAAAACACTCTACAAAAAATGTCTTGACATTATAGATGTAATTAGAAGCCAACTAAAATTCTTCTCAAGCATAACTATGCTTTAAAGAAATGAAATAATTTGGATCATAAAAAAGAAACCCTCATTAAATAGAGGAACACGAAAAAAAAAAGTAAAATCTATGAACTATAGACTAAAGAAATCTCACCTTGCCACGATCATCCACATTGAGTCCCATTATTGGAGTTTCATCCTTTTTTGAAGCTTTTAGTTGCTGTAACTATTCTGCCATGAGAAACAGATTAGTAGGTCACTGCTAAATCATAAATAATACCATATTAAAAAGAACTTTTTTAACAGGTTATTTTTTATTAATAACTTATCCAGTATGCGAGATTAAATAAATAATAATATGATCACAAAATATGAGTAAGATCTATTTGCTGAAAGCCTCAAACAAAGTGTGCGGGAGCCCAAATTGTTAGAATGTCGTAAGTAAAAGAAAATGACTAACGAAAATAAGCTCATTCTAAATTATAATGACCTAAAAAGCTTCATTTGTCAAGTAGTATGTCATTTTGGTTACACTCTCGTTTTATTGGTTAACAAAAGGCACTCCTTATTATAGGTGATGAAGTTATGAGATGTTTTCAGGATAAGAATAGAGAATTTAAAAGTAGATATTTATCTTTAATTCAAGTTCAAGTTAACAAAATGATTCAAATTTAAAAAATATTTGTGCAGATTATATTGGAGATACTATTTGGATTACCTCAAATTTGAAATTGTTTGGCTCTATCTATGTCTCTACAGTTAGATTTTAGATTTAAATGACTTTCTCTATATCTTTGTTGTTAGATTTTAAATTTGAATATTAACATTTATGTAAAATATTTACGGATAGAATCAAATTCTGTTGGGTTTTGGGTTTAGCTATATCTCTAAGCAAATGTTTTGATTTTGAACTTTTCTTTTTATGCTCCTCTTTTTCTGCTATTTAATAAAGTAAATATTAAATTAATTAATTATTATTACACAATCTAGTAAATATAATCCTAAAATTACCAAATGTGCAACTTTAATCCATATATAGGTCCGCCCTTATGGTTCCCAGCAAAAAATGTTAGCTTATTTTAAAATCTAAATGCCGAAATGCTCGGAGCTTCATTTTTACAATTCAAAAATCCATACGATTAAAATTTGAAATTTTGTTTTTGAACCCAAAATATTAGATAATTATTGAGTAGATTTGAATCAGACTCCTTATAAATTGCTTTGGATCATGCGAAGTTAATTTTAAATTTAAATGCAAATAGCTTGGGGATTTAATTTTCAATAAAAAAAATTAACAACACGGTTAAAACTTGGAATGTTGTTTTTCAAAAGCCTGGATAAGGTCAAGTTTATTTGGATCAAGATCTTCATAAGAGTTTCTCACACGGAACATATTTTAAATAGATTCTAGATCGAAGTTTTGTTTTCAATTTAAATTAAAAGTTACTCATAGCAGGTTAAATAATGATATTTCTCATGTATACATGTTCCATTTTTTTTAAAAAAAAAGAAATTAATTATAAGCATCGAAGATATTATTATTATTATTATTATTATTATTATTATTATTATTATTATTATTATTATTATTATTGTATTTGACTGGCCGTTGCATTTTCATGAGTGTGTAGTGGATATCACACTTTAGATTAAAGATTTCACTTATTAAGTTATTTTATAATTTTGATTTAAGAATTTTAAATTTGAATGCGTTGTTTCAGTTTTTAAATGATATCTTTCAATTTAAATTCGAAAACTTTATCTATCAATTTTAATATTTATCATTGAAATTAGTTTTGTCCTAATTCTTTTTAACTTTGTCTTAAAATTGCCAAGTGACTTGTTATTAGCTTGTCACTTGGCTTAACCACATTGCTTGTACCTCTCCTATTATATATATATATATAGATATAGACTAGTATTCATACCCGTGCGATGCGCGGATATTAAAAAAAATAATTGTAAAAATTGTAATATTATTTGCTTGAGAAAATTGAATATAATTGCTCAATTGTCATCTTACATCTTTATAGAATCCAAGAAAAAATATGGTCATGAAATAAAATAAAATAAACTAATCATATGATTATTGAATAGCTTTTGGATGAAATAAAGATATCATCTTCAATTCTTTTGTGAAACAAATGTTCCTAAAATGTAACATGATTGAAAACAAACAAAAATAATTTCTCAGAAGTGATAAAATATTATACAATAAATTATAGTCATACAGATTTTAGTGGTGAGAATTTAGTACACAAAAGACTATAACTTTACTTTCTATTTTCACTCATTTAACTTCTGTTATGTGTTGAAAGGAAAAAGACAAGGTTAGTGAATTCACCTTCCCTTATCACTTGTATCACAATTTTTGTAAAGAGGGAGTTTATTTATTGGCTACGTTAATCAACCCAAAACATAATTTATGTGTTTTAAAATAAATAATGGCGTAAAGCAGTATCACACTCCTTATTGTTAAATGTATTTTATATGCTTATTAAATTACAATAAGAATATATAAGCTACAAAATTCATTGAGAATATGAGTGGAGTAAATCTAATTTCAACTCAAATGAATATTTTTAAAATTTCTTCACATATATTTTTGAAAATCCATAGCCCTTGATAAAGAATAACTCAATTTAAATCATAACCCTTAAAATTCACAAAGACACGTGTTACTAATCTAAACCTGTGTTATAACTTAGATTATCAATTACTAATGAACTTTGATCAATCTTGGTTATCCAGTTGTGGGATAAATTCATCTAAGTTGAATATTTTATTTTTGAAATATCTTATTCTTATTTTATTACTTCTTGTTTAGATAATAAGTCAGCCATTATAGCGTTGATCTTTAGATGGATATACTTGGACAATAATTGATTGGAAATTCAAATAAAAAATGAAAATGTTCTAATTCATTCATATGCACCATAAATTAGTAAATAAAACTAATTAATATTTATTCTGATATGTACAGAAAAAATGCATTTTTAGCATTTCTTTTTTACTCTTAAAATGGGAATAATAATTTTTTTCAAGAAGCTTATATTTTCTTAATTTTATAGATGTGTTCTACTTGTCATGCTTCTGTCCAAGTTTGACTTTTTCTTTTTTTTTAATAAACTCATTTGGTAGTTAAATTCCGATTCGCAATTAAAATACTTTGTATACGATTTTAATATAGAAGAATAAAATTCAAATGAAAGTAACAATAAAGAAAAGTATGGCACCAATTTCGGCCACTTTTCAGTAGTAGAATCACATTTCATTTCTGCAATAATTTTTCTTTTCTGCTTTTTCTTTCCTTCGTTTTATGTTCTTGTTTAGTTTCATCATTCTGCCCTTCAGTTTCTCTATCTTTATACATTATTTCATAAACCTTATTTAAAACCAGAATAAATTTTTGCCAAGGTCTCAATTCAATTCATGTTTTTCCTCTTTATTTTCATCAAAATTCCGGATAATCTTTTTTTAGTAATAGATACTCCAAACTATCCCAAAAAAGAATAGAAAATAACCATTTAAAAGGGTATATACTCTATAAAAAAAAGGACTTACAAACTGTATTGTTATCCTAACTCTAGTCACCTACTTTTGGTGGAAACCTCATTCCTTTCTTGATCCGTAAAGCTTCTGAAATTTTTCCTCCTCCTACTTTTTGAAATATATAACAATCAAAGTTCCCCATCATTGTTTATTTCTAAAAAAAAAAAAAAAAAAAAACTCTTTTGCTTTTTCTCTTGCAAAAGTTTCCCAAATTCCTCAGCAAAATAAACACTATCCATTTCTGCTCTGTTCATAACTAGTTGTCTCAATTTCTGCAAAACAAACACATATGAACACACAGTAAAATAATGTTAAACACAAATATGCACATGCTCTTGATAACGTCCAAATGCACTCCTCAAAGAGAAAGTGTACACGGTCGTATGCAATATAATTTACCCAATTATGAGTCGGGGTCGATCCCACAGGGAACAATATACTAGGCGATTAAGAAAGTAAGGAACTTTCACTTACCAAGCTAAGCCAAACGATAGATAATATTTTGGTTTTTGCGAAAATTATAACTAATGCGGAAAAGTAAACTAACCGAAAGCAAGTAAAATGATCAATGGCCACAAGTATGGATACAAGAAACTCTCAAGTAACGATCCAATGTATTTTATGATTTTACAACTAAGAGCCGCTTTGTGTTGATAGATAATGATTTCTAAAATCTCATTGAAAGTTTTCCAACCAAATCAATGAATTTCACTCTAAGCTTTTCCAAGCCTTAGAGTGTGATATTAGGCACAATCAATTTAACCTCAAGTAACTATCCTCTTCCGAGCTCAAGTTATTAGATGGGTTTAATGACCCAAATTCTTGTTAATTAATCTTTCCCAACCTAGATTTCCTCTTCCGAGCTCAATCAAAGTAAATGGGTGAGTCTTAGGGTTAGCTAATCCCTTAAGAAACATTAAAGAACAAGATTAATTAAAACAACAAAGACCCACTTCAATAGCAATAAAGATCATTCAATACATAAGCATAACAAGAGGTTTCATCCAACTTTGCAAATGAATATTTTCATAAACAAGATTAAAGTTATGGAATAAAATTCTACACACTTAGATATGCAATACAAAGCAAGGAATTGAAGAAATGAGTGAAGGGTTACGAAATTTCTTATCAAAACTTTAAATCTTCAATCCCCAAGTGTGGTGTACGAACCCTAGTCTCCAAAACTTGTGTTGAATGACCAAAGATGAGTTTTACAAACCCTAGCATTCTATTTATAGAAGTGCCAAAACGGGAACAAAATTTGGACAAAAATACCCTGCGTGCACAACATGCTACTCGCATCTTGTGTCGCATGTGCAACATGCCAGTCGCATGTTGTGCCAAACTGTAGCATGTTGTGCAAATATCACTGTCAGCACATGCTGCTCGCATGCACAACATGTTGCTCACATGCACGACATGCTGCAGCAAGTGCTGCCAGAAACTGCTGCTTGTTCTATTTTTGCTCTATTTTGCTCTGTTATGCTCTTCGGGCATCTTATCCTACAAAACGACATAAATACACAAAAAGTAACAACAAAAGTACTTGAAGAATTACAACAGCTTAAGAAATTAGCATCGAATATCCCGTAATTTCACGGCACATCAGCTCTTTCTGAGTTTGTTCTATAATAAGCGAATGAATTGCCACTCAATAACGTTGAAAGACCTGTTGTTTCAGTAGAAGGTGATGACTGGTATCCATTTGATATGGACGATATCCCACATCAAGACTTGAAATGTTGTCCATTTTGAGTCTCTTTCGAAGTAAATTCTCTGGTCAAATCTGCATAACAATCAATAAAAGTGCCACAAAGTTTTTTCAAGATTTGTATTCAAAATTTGTCTACAAAATTGATGGCTTCTTACAAATCCATCAACTTTTTGAACTCATTAGGAACTAAAAATCACAGAATATACGGCTAAAAGAAAAAGTAAAATGTTTATACTCTTTTGGGACAAAAGAAAAAGAAAAACAACATGTGTGCTCATTGTTACCTGTAACTTCATATAACTCTGTGAAGCTGCAGCAAAGTTTTATTTACAAAGCAATATTCAAGATTATGGCTAATATCCATATCCTACATTACGCATTGGAATGATACAAGCCCCAGCAAGTTTATTTTCATCACCAAAATGATAAACACAATTAGATTCTAGGGCTTGAGATGGAAGATTATGCTCTCATTTGTTTTATATAGATTCAAATCCTAGTAACTATTGATTATAACTGGTTAAAGTAATTGGTTTATAATAATAACTGATTCACTAATAACCGGTACGCTAATAATTGGTTTATATTAATAACTGCTGCTCTCCAAATTAAAAAAAAAAATCAATGTAAAATATATACTGTAAGTATTGATTAAAAAAAGTGCACTGCTATTTTAGTTGCTAAAACGGAGGAGCCATAAACTTGCTAAAAAGAAGGAGCCTTAAAAAAAATGATTTTTGGTGCCTACATTTTCGTGGAAATAAAATTTGCTATAAAGAAAGAGGTATAAATATGTTTTATTGAATTTTAAAAACTGTAAAATTTGGAATAACTATACAGAAGGCAAAATGGTGCAACTATTTCGGAGCACTCACAACCAAACAACCGATTTTCAATTCAAATTCATTGTTATCCAAAATACTATTATTATTAATATTAATATTTATTTTGTATTTTGTATTTTTAAATTCTGTTTTTTGTGGTGATTTGACACTTGTCATCCCAACATTCTTTTGCCTCTCCTATTATATATATATATATATATATATATATATATATATATATATATATATATATATATTAAATAATAAAATTAGAGAATTAACTAACAAACTTGAACACTAATTTAGATTTTATTGGGAGATAATATTCCAAGGTTATGGAATATCTCCAATCCTGTTGAATTTTTCAGTTAATCTGACTAATTAATTATTTGAGTTATTAACCAATAGGGTTAGTTTTATTCGTAGGAATCTTCCGAGTTCCCACGCGTATATTCAAGTTAATCTAATGCTATATTTCTATGGAATTAAAGTTAACATGAACACATTGATAATTTCGATAAAGGGCCGATTAGGCATATTCCTATTCTAACCGGGGGTACTGTTCTCCGATGCGAAATATAGCTTACAAGTGAAGGAAAAAAAAAATCAGTTAAAGTATTTCTATATTTTGTCCCTCTCTTTCCACCAGTTTTTGGACACGTTCTTCAAGGCTAAATAGATGAGAACCATGCTTGTGGATTTGGATGGTTGTTACCCATGGTTTTATAATGTACGGTGTGGTGTGGTGTGGTGTGATATTGTATTGTATTATACTGCATTAATGAATACAATGTCTGGATAAACTGTATCATTTGCTATGGTTTAATAAAAAAAATTATTGTTTGATTTGATCGTATGGTAATAATTATATATATATATATATATATATGAATGAGTACGATATTTCGTTTGTGATTGTATCAGTGGACACATGCGTCCAGCTACTGGTGCTACGATAAGGAAGACCCCAAATTGAATAAGGAATGGGCATGAGGAAAGGGACGACTATAAAAGGGACCCTCCCAAAGTATTATGACACCCCATAAGATCAGTTGAACATTCGAGGACGAATGTTTTAAAAGGGGGGAGGATGTTATATCTCGTATTTTTGAACGTCAGATTATTTGCTGAGGTGGGGCCCACACATCGAGATATTTTTTGGGACATCTGAAAAGTCATATGAATCACATATGTGAAGTTAAACACAACTGAAGAAGGACCCTTGGGCCAAATCAAAGTGGAAGTCCTCCAAACGAATATTTTTAAGAAAACGTTTTCGGGTGATCTGACTTCTAGGGGCAAAAACGGTATTATAAGTTTGGAATTTGGAAAAATACCAAGAAATAGAAGTTGTAGATAATTGAATTATCTTTCCAACCATAGGTCGTGGGTTCTCAGGTGACGTCGGTACAAGGAGATATGAACGTTTTAAGGTCAAAAGGTCAGTGGGCTAGGCCCAACTCGGGACCAACCGGGTTGGCCCAAAAAAAATGAAGAGAAAAATCAAGCCCAAAAGAGAGGGGTGGCCGGCCATCTTATGGCCCAAGCCCACAAAATTAATAAATTTCCCATGTGATAATTAATATAAGGGATCATTAAATTGTCTTGAAACATTTAGAAGTTTCAAGACAATTGAGAAAGAGAGAAACAAAAGAAACAAGAGCAAAAGAGATAAGGCCATTCGGCCATGTCCATGAATCTTTGCCCCTTTGAAATATTGTTCCAAAAATTATTTTTTTGTGGTATTCCTACTAATTCAAGGGTCTTTTACAACTTGGTGTAATTATTTTGGAAGAAAGAGCACTTGTTTCTTCAAGTTGACAACTTGGTCAAGTGAAGATGATTGTAGAAAAAGGTAAGAATTAATTCCTTTTTATTATGTTATGAAGGTTGGTTTATGTTGTAGTATGTAGAAATTAGTAGAATTTATGGAAATATGGAAGTTTACAAAGTGGGTTTGCATGTGTGCATGTGTATGTGATGTTGTATAAATAAGATAGAGTTGAATTTTATGTTGTATTCTAGTTGTAGTTGTGGTGGACCTTATATTGGAAATGGAAGAAAATGGTTCAAGTTGGCATGGAAAATTATTGGAAATAGTTATAGGAAATTATGTGATTTTAATGAAGTTTTTATGTAATTATGGAAGTGGAGTTCTAAATGTGAATTATTATGTTAGTTGGTGAATTTGGAAGGATAATAGTCCATATTGGCATGAAAGATTGGTCGTTAAGTGGTTATGAGAAGTTTTGTGATTTTATGGTAGATTTATGTAATTATGAAAATGAAATTGTTAAGGTGCAAATTATGATTATGGTTGATGAAATTGGAAGATGGAAATATGTTAAGAATATGTAGATTGAAGATTAGAAGTTTTGGATGGATTATGGTTTTGGTGGAAAGTTTGTATATTTTGTATATCTTGTGAATATTTTGTAGAAATGATATGAAATGCTTTCGAATTATATTGTAATGATCTTGATTAGTAATGAATGTAAAAACATTGAGATTGGTTTGGAATTGTGCAGTTAGAATGGAAGTTGTCGTCTTATGTAGAAAGGAAGACTATTTACGTTATAGTGTGTTTTGTGACGATTATTGATGTTGTTGGTATTGTTGTGTTGTTGTTGTTGATATTCTGGGCCGAGTTAAATTCTCGGGGCGTTGTATTTACAGGGGAGGTGCTGCCGAAATTCCGGTAGACAAGTACTAATTCAAGATTGAATACCAAAAGCCTTATAGTTAACATTTGGATAAATATGACCATTTGTAGATTTTGGGCGAAACGGGAATTGAATCTGGACGAGCGTAAGGCGCAACTAAGGTATGTAAAGTCTTGCCCTTCATTCTTTGGCATGTTCTAAACATAATAGGCTCGGCCGCGAGCCTTGGATATGACCCTGTTCCTAGAAATCCGAGATTGAAATTGGCTCCATTTCATTCAATGAGATTGAATTGGTTTCGTAACATTTCATCGGCAAAATGACCTATATGTATGCAACTATCCCAAATGAAGTCGGAATGCCCTAAAACTCTCACGGATGACTCCATAAGACCTATGATCCATGATTTACGTACGTCACCTCGGTTCGGCCCAAGGTGGGCCCACAAATCCTGGTACCTTCTGTATGGCTTTAGCTAACTCATTTCTGTCCGGAATGCACGGGTAGCTTTTGGTTATTATTCTGTTTACTATGCGATAAGTGTTATGACTACCTCGATGAGTCCTATAAAATATTTTTGACATCTGGAACGTTTTTGGAAATCTTATTCGGATATTCTGAATAAGCTACTTACCTTCTGTATTTTTCTGATATACGATTTTGGCATACATGAATCTTGTGTGATGCATGCTCCTGGCATGTGTGAATTATGTTTGGAAAGTAATAAATTTGGCATTCTGTTATTACCTCTTTTGCCAAGTCCCAGGCCTGTCTGGACCCCTGACCGCGGTATGTCCGACATTGACCGCTGGACCCCTGACCGCGGTATGCCGAATTTGTGATATTGACCGCTGGACTCCTGACCGCGGTATCTGCGACATTGACCGCTGGACCCCTGACCGCGGTATGTCGGGTTTAAGATGTTAACCGCTGGGTACTTGGCCGCGGTATGTGTGATAGTGACCGCTGGACTTTTGGCCGCGGTAATTGTGTGTTTGATTTTCTGTGTGTATGAGACGGAAATGTTTTTCAAAAGAAAGCAAAGCAGTTTGGCATTCTGATTGCCGTATTTGTCTTCCGGGACCTGATATATATGTTATCGGTATCTGTATATGCTTATGACTATGCATGCATGATTCTGTCTGTTACGCTTCTGTATGCCTGAGTTGGATTATGACTCCGTCTGTTACACTTCCGGAAATCTGATTCAGACTATGATTCAGCCTGTTACACTTCTGTACCTCTGACTCTGATTACGATTATGTCAGCCATATTCTGTGCCCTGGTCCGTATGGTGATTATGTCCGCTATATATCTGCACTTCTGGTTCGGACTATGATTATATTTGTTATATTTCCGCTTCACATACTCAGTACATTTTCCGTACTAACCCCCTCTTCTTCGGGGGCTGCGTTTCATGCCGCGCAGGTACTCCCAGGTGAGTTGAAGGCAGTATAGAAGATGTTCCAGTGCATATGGCAAGCTCCATTTGTTCCCGGAGTGCTGCCGAGTCAGGGTTTGTATGTTATGCTTCCTGGACTACGTTAGAGACTTTGCAGACAGCGTCGTGGGTATTGGTTGTCAGTCTGTAAGCGGCTCCGTCAGCCGATATGTCGGTTTGTGTTATGTGCTGAATTCTGTCTGATTATAGATTTGTTCGACTTGGATGCTACGAGAAAGAATATTTCAAAAAAAAATTACTATGTATTTCACCTTGTTTGACTTAAAAAGTTTGATGTGATTTATGTGCGGCAAGAGTCTGAGGGTTCGCTCGGCCCTAAGTAAGGGTCGGGTGCCCATCACACCCTTGGGATATTGGGGTGTGACACTAAGCTAAAGCCAAACGATGGATAATATTTTGGTATTTTGAGAAAATTATAACTAATGCAAAAATGTAAACTAACCTAGAAAGCAAGTAAAATGATCAATGGCCACAAGTTTGGATACAAAGGAAATTACACTCAAGTAACGATCCAATGTATTTCATGATTTTACAACTAAGAGCGGGTTTATGTTAATAGATAATTGATGAGTCGTGAAATTACGCGATATTCGATGCTAATTCCTTAAGTTTTTGTGACTCTTTAAGCACTTTTGTTGTTACTTTTTGTGTGTTTTATGTTGTTTTGTAGGAAAAGATGCCCGGAGAGCATAACGGAGCAAAATGGATCAAAATGGACCAAAATGGAACAAAATAGAGCAAAACAAGCCAAAATAGAAGAAGCGACCTGCGAGTCGCAGGTCACACATGCGAGCCGCATGTTCTGCAGCAATTTTGACTTTTTAATTTGGTTTTATATGATTTATAAGTGATCGGAAGAAACCAAATGAAAATAAAGTAAAAAAGAGGCCAAATTGGACAGATTTGCAAAACTGTCAAAACTGGACAGTTTTGCAAAAAGGGACAGAACTGCAAAAAACGGGCAGAACTGCAAAAACTGAAAGTTGGGGCATATTTTGTCAATTTTTGGACTTGGAAAAATCTGGGCATTAAAGAGAAGCTTAGGGCAACATATCATTTTATCTTTGGTCATTTTGCAAGTTTTGGAGGCTAGGGTTTTCACCTACACCATTGGAGGAGAAGATTGGAGCACTTTAATGAGATAATTCTTAAACCTTTCTTCAACTCCTTGTTTTGTATTGAATATTTTAGTGTGTAGTATTTCATTTCTAGACTTGAATCTCGTTTATGAAAGTATTCTTGATTAAAGTTTGGTTTGAAACTCTTGTTATGCTTATGTATTGAATGATTCTTATTGCTATAGAAGTGGGTCTTTGTTGATTTAATTAATCTCGTTCTTGAATGTTTCCAAAGGGATTAGCTAACCCTAGGACTCACCCATTTACTTAGATTGAGCTTGGAAAAGGAAATCTAGGTTGGGAAAGATTAATTAACAAGAATTTGGGTCATTAAACTCATCTAATAACTTGAGCTCGGAAGAGGATAGTTACTTGAGGTTAAATTGATTGTGCCTAATATCACACTCTAAGGCTTGGAAAAGCTTAGAGTGAAATTCATTGATTTGGTTGGAAGACTTTCAATGAGATTTTAGAAATCATTATCTATTGACATAAACCCGTTCTTAGTTGTAAAATCGTGAAATACATTGGATCGTTACTTGAGTGTAATATCCTATTATCCATGCTTGTGGCCATTGATCATTTTACTCGCTTTCTAGGTAATTTTACATTTCCGCATTAGTTATAATTTTCTCAAAAACCCAAAATATTATTTGTCGTTTGGCTTTAGCGTAGTTGGTGAAAGTTCCTTACTTTCTTAATCGCCTAGCATATTGTTCCCTGTGGGATCGACCCCGACTCATAGTTGGGTAAATATATTGCATACGACCGTGTACACTTTCTCTTTGAGGAGTGTATTTGGACGTTATCAATAATGATTTCTAAAATCTCATTGAAAGTCTTCCAACCAAATCAATGAATTTCACTCTAAGCTTTTCCAAGTCTTAGAGTGTGATATTAGGCACAATCAATTTAACCTCAAGTAACTATCCTCTTCCGAGCTCAAGTTATTAGATGGGTTTAATGACCCAAATTCTTATTAATTAATCTTTCCCAACCTAGATTTTCTCTTCCGAGCTCAATCAAAGTAAATGGGCGAGTCTTAGGGTTAGCTACTCCCTTAAGAATAATTCAAAAACGAGATTAATTAAAGAAACAAAGACCCACTTCATTAGAATTAAAAATTATTCAATACATAAGCAAAACAAGAGTTTCAATCCAAACTTTAATCAAGAATATTTTCATAAACAAGATTCAAGTAATGTAATAACTACTACACACTTAGATATACAATACAAAACAAGGAATTGAAGAAAGGTTTTAAGAATTATCTCATTAAAGTGTTCCAATCTTCTCCTCCAATGGTGTAGGTGAAACCCTAGCCTCCAAAACTTGTAGATAACTGCCAAAGATGTCTATTACAAACCCTAAAAGAGTATTTATATCATTCCAAAAACGGGAACAAAATCTGGACAACAATACCCTCGTGCACAACATGCTAATCGCATGTTGTGTCGCAGGTGCAACATGCTAGTCGCATGTTGTGCCAAAACCGTAGCATGTTGTGCCAATTTCTCTGTCACCATGTGCTGCACCAAGTGCTACTCGCGGGTTGTGTCGCAGATTCAACATGCTAATCGCAGGTTGTGCCAATTTCTCTGTCACCATGTGCTGCACCATGTTTAGGTGGATGAAAGAGGGTGGATGGGGTGAGTTATAATGAGAAAATGAAATACCTACCCACGCAAAAATCATCAAATTTGTGATTATAAAAATTGAGCTTTTTTATGATTATACAACCACGGAATTACAACAAAATACGACATAATTTTAAAAATAATAGAAACCGACATAATTTGATAAAAAATCATACAATAATGAACCTCGGAAAACAACCATCCAAACAGGTGGTCAATAAAAAATGAATGTGAAAAATGTGGGATTCACAAATTGCCGCTACACCGACCTCATTGTTTTTCTCTTTCCGGTAGATGGATAATCCAAACTATACTTTCTTGAAGAAAGAGAAGAAAAAAAAACAAGTGGAAAAGATGTTAGGTTGATTTGGACAAACAAGCTATATGGCAGTAATAAAATATCACGTTAGGCGAAGCTTCCGAAATTAACTTATTTTTAAAAATATTTAATTTAAAAATCACTTTTGAATAGAAATTAGTATTTGACCAAGCTTTTAAGAAGTGTTTCTAAGTATATTTTTCTCAAATGTGTTTTGGGCAAAAAAAAAAAATTTTTTAGCTTCTGCTATTCCCCACAAACGCTTATGTTCTCCCAAAAGTTTGGTCAAACACCTCTATTTTTTTAAAAATATGCACTTATTAGAAAAATAAACACTTTTGAAAAATAATAAACTTGTCAAACAGGCTATAAGTCTTAAGGAGATCGATAAGCAAATTAATCGACCATAATGTGATAGATTATATGTCTCTTGGACTTGGGACTCTAATTTACGTGAATTTCTGCATTTCAGAAAGCAATTTTTGCTTACATAACTTCTTCCAAATAATATTACGATATAGAAAACAATTATTTCGTCCCCCATGCGTCTTCGCGTGATTACACCATATTTCCCTTTCCATCAATAATCAATTGGGCAATATAATAAATTGGCAAACCTGCTACATCTCACTCTCATTTTGGAAAAATGTCAGGACTTTGCGCCTTCAATAACTACTATAACAATATGGTTGGGCCTCATTAAGAGGATGATTTTAATTCTCTGTATGGTGTATTGTACAATTAAATTACTTGAAAAGTAATTAGATATAATTTTATGATGGAACAACAACACCAACGTACCCAGTAAAAGTTCACAAAGTGGAGTCTGGTATGTATATTTTTAGATAATAAGATCATTTTAAAACTAATCGCATGTAATTTTGTTGAGTTTTAATTCTATGCACTAATGATAGAAGAATTATTTACATAATCGGGCCATTTATACAGTAATTATAAATATATCTTTATAATAAACATTAATTAGTAACCTGATAAAAATGATAACTAACTTGTTACAACAAACAATATTGATTGTGTAAAAATTAATCCTTACACCATCAATGTATATAATTTAATTCAATTCTTATATTTATAGTGATTTTTACCTATATATATACATCAATGATATGATACCACTATCGGATCATCCAAAAGATATTTGCAGGTAACCCTCCATAAATATGAAATTTATAATCTCAAAAATAAGATATATTATTTGACGTGACAAGTGAAGATGACCGGGCTAAATTACTTGCATCATTAGTGTAACTTATTTGCAGCAATGATAGAACTTCTTCTTTTTTCACGATTAGACAAGTTACTAGTTACAACAGATGATTGTTATACAATTGTGTAAAACATTTTACACGAGTATTATTAATGCTAGCATTAGCTTATTCTTCAATTTTATTACTACTGATGTTTCTTTTATTTTGGTTATCTGGACTATTTTTACTGTTTGTACTTTTTTTTCTTTAGTATATCATCGTAGATTTTTACTCGTGCATTTTTTTCCACCCTGTTCCAAAACACGAATTTTTTTTAGCCGAGGGTCCATTGGATACAACCTCTCTACCCCATAAAGATAGGGGTAAGGTCTGCGTACATCCCACCCTCCCCAGACCCCACTTGTGAGACTACACTAGGTATGTTGTTATATGTATATAAGTTAAATCAAATTAATATTGAGCGATTACCTAAAATAAAGTAATGGTAGGTAAGAAGTTACTCCATTACAACTTAAACTAGGAAAAAAAGTTACTCCATTACAACTTAAACTAGGAAAAAAAGACTCAAATATGTCATCGAACTATCAGAAAAGGTTCATTGCCACTCTTTAATAGTTGGACTCAAATATGCCACTGCCTTACCATTTTGGGTCATATATATCATTACTCACTAACAGAACTCTACTACTACCAGATTTTGCTACGTGTTATTATCTAAACCCTTCATTTTACGAGTAGCATAAATGAATCATTTCGTAGTTCAATGGTATATTTGAGCCTTTTTCCCAATTCATATATAAATCGCCATCTTTTCTAATTTTATGTAAGCTTATAAGGACAAGTTTATCCCTTACACTAATGACATTATTATTTTACATGGAAAAACTATGCTCTCTTATTTAGTTGGATTATGAATCTAATCTTATTCTGCATCCTTCACAATTTTTACGTACTTTTTGGCTCTTAAAAAAATTTAAACAACACATAAAATTTATTTAAGAAAAAAAAGAGATAGATTTAAAAGAGAGTACACTAATGAGATGTAGATGAGTATGGAGAGTTAAATATGAGTGAAATTTTGGGTGTTAATAGTGGTTGGGAGAAGGCTCAAATTTGTCACACTCATATGTATTTTTCATACCCATCTCACCTCATTAGTGTACTCTCTTTTAAATCCGCTTTTTTTTTTCTTTTTCTTAAACGAATTTATGTTTTTTTAAAGATTTTTTAAAGAGTCATAAAGTACGTGAAAAGTGTGAATGATGTATAATGAGATTAGATTCATAATATAACTAAATAAGAGAGTATATAGTTTTTATATGTAAAATGATAATGTTATTAGTATAAGGGACAAACTGTCCTTATACCTGTTACATAAAATTAGAAAATATGGAGATTTATATAGGAATTAGAAAAGACTCAAATATGCCACTGAACTACGAAATGACTCATATATTTCACTCAAAATCTGGTGATAGTAAAGTTCTATTAGTGAGTAATGGCATATATGACCCAAAATGGTAACGACGGCGTCATATTTGAGCCCAACTATTAATGACTGACATGAATGAACCTTTTCTGATAGTTAGATGACATATTTGAGCTTTTTTCCTTAAACTACACTATAGTCAATATATAGAGATAAGCTTTCTTTAGTATACTAGATGGCCTATGCCCGTGCTGCGCACGGGCCAAACACTTTGGATTATAGTGTATCTATGTATATGTAGTTGTGTTTAGATAGTGATTATACATATATATATACTATGTTCAAAATACGATTAATATAACATTATAGTTTGTTCTTCGTATTTAAAATTTTATTATATTCGTGTTTGCTACGAAAATTTATTAATACTTTTAAAAGAGAAGACTTGTTTAAAAGAAAACTATTTTTCTCTTTTTGAGATAAAACAATAGCAATATTTAAGCATCAGTTGATATTTTCAATTTTAATTCGATTAATATTGGTTGGTGTTTAGTATGGGGCTCACACTTTTTTTTTTTAATATTGGTTGGTGTTTAGTATGGGGCCCACACTTTTTTTTTTGTTCCACTTTTTTTTTAATATTGGTTAGTGTTTAGTATGGGGCCCACACTTTTTTTTTGGGTTCCACTTTTGTTTTTTTAAAATATTGGTTTGTGTTTAGTATGGAGCCCACATTTTTTTTTAAATATTGGTTGGTGAAAAGTATGGGGCCACACTAATTTTTTTCAATTATTGGAACGGACGACGAAAAAGTTGGTCCAAGTGACTCTTCTATATTTTGATTTGGATAATTCTAATTCTAATTATTGTATTAATTTTATATGTTTAAAATGAAACAAAGTAGAAATTTGACTTTCTATTTAAACGAAGAACTATTAGTTTTTAATTTTTGGTGAATATTCTTGGTTTAGCTCATTTTACTTGTCATGCTGTCTTTTGCATATTTCTTTTAAGGAAATGTCAATTAGAATTATAATTTGACTAATTTACCTTTTTATTATTTGATCTCCATTTAATATTATTTTTTCTTTTACGACATTAATCTTTTTTCACATTTATTAGAGTAAGGAAAAAATGGAAAAGTAATTAAATTCTATATATTATAAATATTTTAAGTATGTTGTTGTACAATAATTTCATTTGCTCCCACTAATGGGTCGATACGCATGTGGCAATGAATCCATCATTATTGATTTAATGAGATACTTTGGAAATTACATGAATATTGTTTGATTTTTTAATATAGGATCCACTTTTTATTTTGACATTGTTTGTTTTTTTAATATGGGATTCACTTTTTTTTAATATTGCTTGATTTTGTTAATATGGGGTCCACTTTTTTTCCCGTGAGTTTGGAGATGGTGGTTTTCACTTCTTTGTTTTTTAATATTGGTTGGTGTTTAGTATGGATCCCACTTACTTTTTTTTTAATTATTGGAACGGACGACGAAAAAGTTGGGCCAAGTGGCTCTTCTATATTTTGATTTGGATAATTCTAATTCAAATTATTATATTAATTTTACATGTTTAAAATGAAATAAAGTAGAAATTTCACTTTCTATTTAAATGAAGAACTGTTATTTTTTTAATTTTTGGTGAATATTCTTGGTTTAGCTCATTTTACTTGTCATGTTGTCTTTTGCATGTTTTTTTTAAGGAAATGTCAATTAGAATTATAATTTGACTAATTTACCTTATTTATTATTTGATCTTCATTTAATATTATTTTTCTTTTACGACATTAATCTTTTTTCACATTTATTAGAGTAAGGAAAAAATGAAAAAGTAATTAAATTCTATATATTATAAATATTTTAAGTATGTTGTTGTACAATAATTTCATTTGCTCCCACTAATGGGTCGATACGCATGTGGCAATGAATCCATCATTATTGATTTAATGAGATACTTTGGAAATTACATGAATATTATTTGATTTTTTAATATGGGATGCACTTTTTTTTTTTGACATTGTTTGTTTTTTTAATATGCGATTTACTTTTTTTTTAATATTGCTTGATTTTGTTAATATGGGGTCTACTTTTTTCCCGTGAGTTTGAAGATGGTGGGTTCCACTTTTTTTTTTTTTTTAATATTGGTTGGTGTTTAGTATGGAGTCCACACTTTTTTTTTAAATATTGGTTGGTGAAAAGTATGGGGCCACACTTTTTTTTTATTGGAACGGACGACGAAAAAGTTAGGCCAAGTGGCTCTTCTATATAGTTACTAGATGGCCTATGCCCGTGTTGCGCACGGGCCCAACACTTTGGATTATAGTGTATCTATGTATATGTAGTTGTGTTTGGATAGTGATAACATATATATATATATATAAACTATGTTCAAAACACGATTAATACAACATTGTAGTTTGTGCTCCGTATCTAAAACATTATTATATTCGTGTTTGCTGCTAATACAAAGTCGGCTAAAATTTATTAATACTTTTTAAAAGAGAAGACTTGTTTAAAAGGAAACTATTTAAAAAGAAACTATTTTCCTCTCGTTGAGATAAAACAATAGCAATATTTAAACATCAGTTGATACTTTCAATTTTAATTCGAATAATTTAAAGGTGTAAAATACTTATTATTTTTTATCAAATTTTGATTTGGATAATTCTAATTCAAAATATTAAATTAATTTTACATCTTTAAAACGAAACAAAGTTGAAATTGATTTTCTATTTAAACGAAGAAATATTGTTTTTTAAGATTTGGTAAATAATCTCGGTTTAGCTCATTTTACTTGTCATTTAGTTTTTTGCATGGGTTTTTAAGGAAACGTCAATTAGAATTATAATTTAACTAATTTATCTTATTCATTATTTTGATCTTCATTTGATATTAATCTTTTTTCACATTTATTAGAGTAAGAATAAAAATGAAAGAGTAATTAAATTCTATCTTATTTTAAAATATAAATATTTTAAGTATATTTATTTTCGCAAACATAACAAATAAATGACATGGCAGAATAGCAAATACAGTAGTTAAATATCTAGATTAGATATCATGCTAATATAAGAAAAGAAAGGAAATTGTATGTATTTGACTACTTAACCTTTTGAAGAAAAACAATAATATGGGGTCCATATTTTTTGTTGTGCATTAATTTCATTTACTCTCACTAATGGGTTGATGCATGTGGCAATGAATCCACTATTATTGACTTGATGGGGATACTTTGGGAATTACATGAATATTGTTTTGATTTTTTAATATAAGGGGTGCACTCTTTTTTTTGGGAAAAGGGTTCAAAACACACTCAAACTATGGCCAAAGTTGTCATAACACACCTGAACTTTGCAGGGGTCGTATGACCCCCCCCCCCCCCCCCCCGGACTTATTTTTTGTGTATTATCTAAGCTTTCAAATCGTCAAAGTCACCCAAACTCGTTTGAGTGTATGCACGCGCTCCACTATAGAAAATTTGATTTTTAGCTACCACTTCTTAACGAAGGGAGATGAATCCGGTCATTATAAGTGCACTTATAGTGACCAAATTTTTTTCCAATCGTTAGAGCTAATTTTTCTTTCAATTATCGTGCCTTTTGCTTTGTGCCTTTTGTGTTGAGTTTGTGCCTGTTCAAGAATTTGTGTCTTTTGCTTTCCTTTGTGTTGAGTTTAAAAGATTTAATTATTCTTCAATTGGGTATTTTTCATATCTCCACTTTTCAAAATTTCAAACCCAAAAAAACTCCATTGTAACGACCAAATCAAACGGGTCTTTTTCGATATTATATAGAATTTGTGACATTGTCGACATTGAAAATATGATTAATAATAGTGGCTTAATATAGTAGAATCAGTAAACAAAAACTCCATTAGGGACGTCGAGTTTCGACTTGAAGCTTTCAGATCTGGATCTTCAAATTCCGGATTTGATGAATAAATTTTTTGGTTGCTGATTGTTTGAAGCTGAACTCGAGCTTAGAAGTCGTCTGGAACGTGAAGAAGAACTGAACGATTCCATGACTGCCATGAACAAAGCTTGAAGCTTCGAACTCGAATTTTCGTGTTGCCACAAATGAGCTCCATTTCGAGTGGGTGATATATCAAAAGAACCGGAACGTCGAGAGGAATTCGAATATGAAATTTGGTGATGTTTGGTTGAGATTTAAGTGCATTAGGATCAAATTTCAGTCTAGTTCTCTATGAAGAAGATGAACAGTAATTTGTTGCTCAGATTTTGCCAAAGTTGCCATAACACACATGAACTTTGCGGGGGTCCTATGATCCCCCTGGACTTATTTTTTGTGTACTATATACACTTTTATATGAAATCTTACGCGCTCAAAGAGAGTAGGTACAATCGCTTGTACAGGTCACCATATAAAGGCGTACAAAATACACAAAAAATAAGTACAGGGGGGTCATAGGATCCTCGCAAAGTTTAGGTGTATGGCAACTTTGGCCATAGTTTGAGTGTGTTTTGAACCCTTCTCCTTTTTTTTTTTGACATTGCTTGTTTTTTTAATATGATGTTTACTTTTTTTTTCATGAGTTTGGAGAGGGTGGGGTCCACTTTTTTTTAATGAGTTTGGAGAGGATGGGGTCCACTTTTTTTCCTCTTTTTTTTTTTTTTAAATATTGCTAAGTATTTTTAGTATGGAGTCCACCTTATTTTTTGTTTTAAGAGTGACTGACGACGAAGCATGGGTAAACTGATGCTTCTATATAGTCGAAAAATAGAAATATAATAAAGTATTTCTATCTACTTTTTAGAAGTGTTGGTAAAATAAAGTATAAAATGTCATTTTTTTGCCCTTAAATAAAAAAGTGGGTGGGACCACAAAGGATTTTTTTGCCCTTAAATAAAAAAGTGGGTCCAAAGGACGAACGATGATCTTGCTTATAAACCGGCTCTTCTATATAGTAGTAAAATATAAGTGTTTTAAGTATATTATTTTAGTATACACACCAAATAAATAAAATGGCGGAATAGCAAATACAACAGTTCAATATCTAGATAATTACATCTCAGGCTAATATAAAAAAAAAAAATTGTATGGTTTGGCTACTTAACCTTTTGAAGAAAAGCAATAATATGGGGTCTATGTTTTTTATTGTACAATAATTTCATTTGCTCCCACTATTGGGTTGATACGCATGTGGCAATGAATCCATCATTATTGATTTAATGAGATACTTTGAAAATTACGTGAATATTATTTGATTTTTTAATATGTGATACACTTTTTTGTTTTATATATTGTTTAATTTTGTTAATATGGGGTCAACTTTTTTTTCCCGTGACTTTGGAGAAGGTGGGTTCCACTTTTTTTTTTTAAATATTGATTTGTGTTTAATATGGGGCCCACAATTTTTTTTTAATGGACTAACGACGAAAAAGTGAGCCAATCGTCTCTTCTATATAGTTAAAATTACTAGACGGCCTATGTCTGTGCTGCGCGCGGGCCCAACACTTTAGATTATAGTGCATCTATGTGTATGTAGTTGTCTTGGAATAGTAATTATATATATATAGTATATATTACGTTCAAAACATGATTAATATAAAATTGTAATTTGTGCTCCGTATATAAAATTTTATTATATTAATGTTTGCTACGAATACAAAATCGACAAATTTATTAATATTTTTTAAAAGAGAAGATTTGTTTAAAAGGAAACTATTTTCCTCTCTTTGAGATAAAACAATAGCAATATTTAAGCATCAATTGATACTTTCAATTTTAATTCGATTAATTTAAAGGTATAAAATACTTATTATTTTTTACCAAATTTTGATTTGGATAATTATAATTCAAATTATTAAATTAATTTTACATGTTTAAAACGAAACAAAGTAGAAATTTATTTTCTATTTAAACGAAGAAATACTATTTTTTAATTTTTGGTAAATATTCTCGGTTTAGCTCATTTTACTTGTCATGTTGTCTTTTGCATGATTTTTTAAGAAAACGTCGATTAGAATTATAATTTGACTAATTTACCTTATTCATTATTTGATCTCCATTTGATTTTTTTTTTTACGACATTAATCTCTTTTCACATTTATTAGAGTGAGAATAAAAATAAAAAAGTAATTAAATTCTATCTTATTTTAAAATATAAATATTTTAAGTATATTTATTTTAGTAAACATAACAAATAAATGACATGGCGGAATAACAAATACAACAGTTTAATATCTAGATTAGATCTCAGGCTAATATAAAAAAGGAAAGAAAATTGTATGGTTTGACTACTTAACCTTTTGAAGAAAAGCAATTTCATTTGCTCCCACTAATGGACTGATACACACGTGGCAATGAATCCATCATTATTGACTTAATGAGATACTTTGGAAATTACATGAATATTGTTTGAGTTTTTAATATAGGGTGCACTTTTTTTTTTGACATTATTAATTTGCACTATTTTTATGCATATATATATATATACATATACTATGTTCAAAACACGATTAATATAACATTGTAGTTTATACTCCGTATCTAAAACTTTATTATATTAGTGTTTACTACGAATACAAAGTTTGCACTTTTTTTTTACTTTATTTTTTTTTAATATGGGGTTCACATTTTTTTTTTATATTGCTTGATTTTGATAATATGGGATCCACTTTTTTTTTCCCATTAGTTTGGACATGGTGAGTTCCACTTTTTTTTCTTCCTTTTTTTTTATTGCTCGGTGTTATTTAGTATGGGGCCCACCCTTTTTTTTAAGGGACAACGGACGACGAAGCATGGGCCTAAACCCTTGCTTTATATAGTTTTTTTTTTTTTTTTATATTGCTTGGTGTTGTTTGGTATGGGGCTCACCCTTTTGGACATTATTAGTTTGCACTATTTTTATGCATATAATATATATATATATATATATACTATGTTCAAAACACGATTAATATAACATTGTAGTTTGTGCTCCGTATCTAAAACTTGATTATATTAGTATTTGCTACGAATACAAAGTCTGCACTTTTTTTTGACATTGTTTATTTTTTTAATATGGGATTCACTTTTTTTTTATATTGCTCAATTTTGTCAATATGGAATACTATGTTCAAAACACGATTAATATAACATTATAGTTTGTGCTCCGTATTTAAAACTTTATTATATTAGTGTTTGCTACGAATACAAAGTCTGCACTTTTTTTTGACATTGTTTATTTTTTTAATATGCGATTTACTTTTTTTTTTTATATTGCTTGATTTTGTTAATATGGGATACTATGTTCAAAACACGATTAATATAACATTGTAGTTTGTGCTCCATATTTAAAACTTTATTATATTAGTGTTTGCTACGAATACAAAGTCTGCACCTTTTTTTTTACATTGTTTGTTTTGTTTAATATGAGATTTACCTTTTTTTTTTTTTATATATTGCTTGATTTTGTTAATATGGGGTCCACTTTTTTTTCCCGTGAGTTTGGAGATGGTGGGTTCCACTTTTTTTACTTTTTTTTTTAATATCGGTCGGTGTTTTTTTTTTTTAATATTGATTGGTGTTTAATATGGGGACCACACTTTTTTTTTAATGCTTAACGGACGACGAAACATGGGTTGAGAATATGGGATACTATGTTCAAAACACGATTAATATAACATTGTAGTTTGTGCTCCGTATCTAAAACTTTATTATATTAGTGTTTGCTACGAATACAAAATTTGACTTTTTTTTTTTATATTATTTGTTTTTTTAATATGGGATTCACTTTTTTTTATATTGCTTGATTTTATCAATATAAGATACTATGTTCAAAATACGATTAATATAACATTGTAATTTGTGCTCTGTATTTAAAACTTTATTATATTAGTGTTTGTTACGAATACAAAGTCTGCACTTTTTTTTTACATTATTTTTTTTAATATGCGATTCACTTTTTTATTTATATTGCTTGATTTTTTTAATATAGAGTCCACTTTTTTTTTCCGTGAGTTTGGAGATGGTGGGTTCCACTTTTTTTACTTCTTTTTTTTTTTAAATATTGGTTGGTTTTTTTTTAATATTGGTTGGTGTTTAATATGGGACCACACTTTATTTTCTATTTTTTTTATTTTTAATGCTTAACGGACGACGCTTCTATATAGTAGTAATTATATATATAACTAGATGGCCTATGCCCGTGCTGCGCACGGGCCCAACACTTCGGATTATAGAGTATCTATGTATATGTAGTTGTGTTTAGATAATGATAATATATATATATATATATATATATATATATATATATATATATATATATATATATATATATATATATATATATATATATATATATATACTATGTTCAAAATACGATTAATATAACATTGTAGTTTGTGCTCCGTATCTAGAACTTTATTTTATTCGTGTTTGCTAGAAAAATTTATTAATACTTTTTAAAAGAGAAGACTTGTTTAAAAGGAAACTATTTTTCTCTCTTTGACATAAAATAATAGCAATATTTAAGTATTAGTTGATACTTTCAATTTTAATTTGATTAATTTGAAGGTGTAAAATACTCATTATTTTTATCAAATTTTGATTTAGATAATTGTAATTCAAATTATTAAATTAATTTTACATGTTTAAAACGAAACAAGGTAGAAACTCATTTTCTAAATTGATTTTCTATTTAAACGAAGAAAAATACTATTTTTTAATTTTTGGTAAATCTTTTCGGTTTAGCTCATTTTACTTGTCATGTTGTCTTTTGGATGGTTTTTTAAGAAAACGTCAATTAGAATTAGAATTTGACTAATTTACCTTATTCATTATTTGATCTGCATTTGATATATTTTTTTTACGATTTGTTTTTTAACATTGTTTGTTTTATTAATATGGGATTCACATTTTTTTTTAATATTGCTTGATTCTGTTAATATGGGGTCCACTTTTTTTTTCCCGTGAGTTTGGATGTGGTGAGTTCCACTTTTTTTTCTTCCTTTTTTTTATTGCTTGGTGTTATTTAGTATGGGCCCACTCCTTTTTTTAAAGGACAACGGACGATGAAGCATGGGTCTAAACCCATGCTTTATATAGTTTCTTCTTTTTTTATTTTTATTTTTATTTTTATATTGCTTGGTGTCATTTAGTATGGGGCCCACCCTTTTGGACATTATTAGTTTGCACTATTTTTATGCATATAATATATATATATATACTATGTTCAAAACACGATTGATATAACATTGTAATTTGTGTTCCATATCTAAAACTTTATTATATTTAGTGTTTGCTAAGAATACAAAGTCTGCACTTTTTTTTTGACATTGTTTATTTTTTTAATATGGGATTTACTTTTTTTTTTAATATATATTACTTGATTTTGTTAATATGGGATACTATGTTCAAAACACGATTAATATAACATTATAGTTTATCCTCCGTATTTAAAACTTTATTATATTAGTGTTTGTTACGAATACGCATGGTGTTTAATATGGGGCCCACAATTATTTTCACATTTATTAGAGTAAGGAAAAAATAAAAAAGTAATTAAATTCTATCTTATTTTAATATATAAGTATTTTAAGTATCTTACTGTACAATAATTTCATTTGATTCCACTAATGGGTTGATACGCATGTGACAATGAGTCTATCATTATTGATTTAATTGTTTGGTTTTCTAAGCATTTGTTTATTAACATTGTTTGTTTTATTAATATGAGATTCACTTTTTTTTTAATATTGCTTGATTCTGTTAATATGGGGTCCATTTTTTTTTTCCCGTGAGTTTGGATGTGGCGAGTTCCACTTTTTATTTTTTATTGCTTGGTGCTATTTAGTATGAGGCCCACCCTTTTTTTTAGGGACAACGGACGATGAAGCATGGGTCTAAACCCATGCTTTATATAGTTACTTCTTTTTTTATTTTTTATTTTTTATATTGCTTGGTGTTGTTTAGTATGGGGCCCACCCTTTTGGACATTATTAGTTTGTACTATTTATATATATACTATGTTCAAAACTTTATTATATTAGTGTTTGCTAAGAATACAAAGTCTGCACTTTTTTTTTTATATTGTTTATTTTTTTAATATGGGATTCATTTTTTTTTATATTGCTTGATTTTGTCAATATGAGATACTATGTTCAAAACACGATTAATATAACATTGTAGTTTGTGCTTCGTATTTAAAACTTTATTATATTAGTGTTTGCTACGAATACGCACGATGTTTAATATGGGGCCCACAATTTTTTTTTAACATTGTTTGTTTTTTTAATATGGGATTCACTTTTTTTTTTAATATTGCTTGATTTTGTTAATATGGGGTTCACTTTTGTTTTCCCGTGAGTTTGGATGTGGTGGGTTCCACTTTTTTTCTTTTTCTTTTTTTAATACTGGATGGTGTTTAATATGGGGCCCACAATTTTTTTAATATTAGTTGTTGTTTAATATATATGGGGCCCACAATTTCTTTTTTTACAATTTTTTTTATGGGCCTGTTTAATATGAGGCCCAATTTTTTATTTTTATTTTTATATATACTATGTTCAAAACACGATTGATATAACATTGTAATTTGTGCTCCGTATCTAAAATTTTATTATATTAGTGTTTGCTAAGAATACAAAGTCTGCACTTTTTTTTTTTGACATTGTTTATTTTTTTAATATGGGATTCATTTTTTTTTTATATATTTCTTGATTTTGTCAATATGGGATACTATGTTCAAAACACGATTAATATAACATTGTAGTTTGTGCTCCGTATTTAAAACTTTATTATATTAGTGTTTGCTACGAATACGCATGGTGTTTAATATGGGGCCCACATATTTTTTAACATTGTTTGTTTTTTAAATATGGGATTCACTTTTTTTTTCAATATTGCTTGATATTTTTAATATGGGGTCCACTTTTTTTTTCCCGTGAGCTTGGATGTGGTGGGTTACACTTTTTTTTTTAATTCTGGATGGTGTTTAATATGGGGCCCACATTTTGTTTTTACAAATTGTTTTATTTTTATTTTTTATGGGCCTGTTTAATATGGGCCCAATTTTTTTTTTTTTAGGGGGGGGGGGGGGGGTCCACAACGGATGACGAAAAAGGAGCACCAACCGGTGCTTCTAATATATACTAGACGGCGTATGCCCATGCTGTGCACGGGCCCAACACAAAAAATAGTACCACACTTTTTGTTTTTAGTCTGTCTAAAAAAGAATGATATATTTTTATGTTTAGAAATCATTTAACTTGAAACTTCCTTTTTTTACCTTTAATGAAATGATTTAAATCCACACAAATATCTATGACTTGTTTTAGACCACAAGTTTCAGAGATCTTTCATTTCATAACCAACTATGTTCTTATCTCACGTGGACATATGTCATAGTACTGAATATTTATCTCTTCTCATGTATAGACTTATGCACTTCAATTTTAATTCTCCGACACATTTATTTTCTTGGTGTACTTATACTTGTTAATTTTTGGGTTTTCAAGTTCTTTCAGAATTAATAAATGAAATACTCCTCCCGTCTCATATTACTTGGCCACATTACTAAAATATTTTTTTTATCTCAGGTGGATATATGTCATAGTACTGAATATTTATTTTCTCTTCATGTATATACATATGCACTTCAATTTTAATTCTTCGACACCATATTTATTTCCTCCGTGCAGTTTTACTTGTTACTTTTGACTTTTCACTATGTCACATAAATTAGGACATAGAGAGTACCTTTTAGTAATATAATTATGGTATTTCTATTATAGAAAGTATTAATTCAATTAATTGAAAATATCAATAAATTATTTTACTTAGTCCGCTTCTCCCATATATGACTTTCCTGGTTTGGTTCTCCAATTGAAAGATTTGAAATACACGTTCTCTTACCGAGTTTCATGTCATCATCTATTTCTACTCAACAACATTGAAAAAATCTTTCACGTGTTAGCATCTGTTGTAGTCTTAAATTTTTAAGTATAGACCAACTTTATTGTTTTAAAAAAATATATGTATACATTTCTTTACAGTTTATATTTCTTCTTCTTAATGTTATTCCTCATTATTTGTGTGAGACGTATGTGTCTAAAATTAGTGCATTTTTATACTTACCCAAAGGTATAAGTTTTTAATCTTTTATTTTTATGACTTCTTTAGCGGTTTTTGTGTTCAATTTAAACCGTTATTTTTTTTCCTGAATTTCTCTTCTTTAAATTTTCTCTAAGCGTACCTTTATCATTTTCTGAACTTATTATCATTATTTAGATGTCCATTTTTTTTTATTTTTTTTTGCAATTGTCTCCTATCTTTTAAACTATTAGGGAATTTGTCTGTTACAAATTTAAAACTTTATCCTAATAAAATATTTTGATCCTATCATTGCAAAAATATTGAAGCACACTATTAATCATTTCAATTTTTATATTACTATTATGGGCCTTATTCATTATATTTTTCACAAATTGTTGAAAGAAAAAAATTCCATCTTTCAAAATAAATATGTTGTACCGTTTATAACGTATGAGGTTTATAGGATATTTTGTTTTTAATGAAACATTTATTAAGTCAAATAAAGGTAAATTGATTCCTCATTTGCTCTAGAAGTTGATCAAATTGACATAAAAAATTGACCTTAAAATAAAATTTGATAAGCAAATATTTGAAATTGGTAAATTAGTGAGGTGATTCTCGTCATTAACATGATTGAGATAGGGCGTAATACAATTTTCTTCATTATAGCTCACTATTGAATTTAGTTTTAAAAATGGGAATTTGTCTATTACAAATTAAAAACTTAAAAAATGGAAGAAATTGCACGGACTGTCCTTCAAATGGGCTGGTATTTAATTTTTGCCTTTAGCAATTAGTTTTAGGAATAAATTCAATAATATACAATCCAGCATAAAATATTACATCCACATAGTTATATTTTTAATTTACATCTATATAGCCAACTTTTTTTTTACAATAGTGTTTATACACACGATATACAACATTATACACTTACTGTAAATAATGTGTCGATCTTATATAAAATTGTAAATAATAATGTATAAAAGGGTCATATTAAAAATATGAGTCATTTCAGGTAAATATTTTTTCCAAATAGACTTAGGCTGTTATTTTTTCTAAATTTTATGCCTAGTGGCCATAAGTTTTTAATAATGCAGAACATAACTTGTGAGATATTATGATGCAAAAATATAAATTTATACTCCACAATTTTTTTTTGAGGGGCAAAGATCAAACAGCAACACAAAATAAGGGCATAAGTGACAATGAGCCTAAAAAATGTGAGGACTTTTTAGAGAGAGAAAGTTTTGGTAGGACCCACAGCATACATGTGGATCAAATTGTAAGCTTAAAAGGCAAAATTAATAATTTAAAAACAATCGGTGGATTCACAATTTCATCTCACATTATTCTAGAGTTGTGTCTGTCCATGGAGAAATGGGTTGAACAGTTAAGAACCCGTTTGGATTGACTTATAAGTTGCTTATAAGCTGTTTTCAGCTTTTTTGAGTGTTTGACTGACCAGCTTAAAGTCATTTTGTGCTTAAAATAAGCTCAAAAAAATAATTGAATTCATTTGACTTAACTTATCTAAAGCAGTTTATAAACTGAAAACAGCTTATAAGCCAAAAAAAATAAGTTAGAATATCCTAATTTATTTAGTTTAGCTTATAAGCTGTTTGCGGCTTATAAAAGGATAAGTCCATCCAAATAGGCTCTAAAAAGGCAAAACATGTGAGTCCCCTTTTCTATTTGCTTTCCCATGTGATGTGTGTACTATACTCGTCAGGTGTGCATGGAGTTTTTTTTTTTTTGATTGACCACTGATGACGATACCACTCATGCTTCTATAATAGGTAAAATAAATAAATAAATTCGTAGAGAACGAAGCGAACAGTATTAGTACTCCTAAGTCCTAACAGGAGAGATCATAGTAGAGTTAGAGATAGAATACGGCTATGGATAGCTCAACATCAAGTAGTCTCAGAAGTCCCATGTTGCCACCAGCATCATCGGACACAAACAGGTGGTGTTTGATTAATAAGGTAATAGATGTTGAAGAAGCTAAGAATCAGATATTGTTCTCTTTGCCAATGATTGTGATGACTACTTGTTTCTACTTCATCGACATTGTCTCTGTTATGTTTGCTGGTCATCTTGGCATACTTGAACTTGCTGCCTCAAATCTTGGTAATTCTTGGGCTGTGGTCTCTGGTATCTCTTTCATGGTATGTACCTAATTTCCTCCGATAAGAGTTCCAATAACTTCCATACGTGTATATTATGAATTTCATTATATATATAGTTAGTGTAAGAAATTTTACTTCCTAAGGTAATTTTAATCTGTTGTAATAAAAAAACTTATCTTATTTTCAAAATTACAAATCTCATGTGATAAGGAGACTTGCCTGTAAATATCATTTGGGTGACCTCATAGCAGTGGCGGACCCAGGATTTTTACTAAGCGGGTTCAATATATGAAAAAAATAGAGTGGACAAAAACATTCAAATGGGAGGTAGAGATATTATTTTGCGGTAGACCCTCGGCACAAGGACAAGCAATTCAAATCAATGCAAAAAAAAAAAAAAAACAACGGAAGCGAATAAGTCATGATAGATCAATCTAAAAAGATGTGTGCAGTTCACCAAGTTGTATTGTATTTTCACGTAACAAACTCCATCAAGGACTAAAAAAGTAAAAATGACATACCATTCTAGTAAAGCTTATGAGCAGCAGATTCTTCCTTCCTTGTTTGTCCATCAAATAGGATGCCTCCATTGTAGTTGAAGCAGCTGGCTTTGGGGCACGATCATTAGTTGAAGCCTTTTCCTGGTTGCAAGTAGCCTGAGAATTATTAGCAGGCTCTCCACTTCCAAACAGATAGCTATAGAAAGTTACAGAGAATTCCAAATTCTTGACCATAAGATTGATAGTAGTACCAAAATAAAGTTTGATTAATTAAAATATATTATTACAATTGTACTCTACGAGTTTTCATTTTTTGAAACCTATTCATAATACTCTCATCAGAAACAGTCTTAAATATATTTTTTTCTACATAAGGCACCATACAACCGCTCATGAAGTCGTCATCCATTCGATTTCGCAATTCACTCTTTATCAACTTCATCGCCGAAAAAGCTCTTTCAACTGTAGCGGTGGCGACCGGTAGGAGCAATGCAAATTTTACAAGGCGAAACACAAAGGGATAATTTAAATGTTTCTTTGCCTTAACTAGCTCTTTAGAAAGATCACCAAGACCTTTCAAGTTGGAGAAACTTTCATCAACATCACGGACATCAATGATATAAGTCTCAAGCTGATTTTTCAGAGTAACCATTATATCTTCACCAAAATCATCAGGATATAATTCAGCCATTCTCAATATTTTATTGATGTCAAAACTAGAAAATGAGTCAACTGGATTCAAGCAAGCAACTCCAATAAGCAAATATGTTCTCTCCTCATTAAAACGATCATTGAGTTCTTGAAGTTGCCAATCAATAATCTTAAAAAATATATCGACATGATAGTGATGTGAGAAAGTATGCTCCGCAACTTTGCGTCGAGATCTTCCAAAATTAATATAGAACTCATCAAAATTAGGTATCAAGATATCATACTTGACACAAAATGCGGACACATTCTCGATAAGTGGATCCCATCCTTCCTCTCTCAGATCTTGCAATCGTTTCTTCGCCACTTTAACAAGTAACATGGCATTTGCAATATCTTGTTCCTTCTTTTGTAAGGATTCATTAAGCTCATTTGTAATCGCCAAAATATCTCTCATTAAGTGCAATATGAATGCAATTTCAAATGTTTGACAAACTCTAAGATATCCTGTTGCCTTACAACTATCTTCAACACATTCGGAATCAACAACAATAGTATCAAGAACATCAGTAATAGAGCCAAACATACTAATGAAGTTCTTAAATGATTTGTAGTGTGAACCCCAACGAGTATCAGCAGCTCTAGCAAGACCAAGCTCTTGATTCAAGCCCTTACCAGTTTCAACCTCGCCCATATCTAGTGCCTCTTGAACTTTTTCTGCTTGAGATTCTCGAAGTTCATCCATGCGTTTAAAAGAACCTCCTACTACATTTAAGACATTAGAAACCAACAATACAAGTTCTCCAACTGGAAGACATTTTTTAGATACCCCGACAAGAGTCAATTGAAGTTGATGAGCAAAACAATGAATCGCATGAGCTGATCTACTTTCCTGTTGAATCAAAATTTTAAGGCCACTTAGACGCCCTTGCATATTGCTTGCTCCATCATAGCATTGTCCACGTATATTAGATAAACTCAAAGAATGTTGAGCAAGGTAGTTAACAATTGCTTCTTTTAAACATAGAGCACTAGTATTACGAACATGAACAATCCCAATAAAGCGTTCCACCACAGATCCCCATCTATCAACATATCGCAAAACAATTGCCATTTGCTCCTTACGTGACACATCACAAGATTCGTCAACTAGCAATGAGAAATAGTCACCATTTAGGTCCTCCATAATAGCTTTAATTGTTTCCAACTTACATGCGGTGATAATATCTTTTTGAATTTTATGAGAAGTCAACTGATTGTTTTTTGGAGCCTTCTTCAACACAAGATCACTAATTTTATCACATCGCTTCGCATACCATGAAAGAATTTCAAGAAAGTTACCCTTGTTTAATGATGATTCATCTTCACGATGTCCACGAAATGCCAATCCTTGATTCAAGAGGAGTCTCACCACCTCAATTGAAGCCTTTAAACGAATTTTGTGCTCAAGCTTAGCTTTATTATCCGGCTTTACAAACGCAACTTGAATTGACTGTTCTTGTCGCATTAGATCTTCACACTTCTTCTTTGCTTGGTTGTGATCACTGTTCAACTCACCAACGTGCGTATCTAATCTTTTCTTTTTGTGCCAACTCTTGAACCCTATACTTGAAAATGCTTCGCCTCCACCTTGATGAATGCTTTCATCTTTAAATAAATAACAACACAAACAATAAGCAACATCTTCTATCACACTATACTCCAACCAATCATGATATTTTTTATACCATTTACGATTAAAACGACGTTTATATCCGTAAAAATCTGTTTGAGGAAACCTAGGAAGTCGAGGTTGATGAGGACCCCTTTGGATATATGCTCGTCTAATCTCATCACGTTCATCTGGATGATAGTCCAAAATGGGTATTCTTTTATTTGGATCTGCTGGTAGAGAATCCAAATCTACTCCTTGCTTTTGTTTTTTAGCAGAATGATGATTTTCTTCTAACTGGTTCAAGTTTTCTTCCACACGAGGAACATTTTGAGCGGATGAACTTGGTTGTGGAAACTTGGACGATACCGTAGAGAAATATCTCTTCATTGGACTTTGAAACTGGATTACAAAATTAAAATTCTAATTCGAAGTTAGAACAATAATATAACAGAATAGAGAGGGCAGCAACAAAAAGCTAAGACATAGGAAAAATGTTCATTATCATTAACTCTTCTATTCTATTATAGAGTTTTATTATAACTGTAGAAAAAATGGCATCATGCTTGAGAACTATTTTATTATGAAAACCTTGTTTTCATTCTACCTATTCCTTCCATTACATGCTTATATTTAGCATCCAAAATCCCAAAATCACAAAATCAATTTTCTTCAATTTTAAGTGGTAGGGTTTTTTCTCAAGGGAAGAAATAAAAAACAGCCACAATAATTTTATTTATATGGAAGTACAGAGTAAAGGACAAAGAGGCAAACTTGATCTGATGCTTGGTGTTGTGTTGATGCAAGAGCCGAACTTGATGATCAAATTTGCTTCGGCTGAGACTTGAGAGATGATGAACTTGAGATTTGGGGGTTTCAATTTGCAGTATCCTTTTAGATTGAGATTTGGGTCCTTTTTGCATTTTAATTCTATTATATTATATTAGAAATTGAAAAAAAATAAAAAAATAAAAGGAAAAGGAGTAAGCCGTAAGGGACGATTGTTGTGCGGTGGAATTTTAATTTTAAATGACTAAAAGATAAAAATGTCTCTGATTTGTTGTAGTTGGGTTTCGAACTCGGGACCATTGAGAAATTTTTTAACCCACTTGCCACTGCGCTGAGCACTGCAGTTGGCTGAAGTGGAGTCAAATATTAAATATATCATTCTATTTTTTCACAAACTGAATAAATATACATATATATACACTGTAATTTTTTGACAAGTGGGTTCATATGAATCCACTTGAGACCATGTGGGTCTGCCCCTGCCTCATAGTGTGCAATTCTTTACACTGATGATGTACATAACTTTGGAGTATGAGTTTAAGTTATATATAAATTGTATTTGTAAGGACTTTTTACTCCATCAGGTCATTTTAACATATTGTAATAGGTAACTTGTCTTCTTATCAATATTACTAATCCCACATTTTAAGGAACGTTTACATCACACCCCTTCCGGTGCGGCCCTTTCCCGGAACTTGCTGAACGGATGCGTTTTCTTTTTATTTTTTCTATGGAGGCTTATTTATAGATATCTTTTGGGTAATTTGATAGAGTGAGAAATTCTTTACACTAACATATAATATTTGAGTATTTTACTCCATTATGTTGATGCACGCAATAATTAATCTATATAGGTTGGCCTAAGTGGTGCGCTTGAGACATTATGTGGCCAAGGTTATGGAGCAAAGATGTACAGGATGCTGGGGATACATCTTCAAATATCATGCATCATATCATTCTTCTTTTCTACAGTAATCGCTATAATCTGGTGTTATTCTGATAGAATTCTGATTTTACTTCATCAAGATCCTGAAATAGCTAAAGAAGCAGGGGTATTCTTGAAGTTCCTAATACCAGGATTGTTTGCACAAGGTTTTTTACAAAATATTTTGAGGTTTCTTCAAGCTCAATCAATTATAATGCCTCTTGTTGTGTGTTCAGTTGCCACTTTAGTTGTTCACATTGGCATTGCCTATGGCTTGGTTCATTGGACAAGTCTTGGTTTTAAAGGAGCACCATTAGCTGTTTCGATTTCCCTTTGGATATCTGTCCTCACGTTGGGTATATACGTGCTTTTTTCGGAGAGATTTAGACATATCTGGAGGGACGGTCTCTCATTCGAGCCGTTTCATCATGTCATTACAAACTTGAAGCTGGCATTGTCCTCTGCTGCCATGGTGTGGTGAGTAACCTCATAATCTCTTAATTTTGTTATTCTAGTTGTTAATTAAGTTCCAATAAATTGAGGAAATGAGTTGTGGTCTCCTTATACAATTTTGGAAAATTCTTCTCATAAGTTAGCTTTTGGGGTTGAGTTTGGTCCAATGTCCATTTCTTCACATGGTATTAGAGTCAGACTAGTCCCAATTCTTGGTGTACCCCATGTTGAGTTCACATCTTATATTGTCGATCCATGCTCCAAATGTCCAGAGCACGCAAGAGTGTTAGAAATCCCACATCGACTGTGGGATGGAAAATTAGTTTCTATTTATGGTATTGGTCAATCCTCACATCGTGAACTGGATTTTGGGTATTGAGTTAGGCCTAAAGTTCATTTATTTACACTAGCAAAACTCATTGCAATCCTAGTCAAATACAAGAAAACAATTAGTATGTCGAAACGCTAGTCACCCAACCCCTTCCATCTTAGAGTTCTGTATTATAAGTGATCTGAATGTCTACTACCAAAGTCCCTGCATTGGTAAGTTGTCAAAACTTGGACTATGCAATATACTTTATTATATTGAAAATGCTCCTACCTTTAACCATTTCCTCCGTAGAGTTTGTGTATTGTAAGTTATCATAATGTCTATTGCCAAAGTCATTGAATTGGTAAGTCGTCAATCTGTGGACTATGTCATGTACTTTTTCTGGATTACGTACGAGCATTTACTAGAGATTTTTTTAACGTAATGCACTAGAATAGGCGGAGTCCATTTCCCCTCCTTTCTTGACTAGACGAATGAGATATGAATTCTATTTAGGTAGATCAAGGATTGTTTGATCCTATGTTCTCCCGATTCGAACCCATAATTCTCCCAATCTGATGTATACAGTTTGGAGTTCTGGGCTTTTGAGGTTCTTGTGTTATTGGCTGGTTTGATGCCGAATTCAAAAACAACTACTTCTCTAATTGCAATGAGGTAATTAAGCTTATTTGCTTTAAACCATCGCATTTTCACATTCTTAAAGGCTAAATCACACTAATTATTTTGGGTTGTGACTTTACAGTGTTAATACTGAAGCCATTGCCTACAATGTGTCTTATGGTCTGAGTGCAGCTGCAAGGTAATGTCACTAATCTAGGGGTTGTTTGGTTGGTGGGATAGTAGATTATACTTACGGGCTAAATTGTAGGATTATTTTATTTCATGTTTGGCACAAATTTTATCTCGGGATTATCAATCCCCGGATTGTTTATGGAGTACCATAATTATGGTATTATTTTTGTACCACTCTATGCAGGATAACAATCCTGGAATTATTGATCTCGGAATAACACAACAAAATAACACAGTTATAATTCTCCAAGCTTTTCTCCCAAAGTTTTTCAGGAACGACATGGTTACAATTGGAAATAATAGTTTTAGCGTAATTTATCTTGTTTAAACCAAACACATATTACAAGTATATATAAACGAGGATGCAAAAGTTTTGTCGTCCTCACAAAACTTTTGATCCTTTGATAAAACTACACGCGGAGGATGTTGTCTTTTCCTTTGCCTACTATTTTTTGCATCCAATATTTTTTTCTTATGTCCTCTCTATACGAGCCTCAGTAATTAATGTATGTTGGCATTGTAGTAATTTTTTTGTTGAAACCTTTTCTTGTCCTTTTGTTTTCTCCGGTTTATATTATATTGTTTTTTTAGTTTTTATATTTCATTCGAGTAATTTTTTTTTATATAATCAAGAAGGTATTATAGCTTTTTTATTATTATGAGAAAACTTATGTATTATTTTATGCAGGGTTTAGTTATTCATGTATTAGTTATTCAACCTGTATATCCTGCATAAAGTAATACATAGATTCTCTCATAACTTATACATGCATTACTCATACGGATTTCTATATTGCAAATTAATCACCGTATTAAGTTTATACGTGAATAACTTACCTCCTAACCAGCTACCAAGCGTGGTATTACTTATCCAATATTTAATACCTGCATAATACACGTGGTCTCACTACAACAAAAAAAAAACTTTTAGCGGTAATTAATTTGCGGCAATAACTTAATTGCCGCTAATTATATTCTAGAATCAATTATTACCGGTAATACCAAATTTTAACACTAATAATAAATGCCGCTAAAGGCTTTACTGACCTTGGATCTAATGGCATTAACCAATTGCCGGTAAATGTATTCGTGGCAATAACTATTGCCGCTAAAAGAAAAATATATTGCC